>NC_047532.1:24179405-24804405 GCF_012275295.1 Melopsittacus undulatus | reverse complement strand
CCTGTGAGTCAGGGGATGTTGGAGCATGGGGCAGTGACCAAGCTGGGGAGTTTGTTTTTATGCAATGTTGGAAGCCTCTGGGGTTGGATCTGGTTGGTGGGCATGCTGCAAGGGGGGCTCAGCAGGGGCCTTGCTCAGCTGGAGCTTGGCTTTGCTCACCAGTCCTTGTGATGAAGGATGGATGCCAGAGGTGTAGGCTGGAGGGAAGGTGTTTTCAAAGGAGCGTTGCCTGGAGAGGTGATGAGAAGTTGAGTTTTGTCCTTGGCCACATCCTGCTTTGACACAAGTTCTTCCACCTTGGAGCCGAGGCATGGCCTTGGTGGGAATACTTGTGTTTGATGGCCTTATTAAGGTCTTAGGGCTCTATATGAAACTTGATTTTATGAAGGCATCAGTATTGTTGCTGAAGCCATTTGTCCAAACTGTGCCCATTCAGCCTCACTTTTAGCATTTGATGTTCTTCAGCACCCATCCTTTTAACACCCAGCCAGTAACCAGGGTGCATCTGGTTTATTTTGCCAGTGAATTACAATCCCATCAAACAAGACTCAGGTTGACTTCCTTCTCATACATTAGATTCCACCTCCATCCGCAGACCCACAGAAACCAATCAGCCCAGGGTGATGCCACGTGCTGAGCACCCCATCAGTGGTACCCCAGCTTCTCCCCTGCAGCAGCCCTGCTGCCCCCCTCACCTGCCCCTCCTGGCTCCAATCCCTCCCCACTCTCACAAAGGGCAATTAGGAGCAGCCTGGTGGTGGTTCCTGAAAGCCCAGACTTCAAAGGCAGCACTGGCTGAGTGCTGCTGGGCTGGGCTGGGAGAGGATGGGCTGTAATTAGAGCCCTGCTCAGGGGGGCAGTCATGGGGGTGCTCATCCCGCTCATGTGTAGTCCTGCTGCATGAGGCCCTGCTGCCAGCAAAGGCTGCTCTCCTTGCTGTGGCAACTGTGTGGGACCAGTGAAGTGGATGAGGAGCCGGGGTCCCCAGGACAGCTTGCTCTATTCTTGCCTTCCCTACCACTCTGAGCAATGCGCTGAGTTAGCCCCTTCCCTACCGCAGGCATTGTGCCTTGGCAGGTAATGACAGCTTGGGAAGATGGATGTCACCATACCTTGAACATCTTGGGGATTCCCAGTGGCACTGAGGAGTGGGACAGGAGCTGTGCTGTGTGGGGTAACCCTGCCAAGGATCACAGAATCCCATACTAGTTTGGGTTGGAAGGGACCTTAAAGCTCATCCAGTTCCAATCCCCTGCCATGGGCAGGGACACCTTCCACTAGACCAGGTTGCTCCAAGCCCCATCCAACCTGGCCTTGAACACTGCCAGGGATGGGGCAGCCACAGCTTCTCTGGACACCCTGTGCCAGGGCCTCAGCACCCTCACAGGAAAGGGTTTTGTGAAGGATGCTGGCTCCATCTCTGCTATGGGGACCAGGGTTGGGTGGCAGGCACAAAGGGACAGGAGCCATGTCCCCACTGGTGCCTGCACAGCTCCGAGCGCAGTGGGGCTGTGGTCGCAGTGACAGGGCAGCAGCACTGCGCTGGAGGAACTGGCCCGAAGCAGGTCCTGGAGAACAATAGCAATTGTTCTCTTTGTTCCCCTCCCTCCCGGATGCTGGAGCTGCGCTCGGCTGCAGGCGGGTGGGCACAGCAAGCGTGGCTGCCTGCACTGCCACCTCTGCACCCGGGGAGCCCGCTGCATGCACTGCCCGCTCTGCTGCCCACCCGGTGCCCCCAGCTCCTCCAGAGCCTGAGTCATCACCCATATGATAACCATAGAATTATTCAGGTTGGAAAAGGCCTTTAAGGTCATTGAATCCAACTGATAATAATTATCCTAACATTATATCCTAAAAAGTGTCCCCCAGTGCAGGCAGTGTGTTTGCTGCCTGGCTTGGAAGGAGGAAGTTGAAATACCCACACCTTTTCCTAATGCCCCCGGGTGGTCTGAGGTGGGCTTCAGCTGGGAGGGAAGATATTAGCCAGACCCTAACTGGGGAGCTATGGGATCATTTCTGGTACAATCAGCACTGTGTATCCCCTTTTATATCCCTGCTGGTCCTTGGTGGGCCCAGGAATGTGAGGGCATGTTCTCGAGCTTCCCTGGTGTGGCTTTTTCTGCCATTTACCACCATCTGCCTTCTGCAAGCGGAGAGAGGGTAGATTTAGATTTGGCATTAGGAAGAAATTCTTCCCTGTGAGGGTGCTGAGGCCCTGGCACAGGTTGCCCAGAGAATCTGTGGCTGCCCCATCCCTGGCAGTGTTCAAGGCCAGGCTGGATGGAGGTTGGAGCAACCTGGTCTAGTGGAAGGTGTCCCTGCCCATGGCAGGGGTTGGAACTGGATGAGCTTTAAGGTCCCTTCCAACCCAAACCAGTCTGGGATTCTATGAACACAGCTGGAGTACGGTTTCCATAGTCTGCATGTTCACACCTGCTTGGGTTTAATGCCCTCCATCCATACAGAGCCACCTTGCTGGGCAGTGGTGACTGCAGGGAGAGGCTGGGCATCCTGCAGCTGCAGGGAGGTGGCTCAGCCTCTCACAAGGCTGAACGTGGGGGAAGTGGCAAAAAGGACAGATCATTGTCCCAGGCAGCAGTAGAGGGCTGTTTGCCACGTGCAGGGGGGATCAGGGGCAGATGTGGCTGCTGGGTCCTGCCTAGCCCCATTCTGAGCAGCTCTGGCGCAGGAGCACGGTCTTAAAGCCGTCTTTTGGCTTGTGCTGGCGAAAGTTAAGGGGCTGCTTGTTGGAGCCCTTTTCAAAGCCTGCCAGCTCAGCTGCCATGTGTGCTCCAAATGGAGGGCAGGATGCTCTGCTCACTCCTGGCAGACCTGTCTGGGAAGCTACCAGGTCACCAGCCCTGCCTGCTGCCCGTGGCCAGAGCTGGGGGAGCCGTGCCAGGATGGCTGCTCCGGGCTCCCGTGTTCCCTGGGGCTGTGGGGCAGGCAGTGCCAGGGATGCTGCTGGTGTGTGGACACGGCAGGCTTTGGGATGTGAGCGATGCTGGTGGTTTGCCACCACCCAGCAGGGATTGCTTCCGAAGGCAGCTGCACGCCTGGGAAACTGGCAGCAGGACTTGCAGCATTGGGGTGGCTTTGTGCTCTCTTTTTGGTGGCTTTCCTAAAAAGGGTGTCTTTTGCAATCCTCCCAGTCCTTCAACAAAGCTTTTCCTGGCAGAACCTCTCCAAAATTTCTGGGAATTGAGTTTCTGAGAGGTGATGGGGTTAAAGGCATTTACACTTCTTGTACAACGCTGACAGGTTTCCTGGTGCAGGGAGTTCTTGCAGCAACTCCAGTTTATGGTGCTGGGTTGGGCTCAGGGAGCTGAAATTGCTCCAGGAAACATGGGAAGGTTTTCAGCCTAGGAGAAAGGGCAGAGGTGACAAGGCAGGGGCCTCGGAAATGGCTGAGGATGGAGACCCCGTCCCCATCCCACCATCCCAGAGAAGGTGTTGTCCCTGGTGTCCAAGCTGAACTGGGATCTGGGGAACTGCAGCACAGGCTGTTGCTCCGAGAACAATTTTCTCCCTCCCCTTCTTAAGTGGCCCCAAAGGGCTGATCCTGAGCTTGCTGCTCACACAGGCAAGGCTGGCTCTGTGTGCTCATCACTGATCTCCAGCTCCATCCCTGTGGATCTGTGTGTGTGTGGCCACACCAGCACAGGCAGGAGGATGGACACAGCACTGCCCACTGCCAGCCAGAGGCCAGGTTGGGGACACACAACTGCAGATGGGCAGTGCTGCATTTGTCTGTGAGTTGTGTGTATGGCTCCTCAGTCTTTGCCACTGCCAGTGCCTGTATGCACACTGCATTTCGAGGCAGAAAGCTCTTGCAGATGTCAGGAATTAAGTCTGAAATGAATAGGACATAACAAGCCCTTAAACATGATTTTGTGTCTGCAAATAATAAGGAGTGAGTTACAGTCTTGGAAGAGCAGGAACATCACCCTGTGCACAGGGTCCTGCCTGTCCCTGGCGTTGATTAGGTGTCCTCCTCACACTGTCCTCTGCATGGAAGCTCTGTTTGACATGGATTATCTGCAGATGGGTTTCTCAACCTTTTCTAACCCGGGGATGGCCAAACCTTTTTGGTGGAAATCCAAGGATCATTTTGTTCAGAGCTGCCACATGGTTTTATTTACGACCCATGCAAATTAGGCAAACATCTCCCTGTTTGTCTCTTTTATTTCTTCCTCTTGTGCTTTCTTGTGCACATAGGAATGTGCGCGTGTGCTTAGGAAGTTTTGCTGACTGCTTCCTACCACTATTGTGCCACAGAGCAAGTCCTGGACACCCCTGGACCCCAGCAGGCAGGGGGCCCCTGTCCCTATCTCACATCACAGTTTGGTTCCTGGGGCAGGTCCTCCTGGGGAGGGGGAAAAGTGCTGGGCACAGCCCAAGGTGCTCCAACATCTTCTGCCATGCCAGGGTCCCTGTCCAAGGATGAAGAGTACCCTTGGGTACCATCAATGTCCCTGTCCTCACCAGGAGACCATTACCAGCACATGGCTGTGAAGCAGCCTGAGTCCACAGTGCTGGACTGAGTACTCTCTGGCATGTCCTCCATGCCCATCAATGGGGACTTTGATTCCTCCACCTCCTGCCTGGAAGTTCCTGGATCCTCCTGCTTCTAGAGGAGACACCCACACCTATGTCCTTAGGTCTGAGGTGTCTCTGCCAGCCAGCGTTTTTGGCCAAGGAAGTGCTTAAAGGCAGCTGCATGCCCTTTGGAAAACAGTCTCCCCAGCATTCCCAGCAGGAATTTTCCTCTCTCCCCAGAAGGAGTCGCATGGGCTGCCAGACCCCCACAGAGCCATGCTGTCCTCAGCAGAGGCTGAACTGCAGTCCATGTGGCAGAATCTGAAATCCATGTGGCAGAGATAGGATGGGGTCCTGGCAGGAAGGCTGCTCCCAGCCCTGGCGAGTGTCCCCAAGGCCGTGGGCAGCAGCAGGAGGGGCAGAGCCTGTCAGGGGAGATGGGATGGTTTGCACCTCCTGCATCCCTTGCAGCGGCCACCTGCAGCTGCCATTTGGGCCCCCTGGGTCTGGACACCATCCCTAGCACAGGAATGAAGATGGTTGGGAGCCGGTGGTGCCTCACCTCTGCAACTCTGCAGAGAGGTTAAGTTCTGCTTAAGCTCTGCTTAAGTATGATCCTGGAAGAGACCTAATTTGGTGGATGCCCAAGGAGGGATTCTGTGGGAAGCGGGAGCTCCTTGCATCCCTACTTTGGTGCAGATCATCCCCAACCACACACACAGCCACCCTCCATGCTTCAGGGGTTGTTTGGCTCCAAGACCAAGGCCCTTACAGTGTTGGGGTGTCTCCAGGGTCCAGTAGCAGTTCCTTTCAGGATCTGGGACTGAGGTGCAGGGTGCTGTGCTCCGCCATGAGCCCACAGCCCATGGGCTGCATCCTCCTGGTCCTGGCACAACAGGTTCTGGGCCAGCGAGGGGTGCAGGCAGCAAGGCACGTCCGTGGGTCCAGCTCTGGCTGTTCCTTGCTGACAAAACCTCCGGTTTGCAACACATTCTTTTGGCGTTTCATCCTGGCCATCCGCTTTCTATTCTAGCGGGCGCCTTGCGGGAAGATTTTGGGAACGGGGGGGGTGGGAGCCCAATTCAATTGTTCAGGGAATGGAAGTAACTCATTTTGCGGCTGGAGGAACCCGGCGGAGCTCGCTGTGTGCAGGGTTTTTCCACTGCTCTCTCCCGTTTGAACATCATAACCTCGAGCGTTTCCAAACTGACGCTCTGCGTGCTGCTGCCACCATCCTCGTGGCAGGGCCAGGTCTGGTGGGCAGCCTTTGGGGTGGAGTCTTGCATAGGGGCACTGGCATCACCTGCCCAGGGCCTTCTGGGGGCAGAAATGTGCACCCTGTGGGATCTGGCTTCTTTCTGGGCAGGATGAAATGGGCCGAGGGAGGATCTTCCCTCGTTTACAGGCTGGGATTGTACTGCTGAAAGCCCTTGTAGAGGCAGGAAGGTTCTCAACTTGGTCCCTCCATGCAGGGGTGAATCTCCCACCTACTCCCACATGACCTCAGAAAAAATGAATCACCAAAAACGAACGGAAGCGAAGGAAAAAAGGGGAAAATAAATAATAATAATTAAAAAATCCCTCCCCAAAGCCGCCTTCCAGAGGGTTGGGCAAAAGATAAAAGCTCTCCAAGGAGCCGGGACTCCTCCTCTCCCACCACCGACTCCTCATTTAAATGTCTGTGCGCAGGCTGCAGCCAGCACTGCCTCGGCCGCCCCCTGCCCGCCCCCCCTGCTGTGCCCCGGGGGGCCGTGCCCGTGCCCGGGCACAGCACAGACCGGGCTTAGCACCCAGCAGCAGCCCTGCCTGGTCCCGTGGGCAAACTATGCCAGAGCCCCCGGGGGGGGCCGAGCCGCACGGTGCCTGCCCGGCTGTGGAGGAGCGGGTGACGAGGGGGTCCCGGTGCATGGACCCCCCGAGGCCAGCTCCCCAATGTCGGCTCCGCTGCTGCTCTGGGTCATCCTCCTTCAGTGGGCCGCCGGCGGGGGCTTCGTCAGGGGCAGCAGGACATGGCAGCACTGCACAGGTAAGGCAGAAGGCCGGCGGGTGGGCTTGTGCTGGGACAGAGGTGTCAAGACAGGCGCTGTCTGTGCTGAGAAGCGTGGCATGTCCCTTTCATGGACAGACACTCCCCATGGTGCAAGGGAAGACCCCAGATATTGTGCTCCGTTTGCAGTGCATGTGGCCACTGTGGTGTGCCCTGCATGGGTGCGTGGCTTTGGTGCCAGTGGACCAAGTCTCAGTGTGACAGTGTGTCATGATGCTGCTGCACCTGCCTGCACCTATGGTATCGGGTAGTGGGGTCACCCCTGTGCCTGCAGCACCCTGCAATGGCAACCAGGGGGCAAACAGCCCTTCCCGGTGCTGTGGAGAGAGCCGTGTGCCCTTGCCTGTGGCACAAGCGTTGTCCCAAGGTCTGCTGGCCCTGGATACCAATGCATAGGGTGGGGAAGGTTTGGAAGAAGTAGAGAAGAGCCATGAGTCCCTCCATAGAGTCCCTCCTTCCCTGTGCTCTGCCAGACACAACCTACGCTCTCCCGGCAGCAAAACCTCCTGGAGAGTTTCCGCCCTGCCACCCCCAGCCGAGGAGCTGGCAGCTCCAGAGGCATTTCCTGCAGGGAAGTGCCGAGAGCTGCCCAGCCCAAAGCGGGTCCCCGTCCCCTGGCTCTGCCTTCCTGTCCTGGTGCCGTGCAGTCCTGCTGCAGGCAGTGGAACTTCAGCCCAGACTGGGTTGCTTGGTTCCCAGGCTCTGTGTCTGTCCTCAGGGCTCATCTTGGTTTGGTGGCACCTCTGTTTTACACCATTACAGCCTGGCTGGTGGTGAGAAGGAAAGCTGGGAGAGATCAGAGAGCTTCTGCCCATTGCCTTCTCCCCCAGGCACACTGGTCTATTGGGGATGTCCCCACTGTCCACTCAACTGGAGTGGTCCTGGGGGTGTCAAGGCCCCATAAATTACACTTAACCACCTCCATGTCCCTCCTGTGGTGCCTGGCCCCAGTTCCCAGTGTAGCTCCAATGCTGTCAGGCTGTGGGCAGCCATCCTGCAGAGCAGGCAGCTGCCAGGCTTGTGCACTGCCCAACCTGGGCTTGAAACACCCTGGCTGCACTTCCAGCCATTAGCTGCCAGCTCCATTTCGGTTGCTAGCAGGGACTGGTGTGGGGCCATCTTTCATTGTAGGGATTTGGCTTTGGGTTTAGGACATGGATCCTTCCTGCCCCACAGCTTCCGTCCCCAGCTGAGCTGGCCCCAGGGCTACTGGAGCTCCTAAACCCTTCAGCAATTCCAAGCCTGAATTCAGCATGAGTTTTTTTGCAGAGAGAAAAAAGAACTGGTTCATTCCAGCAGGTTGAGGGAGGGCATTCTCCCCCTTCAATCCACACTCGTGAGACCCCCCTGCAGTCCTGTGTCCAGCTCTGGGGTCCCAACACAAGAGGGATGTGGAGCTGCTCAAGTGAGTCCAGAGGAGGCCACAAAGATGCTCCAAGGGCTGGAGCAGCTCTGCTATGGAGACAGGAGAGAGCTGGGCTTGTTCAGCCTGGAGAAGGGAAGGCTCCAGGGAGACCTTAGAGCAGCTTCCAGTGCCTAAAAGGGCAAAAAATTTGAAGAGGGACTTTTGACAAGGACCTGTAGTGACAGGACAAGGGGGAATGGCTTTGGGCTGACAGAGGGGAGAGGTAGATTAGATGTTAAGAAGAAATTCTTCCCTGTGAGGGTGCTGAGGCCCTGGCACAGGTTGCCCAGAGAAGCTGTGGCTGCCCCATCCCTGGCAGTGTTCAAGGCCAGGTTGGATGGGGCTTGGAGCAACCTGGGCTAGTGGAAGGTGTCTCTGTGCATGGCAGGGGGTTGGAACTGGATGAGCTTTAAGGTCCCTTCCAGCCCAAACCAGTCTGGGATTCTGTGATTCTCTGAAACAAGTTGTTTCAGTTGAATCTCCCCCACTGAAGCTTTGCTTTAGGGGTAGTTTAAAGCAGCAGGGACCTGGGCAGGGGGGATGCAGAAGTGGCAGCATGGAAAGGACCTTGCCCATCTCCCTGCTCTGGGCTAGATGGAGCAGCCACAGGAGCAGATTCCTTCTTGCTCTGCCCATCTGGTTCTGGGCTGGCTGGGGCTGCCTGGGGGGGAAACGTTTCCCCTCTCTCTCCAGCTGGTTTAGATTCAGACACACGCCGGTCCAGCCTTTCTCACAGCTCCCTCCCTCCTCGCTCTCCTGCTGCGCCCCAGCAGCCGAGATTTATTAGTACAAATAGGAGCTAAAAGCCTGGTCTCACTGGGAACGGGACAGAGGGAGGGAATTTTTAGTCTAGCTAAGTGCTGCTTCAGCTGGGCATCATCACTGCACCGCTCTGCCCTGTGCTGCAGACACCACAGTCCTGCCAGGGGAGCATCCAAAATAAAAGCTGTGAGGAGGCTGCCAAAGCAAGGAATTGGGGAGAAGCTCCCAGAGTGGGTCCAGCCCTTCCCATGGCTGCTGGCGTGGGCATTGCCGAGACATCAGGCTGACAGTGACTTGCGGATGGCTTTGCAGTGCCAGTGCTTCACCTGAATGATGCTCTGGGGCTGAGCATGTTTGTTTCTCCTCTGGGGAGAGGATAATCATTTAATGAGTGGTTTTGGTGCCTGCCAGGGGACTACGTGTGTGTGTGCAATTAGAGCTGGGCTGGGAGAGCCTGGGCTGGGACTGGAGCAGGGAGCACGCTGCCCCACCACCCTGGGGACTGGCTACCCCATGAGCCTGCCAGATTCCTGCCTGCTCTCTGGCTCTGGTGCAGCTGCTGGTGCCAGGGAATTCTTCGGAGCTGGTGGCAGCCTGGGGGCCGCCTGGCCAGCAGGTCCTGGGGTCAGCATCCAGAGCTGCATCAGTGGGGTGGTTTGTGCAGGTGAGCCTGCACACGGTGTTCCTGCTGTGGGGATGGAGATGTCAGCCTTGCTGCCTAGAAGACAAACCTTCCCGTGTGCCTGAAGCAGGGGCTGAGCACGGACCCCAGGCAGGGAGCAGCAGGCTGCTGGGGCAAGCCAGCCCCTCCTGCTGCTGCGGAGCACTGGGATTGTGCTGGCTGCCTTGAGCAGAGCACCCCACTGTGAGGTGGGGGCTCCATCGGCAGGCGGTCCGGGTGGGATGGCTGCCACTGTCGTGACGTACTCTGCTGTCTCTTGGCACAGACCTGCGCCCGCTGGACATCCTCTCAGAGGTGGTGCCCGCCGGTGGGCTGGCCCATGGCATGAGGGTGTTCCAAGTGCAGGGGGTGCGTGGTTTCCAGCTGGCTGCCTCGCGGCCCCGAGCCCTCTGCTTCCCGGCCTCCCGGCTCTTCATCCACTGTGACCGCTTCCCCGAGGAGTTCTCTATCATCGTCACGCTGAGGGTCCTCAGTGTCCCTGCCAAGGTAAGTGAGCGCCAGCGGGCACGGAGCGGGCACAGCGCAGCTCTGCGGCTTTGCCCATGGGGACTGAGTCCGTGCCCTCCTGCAGAGGAACGAGTACATCTTCACGCTGATGGCGGAGGAGAGCCCCAGCGTGCTGGTGGGGCTGCGTTATGCCCCCGACAAGCTCCACTTCCTCTTCTGGAGCCAGGAGCGTGCCGGCGGCTGGCAGACCCGCGTCACCTTCCCCAACGTCTCCCTCTCCGACAGCCAGTGGCACACGCTCGTCCTGGCTGTCTCTGGCCAGTCCTTCTCCCTGACTGTGGACTGCAGCGTCCCCAAGGATGTGTAGGTTGGGGCAGCAGCGGGGGGCTCAGGAGGGCTGGCAGGGCAATGTGCCTCCACCAGCATCTCCTGCAGCCACCAACACATCCTGTTAAACTGCTCCCTGCCTCTGCCCGTCTGCAGGTTGGTGGAGACACCGTTTCCAGCCTCTCTGTCAGTGAAAAGAGCCAACTTCTACCTGGGCAACAGGAGGAGGAGGAAAGGCGTGTTCACGGTAGGTGCCCCGTGGTGCAGGGCTGCCCAGGGGTGCTGGTGGCTGGCCCTGGGGTGAGCTGCAGCCTCCTGTAGCCCTCTACACTGCAGAGGTGGCCATGGGTCCTGATGCCAGCCTCAGCCCCATCTTCCTGTGGGCATACAAGGGGCAGTGCTGGTGGCTGGTACTTTGTTGGTCAGGTGTGGCTGTACATGGGGACACTGCCAGTGATGTGGTGACAGAAAAGCAGCTGATGGCACAGTCTTGCTGATGTAGAAGTTAGAGCAGTGGCTGCTATTGGTAGTGAAAAGTGGAGGCAGTGAAAGCTTCTGTAGCTAATGAGCCAGTGCTCCCCTTGCACCAGCTGTTAAATTGCCCAGGATGAGGTCTTGGCAGGCTGGGCATGTAATGAGGATCCGATAAATGTGCATGAATCCACAGAGGCATCCACAGCCTGGGAGGGAGAGCAATGAGCAAGAGTTGGGAGGGAAACCCAGGGCATGAATCACCTACAGTTTCCATTTCTTGGTCTTGCTGGACTTGCTCTTCATCCTGCTGCTCCTGCTTTCCCAGGGCTTACTGCGACAGCTTGTCCTGCTGCCAGGAGCCGATGCCACCCCTCGGATATGCACCCCCATGAACTTTAAAGTAGTGACACTCTCTGTCCCCAGTGTTCTCCAGGATCTCCCTGCAAATCCAGCGAGCAACGAGGTGCTAAAATACCCCTATGGTCAGTAATTCCTTTTGCCTTTGTTCAGGAAGGATCTTTGCATGTGGCTGGGGACAGAGCAGGAGCAGAGGGTGAGAGGGTATCCCCAGCACCCTCTGTTTTCTGTGCGTGTGTGGTGGGATCCCTGTCCAAAACCCCCCTGGAAAGCCAGGATGCCCCTATCTAGGTTCCTTGGTGGTGCTGGGTTTATGCCAGTAGCCACATGGGATGCTGTTTCCCGTGTTCCTGGGTGCCTGTCACTAGGATGGGATAAGGACATGCAACCCTCTCTGTGTGCACAGGGACAGGCCTCCTTGCTGCTCCATCATGTGCACTAAGAGGCACCTGCCTTGCTCTCCATGCCCAGAGACCGACACAAAGGTGACGCTGGGGTCCCGTCCACCCTGCACCATGCAGGAGAAGGCACAGTTCTGGTTCAACGCCTCCCGGAAAGGGCTGTACCTCTGCAATGGCAGCACCTGGATTTCCATGCTGGAAGGTACTGGTGTGCAGTGAGCTCTCAGGGATGGAGGGAAGCTCTTGCAGCAAAGGAGGAACAGGAATTTGCCCTTGACAACACTTTGGGGTGGTAACTGAGTCAGGTAAAAGCAGAAGGAGGGAGCTGGAGCGTTCCCTGCTCTCCCCTGCTTGGCTGGGCTTTACTCTTGGTGCCCACATCGTCACTCTCAGTGCAGCTCTGGATTCAAGGGCTGGTCTCAGCAGCCTAGGCCCTTTCACTGTAGGTCTCTTACTCTCCTCATTCTCTTTAGGATAAATGTATAAATCCACTTGGTAAGAAGCAATAAATACCCATGGCGTGTTTTAATTCCCTTGTCCCAGAGGAGAATTCCCAGCATAGAACAGGCAGGGGTGGATGAGGCGGGATGTGCTGCCCAGCGAGATGGAGTCAGGTCTTTCAACGCCCCCTGTCAGCACCAGCAACATCAGGCCCTTCATTTGCCTCCCATAGAGCTCTGTAGAGCAGCAAGCACCACCAAGGCAGCTCTGCTATGAAATGCTATGCACATCTCCAGCAAAGTCATCTGGTTTTAACCTCACCCCTCTGTTTTGTGGTCTCCCAGTCAAGCAGAGGCTGGACTATGTGGAGGAGTACCAGGACCTGGTGACCAACTCCGAGACGATGGGTGTTGAGGTCTTCACCATCCCCAAAGTGGGACTATTCGCAGCCACGGCCAACCGGTACACCCCGCCGGGGTCAGCCATCTATAAGTGGACTGATGGGAAGTTTGTGCCCTACCAGAACATCCCCACCTACCAAGCGCAGTCCTGGAAGTATTTCACCATAGGAAAGAAGGTAAGTCAGCCTAGAAGGTTGATTCAGTGCCTTCATATTTCAGCATATTAAACTGCAATTGCCCAACACTGCCTTCTTCTCTGAAGCTCTGAGCCTCAGGAATGGTTTAGGGGGTGAATCTTTTTGTCTTTTCTCTTTGATGGGGTCATGTTGATACATGTATGCAGCCAGTGAGGGTCTGTCCTAGGGACTCCTGCTGATCTGTGGGCTTCCCTCTGTGTTTTACTGCTTTTGCTGAGACACAGCTACATCCACCCAGGCCATTCTCACCACGTGGTTCTGGCAGCATGGGTAATAGCATGCCTGGGGTACTCAGATCTCCTCCCTCGGGGTCTCCATGATGTATGCAAGGTCAGACTACAGAGCCAGCTGTTGGAGCTGGATCCCCTCCCTGTGCTGGGCTTCATTTCTAGCAGCTGCTGCCTGTTCCGCCTCTGTGAGTGCCAGTGTGAAGATGTGCAGAGCTGTGGCACAGCCTGGTCTCTGTGTGATCATAGCGCAGCCTCCACCCTGGCACAAAGGCTGACCCTCCTCGGAAGCGGGTTTTGCTGCAGTCCTATCTGTCACCATGAAGTGCAGCAGGGCTACCCCAGGCAGTGGCTGTGGCATTGCTGTAGGAGACACACAGCTCCTGACATGGGAGAACAGACAGCAGAGCCCTGCCTGAGCACTGATTGTGGTGGGTGTTCTGTCATGTACTGTCATAAGGTACTCTCAGGTCTCAGAGATCTGCCTGTGGTCTTAGCCATCAGAGCCCGTAGCTCCCTCCCAGCACCCACCAAGTCCAACCTTTTAAGCTCCCTTGCTTTTAAATCATTCTTGGACATTGGGGCCATCCCTCCTCCCCTGGGCTATGGGATGTCTGCACAGTATCTGCCTGCTTCCTCTCCCCAGGGAGCTACTTACCACTTTTCAAGGATCCACTGGCAAGCCAAAGAAATATCTGCTGAGAGCCAGCTCTGAGCAGAGCTCCCAGGGGAGTTGGGATCATTCCCTCTCCAGCATGACCTGTTCTGGCTTTGTCACCAGATGCCATGGAGGGTGGCTGCAGGGCTCCCCATTGAGAGCTATGTGCTGCAGGGTACAGAGGGATGGGCAGAAGTTCTGCCTCCAGGCTTGGTGGCACCAGCACCCCCTATGTTTGGATACAAATGGGCCATGATACCTGCCTGATGATGGAATCCTGCAAAGAATCTTGTCAAGCCCTGAAAATGCAGATGTGTTGCAAAGCTGGCTTTGAGCTGAGACAATGCTGCCCATCGCCAGTGCTATGCCTGCTCTGCAAAGCTCCAGCTGCACCCACATGGGCAGGAGACAGGAGCATCCTCAGCTGAGTTTATTGGCTGATGAAAACTACCTTGAGGCTCCCCAGTGTCAGTCTTGACCCACAACACCCCCTTGCAGTCACAGCTGCAGGTGCAGAGAAGACCACCAAGCTGAAGGGACCCATCTCCCTGTGGTTCCTACACAGCGAAGCAGCTGTATTGGTGCTCACCAAGGCTGACGTGCTGGGTTTGCCTTCAGGACTTCACTGGGAGAAACTTACTCAGACTTCCTAGGCAGGATGGCCCCTGTCCTGCACAGCTCAGGGCAGGTTTCTGGCTGGTGCTAGCCTTGGAGCTCCAGAAGGGCTGGGGACACAGGCAGGCTCCCTTGTGTGCAGCTGCCTGTGCTGGACACATTTCTGCATGGAGAAGGTGACCAGATAGGTGTTGTACCAGCAGTGGTACAGAGCTCTGCAGTTAGCTTAGGTTCCTCAACACAGTGCAGGGGGATAGCACCTCTGTATGTGTCAGCACCTTGTTACTGCACCAGGACCTGCTGGTGCTCTGCCAGCATGGGATCAAGAGCTCCAGAGGCAGTGTCAGGGTCTCCTGGTGTCTCCTGTCCATGGAGGGCAAGGGACCACAGGCTTCCAAGTTGTGGGGTTGCACCCAAACATTTCTATTCCCTCTGAAGCTGTGTTTCTGGAGATGCCCTGAAGGGACCCCCTGGACTGGGGCTTGCAGGGACATCTGCCCAGCACTGGAGATGCACCTTCCCCGGAGGGTCATGTAAACCCATCACAGACCTGCACTCAGTGTGCAAGGTCTCGGTCCTTCCACGTGGCTGAGCCTCAGCTGGACAAAACCCCAGGCTGGTGCTGTCAGGGTCCTGCACTGGGCAAGAGTCAGGAGCCTCCCCGCTGACTGTTTTCAGCTTGTGGGCTGTGCTTCTTTGTGGTCCAAACTGGGGCATAACCTCTGCCACTCTATACAAATGCACTGGAGTGGCAAAGCCAGCACTCCCATGAGCTCGGATGCACTTCCTGCACTGTGCAAGGCCCTCTCTGCTGATACATGCTTGTCCCCAGGGCTCACAGAGGGGGGTTCTTGGTCTGGAGAATGTTTTGTGTTGGGAATTGATCTCATCCTTACTGTTATCACCCCACAGGTCACTGCGTCCCTGTCCCCTGTTTGGATGCACTGAGGGCTGCTTGGGGACACCTACCAGCCATATTGCCCTTCAGCAGCCGCCTCAGTCCCTGGCCACGCATCCCATGGGCGCCTGCCCTCACCCATCCCATCTTCACCCTGCCCCTCTTTGTCCACACTCCTTTGAGAGGAGAAAACCAAGATGTCCTGGCTTGTTATTTTTCAGATCTTCCTAGCAGTGGCCAATTTTGAGCAGAATGACAGGGGTCAGGAGCTCTCTGTAATATACAAGTGGAGCCGCAGGAAAGAGAAATTCGTCCCGTACCAGAGGATCACCACG
Source organism: Melopsittacus undulatus (assembly GCF_012275295.1). Classification (NCBI taxonomy): domain Eukaryota; kingdom Metazoa; phylum Chordata; class Aves; order Psittaciformes; family Psittaculidae; genus Melopsittacus; species Melopsittacus undulatus. The sequence continues at coordinate 24,789,192 of NC_047532.1, read as the reverse complement.
CACAGCGCTAGGGACTGGGAGGCATTTGTCATTGAGGGAGAGGCTTTCCTCGCAGTGGTCAACCACAGAGAAGGTACCCAGACCTTATATTCCCTATGGGCCTGGCTCAGCTGGGGCAGGCAGCCCTTGGGGACCACAGCTCCCTGCTGCAGGCACCCTGCTCAAGAGCATCCTCCTGTTGCTGTGGAAACACTGCAGCTCCCTGAGCATCCTCTGCCAGAGTGCAGGGCAAAGCCTGGGAGCCAGTGCATGCAGCTCAGTGCCATGTCCCTCAGGAAGCTTGAACCCTTGCAGACCCTCTCCTTTTAGGAAAGAAAAGCACTTGGGGAAGTGGATGTTGTGGTCCCCTCTGGATTTCTGACAGGACAGGAGTGGAACTGCATCTTTGCTGAATCTCTGCTTCTTTTCCTTTGTTTTCCCAATGATATATGACATGGTGGGGTGGTGAGAGCAGCTGCATGGGTTTTCAGGGGCTGAGCCTTTTGATAGGCCTTGTGGACACACAAGAAACCAAAGGAAGCCAAGGGAGAGCCTGCTGATGTCCCTCCCTGGACACCCTGCAAACAGGATCCAGCCTTTTTCCCCTCCCAGGCCATGAACTGTTCTGGGGTGGGGCATGCACCCCATAGCACAGGGATGAATGGGTCAATACCACAACCCTGGCTCTCCAGGGTGGGTTTAGATACTGGGCCAGTGGGCTTCTTCCTTGCCACAAGGAGTGGCTCCTGGGACATCAGCTCCTCTGGCACTGGGCTCAAAGCTGTTGGCTGGTTGCTTGGACAGCGGCTGCCTGTAAGCTGGGCTAGGAACTCCCCATGACATTTGTCAGACCCCACCACAAGTCTTAAGTGCATAAAGAAATACATCATAGCTCTTTATGGAAGAAATGTGTTAACAGGTAGACATAGCATTAGAAGCAGAAACAGATGATTATAACCACTACAGGACTTACATTAGACCAAGTTCTGCATTTCTACATTTTGGACAGGTCTCTGAGCAGCCTGGTCTAGTGGAAGGTGTCCCATGGCAGGGGGTTGGAACTGGGTGAGCTCTAAGGTCTCTTCCAAAGCAAACCATTCTGTAATTCCATTATTCCATTACTTACTCCTGTGCCAATGGCAGCAGAAAAGTCCCTTTGGCAGCCATACACATCATGTAGGAGTTAAGACCATTATGGTCAAGCCAAACTGGGGCTTGACCCAGTGGAGGGTCAGTCCTTGAGGAGCTGCCACTTACCCATGTGGCCATTTCCCACATACCCCATTCTTCCTGCAGCCCTTCTTGCCAAAATCTCTTCTGTTGCAATGCAGGTGGCCCGTAAACCCATTAACAGGGTACAGCAGTGCTTAGTGAGTGTGGGCTGAAAGGAGCTGGTGGTACCCTCCTCCTGTCCCAGTGAAACCAGCTCTTTATTAGAAGAATGTGTCTCTGGCTGGAGGGGTTGTGCCAGGCTGAAGGTGCAGAAAGGTTTTTAGTTTTAAAGCCAGCTGAGTCCCACAGAGACACAAAGTCAAGATCCTTGAACAGAGCCCAGGAGCTGGATGGAGAACAGGCTTTAGTGCTTCTGCGTTCAGCCCAAGTGCTCAGCACAGAGTAGGTTGCAAACTGTGGCATTCCCTCCCTCTTCATGGAGTTTATGCTGTCATCATGGATCCACACATGGAGGTCTCTGGCCATCTCCAGGGCTCTGGAGCTGAGCATGGGGACTTAGCAAAGGAGTGCTGAAGAAATGTCAGTGCAGCACCATTACAGCTGTGGCCCCCTCCCAGTTGTGTAAGCTCATGTGTGAAGGATGACAGCAGCCAATGATTTCAGTAGCTTTAGGAACTCATCTGGGACTGGCCCCACTACACATGGGACAGCCAGCAGGGCTTGGCCACCCCAGGATGCTGGCACAGTGCCTCTGTGCAGGGAGGTAGCAGGGATGGAGGCTTTAGGTAGGCATGGAGGCTCTAGAGTCTCTTTGGCTAGTTCTTGGAGAGCAAGCAGCCTTGAAACCTGCTGGCAAGTATTTCTGTAGCTGAACCTGTTTCTGGGTCTTTTTACTTATGCAAACCACATATTCCTTTCTCTCATGGTACACATCCGTCTGTCTGTCTGCCCCAGGGAATAACCACAACATAGACAGCGTAATATACAGGTGGAACCCCAGGACAGGGTTGTTTGAAACCAACCAGACCATCCCTACCTCTGGAGCATATGACTGGGAATTTTTCACCATTGGGCCGTATTCCTTCCTGGCTGTGGCTAACACATTCAATGGCACATCCACTAAGATCTACTCGCACATCTACATTTGGCTCAGTGGCTCCTTCCAGCTCTTCCAGTCTATCCTGGTAAGGCTTGGCCCTTGATCAAACACTATTCCTCAGTCCCTCTTTGTGTTTGGACTAGCCAGGGGATAATTACAAAGACAGATGCTCTTCAGACTTCTGGAAAGGCAGTGGTACTTTCCTACTGATTCTCCCAGGTTGGATGAAGCCTTGGGTGATATGGTTTAGTGTGAGGTGTCCCTGCCCATGGCAGGGGGGTTGGAACTGGATGATCTTAAGGTCCTTTCCAACCCTAACTATTCTATGATTCTATGATTGACAGACCAAGGCCTATATTTTCCCTTTAGGGGTGGGTAACTTCCTCCAGGGGAGCCCCCCCACACCTTACCAGCATCCTTGGCTTCCAAAGGCTTGTCCATATCCAGCTTCTCATGTGTCTTCCTTCCCCAGACTTTTGGTGCTGCTGACTGGGAGGTGTTTCGTATTGGGGACAGAGTCTTCTTGGCTGTTGCAAACAGCCACAGCTATGACAGCGGGATGCCAGCACCCTCCAACTTCTATGCCATCAACTCCTCCATCTATGAGCTGAACGTCACTGCCCAGATGTTTGTCAAGTTCCAGGACCTCCTCACCTACAGGTACGTGTGCAAAGAGTCAGAGTGCTCCTCAGTCACATCCTTCCCCTGAGCACCCTGGAGGCCTCCCACAGGATTCATACTTGGATGTTGCCAAGGACTAAGACTGGTGGGAAGAGCAATGGGTGACAGGTCCTTGGCAAAAAATCCCATTGGGAAGTGAGAGAAGGCCCTGAGTTTGGGAACAAGGGTGGATTCCCTTTCAGCAACAGCTTGGGAAGGGCAGAGTTTTCTGTGTACCACCAGAGTGGCAGAGGTTGGTGTGGGGTGGACTCAGCTCTGCAACACACAGTTCCTTCCTCAGCTGGCCATGGAGCAGCCACCTCACATGCCCCTCTGCTTGCTTCATCCCCAGTGCCCTGGACTGGGAGTTCTTCTCGGTGGGAGATGACTCTTTCCTGGTAGTAGCAAACTCCTTTGATGGCTTCACCTTCTCCGTTAACAGTATTATATACAGGTACTGCTGTGGGAGGAGGGCAGGGCTGGCTGTTGGGTGGTTGTTGCCAGCAGGAACAGACCTGCTGAGAGCCCAGCACAGGGGCAACCTCTGCAGATGCTGGTGCGTCTGCCAAAGGTGGACAGGTAGGTCTGCTCCCTGATTCTGGGGATGTTTCTGGGCAGGAATGAGGAATCTCAGTGAAGGACATCCCACCCTGAACCACAGCAGGGAGGTGGGAGATGCCAACCCCATGGCTCAGCCTTCCTGCCCCCTTTCAGGTGCCCAGCTTGTGCCCCAAGTGCTAACTGCCCTCCCTGTGCAGGTGGCAAGGCTATGAAGGCTTCGTAGCGGCTCACCACCTCCCCACTGTTGGCTGTAGAGACTGGGAGGCATTTCACACCACTGAGGGCTCCTACCTCCTCTACACCAGTGCCAAGGAGCCACTTTCCAAGGTGCTCAAGCTGAAAACCACCTGAGGTGGCCGAGATATGCTCAGCTCATTGCCAGGATCGGGGCGAGCTGTGCATCAAGGTGAAGATGGACCACAGAGCCCGGGAACAGCATGGGATCAGCCCTGCGGCTGGCTGGTTGTGTGCTCCACAGGACGCGAAGGAGGAGGACAGGAGCCCCAGGGCTCCCTGCAGCCTTGTCCAGGGCTGGCAAAGCGGCTGTGACCCTGCTTTGGTGCTGTTTGTCCTGGGCAAGCTTTCCTGCCATGGTCCAGAGCTGCATCCTACACAGGGGTCCTGGTGCCCAGATGCTTCCTGGGGCTCGCTGGCACCCAGCGCTTGGCACACTCCAGCCAGGAGGGACCCAAGTGCCATTGGTTGTGGCCAGAGCTTGCAGGGAAGAGGCTGAGCAGAATGCAGTGCTGCCCACCTGTGTGCTGAGCATTGAGCAGACCCCTGTGCTGCCAGGGTGGGTGCATGGCGAGGGGAGGAAATGGCATGTGAGAAATGGGGGGAAAACGGTGGCTTTGGGCTTGGCTCTGGCTGCCCAGCACCTGGGGCTGCGATGCTGCTGAGGACCCATCTGGTTTGACACTGCCAGCTACCAGGGGCATGGGAAAGTCCCAAAGCTGCTCCAGGTGAAATTGTGGCCTCTTTTTGTTACCTCAGCTTTTCTGGGGGACACTTCTGCTTAACCAGAGCTCTAATAAATTCTGTGCACCCAGCCTTCATCCCACAGGCAAGCTGCAGCTATCTGAGCTGCTCTGCAGAGGCTTCCCTCCATTCAACAAGCCTCCCCTGAGCAAGATGGGGCCATGCCCATGGCCCTTGAAGACGAGGTGGTCCTGAGCACAGTAGCGTGCTGGGCTGAGGGTTCCCTCTGCTTCTCCCTCAAGGACCCTCTGCCTTTCCTGACTGGCTCAGAGCGTTGCTCATTCTTCCCTGGCCTTGCTGGAAGAAGGATCCAGCCCCCCGAGAAAGGGCTGGGTAGGTGATGGCCTGAGCTGCCCTGGGGTGCAAGCTTGCGAGAGCTGCCACAGGCAGACCCTGCAGAGCTCCCCGTTTCCCCAGCTCCACTGTGGCTGCAGTTGGCTCTGATGAGAAGGTCCATTTCTTGCTTGTGAAACAAGGCAGAACTTGATCTGCTTCCGCCGCACTGAACCATGAGCAGTGTCTGTGTCTCTAATGTGGCCCTGAGCAAGGATGGGATAAGGCAAGATGCACCAGGAGAGATGCAGAGGCAGCATATGGCCAGCTGGCCCCTGCTCAAAGCAGACTGGGGTGAGGATGGAGATGTAGCTTAATGGCAGGCACACTGGTACATTGGATTTAGGCTGGCCTGATTTGGGACAGATTGAATTAGGATGAGTGCAAACCCCTCAAGCACCACCGCCCTTCCTGGATGCCCAGCTCCCAGTGCAGTGCAAACCCCGAGGCTTTTCCTACATGTAGGGTTTTATTGAGAAATCAAAGGTTTGGGACATCACCCACAGGTTGCTGCTGGCAGGCAGAGGCTGCTGAGATGCTGTGTGGTGGCTAGGCCTGACGTCATGCTCTCTGCAAGGCTGGTCCCTCACTGGAGCCAGGACAGGGTGATCTCGCCACACAAAGCTAACCTCCCTCTGCATCCCAGGCTCCAGGGTCTTCCTGAAGGTCCACAAGAGCCCCTACCTTCATCTGTCTCTCCCAGGGTCTTGTTCTCTCCAAACCCCATGGACCAAAAGTAGGTGGCTGGGACTGCTTTCCCTGTGAGCCCAGCCCTGGCAGGGGAGAAGGGGTCTATGTGTAGGAGAGTCTTCCCCAGGAGCCTGGGCTCCATCGGCAGGTCTGCATGGGGTGTCCCCAACACCCCTCCCCGTGCCATTTGCTCACACTCAGTCCACCATCACTGGCAGGGGTGAAGGCAGTGGCACTCATTTGCAGGACTGGAGCAAACACTGCAAAATCCCATCAAGAAAATTTGAAGGCCATCAGGTTGCCACTGGCTCTCTGCAAAGAAGCTGGGAAAGGGATGGCCCAATCCTGCGCTACAGAGCAGTGCTGGTGGTCTCGGCATGGCCCTGGGTGCTTGGCAGTGACTTCAGGTAGTCCACGTGCTTGCAGGTGTCCTCTCGGTTGTGCCGGACGTAGCAGATCACATAGACAATGACCATGGCGAACCAGCCAAACATGGTGATGAACATGGCCACATCCGTGGTCCTCTGGCGCACGCTGCAGAAGTTGACTCCGGCATCCAGGACCTGGAGCAGCGGCTTGCCCACATACTCCTCTCGTGGGGCCGTGTGGCAGGTGATGTCCTGGACGGAGTCGGGGTCCAGCCGTGCTTCCCACAGCACCTCCTGCAAGGCACACTCGCAGTGCCAGGGGTTGTTGGCCAGCCGGAGCTTGGCATTGAGCGCCAGCAAGGCCTCCTTGGGGATGCTGCGGATGCGGTTGCTGGAGAGGTCGAGGGTACGCAGCCCAGCAGCCACTCCTTTGAAAGCTGCCCTGTCGATCTTCTCAATGGCATTCCTAGAGAGATCAAGTTCCTCCAGGTGGGAGAGGTGCCTGAAGGCATTGCTGGGGATCCTGGTGATGCTGTTGGCATCCAGCTTGAGGAACACTGCGTCTTTGGGGATGTCCTTCGGGATCTCCTCCAAGTGCCGGGAGCTGCAGAGGACGGCCTTCGCTCCTGCCCGCTCTGTGCATTGACAGCTTGGGGGGCAGGAGCTGCCCCAAGGGACACACAGCAGCAGGTAAAAGAAAGCCTGGGCCACGCTGGCTACTGGTGTAGTTGTGAGGGTCATCTTGTATCCGGCCAGCTCGGCATGGCTGCTGGCGATTCCCCGGCGGCTGCAGCAGCTCCTGGGCAGCAAGGCGGCTCCTCTGCTCTCCTGCAGAGCCTCTCCCATTGCTGGAGGGAAGCAGAGGGTGGAGGGGATATGACACGGCATTATTTCCTGGAATGCCACTTACGTTTCATGTGTAATGCGCCCTGGCAAAGCGGTGAGAGGCTGGGCGCAGGAGCCCAGAAAACAAGCGTGGAATGGTACCCTCTACCATCTTTTCCAGGACAGCTTAATTTGGCTTAAGACATAGAGCTGCACAGATTAAAACCCCCTCCCCTCTTGCCCCGTTTCAGCAGAGGCCACCCAGGCAGGCAGTGGGTGCTGCAGGATGTGGGTGTCGAGGTGGGCATGGCCTAGGTACCTGTACCCCAGCCTGCTGCCAGTTTCCACGTGGGATGCAGTGATTTTGCTGCTGGAGAACAGCAGCAGTAAATTCCTACCTCTCCAACCCCGAATGTTAAAAAAAAGAGATGAGTCAGATTCCCTGTGTTATCAGACTGGCTTAATCACCACCAGGGTTTAAATAACAAGATGTGGAGTTCTTCTGCTTTCCCCATCTGGTCCATGAGCTGGTTCAAGTCACATTTCCAAGGGTTTTGCTGAAGCAGGGGGTTGGAGGTGGTTTTGGTTTTTAAAGTACACAAAGAGTATGGTTTAACAGCCTTATTTAGGAAGCTGGAGCTTACGAGAGGAGCCACTATCACAATAAAGGGGGTGATCTGGGAGCCCCATGGCCACTGTAGGCCTGCTGGGAATGAAACAGGGAGGTGAAGTACATGAGCTCTCTTTCCTCTGCCCTTACCTGCTACTTGCACCTCTCCTACTGCCTTTGCCAGGCTGGGGGGAAGAGAGCCCCACATAGGGGAAAGTGTGGGGGGAGGGTGGGGGGTCCCTGGCCAGCTCAGGGAGCCTTTCACCCTGGAATGAAGTTGTCCATGGTGATTTCATCAGGAAACTAGCTGGGCACCAAGTTATTATACCGCTATCCCCCTAGTACCAGCATCCTTCTTATACAGGCACCCCCCTGGTAGCAGCATCCTCCTGATTAGGCATTCTCCTGCTAAGAGCATGCTTCAAGCACCAGTATCCCTCAGGTATGAGCACCCTCAGGGTACCACTCAGGGGATGCTCATACCTGAGGGATGCTGCCAGTGAACCTGCCTGTGTACCTGCCCAGGGGTGTGGGACTGTGCAGTGGACTCTTCCAGGGGAGATTAAGTCACACTGCCTGGGAACCTCTCTGGCCCTACAGACGATACCAGGGTCTGCGAGCCCCACCTCTTGGAGAGGGAAGCAGGGATGCACTTTGCCACGCTGGCTCCCACCGCCCACCAGAGCCTGCTCCCGTCCCTGGAAGGGCTCCGAGGGACCGCAGCCGTGCAGCCCGACCCCAGCCTGTGCAGGGCGATGCCCAGCCCCGACCCGCGCTCATGCCCTGCTCGGGGTCCGCGGCAGGACCTTCCCGAGCGAGGGGCTCGTGGAGCCGGTGCCCCGCAGCGCTCCGCACAGCAGAACCGACCCCGCCGCCCCTCCGCTCCGCCCCGGCTGTCCCGGGGTCCCTTACCGGCTCTGCCGGCGCAGCTCCGCTCCGCTCAGGCTGCGGCTGAGGTGCACGGCGGCTCGGCCGCGGCCCCGGCGCCGGCAGCGGGCCAAGCACCGGCCCCACTTGTTGCTGCGGCTGCTGCCGCCGCGGGCCGGGAGGGGACCGGCGCGGTGGCACCGGGCGGCGCAGGGGCGGCGCGGGGGGAGGACCGGGGCGGTGCGGGGAAGCGGGAGGAGCGGGAGGTGGCGGAGGGGCGGGGGGGACACCGGCAGCACGGCCGCACGGAGCCCTGTGGTGTCGTGACCGGGTGCGCTCGTTAGGTTTCAGCAGCGCTGAGGCTGTGGCTGCTGCTCCTGTCCAGGGTTGCAGGGCTGCGAGCTTCATCAGCTGCTGTAAGGCGCGATTGCCTCTTCCCTCCCCAGCCATTCCCCTGGCCCTCGGCAGAGCATGGTGGTGGGCCACCGTGAGCAGGCAACGAGCAGGCCAAGAGCAGTGGGAGAAGATACAGTGCCACTCTTTGGCACACCGCTTGCTTTCCAGCAGCTCCTCAAATTGACTCAAAATGTGTCCTGTCATCTCTGCAGCGAGTACTGGGGATGTGATTCTGCAAGCAAAGTGAGTCTGTGCAACAAGAACACTCAAACTGGGCTCATTTTGGAAGTGTGCTCCAAATGCAGCCTCCAGGAATGCTCCCTGGTCAAGCACCATAACAAATCACCAGCCTTTAGTTGTTTAATACATGGTTTACTGAACTGGGTTGAATAAATTGCCAGTCTGACAGCCACCCCTCCCTCACCAAGCCCCAGTGCATCACTGGTGAAACTGCAGTTGTGCTGTGGTGGCCACCAGTGTGGGAAGAATAGCCCTGGCTGGCCAGAGTCTGATCCACGGGGAGAGGGTGGAGGAACTGCAGTCTCACCCCAAGCAGTCCCAGGTATAATATGGCACCATGGGGCTGTTCTGGACTGTCAAGAGATGTCTCCACTGTGCCTTGTCCTCCCATGGACAAAATAAGTGAGTGAAAGACCCCATGAGAACAGAGATGTCTGGGATGGACAATATGATGTTCTCTCTCCTGTTTTTACCTGCCCAAGGGACCACAGAGTATGGATCACCTAGGTCCCAGCGAGCTGTCCCTTTCCATCCATGTGCACAAGCGGATGGGGCAAGCAGGTGACATTTAGCCGGTGCCTTGTTTCAGACAGCAGGAAGTTCAGCTGCAACATGGTGCTCAGCATACACATGCAGGATCACATAACAGTGTGGGACACGGGGACCTGACCTGTGTGAAGCTACGAAACCATGGGTACATAAGCCAAGAGCAGCTCACACCCTCACAAGTGCTGGGTCACAGATCATGGCCATGTTGTGTGTCTGAGCAACCAGAGATATGGTGACAGCTGCCACAGGAGTGACTTGCATGACAGTTAGGACATTTAGGTGTGACAGATCCCAATCCTTCTCCAGTGCAATCCTCCAGGAGCTGTGGTGATGGGGCTTCCAGGATGCAGAGCAGGAGCAGGGGAGCAGAGGTGCCCTACAGATGTCCTGTATAGAGGTGTGGTTGGGATTGACAAGTTCCCAGTGCCCACACTGAAGCAAAGCACAGCTGGGAATTGAGAGAAGGAACACCTTGCAGGAGCAGCCCTGTGGCTCTGCTTAGCCCAAGCCCTGGGCTAGTGCTGTGGTTGATGTGGAAGCATCAAGACACAGGCTGGAGCTGATCCTGGTGGCGCAGGTGACCGGGACGCTGTGTAGGCACTGGCCAGACAGCCCCTGTCCCCAGCTGGTGGGAAGGAGACAGTTTTTGTCCCAGAGGCCTGCAGTGTACATTCATGGAGGCAACTGAAGTACCTGGTCTCCAGTCTTGCTGGAGCTGGGGTAGAGCTGCAGGTCCCAACCAAAACCTGGTCTGGGGCAGCAGGAGCCCTGGCCTGTGTCTGAGTACTCAATAGTAGGCGTCAAGGAGAGTTGAGACCTTGTGCAGGAGCTTCTTGTGGTTTGCATGGAGGGGGATCCTCTTGTCCAGTACCTGCCAGCGGATGCACAGCTCCGGATCACAGCCCTGAAGGAACTAGAAGGGGACCAGAGGCATCATGTATGCGCTGCCAGTAAGGAGCCATGTCAGACATGCTCAACAGCACCTCCAGTGCCCAGCCCTTTCTTTCTGGGATCCCTGTTGCAGTGTCACCCCATATTCATCCCCATGTGCTTCCTCCGCTGCATGCAGCTGGAGAACCCCAGTCCTGTGGAAGGTGAGATGTGGGTCTGGGGATGTGGCTCCCCAGAGAGCTGAGTCAGGGAGTTGCAGAGAGACCCATACCGAGTTCAGCCGCTTCATCTCCACATCGTTCTGGCTGTTGAAGTGCACGCTGACAGCGACTGTCTCAACCCAGGCATTATCTGTGTTGCGGGGGTCATCAAGATACCCCTTGTGTACCTGTGCACAGTGAAAGAGTGCAACATGAGCAGAGGCCTTAGTACCTATCTAAGTGAACCAACAGACAGCGATGGGGCATCATGCCACAGACGGTTTGCTCTTCTAGAGATCGGCACCCTGTTACCAGTGCAGCCGGAGCTGTGGAGAGCAGTTGCAGCAGGCACAGACACTGGTGTGTGCAGCCCATCTGCGGGATCCCTGAGCTGCCTCCCTGCATGGTGTGAGACTATTACAGTGTGTTTCCACCTCCCCAAGCCATCCCTTCCCAGCGGGAGCACTGGCCAAAGGTGATGCACCCTGCACCTGTATCCTGGGGACACCCATGTGACCCTGTACCACCATGATGTCCACATGTCCCTTTACTGTTGTGCTGCCCACATGTCCCTGTACCCCTGGGACACACACATGCTCCCACCTCAGTGCCTTGTTTCAGCAAGTTCTGGAACTGGGGCCAGAACTCCCTGCGCAGGATCCACTTCAGCTTTAGTGGCAACGTCTCACCCGGCTCCAGTGACCCCTGTGCCAAAGCAGATGCCAGGTGTGGGACCTGCCACTAGCCTAGCCCAGCCTCCTCACTGGCACCAGCTTGGCCATCAGGCAGTTGCCGCCACTGCAGAGGTTGCCACAAGCTCTGGTGGGGGGAGCAAGCAGCAGTGAATCCTCTTTCCTTCCCTTTTCCCCTCCCTCTCCCACCAGAAGTCCTCAGCTGTGCCCAGGCAGATATCTGAGTTTGCCTGATTCAGCCCCTGGAATTTTCTGTTGAAGGACTCTATGCCAATGGCTTCACATGCCCACATGAATGACATGTGAGAACTGAAACCATGGGGGAGAAGCAGGAGGCAGTGGGTCAGGGTGGGGGTCTGTAACAGGACCAGCACTCACCCAGCACCACTGGCAGCACAGCCCTGCATGCAGATGCTGTGCAGGAAGGGCAGAGGTACCCCCTTGGACAAGGCTGTGTCTCCTGCCTGTGTTCTTCCCTTTTCTGCAGGACATCCAGCTCTCAGCTGGCCCCATCTCCCCAGACCCTTCCACACCAGCTGGTTTCTACCAGCTCTTACCCCAGGCAGAGCCCAGACATCCGACAGCGGGTACTGTGCTACAAGGACTTCCAGCATCTTCTTCAGGCTCTTCCTTATAATGGACCCATCCAAATTCCTCCTCCACCTGTGAGAGAGGCCCCTGTTACGCTGCAGCTGGACTCAGCTCCTCCCTGCCCAGCAGTGGTTGTACGGGCAGGGTTGGGTTTTGCCAGGTCCTGGTCTCTCTCAGATGGCTTTGTGCCCACTTTTCCATGATACCTCCCCAGCTCTGTCCTGGAGCAGGACAACTCTCTGTCCTCACACACTCACCGGGTCACAACGGGGTGCAGGGCATGGTTGGGACCAAAGCAGTGCAGCCTCCCTCGCCCTCGCAGGCCAGTCCTGCCCATGGGGTTCCTGGCAAGAAGAGAGCGAGTATGCTGTGACGGTGCCAGGGACAGCCTGTGCACCCCATCATGCTGATAAAAGCCCTTTGCTGCTCCCCAGATTTCCCACCAGTGGACTGCATCTCTTCTGGACACTGGAGGTTTTTGAGGGGCAAGAGGGGAACAGTCATGAGGATGACACATGCCGTTATCCCTGCCCCACCATTAGCTATAGGGAAGTGGGAAGGGGATGAGTGTATCTAGGCCATACTGAATTCTCTGTCTCCCTGGTGCTTTGCCTACAACCAGGCACCCCATCTCCCACTAAGCCCACCTGCCCCCATGGTGGATGCACTCACAAGGGCAGCCCATCCTGCACAGTGTAGAGGCCATGGAAGCTCTGCCGGTCTATCAGCCCATCCATGGTGTTGTAGTTGATCTTCAGGAGAGACTCCAAGGAGCTGGGGGGCAGGAGGCAGCCCGGCAGGGAGGGCTGGCTGTGCCACCCAGGGGAAGGGGCAGGGAGTAGGGAGCCACAGGGGGACACTCACAGGCTGAATGGGTCCTGCACAGCCATGTCCTTGTGCTCAGCAGAGTAAGTGGGAGGGTCATACAGTGCAAAGTCCACCTGCAGAGCACATGGCATAGCAGGGCCCCTGGAGATGCTGTCTGCCCCAGTCCTATCCTCTGCCCCGCTTGTGGCATCACCTCCCGAGGCATGTAGGGCTCCAGGCCCTGCTTGGGGACTGAGCTCAGGGTCTTGGCTGGGGGGTTGGTGCCTCTCACTCATGCCCCTGTGGAAGCCAGTGACAGATCCTATCCCTGACCCTGAGCCAGCCCTGACTCAGGAAATGCAGCTGTAGGCAGCTGTACCCTCTGCTTCCTAACCAAGCATCACCAAGTATCCCTAGCACTGCAGATCACAGAAGGAACAATGCCTCTTCACCTCTCCTTGTCCCTGGCAGCGTCTCAACAGCTGCTCCAGGAAGCCCCTTGTCCCGGGGCTGGGAACACCAGGAGCTCCCAGGTATGACACAGGGTCTGTTGTTCCCACCGCCATAAGGATCTGCCCCATGGTGCCCCCTACCATCCCTGCTGCCCAGGACCACAGCTCCTACCTCCCAGGGCACCTTCTCATCTGGCACAGGGAAGCGGCGGGTGTGGGACCCTGGGTACAGGAGGTTTCGGGCAAGCACATGGTACGGGGACTGGATGTCCTCGGGTTTCCTCTCCAGGTCAAACTCCTTCGTCTCCAAGGCTTTGCCTGAGCCTGTGAAGCAGACACAGACAGTGAGGGCCTGCAAAGCAGGGTGCTGAGCCTGATGCTGTGAACTGTGGCTCTGCTGAAGGGGCTGGCTGGGCTCCCCATGGGGATGCTGCTGATTCCTGGGCTCCACCGGTGCTGCTGGGATGGAAACGGGCTCCGCTTACCCGCAGATGGCACATCCTCGCCTGCGCTGAATCCATGGTCCTGCAGCGCCCGCATTATCCACCTGAGGGCCTGTGCGCTCTGATGCACCTGTGTGTGAGAGGAGACGGTCACCCCCAGACCCTCACTGCACACCAGGCTCCCTGCTCGGGTGGAACAGCTCCACAGGGAGGGGACAGAGAGTGCCGCATGTCCAGAGGTCTGGAGGGTCCTCCTGGGATAAGGAGAAGAGCTGGGTCAGATCTAACTGCTTGGGTGACTGTGGGAGCAGAGGCTTATCCCACCAATTTGCACCTGCATCCAGTTCATTCTGGAATCAAACACATTTCCCATAACCCTTTTTCTCTCAGATGTTATTGTCTTTACAGAATTACAGAATAGTTTGAGCTGGAAGGGACCTTAAAGCTCACCCAGTTCCAACCCCTGCCATGGGCAGGGACACTTTCCACTAGACCAGGTTGCCTCAAGCCCTGTCCAACCTGGCCTTGAACACTGCCAGGGATGGGGCGGCCACAGCTTCTCTGGGAAACCTGTTCCTATCTGAAGGGGCATTGATTCAAAGCAGCTCTCTCTTGTGCTCTGGGTCCATTGACTCAGCCCCTAGTAAACCCCACCTTCCTTACGTAATTGCTCAGCTTTTGCCTCACCTGGTCTTCCAGAGAGGTCAGTCTCTGCTCCACCAGTCCTGTCCTCTTCACCCGCTCCAAGCCCAGCAGCTCTGCCAGTATGTCAACCCTGGAGGGACAGTGCAGAGAGGAACCCCCTCAGCAGCCACTCCTGCTCTGATCCCACCTCCCCCTGCCTGGGATGCTGGATGACTGAAGTATGTCCCTGTTTCAGGAATGCTGGTACCTCTGTGCAATATCTCGGATCTTTTGCTCTGTGTTCTGCTTCTCCTGGCACTGCTGGCTCTGCAGATAATTCTCCTTCAGGTACATCTCCCAGGAGAGGAGAGCAGTTTCTTCATTCTTCTCCAGCTTCTCTTCTGCCCGGAGCAGGTGTTGTCAGACTTTTGGGCACCCCAAACCCAGTAACACAGCCCAGACACCAAGCCCTGTGCTTTGGTGCACAGTGCCATGCACCAGGGAGGGGGCGAAGGGCAGGAGGGGAGATGTTGGTCCTCACTGAGCTGCCTGTGGCATGTGGCCGGCCGGCGGAGCAAGCCTTGCTGGACCAGGATCTGCAGGTGGTTGAGGAGGATGAAGGGTGGAGGTGCAGGTGGGCGGCCGTGGTACTCCTCAATCAGGTCGTGCCGCTGGAACTTCCAGATCTGGTCCGTGTGCTGCTGGACCTGCTGGAAGGTGTAGCTGGGGCAGAGCCCCTGTGTCAGCTGTGCCATGGGGACGAGAGGGCACATAGTGTCCATATAGTGCCCCAGCCCTACCGGGCTCCCTGATCAGCCCTGGCCTGAACCTGCTGCTTCCACCATATCTATAGCCCCCCTCAAAGCACTCCTATGCTCTGATCAGCATCTGCCCCAGGACCCTCATTGTGCTTTCTCAGTGTGCAGTGCCCTGGCCATGGCCATGCCTGCAAACAAGGCTTCACTGTCAGACCCATGGGGCCAGATCACACTCACTTGAACATGGCAATGAGGAGGTTGAGAAGGAGGATGTTGGTGAAGAGCAAGTACAGGCACAATAAGATGACTGTCAGCCAGTCTGGGAAGATGGGTTTCTTGTTGTCCTCATTTGTCTCTGGACACTTGGGCTTGTAGGGGTCAGTCCCGTTGGGGCTGCACTGGTCGATGTTGAAGTTGACACCTGCAAAGGAGCACAGCATGACTCATGGCAGTCAACCCTTGTGGTGTCTCATGGAGCACACTGTGCTCTGTGGAAGAGGCCAGCATCAAGGGAAATTAGCACCAGACACAGATCTGACGTCAGATCTGCATCATGCCAGGTCCTCCACTCACTGCTACCAGCTTCACAGCTGTGGCACTGAGCTGGATAGACCCATGGCCCTGTGCCTCTTGACTGCTTGTGCGGGTGCAGTTCCTGGGTTTGCATTGGTGGCAACAGTCCCAGGGTGGTGGAGCAGGGCTCCATCCCCATGCCCTGTCATCGCTCCCTCCTGGCCTGATGTTGTTCCTGGAGAGGAGCCCTATGAATGACTTCCATGGGCCAACAAGGCAGTAGCTAGGCACACTGCGGCATGAGTCTGGTACTCCTCAGCCTTGTCACAGCCACCCTGATCATGCTACATGCAGTCACAGGCCAGTGTCCCTTACCATCGATGTAGGAGGGAATCTGCCCGAAGATGGTCAGGTAGGAGTGGTAGACCACACCACGGAAAAGCCACTCCACACGCTCCTCATTGTGAATCAGGATGGCCTGCTTGGCAACCCCAAAGGACACGACCCACACTGCCAGCAGGAAGAGGAAGAAGAAGACATCCTTCATCTGCAAAAAACAAAGGGGAAGCAAAACTGTGTCCTGGAGCAAGCGCCACTCCAGGATCAGATGAGGGTGACACTGGTGGCAGGCATCCAGCTGCTGTAGCTGATCATCCCTGGCAGGATGAAGGACAGCTCTCACCATGCGCTTCACAATGATGATCTTGGGGCCCAGTGTTTTGCTGACAGTGAAAATGTGCATCAGACGCAGGCAGAAAATTATAAAAGCCAGTGACAGGATGATGCGCCCGGGATATAAAGTTGTTGGGATCAGCCTGGGCACAGAAGAGAGGAAAGGGAACATCTCAGTGCCACCAGTGTTGGGGTTTCTATGATCTCACAGCATTACATTTCCACAATACCACTGAGCTTCCCAACCAAGTTGGAAAAGATCTTTAAGGTCATCAAGTCCAACCATTACCCCAGCACTGCCAAGACCACCACTAAAGCATATCACTGAGGGCCTCATCTACACATTGTTTGAACACTTCCAGGGACAGTGACGCCACCACTTCCCTGGGCAGCCTGTTCACTTCCCTGGGCAGCCATCTTCATTGGCCTTTGAAGATACTGCAATTAAAAAATGTGCACAAATCTCACACTGGTTTTGTAGCCTGCAGCTCTGGTTTGAGCCACAAGTGACTCTGCAACTCACCTGCAAGTCAGCCCTGTGATAAAGACCAGGATGGCGCAGATATCCAACCTATTCCAGAAGTCCTTGAAGTACAGGGAAGCCATTTTCACAACCCCAAACCCGTCTGGATCATACAACAGCTGTTGGGAAGAGGAATTGGTATTTCAGTGAAAGCCCTGTTAGATACTCATGTGCTTTGTGGTGGTGAGGGACCGCACAGACCTGCTGGCCATCACCGGACCTTCTTGCTTACCCAAAGTTAACCTTTTCTACAGGGATATAGAAGGAGCATGGGGATAGACAAAGATATGGGGCATTTTAGTCAGGTGAAGAAAGGCATTGAGATGCTGAAGCAAATTGAATATCAAGCAAAGCCTGGAAATAAATGCCCAAGGAAAGAGGTGGTCCTTCCAGCTCCTAATGTTTTCAGCTCAAAACAGCATGTTTCTACAGGTACCCAGCCAGGCCAGACACAGCCAAGAAGGCTCTCTGGCCTCAGAGATGAGGGGATCTGGCAGTCCCTCTGTGAACGGATGGTGACATAAGAAGCAGCTTAGGAACATCCTAAGGACCTCCGATGAGCACACAGAGGGTGTCTCTCTCTCTCATCTCACCTCCTCTCAGCCCCTGCTTCTGCCTGTCCCGTACCTGGCGGGTCTCCTCGCACACCAGGGAGAAGAGCCAGAAGTAGAGGAGGCACTCCCACCAGGATGGCACCGGCTGGAAGTCAACCATCAGGACATAGGCAAAGAGCAGGAGGAAGGTGAAGTAAGAGAGGATGTTCATGTGGAAGATGACGACAGGTGCTGTGAAGAAGGCTCGGAGCCGTGTCAGGCAGCCCATTGGCTGCAGCCTCTTCTCCCTGTGAGGAAGAGGGGCTCAGCTGCCAGGGAGATGCCACAGCAGTTTCTCCAGCCATCTGCAGGGTGAGGCTGGAGGAGATCCATGCCTTGGTGTATGCACACCCCAGCAGTGAGAACTGTACCTGAAGGCGATGAGGCCGGTGTAGAGAAGTGGGAAGAACAGCATGCATGCAATAACCCTCCAAAGCCCATTGTCCACACACATCTTCCCCCACCAGACTTTAGTTAGAAAGGCCTGTTAGGAGGGAGGAACTGGTTACAGGAGCGAGCCTGCCTGCCTGTCAGAGAGGGGCTGAAGGACAGAGCCCCAGTGCTGTCAACAAGGAGCCCTGGATCAGTGGCAGAGGACACTTAGGCACTTCTCCATGCACCACTGCTGGGAACTCACCTGGACACCCCCATGGGACACAAAATTCATGTTCTTGGCCTCCAACGCCAGCTGCAGGCATGTTGTCTTCCCCCAGGCCTCAGAGACACGGGTGAGAAGCTTCTGGGCTCTCTCTTCATCCTTGCGGTAGCAGTCTGTGAACACACCTGGCCAGGCAGGGAGACAGCACTGAGCTGCTGGACCATCTTGGTGCTCAGCAAGGTGCCCACAGAGCCACCCTTTCCAGCAGGCTCTGGACATCACACTCACAGTGGCACCCTCTGTGCTCCCACCGCCACCCAGGCACAGTCCTCGCAGCTCCACCACCCCAACCTGGATGAGGGGTTCCCCATTTGGCATCCCTGACCACAGACACCCCTCACCCCAGACACCTCCTGCACAAAGCCAGCCAGCCCTCCCTGCAGGGAGTGAGAGAAGCTCTGGGTTGCTGGTCCCCTCCTGCTCACCAATTGCCTTCCACTCAAACTCCTCAGCCAAAGCCATCATGTCCTCAGTGGTGTCCGTGTCTTCCTCCTCCTTGGCGAGCTCCTTCAGGATTTTGCTGCAGGCCAGCGCGGCCGCCATGCAGTCCTGGCTCTGGAGCAGAAGAGGCCAGAGAGAGCATGGGGACCTGCACCCTGTCTGCAGGTCCCAGTAGTCCTGCCAAGCCCTCCATGTCTCCCACAGGGAAGGAAGGAGGATGTCCCAAGCAGACTGCTGCTCAGTGTGGACAGCTTGCTGTGAGCTGTGTTCCTCTCTGGGTGAAGGGGCAGTAGCAAACCCACTGCCATGGGGAATCTGGGGTTAACCGTGCTCTCCTTGTGGAAAGCCTTGGGTGATGTGACGGTGTGACTGCATGGCATGGTCACTGTGCCGCCAGTCACACTGCTTCTGTGTTTAAACTGGGGTGTTGTTTATAGGGGGAAGCCTTCTCCAGCTACCATGCCCCTGTGTCCTGTCTGCAGTGTACTGAACCCTCTGGCAGGTTTTGGGAGGAAGAGGACACTTCTGGCCCAGCACATCACCTCTGCCTACACCATGTATTTCCATAGCATCATAGAATCACAGAATCGTTTGGGCTGGAAAGGACCTTAAAGATCATCCAGGCCCAACCCCATGCAATGGGCAGGGACACTTTTGACTAGACCAGGTTTATCAAAACTCTGTCCAGCTTCTTGGCCTTGAACACTGACAGGGATGGGGCATCCTTAGCTGGGAAGGGAGGGATCTTGCCTCATGGTGTGGCTGGGGATGAACACCAGGCTCAACAGCTGTCTCACATTTGGCTGTGAGTCTGGCTCGGGCACTGCCATGGGGTGGCTCTCCTGCTGTCACACATCCCAGCAGATGAAATCTCCTGGGAGGTTTGGCTCCATCTGAGGCTAACTCAGACCAACATCTCTGGGCTGTGTTACCTGGGCCCAGATGATTTCTGCCAGCTCCTTGTGGTTCTGGACCACAGCCCAGATAAGCAGGTCACGGACTGGATCCATTGTGAAGGTGGCTCGGCCAGCAGAGCGCTTGTAGAGGGACCGGAGACTTGAGCCCTGGACCTGCAAGGTATGCGAGGTCAGAGCTGCTCCCCACCAAGGGCAGAGAGCTTGCAGCCCCTCAACACAAAGCCACTCCTGACCCCTGAGTGCCTGCTTCCTCCATGCACAGAAGGGACATTGCTGCACATTGCAGGGTGGCCACGCGGAGTGACCACCTGGAAATGGCACCTTTTCTAGGGCCAGGATCATGTGGGGATGTGCCCAGCCTGCCCACTGCACCCACCTCACTGCGTCCTGTTCACCAGCATCACAAGGACACACGGTGCTGCCAGTGTAGGAAGGTGGGAGTCACACCTTGAATAGGGGGCAGATGACTTGGGTAGGGCTTTAAGGGACTTGGAATGAGATTCTTGAGCAGGCAAGAAGGCAGACACCCAGCTGTAACCCCCAGGATGGCTTCTTGAGCCCACTTTCCCCTCCCAAATGCAACCCTGCCACCACATCACCTGGACATACATACATTCAGATTGATGTGTGGGACAGGGATGGAAAGCCGGGGCCGCTCTGTGTGCTTGGACTTGGGGTAGAGAGGCTGTGTGGAGCAGCCCAGCAGCTCCCGCAGCACCTGGGAGACATGGTGCAGTTGGATTCTTGGCATTTTGGAGCTGGCCGTGTGCTCTCTCTCCTCCAGCAGGACCTTCTGCAGCTTGCTGTGGAACAGGCAGGATGGTACCATGTTGTCGTAGAGATAAACCAGGGTGTCCCAGGTGACAAACTCCTTGAGGCGCACTCCCTGCTCCAGGAACAGCTTCACAAACTCTGGCTTGTTAGAGATCAGGGCAGCCGCCATCACGGGGTGGAGATCTGCGGGCTGGCAGGCCAGAGGAGAGGTGAGGGTCTCTGTGGCCACAGAGCAGGATTTCACCATGCTCCTCACTCAGGGGGAAGATTTTATCCCTGAGCACACAAGGAGCTTCTGGGTGTGAGGATGCAGATGGGAGGTACTGGGGTTTGTGGGGTTAGTATGGCCTCTCCTCTCAGCTGCCTGCCCCAATGGTCACCCAGTTCAGCCTTTGGGGGGTTTTCTTTCCAAGGCAACTTTTGTGTGTGTCCAGAAGTGAAAGCAAGCCCTGTGGGTAACAGGGTACACATTTGTCCTCGTGGGAAGGTACCTGCTGACCTTCCTACACAGCTTGGTTTCAGCTTCAGCTTTTCATACCAGCCACAGTGGTTCAGGACTGCAGTGTATGTGGCAGCCCTGGTCTGCATCAGCTAACCTGAGAGCCTGCCTTGTCCTCCCTTCCTGACAAAGCTGTGGGTCTCTCTTGATCTGTGTAGCTTTACACAGTTCCTAGTTCCCACCAGCCCTTCCCAGTCCCACAAAAGGTATGGGGGCTGCGACAACCTCACCTGCTGATGATACAGGAAAATCCCTTCCAAGTCCCAGAGCCCCATCAGAAAGGACAGACATCCCTGCTTAGCTTTGACTTCCCAACAGCAGGATCCGGTGTGGGCTGGCAGACTGGCTTCTGCTGCTCACTGCCCCACTCTAGTGAGGTTTAAGCAGGGAACACCAGCTTGGGTGAGATGAGTTTGACAATGTAGTGTGAGCAGCAAGAGGTATTTTTGGCTCTGGGTTGGTGGATGGTCTTTAGAAAGGCAGTGGTTTTGATCAGTCATCTTTGTTAAGAACAATAGGTCAAATAGGACCTTTACAAGTAATGATTTTCAGGACATGCTCACCTCTGCTTTGGATGTTTGAGGGCACTTTTGAAAACAAAACAGATTAAGACCCCCTGGCAACATAGTGGGAGTTTAGGGTCCGAAAGCAATGCTCTCACAAGGTGTCCTCAGGCACAGCTGAGGTACCCTCAGTATCTGCAGTCCACAGGTGGGACCTGACAAGCTGTAAGGCTGACAGAGCAGTAGCACAGATATTGCCTTACCTTCCACTCATGGTCATCCGTGAAGATCTCACTGCGAGCAATGTCCACCCTGTTCCAGGCCACAGCTAACCTCAGCTGGTAGTCCCAGTTCTCACGACCAAAATTGTCCTGGTTTCGGGATGCTGCATGCAGAGAGTGTGTGTTAGAACAGAGGATTGTTTACATGGTGAGAAGACATCACCTGGAAACCCCCTTCGAGGCCTGGCCTTCTGGGATAAGTATCTCTTCCCAGTCAGCTGAGCATCATGAGTTTTGGGGACCTGTCTGATGAACCCATAAGTCAAGCAGCTGCAGGAGGTGACTCGTGACCTCCATCACATTCATCTCACCCCATCCTCCCAGACAGCTCCCCACCCCTCACCTTTGAACAGGGCCTGAAGGATGGCCACATCCACGTCCTGCTGGCCGTATTTGCCCTCTCTGAAAACAGTCAGGAGCTGCCGGCTCCGCACTATGTCTTGGATCTACAAGGAGAGCCACGGGCAAGAAATCAGCTGCTGCATCTCCTCCATGATTCTTCCCGCAGCCTCTGTCCTGTGTGGGGCAATTCCTTGCTCATCTGGGGTTGTCTGCAGACCCCCTGTGGGGGTTGATCCCAAATAGTACCTCTGCCCAAAAGGAGCAGTTGTGGAGGAGCAGAGCTTGAGCCCTTTGGGTGCCCACCAGGACAGTGCTGAGCATGGCTGGAGAAGATGGAGGGTTGGCAGAGATGAGCCTAAACTTCACACTGGGAGTGTCCTGTTCACAGGCAGGGAGCCCTGGGGTCCCCTTCGATCTCCACAAGCTCAGTGAGAGGAGCTGTCTGCCTGCACGAAGCTCACCTTCTTGGTCCATTCCACCACTTTGCCCTCAGTGAATTGCTCATAGGTGTCCCGGAAGAACATGCTCAGCTTCTTCCGGATCAAGGCAATGGTTATGTTGGGCACAGGCAGGCTGGCCACTTGTGCGATGACATCAGCCACACGTCCAGAGCCTTCCACAATCACACAGGGGGTCCCATTGGTGATGGCATTGTAGATGGTCTGCAACAGAGCGGGCAGGCTGGTCCTTAGTCCTGCCCAGAGACCAGCAGACCCTCTGAGAGCCACCCTGCTGCTCTGCAGCACTCCTGCAGCACCATGGTGTGGCACCATGCTCGCACCAACACCTAAAAGCAGCACCCTGCGCAGGAGTAGCTCCTTACATCAAGTGTCCCTGGGCCTCCTTCCAGCACCACGCACACAATGGGGATCCTGATGGCAACGCCTGCAGGGAAGCAGAGCCCAGGATCACTTCCCTGTGGGGCACACAGCCATGCACCTGAATGCGGTCTCCTCTGAGCAGTGGGATGTGAAAGGCAAGGTGTGAATGTGAAAGGCACATAAGGGAACGTGTGTGCTTGTGTTAGAACAGAGGATCATTTACGGACAAGAAGATACCACCTGGGAGCCCCCTTTGAGGCCTGGCTCATTGGGATAAACAACTCTCCCTGATCAGCTCAGCATCACAAGGTTTGGGGACCATTTTGGCGACCTGATAAGTCAATCAGTTGGCTGTTTGGTTTGTATCACTGAGGAACCAGGTTCCACATTTATAATTACGATCCTCTCAAACTCCTTGCCTGGATCCTTCAGGGAAGCCACAGCCTTCCCTCTCAACAGAGGCCAGGATGGGCACCCATTACCAGCCTTCCAGTGCCTTAAGGGGCCAACAAGAAATATGGAGAGGGAGTTTTTACAAGGGCCTGTAGAGACAGGACAAGGGGGAATGGCTTTGGGCTGAGAGAGGGGAGACTTAGATTAGACACAAGGGAAAAGTTCTTCCCTGTGAGGGTGCTGAGGCCCTGGCACAGCCTGCCCAGAGAAACTGTGGCTGCCCCATCCCTGGCAGTGTTCAAGGCCAGGCTGGATGGGGCTTGGAGCAACCTGGTCTAGTGGAAGGTGTCTGTGCCCAGCAGGGGGGTGGAACTGGATGAGCTTTAAGGTCCCTTCCAACCCAAACCATTCTATTTTACACATGGATGACCCATCCCGCCCTGTGCCCTTCCCTGCCTCAGACCTGGCTATAGGTCACTGTTACCTCCTTTCACCTTGGTCTGCTCGGAAATGAACTTCTCCAGTCTGGTCCTCAGGGGGATTTCCACCCCATACCTCCCATGAGTCCCATCGTCCACCAGGATGAAGTGGGAGTGGTTGCTGTCCAGGCATGACAGGCTGCCTTGGTTCTCCTCATCCAGTACATACTCAGCTGGAAAGCCACCCTGTAAGATGTAGAAGGAGATACTCTGGAAGAAGCCTGCAGAGGAACACCAGATGCCCAGAGCAACCAGCCTGTGGGGCAGGAACAGTTTGGCCAAACAGCCATCCCTGTCACCCCTGCAGCCCTCATGTCAGCCTTGCCCCATTCTTCTCTGTCTCTGCTCCACCTGCCCTCACACCCACAGGGGTCCTCCCAGGAGAAGGGCAACTCCTATAGAAGACACTGGTAAGGTACAGGGGCTTCTCAGTTAATACCAGCCTGGGACCATCACTCCTTCTGGCGCAGCTGGGTTTTACCAGGGCTGCCAGCGTCAGGCACATCTCAAAGCACCCATTCCCACCACAGTCCTTGGCAGGGCTTCCCCAGCAGATCAAGCACAAGCAAAGCAAATGCAGCTCTGGCTCTGCCTGGCTCACCATGGGGCAGATGAGGCTCTCCCGGTTGTACACGGTCCCCCAGGTGGCTATGCCGATGGTGACAATCTCACTGTCCTTGTGGCCGCAGCTCAGCGTGAAGTCTCGCACCGCCTCTCCCACCTGTTTCATCACACCAGCATGGGACCCCCCGGTGATGATCCAGGCCCCTGGGGGTCAGAGACAGGCTTGGGAAGGGAGAAGCTCTGCTCACAGCAGTCTCCTGGCATCCCCCTATACGGCTGCAGGAACATCTCGGAGATGCTCCATCTCCCAGAAGGTGTCTTCCCTGCCCATTACATCATGAAGCCCAGGCAGCAGAGGAGATGCATTCTTTAGCACAGTGTTGCATCTGAAGCCCAGATCCCTATGAGCTTGTTTGCTGTGATTGAGTAAGAAGAGCCCATTTCTAGTGGTGGTAGACTAGATGGGGACCTGCAGGCTTTCTGGGCAAACTCAGTATCCCCAGAGCAGCTCAACTCACTGAACACAGTGAGCTGGCCACAGCCAGATGATGGGCGTCTCTCTCACTTCAATCTCAGGGAGACCCTCTGCATCTCTTACCAGTGGTCTGGGCCACTTTGACTAGCCCTTGCCGGAAGATGTTCTTCAGCCTTGGTTTCATAATGAAGTTTTTGGCTCCCCCGGTGACTGAGATGAGCAGGTTGGGTGCATCCAGGCCCCAGTGATGTGTCATGAGGTGGTAGATGACCCATGGAGGGGTATCTGAGGAGACGCGTACATACTGCAAAAAAGGGAACATAAAAGTGTTTTGGGTAGAAACAACAGGGTCCGAGTAACAAGGCACCTCCACCACAAGTCTCCTGTCTCGGGGAAGAACCAGGGGCTTCCCATGCCATTTTCCAGCAGAAGCCTGTTTCTGTTGAACCAAGTCTTTGTGCATGACCCTGTTCCAAAGCTCTTCCCTGGGACTGTGCATTCCAAAGGCAAACCTAAGGACAAGGAATAGCACTCCTTACAGCATGAAGGTCAGGCTAATGGTTTCAGAAATGGATTAGGTACAGGACTGGGAGAGAGGAGAGATCCTGTCCCAACACCCTTCTTCTTCTTGGGTCAGTGTTACCCTTGGAGCATTTCCACAATTCCCTATCATGCCCCCATCCAGGAGGGGAATACTGGTATCTCATCTGCCATGGCAAGACCTGGACACTGTCTCCCCATGCACCACAGGCAGGAAAACCAGATGACCTTTCCCATCTTCTGTCCTAGGCCTCTGAAGTGGATATCACCGAAGGCGTCTGTTGGCATTTCCCGGATATGCGTTCTGGGGTCCCATTCCTTTCCTAGGAAGACGGGAGGTTTGGCAGCATCTTCCAGGTGCTGTTCCCTGAGGTAGCCACACTCACACACGATCCTCCTGGAACACACACCGCCAGCTTTGCTGGAAACCAGCTAAAGCTGGAAGGCAAAGCCCAGCTGGGCCACCTGCCTCAGCCCAGGCAAGAGGTGCTGGTGCTCTCAGTAAGAACACCAGAGGCAGCAGCATCGCCCACCCGGCCCATCATCCAACTCAAAGCTTGTGCAGAAACAAAGGTGTTTGGGGGGAAACTTAGCAACAAAATGGTATTTCCACCTGTAGGGATTTAGGGGAGAAATATTAAAGTTGCTCTGAATTAAGTTTGAATGGAAATGGCTGAGTGTGAAAATATAAAGGTTGCTCACGGGACATGGGATATCAGCCATGTGCTGACACACAGCAGGGTGAAGAACCAGTGCAAAAGGAATTTGTGACCCCCCTTGGCACCAGCTCCCATGACAGAAAAGTGGGATTTTCCGGTGCTGTAGCTTTGTCACAAACACCCCTCCTGCTTTCCTGGACTGTCTGACTTACCCAGAATCTGATGTCTGGGAGCTTTCAACAAAGCAGGTGCACACCTTCTTCCGGATGTTCTCAGGAATCCATGAGATGAGGTTTTCCTGAGGGAGCAGGAAGAGCAGCAAGAGGTCAGGATTTCTGCAAAGGACAGAAGTTACATCAGGGGCTACACACTCTGGTGCTTGGAGCAGATCTGGGTGCTTCTTTTGATGTGAAAGAAGAAAGCTCCATCACTATCTGCAAGGACAAAGCCAGGTGTGGCCACAGGACAAGAGAAGGGTGCTGGACATTTAACTCAGATGTCTGGGGTTTTTCTGCCTGCCCCTAGAACTAAAGCAATCTGTTATTAATGCTCCCATTAATGAGTCCCTTGATAACTCATTAACATTTTTCCATCGTGTGTGGCCAACCATCCCCTCTTTCAGCACCTCCTGAACTTGCCTTTTCATTGCTGCTGCTGGGGAAATGGGTTTTCCGCCTGCTTTTTGAGACACTGCTACTGCTCTGCTGGAGGTTGGGGACCACCTCGAAGTCACTCATCTTCCCGGGATGGGTGGCAGGGGCATCTCCTCTCTCAGAGCACACCTTGTTCAGTTCAGAGGGGAGCACTTTGGTGCACCGGCCACGCATGGCCATGGCTGCTGTGTCCTGAACCACTCAGCTTCCTCTCTCCTGTTCCTAGGTTGGGAGGTTCTGAACATCTCCATCCTGAGTGCAGCAGGAAAGAAAAAGGTTACCCATGAGCACAAAGCATTGAGGCACCCTGTCCACCATTCCTGGTAGGAGAGGAATCCATGGGACACCTGGTGGACACTTGCCATGGTCCTGACACAGGGGCCACATGGGTCGTGAACCGGGCTCAGTGTGTATCACACTGTCCCAGGGAAGCCCATCAGCCTCTGCCCACTGACCCCATCACACTCTGCCCACCAACCCCATCACACTCTGCCCACCAGCTCCACTGCCTGATCATTGGGCTGCTCCACTGCCTGGCTGTCCCTCAGTCCATGGCTCTCCTCACTTCATCCCCACTGCAGGCAGCTGGGACATTTCTGGCAGCAGGGACAGCAGCAACCAGGTCCCAACACAAGTACACAGCCTCAGTTACCTTAGGAGACAGATTTTGGCAGACTGGCTTTCTGCATCAGCACAACCCACCACAGACCTGATTGCTGGAGAAAGCTGTCAAAACAAGGTCAAACACACCCTTAGTTCTTGTTCCTGGTCCTCCAGGGCAAGGAGGCTGGTGAGGTTTGGGACATGGCCACAGACAGCTCATAAGCCCGTGCAGGAGGGCTCTCATACCAGGTCCTCCATGGGCATCCCCAGGGTGAACAACTGTGCTGACAAAATCACAGAATCACAGCATCCCAGACTGGTTTGGGTTGGAAGGGACCTTAAAGCTCATCCAGTTCCAACCCCTGCCATGGGCAGAGACACCTTCCACTAGACCAGGTTGCTCCAAGCCCCATCCAACCTGGCCTTGAACACTGCCAGGGATGGGGCAGCCACAGCTTCTCTGGGAAACCTGTGCCAGGGACTCAGCACCCTCACAGGGAAGAATTTCTTCCTCATCGAATCTACCTCTCCCCTCTGTCAGCTCAAAGCCATTCCCCCTTGTCCTGTCCCTACAGGCCCTTGTAAAAAGCCCCTCTCCAGATTTCCTGTCAGCCCCTTTAAGCACTGGAGCTGCTCTAGGGCTTCCCCAGAGCCTTCCCTTCTCCAGGCTGAATACATGTTCTTAAGGCTTGGGGCCAAGGGCAGAACATCTCTGGAAGCACCCACTGCCTTCCTCCATCTCCCCACCATGGGAGGAGGCTGCAATCCTGAGGGACCAGGGACTGCCCCACTGCAGGCAGCACAGGGGCCCTCATCCAGGGGTCACCTCAGCTGCACAGGGTGGTCACAGAACAGATCAGGACAGCCCTGACCGTACGAGCCGTGCCCACCCCCCTGCGTGACCGTCTGCCAGGCTGCCTGTACCTTGCCCACAGCATCCTCCTGCCGCATCACCAGCTCCTCCGCTCCTGTCCTAGGGATTCAGCCCCGTGTCCCTCTCCTCCGGTGGGTCATTTTGTCACTGGAGACAGGCAACGAGCGGAGAGCAGGGCAGAGCTGCCTGCAGAGAGGAGGAGATGGCAGGAGGCTGGCAGCTTCCCAGCGAATCAGGCTGCAGCAGCAGTCCCTGCTGAGCTGCTGCGGGCCGAGTGTGCTGGAGCGGCTGAGTCACGCTGCCACTGCCTGCAGCAGTGATTTCTCCCGCAGCACCCCACTGCCACCAGCCCCACATGGGGCAGATGCCTCCAACCGAGCCCCTGGGGCAGATACCACATTCGGAGGTGCTCCAGGGTTGAAGGGGAACCAGCAGTCGGGTGCTGTTGAAAAGGAGCAGCAGCTCTCATGGAGGTTTGGGTATGTCGGGCTTGGCAAATGTGATGAGAAATCCCTTTCTTAACTGTCAATTCTGATCAGGCTATAGTAGGAAAGCATACAGCCTGGTACAGGGGAAGGTGTGATTCTTTGATATATATATATAATACATATACACTGTGATGTGATGAGGTAGTGATATTTTACTGGAGAATTTTGGTATTGTTCATGCTTAAGTAAAAAAAAAAAACAAAAACAAAAGGACACCCTAGCCCTAGAAGCTTTGAGCAGTCCATGAAAAGTATGGACTGGTTTTCCATAAAGCATAAAATAAAGCATAGCATAACAGTCTTATCCCTGGGACAGTAATCATAGAATAGTTAGGATTGGAAAGGACCTCAAGATCATCGAGTTCCAACCCCCCTGCCATGGGCAGGGACACCTCACACTAAACCATATCACCCAAGGCTTCATCCAACCTGGTCTTGAACACTGTCAGGGATGGAGCATCCACAACCTCCCTGGGCAACCCATTCCAGCACCTCACCACCCGAACAGTAAAGAATTTCTTCCTTATATCCAGTCTAATCCTCTGCTGTTTAAGTTTCAACCCGTTACCCCTTGTCCTATCACTACAGTCCCTAATTAATAGTCCCTCCCCAGCATCCTTGTAGGCCCCCTTCAGATACTGGAAGGCTGCTATGAGGTCTCCACGCAGTCTTCTTTTCTCCAGGCTGAACAGCCCCAACTTTCTCAGCCTGTCTTCATATGGGAGGTGCTCCAGTCCCCTGATCATCCTCGTGGCCCTGCTGTGGACTTGCTCTAACAGTTCCATGTCCTTTTTATGTTGAGGGCACCAGAACTGCACACAATACTCCAAGTGAGGTCTCACGAGAGCAGAGTAGAGGGGCAGGATCACCTCCTTTGACCTGCTGCTCACGCTCCTTTTGATGCAGCCCAGGATACGGTTGGCTTTCTGGGCTGTGAGTGCACACTGCTGGCTCATGTTCATTTTCTCATTGACCAACACCCCCAAGTCCTTCTCCACAGGACTACCATGAATTTCCTTTTTGCCCAACCTGTAGCTGTGCCTGGGATTGCTCCCACCCAGGTGTAGGACCTTGCACTTGGCATGGTTAAACTTCATGAGGCTGGCATCAGCCCACCTCACAAGTGTGTCAAGGTCCCTCTGAATGGCATTCCTTCCCTCTAGTGTATCAACAGAACCACACAGCTTGGTGTCATCGGCAAACTTGCTGAGGGCACACTCAATTCCATTGTCCATGTCAACGACAAAAATATTAAACAAGACCGGTCCCAACACCGATCTCTGAGGGACACCACTTGTTACTGGTCTCCAGCTGGACATTGAACCGTTGACCACAACTCTTTGAGTGTGGCCATCCAGCCAGTTCTTTATCCACCAAGTGGTCCACCTATCAAGTTGATGACACTCCAATTTAAGAGACAAGGATGTCATGTGGGACAGTGTCGAACGCTTTGCACAAGTCCTGGTAGATGAAGTCAACTGCTCCACCCCTGTCCATCACTTTTGTAGCCCCGTCATAGAAGGCCACCAAATTAGTCAGGCAGGATTTTCCCCTAGTAAAGCCATGCTGGCTGTCACCAAGCACCTTGCTCTTTTTCATGTGCCCTAGCATGCCTTCCAAGAGAATCTGCTCCCAGATTTTGCCAGGCACATAATGGTAACACCAGGATTTTGGCTGCTCTGACACATCCTTGAAACCCTACTGGCGTCATCTAGTGTCACAGATCAGTAACCAACTAATCATAGAGTCACAGAACAGTTTGTGTTGGAATGGACCTTAAAGCTCATTCAGTTCCAGCCCCCTGCCAGGGACAAGGACACCTTCCACTAGCCCAGGTAATCAGAACAAGACTGACTCCAGGGACACCTGATCAAATAGACAAGCAGCCAGAATGCTGCAGGAACAGAATGGCTTTGCCAGGTTTTACTGTGATTAGTAATTGGTAGTGTCCTGTTAGGGATTAATTGTGCTGTACCTGAATGCTTGAAGGACATAAACCCCCTGTTTAAAGCTCCATTTGGGTGCCTCAATTTGGCTGGGTCACTTCATATGCCTGAAAAAATACTTACACTTTTAATTGTATGCTTTGAATCCAGCCTCTTGTCTGTCAGCGTGGGCCCAGCAGGACTTTCTGTAACACAAGCCCTAGGTGAGGACCCCCACTGTCACACACAGGCACCAGATGACTTTCAGCTGGTGCATCCTACCTCCCCATCTCAGGTGCTCTTTTTCAGTTTGCAACAAGGTCAGGTACTGGGGCGATGGATTCAACAAATAAATAGGGTCCAAAGGAAAAGTCAGGGGTGTGATCATGTCCTTTAGGTTGCTTTCCAGCCAAGGCATGTGAGTTAGCATGGATCACCTGTGCAATGAGTTCTGCAGTCTTGCATCCAGCTCTAGGAACCCCAGCACAAGAAGGACATGGAGCTGCCTGAGTGAGTCCAGAGGAGGCCACAAAGATGCTCCAAGGGCTGGAGCAGCTCTGCTCTGGAGACAGGCTGAGAGAGATGGGCTTGTTCAGCCTGGAGAAGGGAAGGCTCCAGGGAGACCTTAGAGCAGCTTCCAGTGCCTAAAAGGGCAAGAAATTTGAAGAGGATCATTTTACAAGGACCTGTAGGGAAAGGACAAAGGGGAATGGATTTGAGCTGACAGAGGGGAGAGGTAGATTCAATGAGGAAGAAATTCTTCCCTGTGAGGGTACTGAGGCCCTGGCACAGGTTTCCCAGAGAAGCTGTGGCTGCCCCATCCCTGGCAGTGTTCAAGGCCAGGCTCACGGGGCTTGGAGCAACCTGGTCTAGTGGAATGTGTCCCTGCCCATGGCAGGGGTTGAAACTGGATGAGCTTTAAAGTCCCTTCCAACCCAAACCATTCTGTGATTCTATGATTCTGCTTTCCTTGAACAAGAGCAAACAGCTGAGACACTTCCCTGGGAGAACAGATGCCACTAATAAGGCAGTAAATAAAATCCATGTGCAGTGCTTTACAGTTCAGTTGTAATTAACTCTGCACTGCCAAAAGAACTGAAGCCGTAACTGCACATTAATTACACATTAATGTGAGCATTCATCCTCTCTCAGCTGGCTAGCTCTCTGGAGACCATGGCTTTTATTTCACTTTTGCATACGCCAAAACCACCGTGGCCCGGTGGGACCTGTGTAGAGCCAGAACATTGGGGCCGTTCCTGCTGCTCCTCCTAAAAGCCCAGCAAGGCTGACAGTGAATCCTAGCAAGTTAACATGAATTTGCGACAGCAGAAGGAGCAAGGTAAGAGTATGAAGGACTCCACTGCTCTCCAGGGACTGTGCCCAAACACACACAGCCCATAATACAGGTCAAATTCAAACCAATTGATGTTTGGGAATGCTTTATGCTGCCAAACCTGCCAGCAACACAGAGCCACACTGGATCAGTCCCTTGCTCTGGGTCCCTCCCAGCAGTGCCCCTGGCTCTGTGGGAGTCCCTGTTAATGCTGGGACTCAGCTCCACACTCCCAGAAGCCACCATGGTGCTGTCCTGGTATGGCTGCTGCTGCTGTGGGTGCTGGAGGAGGAACCTTGCTGCAGGGCAAGTAAAATGCCTCCGTCCTTGGTGGGAAAGCATTCAAATGACCGGTCAAGGGAGAACAAATGCTCTGGTCTGCCAGGGTTAAAGGCTCCCTTCTTGCATCTTCTCCCCAGTACCCAAAGGAATTGTTGGGTCCTGTTTCTCCAACAAACTGCCAGAAAAGATGTCTCCTCCCATTCCAAGGGCTTTTCCTGCAGTAATGCATCATCTGATGGCCATCTGTTACCGATATTCAACCATGTTTGTGTTCCTTCAATCCAGTGCCATCCATTATACATGGCCAGAATGGATTAGTGGGGCTCGGTTACACTTGAAAACTTCCACCAAGGGGCTCAAATACAGTCAAAAAGCAGCAGATCAAAGCCTTAAACACCAATCACCTGATCAGGATCCTTTACAGATTCAGCTTCTCAGTCCCTCCCCAGCCCTGTCAAAGGCTGATGCCCAGCACAAGACAGTTCTTGCGGGGACATGAGCTGATGCCACCCTGCAATACAGCCACAGCTCCGGAGTGTACCTTCCAGGGCTGCATCCTCACAGGGATGAGCAAAGCAGCATGGAAGAAAGCAGTAATGGTCCTTCTCCTCCAGTTGCAATTGACATTCTTCCCTCTCTCCAGCTTTATTCACGTTGGTGAGAAAGGTCCAGGAGGCTGGAATTGCAACCCAACGCCTAATGAACAGGAATCAAAAAGCCCCTCTGCAGCCACCAGCAGAGCAGAGGAGGGACACACAGACCACTGTGCAATCATGCCCAAAGACACAGCTATAAAAATAAAAGCTTTTTTATTATTATTTTTTAATATACCATTACAGAAACATCTGAGTAACATTCTCAATAGGACAGGCAGCTCCGCATCCCCAGGGTGAGCGCAGGCAGCTCCGGGATGTGCCATGCTGTGCTCCCAAGCTGCCAGTGCTCTCGGTGCACGACACTCCGCTCCTCACCCTCGCAGGGAGACGTGGCCCTCCCGGCATCAGGGTGTCACCTTTTTGTAGGTAATGTGGAGGTGCTGAGTCATGGGCTGCGTAGTGGTTGCCATTGAGACAGTTTGTTCGAGTTTCCCATCAGAATTGAGCCTGAATTTTCTGGTAATCTAAAAAAGGAGTACGAAAAGGAAGAACAAAATCAAGCAAACAGCTTCCACAGGATAGATTTCTCACCAATGCTTTCCACCTGCCCTTTGCCATCCTTGTGTTTGCTGTAAATGCACCACAGATGGAAGGATATGCTCAATACAGGCACACAAGCTCCAGTGAAAGGCAGGCATTCCTAAAATATCCTGATGGGGCCAAATACTGGACATATCTACATGGGCACCCTGATACTGTAATTAGTCCAGAAGACCAGCATTAAGAAGTAACACCACTGCCACACAAAGGTATCTAGACAAGATCTTACTATTCCCTTTCCTAAGGAGCTGCTACTGGCCACTTCTGGAGGCAGGATTCTAGGCTGGCTGGTCTGATTCAGCACATCAGTTCTTAATGATCCCTCTGTGTCTTGTAATGTATGAAACATTTTCTGAAGGCTGTAACCAAAAGGATAAGCCAGGATGCCTTGCGATACTACCAAGAACTCTTGACGGCAATCTGTAATTAAAGCATTCTCATCAACCTGCCCTCTTAGCTAAACACCTGGGGCTAGCAGTACTAGGTGAATATTTCACCACATGTACACTCACCTGTTCTACATGGGGCTTCTTGGCAAAGGAGATCCTGGCTATAGAGTGAGATGCTATAGACAGCTCTTGTCCATTCACCTCCCCTTCCTCCACCTCCACCAGACCTAGTGAAAACAAGGTCGTATATACTACTAGGTTACAAAGTTTACTCAACAATGTCACAGTTATTAGGCTATGTAACAGACCACCACTCTCCCTGAAGAAGTTTTGGCCTAGCACATACTAACAGCTGCAAATCCATGCAACCTCAGACATGTAATGCTGCTTAGAAAAACCTAGTCAGACAGACTTACTCATAACATATGGGAAAAGTATTGCATTGCAACTGGCAGCTTTCCCTTCAGAACCTGCTCCAGAGTTCTAGACACAAATTTAAATGTCAGCTGAGTTTTAACACTCTTTCACTTACAATAATTTAGACATAGTTCTCATTCAGTACCTGTAAGGTGTGTAACAAGTGCCAAGGTACTACAGCCACAGGGTGGGGCTTTCTCCTAGTTTAGGAACTAGCAAGACTGTACCGAGATCACTGTCAAAGATTGTTTAGGGAACAACAGGAAAGAAGCTTCCCTGGTACAGTGCTGCAGAGGCTCTTTGTAGTGCCACAGTCTGAGCAGGGTGTCCAATAGGGAAGCTGCTGTACTGGTCATACCAAACAGTCCTGACTGGAGAGGCTACAAAGGGGGTTTAAAACCACCATAGCCTCACCCTACCAGGGTCACAGTCTCGATCCTGCACTGCAGAATCCAGTATGGCAAGTGTTGATGTTGGTACAACAGTCTAAGTGGGATCTTCAATATCTCCCTACTTTGTACGAGCAGCTGGCCAAATATGACACGATAAAAGGAGGACACAAACCAAATCATGCACTTCTATATCTACCACAGGGTCCGCTGTGGCCAAGTCACAGAAGCAGAGGAAATGAAGCATCTTATCTGTATGCATTCCCCTGCCTCCCCACAAAAAAGACTAGGATGCTATGTAGGCATCAGGAATGTCATGGGCCACTTCTCACCTGTCATCATTAAGGCTTAGTCTGCAGTTCTTGTTAGAGACAGATGTTCTGTTGGTTTACAAAGCTATGTCTGCAAATACCAGCATATAATTTGAGAAAAGGATACTCCTCAAGTCTCCTGCATGCATGGTATTTCAGTTTGCCTGTCCTTGCCTTGGCCCTTCCTGCCACAGAAAGCTTGAAAGCTACAGTGTCTATACAAAGCCACACGGCCAGCCCTAGGAACACAGTGCTTTTGACACAAGCTCATTTATTAATCTGTTTTCACTGTGGATTCAGCTTGAAAAACAATGAAAAGGATTAAAAATGAAACTGTGAGAGATGCAGTAATTTTCTGGACAAATGATGACAGGGTAAGGACCTATTCTTCCCCCCCAGTGTGGTTATTAGGTGTGTACCTGTGTTCTGAGCACTGATGAAGGCCACCTTATTTGTGTCGGGTTTGAGGCGAATGAATCCACATTCTCGATGCATGGGCTTCCTGGTGTGCGGATGGAAGGCATTGAACCTGAGGAGAAATCGGAATACAAAAGCTGCTGTTGGTTGCACTGAAAATAGCATTTGGACTAATTTCATCTCAGAAGCAATGGTATTGTATTTAGCCACATGATTGCCTCCAGGATTATCTGAAGAGTAAACGACTGACAATGCTTCATGCTTGGGAAATGTTAATGTATAAAAATATGGTTCCTTTACAGGCACAGCTATTCCTTAGGGGCTGGAGTTATTTAAGTTCAAGCTTCAGATTTTTCACAGCTCCTGGGTCTTTAAGAGCTAGCTGAGAAAGTCCCTCAGGAAGTCAGACATTTCACAGATGCTGAAGCCATACTGTGTCTCAAATACTTCCTTTTCTCAAGTAAATATCTGGAATTACAATACCTTTATTTAGCTTTTAAACCTGGCAAGTTGCTTGGGGCTTTTTTTGTGTATTACTTGCTGCAGGCAGTAACAGAGCAGACTTATTTCTCTCATCACCCCCTTCAAAAAGAAAAAAAGTTCAGCTCTTCATGAGGCTTTATAGTTGTATGTTCAGTCACATGCAATGTGGGTGATTTTATATATATCATACAATGTTCATATATTACATTCGTGCAACACCACTCCTGAGTCTACACAGGTAACCAAATTAAACAGCAGCTTGAACACAACAGCAAGCTAGGTATATATATAACATAGCAGACTATCCTGTTGGTGTTTCTAAACTAATCTTTTTCTTTTCATACTGCTTTGCACAGTTTCCTACTCTGCATCCTTCTGTAGGAAAGGAGACAGAGGTAACCTCAGAGCTGCTAAATCTGCACAAGAACTCCCTCAGGTGACAGCAGTTTCCACACATGCCTCTGCTTTGCAACTGGGATGTGCCTACTGGAAATGGCCAACACGAGTCACCCTGGGCACTGTGACCCATCCTGGGCCTGCAGATTGTACTGTCAGCTGCCAGTCCCATGGTGGCAAGTGTGCAAGAAGAGCTTGACCAAGGGGCTCGGCCAGGTGCTGGCATGTCAGAAGCTGGAGTATTTATTTCTTAAAGCAGCTCTGAGAGCTGAAAAGCCCAAAGCAAGTATCTCCTTTGTGAAGTAAAATATAACGAATCACGTTGAGTCAACATTTCCTAGACCACGGGCAGCACAGAACAGCACATGGTACCCCTACACTTGGTGCAAGAAACCTGTGGGTTTCCTGGAGAGCCGGAAGCGGACACTCAGCTAAGGCATGCAGTTGAGGAGTAGTTTAGGTGTCTTGCAGCCGCTTCTTGCTCCTCCTGTTTGGTTTTGTCTCTATATAAAGGAGGTCTCCTTTTAAACTGTATGTTATACGAAGAACCAGGAATGACTTCTGCCTGTGGTGGAGGGCTGCATCTGTGCTAAGGGACTGTTCTAGCATCTCAGCCTCTGTGCTCTACAGCTTGTGAAGCCACAAACCCTATGGAGTCATGTCTCATTGTGGGATTATCTAGCATCACAGGAAGAACAAAAATCAGCCTTCTTACAGTGCCTGAAGTATTCAAGAGACATATGGACTGTCTTACAAGTAAAAAAAAACTTGACTCAAATCAGCAAATGTTCAGAAATTGGAGAAGGAGATGCAGACAGAGCATGACTGTCAGAGCTTTGCTTCTTTTGGAAACTGGATTAAAAATGTTACATACAGAGCTCTGCTCCAGTGAACAGTACACACCAGGAACAAAAAGCATCTTTCACACAGCACTGGCATCTTGTAATTGTTCCTTTCTCTGGTTTTCAAAGCAACAAACTTTCTAACTCACCCTCTCAAGTAAGTATTGGAGCAGCCCTGAACATTTAGCTAACATGTCACTTCCTCTAGATTTCTTTTTTCTTAGAACAATTACTTGCAACCAAGGATGTTAAGCTATCTGCCTCCTATCCCATGGAAGCTGTCAAATACTGTTTCTTTTCAATTTTCACAGTGGCGAAGACTGAAAACCATAAAATGGACAAACTTGACAGCTATGCAATAGCTCCTTCATTTATTTTATCTCTAAGTGGGAGTTTTACAAAACACAACGATAGCAGTCGTCATGCTATTTTACCCAAAGACACATTTCTAATTAGACAGCTATTGCCAGCAAAAAGAATGGTGAGTTTTTTTCTGGCCATGAAGACCATACATCTTTTGGCTAACATATACAGCCAGTGTACATCATGTTAAAGTGGAAGAATGACTGTTCTTTCAAAAGAGAGCTATGGAATTTGCATAAACAATAATCATGCCCATGCTGGGGCCATTCCTGGTACCCTAAGTTCCTCTCACTATTCTAAGTTATGGTCACATTCGCAGCACCCTGAGGTATACTTCTCATTGTGTAACACAAGAACTGTACACTGCACCATGCTCATAGTCCTGATCCTGTGCACGTGTCCTGCATGAGTTCACAAGTACAAACTCACTTCTGAAAGCTTCTGTGGAAGTGCACTTGTACTCTTGGGTGAGTAACTTTTCAGTGACTGCAGGTGTGCAGCTCTGAGTATGTTGCAATACCATGCCAATTAATCACAGGTTTTAAAGGAAAACAGAAGTCAGACCATACAGTTATGTACTATTATATCATCTCATTTGGTAAGTAAAAAGCTGTTTACTTTGCCACAAGAGAAACACAACCAACAAATCTCACTGGAGTTATGCCTGCTCCGGTGCAAAAGCTGCTGCCAACAGAGACAAACCCCATGACTTACGAGAAGTTGAGCATGGGCTGCCCCACGTGAGAGATGTGCACTTCTTCAAGGTACTGGAAGGGCTTCATTGTAGGGAAGGTGCCATCTCCTGGTGGGTCTGAGAGCCATGTGCCCAGCATCCAGGACAGAGGTTCCATCACAGGATTCAGCTGTGGAGTCTCTGGGGGGAGGAGAAATAAAAATGAAGAAAGAAATTGAGGGATCTGTGCTCTGCAGCTTGCCGAGAGCTGCCTATAGCTACGTGGAGGTGAGCACAAAACACCTCAGGAATGGTCCTGAGCAGCAACACTTTTCTCTAGGGCAGTGTCAGCTCCAAGGTGCAAAGGGAGATGGGGAACAGTCACAGAAAATAGGTGTGTTTTCAAACCTGCTCTTGGCCTTACATAGAGCACTTTTTCAGGTGGTCCATTTCTGCCTCCTCTCTGTTAGCTTGATCTGAAGAGAAAGCCCCCTCCCGTCTATACACAAGGAAGACAACTGAAATCTCAACATAAAAAATAAAATCACTAAATAATAATTGAATCTCTAATGCTCTGGCCTGGTTCTTCCCAAGCACCAAGGATGCTCCTATTTGTTTCAGATGCTAAGGAAGTAAGTCTTCACTTCAGAGGAAAATCATGCTGCAAACATATCCAAGATCAAAGTTTGGCTGCAGTTTTTCTGAAGAGGTTAACAATGACCTGCACTTGTACAGAGACACAGGGATCATTCAGGATTTGTTCTCCTTAGGCTCTGGACTAAGGTTAAGTGAAATGTTTTTAAAAGACTATGGAGCCTGCAAGTTAAAGCATAAATAGAAGAGAAATCTACTTCCCTTTGTCATTGCTTTTATTAAAAGCAACCAAGGTCTGTTTCACAATGTTAAAACTTCTTCAACAAATCATTTTAGAAGATGGGAGTTGAAGGGGGTTGTTTTCACACCTAGTAATATCATTTAATATGAGAACAAGCTACCTGCTCAGCTGGTCTAAAAGGCACAAATTCAGCTTTGGGGAGAAGTTATCACCTCAAGAGGTGATAACTGTGGGTAAAAATTTGCTTGCTCAGTCTGAGTTTCACTGTGCTCAGTCCCAAATATCAAGCTAAAAAGACTGAGCCAGGAGGAAGAACAGAGAGTATGTACCCAAAATGCCAAAGACAGGGTAAGAGGGTAAGAGAGAAGGTCTCCCAGATAAGAGACACTTTTGTTATTCATCCTCCCACAGACAGCAGGTTTCGGAAACCAGCTGGCATTTCATCAGGATGCAACCGATTAATCTTCTTTACCCTGAAGTATTTTGCAACTGAAGCAACAAGAGAAAACATGACAGCTCCCTATGAAATCAATGATAAAAATCTATGGCATCAGTCAGCCTTTGCAAAGGCTGCCCTGGCAGCCTGTGTGCTCACCACCAGCACACCAAGGTGTGCAGAAGGGGTGCCTACAATCCACACAGCAATGCTAGTGTACAGGACAGTATTTTGTTGTACTTACCTTCCACCTGTACTGTGAGCAGTCAAAGCAACAGAACATTATTTTCTGGTGTAACAAAGGCCTCAACACAGTGATAACTGATAATAAAAGTCCAAAACTTATTGCTACATGAAACCCCATACTCCTACACTGCTTCTTAAGAACTAGCTTCCCTTTGTACTGTCATGTTGAGAGCATGTAGTTTTGCAAGTAAGGAGAGTATCGCTACCCCATCCAACTGGTATTTGCCTTTCACTTGCTACTGCACACACTGCACTTCTTTCCAAGCTTTTTTCAGGCTCACTCCCACCATGGAAGAGAAGAGCAAAGCTCTGGAAAAGCCAGAAGACACTGCAGCTTGGGCTGCTGCTGCCCTCTCCTGGGTCAGGAGGTGAGGATAAATCCTAGAATCAGGACGCTTTCTGCTACCAGTGCTTGTATTATGGCACTTATTTTTTTTCTGCTTACCAACCTTCCAGCATTTAAAGAAAAGCATAAAAATTACAGGTAAAAGAAATAATTTTGGCTATTTTCACTCTTTATACCTGGTTATAGAGCAAGAGAAGTCAACTGATTGTTTCCAGCACCCACAGCTTGACCCCTTTGCCTTGCTGTGCAGCCTGGCTAGAGGGGCAGCCTTGTCTCACTTCTAAAAAGCTGGATTTCAAGCCAGATGAATGGTAAGGTGTAACTGTATATCCTGAAGTCTATGGCATGTGGGCAAACAACATGGCCAAGCAACCATTATTACCTGATAGCAGTGAAGCCAACATGAGATTTTTAGATCTTAAGTCACCTGGAAATGCTAAGAGTAACAGAAATGCTGGTGGGAAAAAGGACCAGAGACCCAATGAAGTGCAGAAGAGAAGACACATCCTGATCATATCCTATGCAGTGCTCTTCTTACCTTCAGTATTGGTCTCTGACTCATGGATTAAATCACTTTTCTCCCCTGGCAGCCTCTTGTTTCAGAGGGCTGAGAGTGGGAAAGCAAGAGTGAGGAGGCAGACAGGAGAGAGGCTAGTTGAGTCCATTAGGAAAGAAGTGATTTGAAAAGGTATTTGTTTCTTATGTCATGGTTTGGGTAGGTAAATGCAAGACTACTGAAGCAGTAAGAAGCAAAGTTTAAAGAAGAATATATCTTTGCAGAGCTGCTTTGTTTCAAGCAACTTGTTTATTGATGCAGTCACTGTCAGGAGGAATTTCACTGACGAAGGAGCATGTACTTCCCTTTTTTAAAGATCGAAACTCCTGGCACATCACTTTTACAAACAACTTGCTACTATGGCTTAAAGAGTGGGTGACAATAGCAAGAATACAAACCACACTTGAGAATTTTCAGTGCAAGAGATATTTTCTGTATGTTTAAAGCTTCAGGCTCAGATGAGGTGCTCTTAATGCTGGTTCTCTTGTATCCACATGCAGAGAATTCCTTTAATCTAATACTAAATCTGGACCTAGCAACTTTAGACCTCCATTTCTCTACAAAATCCAACTGAAATCAGCCACAACACTCACAAATTCCAACAGCTTGGGAGACAAAAACTGCATAAGGCACACAAGTGACCTGACCACCTAGATGTCTTTCCTTCAGGAAGCCACTCCTGCCAAAACCTGCCATGCCCAGCAGTTAGCCCCGTTTCACCATCTGACCCTACTTCATACCTCCAAACTCACAGATGAACTGTTGCCACATCTTTCTCATTCACAGAGGGGTTGGAAGCCAAATCCCTCCCTGCTCTAGTCACTAACAAACTCAGACTGGGACCAGCTCCCACACTTTGCAGTGGGAGAGAGGACATTCTTCCTGCCATATGACAAACCAGACAAAGCTGTCTGGACAATCCCCTCAGGCCATGTCCACACAGGCTTCAGCCAGCGTGGTTCTCAAATGGGATCCCTGGTGGATTTTTATCCACACTAGTACAAATTCCTACACAGCTTTATCAGTAAAACTGTGGAACGAGTAGCCAGCTGGTTGGTAACAAGGCAGCTAGGGCTACGTCGGAGGAAGCATGACCAGTAGGTTGAGAGATGGCATTCTCCCTCTCTACTCTGCTCTCGTGAGACTCCCTGCAATCCTGTGGGCTCCATCTATAAGAGGGACATGGAGCTGCTGGAGTGAGTCCAGAGGAGGCCACAAAGGTGCTCCAAGGGTTGGAGCAGCTCTGCTATGGAGACAGGCTGAGAGAACTGGGCTTGTTCAGCCTGGAGAAGGTTCCAGAGACCTTAAAACAGCTTCCAGTGCCTAAAAGGGCTACAAGAAATATGGAGGGACTATTGACAAGGACATGTGGTGGCAGGACAAGGCGGAATGGCTTTGAGCTGACAGAGAGGAGAAGTAGATTAGACGTTAGGAAGAAATTCTTCTGTGTGAGGGTGGTGAGGCCCTGGCACAGGTTGCCCAGAGAAGCTGTGGCTGCCCCATCCCTGGCAGTGTTCAAGGCCAGGTTGGACGGGGTTTAGAGCAACCTGGTCTAGTGGAAGGTGTCTCTGCCCGGCAGGAAGATGGGAAATGGATGAGCTTTAAGGTCCCTTCCAACCCAAACCATTCCATGCTTTCCCCTAAGCTGCAGGTATCTTAAGCAAAAAAAAACAAAACCACAAAACAAAACCAAAGCAACTCAAACAAAAACAACCCCCAAGCAAAAAAACAAATTCACACAGCATCTTCTCAGTCTTCAAAGTGGTGGGTCTACAGCCACAGCTGGGCAGCCTCCTGCAGTCCTTTCTTCGGTGTCACTGGATTTAAATCATCATTAAGGTTCTGGCAATTAAGGAGCAGCATTGTTCAGTGCACGTCTGCTATATTTAAGTACAAAAGGTGGCTTTGTGCCCTGCTGTCCTGAGTGTTGCACCCATTTATGCACTCTGCTGATGTTCCCCACAGTAAACCAATACAGCACTCCTAGCAGTGACATTCACTAACTCCATCTCTTCTCTAAAAACCAGGAATGGGATTATATTTACAAATTTTCACCTTGCTGCCTATTTTAGTAACTAGTTTCATGACCAAGCACTAATGTGTTATCACCGCTGTTTCTAATCTCAGTGGTAAGCCAGTTATGATACAACAGAAATGCTGGACATGAAACTAATCTGGAATGTGTACTCAGCATGGTCATCACCTCTGTACTCTGGAAGTCATCTGTTGGGAACTATTAATAATTACACCTTTTTTGCTTTTTGTCCTTGGAGAGCCAACCTATGTGGGAGACAGCTTCATTTTGTCTTTTCTTTCCTCCTTCCTCTAGATGTCTTCATTCTTCTCTAGTCTGACTACAATAGCATTAGAGAATTTTAAAGATTTTGAATATCCTTTGAATACCCTTAAAACCAACCTGGTCCTTTTGCTGGAACCTGCATGCTGCTGAACATAGTTTGGATCCTGTTTAAGGTTCACAACTTAAGGTAACAACTATTTAAGAATACCATTCAGAGATCTTCCCCAGGGCTGGAGAGTTATGAGTGACAGGGTGTGGGGGATAGTATGGACAGGGACCTAGGGCAGTTGACAGCTCCACCGCAGCAGTTCACCCCTGAGCAAGTGCAGAATCCAGAAAAACTAGTACAATATTTGGAAAGAGTATGCTGTCATCCTGCAATTCCAGAGACACAAATCACTGCAACATGCTGGGGCCTGGTCCAAGGAGAAATGGACATGAAAATCATCACAGTTACTGAAGAATGGAAGCAAGGCCATCACAAGAACAAGAGGAAGAGGCAGAACAAGAGATAACCTCTAGGTCCCTGCCCCCAGGTGAGCTGCAGGATATGCAGAAAGATTTCAGCATCAGACAGGTGAGCAGATTATGACCTGGCTACTCCAATGCTGGGATAACAGAGCTGAACTAGTAGGGAAGCCAAGCAGCTGGGAACACTTGCTAGGGAAGAGAGAATTGACAAGGCAATTGAGAGAGGGACTGTCAGCCATGAAGGTAAGACTTCAAGGAAGATGTTATATGCTATCCAGGCAAGTGGAATGCAAGAGACAATACGGTTTACTGGACTGTGTGGGTCAGGTAGCCTGACACCTCAGTCCCACAGGAGTATAAGGCTCTAGTAGACACTGGTGCACAGTGTAACCTGATGCCACCAAGCTGCCACGGAGCAGAACCTGTCTGTACTTCTGGTGTGACAGAAGGATCCCAAGAGGTGAAGACTGCCTCAGGAACAGGTATTTAAGGGACCCAAAAGGGTATCGATGGGCTTTTGGTATTGCTGTCTTGGAGATGGAGGAAATTGAGCAGCTGTCCACCTTGCCTGGTCTCTCAGAGGATCCTTCTGTTGTGGGGTTGCTGAAGGTCAAAGAACAAGTAAGTTTGCCGAGGTGAAAGCCATCCAGCTAGCCTTAGACAGTGCTTAACAAGAAGAA
Source organism: Melopsittacus undulatus (assembly GCF_012275295.1). Lineage (NCBI taxonomy): Eukaryota > Metazoa > Chordata > Aves > Psittaciformes > Psittaculidae > Melopsittacus > Melopsittacus undulatus. Next base: position 24,745,857 of record NC_047532.1, on the reverse strand, counting down.
CAGCCAGTACTTTATACTGACTCATGGATGGTGGCAAATGTCCTGTGGGGGTGGTTGTAGCAATGGAAGCAGAGCAACTGGCAATGCAGAAGTAAATCCATATGGGCTGCTGTGGCAAGATATCACTGCCCAGGTGCAGAACCTGGTGGTAAAGTGCTCTGTGCTTACAATGATGGAAGCCACTACTAGATGGTGGAACTTCAGCTGTCCCTATCTCAGATAAGGCAGAAAAAAGAAGTCACAAGCAGCACCAGCCATCTCAGAACAAAATCACTTTTCTTCCAAAATCTAGCTCCAAGTTACTACCCAGCTGCCAGGTTAGCAGTGCCTGCCCTGGTAAAGCAATCTTTCTGACAGCACATTTCTGCAACCCACTGTAACTGGACAGGGACACACTGCTGTTCAAGTCCTGCTCAGACAAATGAAAGTACAGCATCCTACATCCTTGTACAACCCCACTTCTCAGTGCTACCATGCAACAGGACTTTGTTGGTTATTTTCTGCAACACAAATGAAAACCTATTGCCACTTTGATGTGAAACGTCGCCTCAGGCCCCACAGACCGAGCATGAGAAATCCATCTTGGTGCATCACCAGTCATTTTAATGTTTGAGTCTTTCTGCTTGTCCCCAAAGTTCAGCTATGATTCATTCATATATAAAAAGCATAAATAACCCCATTTCTATGCTGGCTTTCTACAAATATTTAAAGATAAATCTAAGCTGGAAGGATATATGATTTCCTACACATTCCTAGCAAAATTCTAACCATTTTTCACATGGACTAATTTTGCAAACTCTCCTGCCTTTAACATGACCTTCACAAAAGCAGACACACAGTGCTAGAGTCCACATGTGCTCAAACAACTGAATTCTAACAGCTTTACCTCTGATAAATAGACACTTAAATCCCGTTGAATCATACCTGTGTTTGTTCCATTGCCAGCCATAGTTCACAGGGTTATTTTCCTATTGCTTAGTCTAGCTTTCTAACCACCTTTGCCCACCAGCAAGTGCTTTGCGCAGGGCTTGTAAGATGGCTATGAGGGAAGTGATCTCATGATTAGGTAGAACAAGTTTTCCCAGTGCCTTCTGGGAGATGTAGTTTTACAAAAGCACCAAACTCGCACACATTAAGACAAGGCGATCTTGTGGAAGGAGCATCTCAGATATCCTGTATCTGCTAGCACTGCGGGAGTATGACACAGCAGAGCTGCAAAAACTTCCAAGCAGAACAAGACAGTAAGTTAGTACTTGTGTATCAGGGGATGGGGCTGTTAGAGTAGTCTCCCCTGCCTCAGGACACTGGATCCATATTTGCTCACTGTTTCTCCCTAATTTCTCCCAGTGCATCCTATTCTCCAGAAGACACATTTAACATTGTTCTGTCTGGTGCACTGTGCCTAACTGCACTCCTTTGCTGGAAGTATTCCTCAACTTGTGGCTCATGGACCTCAGAAGTGGCTCACAAGACAGCAGGAAAAATTTTCCTGCCGAACAAGTGAGCAAATTCGAAGTTTAAATGGAAAAGATCATTGTAGCAGCTGTGGACGAAAGAGCCCAGGACTTCTAAAACCTGTTAGACTATTCCCCTGTTAAGACACGTTGGGCAACAACGCTTGAGTGCTTCATATGATCATTTAGGTTGGAAAATACCCACTGTGACAGAGCACACCGTGAGCCAAACTCACCCAGACTGAGTCACCAATCCTGAAGTGTGGCTGACAGGGACTGCACATACAGCACTTCTACTGAAACCTGCTCTTTCCAGCCATCTGTAGTTTGGGTACAGGCAGCAGAAATTAACTTGTCTCACTGGAGGAAAACACCAGCTGAGAACTAGTACCAAAATGAAGAGCTGCTTAATGGGTGCAGGCTCAAGCTCACTTTTCTGCTTGGGATTTTGTGGAAGAGGTTGAATATCAGCAAAGAGAGGTCCCACAGTGCATGGAGCTGGGATGCAGACATGTAACAACCTGCACAGCCACTCCAGTCAGTTACTGCACTTACATTCCCCATCCCCAAGGCACTTGTGCTTAGAAGAAAAAAATATGCAGGCTCAGGTTCACAGCTAATAGCATCACCTCAACTACACATCAGATGATTTAGGACAACTGAAATGGAGCTACCAAAGTCTATAATTATTATTAACCTAGTATGTCAGCTGACTGTATTTGCATGAATACCAAAAAGCCTTTCTTCAATTCAGCTTTGTATTCCAGTAAAACTTAGTGTCTAGGCATAAACAAGACTCTGCCCAGCAGCAGTCAGCTGCACTTATTCAGGTGTCCCTGCCCATGCCAGCAGGGTTGGAACTAAAGGTCCTTTCCAACCCTAACTATTCTATGATTTTGATTGCCATAAACTATTACTATGAGCACACAAAAAACACTGCAAGGCGGAAGAGCACCCAGATTAAGCTTAAAAGAACAAAAAAGCAAGAAGCAAGCCACCCACCAACAAACCCTTCCAAAAGGTCACCAGCCAAAGGGTTCCATAAGAACTGCCCATTGCTGGCAGAACATTATCAGGTAATGAGTTGATTGATTAATTTTAAGAAGTACAATTTTCCCTTAGAAAATTGATATGTCATTCTTATGTTCTTTAGAATATATTCTTAATACATAATTCTCATGTTCTCAAAGACACATGTATAAAAGCCTTCATCCCAGGAAAGAGAAGAAAAATCATAATGCTTTCTAGAATAAAGAACATCCTTCAGGACACTATTTTTGCAATGAGTGTTTCACTGAAGGTATTCCAACAAAGCTAGACACCCTTCTTCATATGAATATGTGTGTGTGTGTGTATGAGAATGACAATTATGGAACCCTAAAACTGTATTTAGTTCTTCTCTTTGTTTAGAAGAAGCCATGAGGTTTCCTCTCCTAAAGAAAAGAACAAGCATTACCATCACGGAATAGCTAATCGTCTATGGGTGACAGCTTTTCCAAGAAAGCCCCGAGTCATGCATCCTTCAGAAGGCAACCCAACATCTCCCCAGCAGCCATACAAGCATCAAACATCATTACATGGTCCTAAACTCTTCCCCAAAATTGTATCTTGCAACTAGAGTCATTGTATAGAAGTTTTATCAGCTGTATATTACAGCACTCTTTTTCTTGCAAGAAAAAGGGTTATGGCCCAACTTACCTCTTCGTAACAACCTTTTTACAGGACCTTATCCCTGAGTTCCCCAACATTTTCAGGTGTCTCTTGGGTTTCACTGATAGAGATTCACCATCTCTTCCCACTTTATTATCTGCTCCCTGATGACTTCTGCCTTCCGAAGAAGGAAATGATCAAACCAAACACAGGCATTCAGCCAGAAAAAGTGACCTTACTGTGTTATCATGCCATTGTCATATTGGATACCTACCACCTCACCAAGATTTCCTATCTCCCAAGCACTGAGCACAGCATATGAAATCTAAGATCAGAAGCACTTCTTACATCACTGGAAAAGGCTCCAGCAGTTTTCTCAGATAACTGCTGCCCAAGACAGCTCATTTACACACCAAAAAAATCCACAGACATACTCCAAAGGAAGTCAAATCCCAACAGGTGCTATTGAGTCACAAACAAGTTAAAACAACCCAGGAAGGAAAAAATGTCCTCACAAGAGTTGTCTGCAACATCATGACCCAACATACCATTCCAAACAAGGATTCACCCTCAGAAACTTTTGGTATGTAAGAGATAGCTCATCTGCCCAAAACCCTAATTCTTTCACCAGTACCAGTTGGTCTAACACAAGCTGCTACTACTCCTTCCAAAAAATATACCTTTCTCCTACCTTCTACCCATCATGTCTTTACAACCTCTAATTTAAACAGCCTCTTATTGCTAAGAGGGCATACTGACCACAGTCCTGGGATAGCAGGCTGTTCAAGTAAGGGAAACTGATCCTCTTCAGCTCATCTAGCTTCTCCTTCAGCTTCCTGACTTGACTGTCAGAGCGACTGACCCTCTGCCTCAAAAGTCTCAACTCTCCATTCTTCTTTTCTACCTGCTCCCGCAAGCAGCACACCTGACTTTTGCTCTGCCTGGAGGAGAAACAGTACGAGTGGAGGGAGTCGATGAGTTTGCAAGCTCCTGAGGCTGACATGATAACCTCATTGATTGACATGGGGTTGGCATCTGTGTCACCCTTCTGCCCCACCACAGCCTCAGCAGCAGCCTGAGGGGTGAGGTCTGCTGGGGACGCCGACAAACCCTGCAAAGGTTTCTGAGGGGTAGCGGTGAGGGATGAAGTAGGGGAGCCTTCCCCTATAGCCTTATTGGGCCCCATCAGATGGCTGCTGCAGCTTGGTTCCACATCTCTCTTTGGCCTTTTCCTTTCTAGCTGCTCTTTAGGGAAAGACGGCCTCTCTCTGGCATGCTTAGAGGAAAAGCTGTATGAATGAAGGGAGCCGATGAACTTGCAAGCACCAGAGGCGGCAGGGGTGAAGTCGTCGACTGACACACCACTTCTGTCTGCTACCCAGCTCCCCGTCCAAGTGGCTTTCCGGCAGTCCTCCACAGAAGATCTCTCAGGCTTTTTCTGAGCGCCAGGCTTTGCAATCAAATTATCACCTAACGTCCTTCTCCGAGGGCTGTCCAGCTGGCTGTGGAGGTTCTCTTCCTCCTCAGACATCGATTCACGTTTCGCTTGCAACGATGCCTCCTCCATCTCCTTTGTCCCTTGCATCACCATGAAGTCCTTGCCAGAAGACGAGGTCTTTTCAACTACCTCACAGCCTCCTTCCCTTGGGTTTTCTCCATGCTGCAGTGGCACCTGGCTCGCTATTTTTCTTCTGCTCCTGACATAATCCAAGTTGTCGTGTTTTTTCTCCACAAGCTGGAAGATTGTAGGAACAGCAGTGGGCTTCAGCAACCGGTGCTGGTCTTCCAGCCGCTTAGAAAAACTGTCTTTGGTGAAATGCTCACTGCAGAGAAATGAGTATTTAGTGGGAGTCCAGTTGTCCCTTTGAACAGCTTTCAGCCACTGAATCAGACGCTTTGAATCCTTCAGAGGGAATCTAAAAAAATCCAAACAGACAAAACCCGTGTAAATATAAACTGCATTTTAGAAATCAGAAGGGTTGGTACTCTTAGGTTTAGGAATTTTTTGTGAAAGATATATTTTAACAGGTTACGCTCTTTAGTTCACTTCAGGCTGAAACACTCAGTATTGGTTTCCCTCCATTAATAGCTCCAGAACAGAACAGAGGTTATTTTCCTTTTCATCAGCAACTGACCCATTACTCAGCTGTCCCATTTGTCCTACAACAAACACAACAGCCTGTGTGCAAGGAACGAGGATGCAATTGAACACTCAAACACTCCAGCTCAGGCAGCACACTGTCCACTCACTGCCTCAATAACCCTGTTCATGTTTATGCCGGGTCCATTTAGTAATGCAAAAACACCTGGACTGATAAAAAAGACTTAAGAGTAGTTGAATGAGGTGCTTTTTCCTAACAGAGTGGCACCACTTGCCTGAGATAAAGACCTTCCCTTAGGGACTCACCAGTGGCAGCATCCCCAGGGAGGCCCCCCTGGTGTGGGCAGCCGCTGGGGGGCTAGAGAGGCGTTGGTGTGAGCCTGGGTCCAGGCCCTGCGGCAGCGAGGGCAGCTCGCAGCTGTCAACAGCCGTTAAGGAGCCTAAAACTGGTCCCCAACGCTGCAGGAAACAAAGGGCGGCCGCTGCCGCTCGGGGGCCGGAGGTGTCGGGAGGGCCGGGCAGGCACGGAGACAGAAGCGCCGTGAGCCCGGCTGCCCGGCCAGAGCGAAGCCGGGAAGTGAAGGAGACGCGGGCACGGCACCTGCGGAGGGCCGAGCACGTCGGGGCTGAAGCGGGCCGGGCGGCCACCCTTACCTGTGGAAGGAGACGGCGCCGCGGTGCGCCTTCCCCTGCCGGTTGGAGCAGTTGGCGGCGGCGCAGCAGATCACCATCTCCGGCCGCCGCCGGCCGGGCCCGCCCCGGCCCCCGCCCGCCGGCCCGGGCCCCCGCCTGCCGTACAGCAAGATGGCGGATCCAGGTCACCCCGGCCGCCCCTCCGCCTTTGGGGAAGGGGTTTCTGTACGGCACTACCGTCAGCCAAGATGGCAGCCACCACACGGCGCCGCCATTTTGGCTGAAGAGTGTCCGTACAGCGCCGATGCTGTAAGGCGCGTGGGGAAGGGGAGGGGGATGAGTGGGATATGGGGGATCGCTCCCGGCGCCACTCGCTTGCCTCCTCGGCGCTGCAGGGCGTTCGCCTCCCGACGAGCCGCTCGGTCTGCAACAGCCGAGCCGTCAAAGACGTCTCCGAGAGGGGTCGGGCGGGGGGAGGTCTATCCTCCCGGGGGAAGAGGGGCAGAGCTCTGCCGGCTCAGTACAACACGATGGTCACACTCGTACACCGGAGCTTTCCCGAGCGTACGTGTCGAGGGCCGCTCCCGCCGGCGTCGTGCGGAACAAACAGCGCCCTTACGCGGCGTCACGCCGCCTTCGCCTAACCCCAGCTCCGCTGCCCACACGGCACCTCTCCCCATGCCGCGCCGCCTCTCCGTACGGCAAAATGGCGTCCTCCAGTTCTCGTAGGAAGCAGCCCGGCGCGCTGAGTCGTGACGAGCGCCGCCGCAGCCAACCGCCGCGGACGCCGGCGGCTAGCGGCGCTCCCATTGGGTGGCGCCGTGCTCGCGTCAGCAGCCGCGCAAGGCGGCGCCAGGGCGTATGTGTCGGCGAGGACAGCGGCGGGTGCAGCCCTCGCTGGGGCCGCCGCCATGGACGCAGGTGGGTATCGGGGGCGGCCTCTTTCCGCGCTGCGGTGCCGGGAACGCGTGTGCTTCTCACCCAGGAACCCACAGCCCTGCCGAGCGGCCGGTTGGGGCCTGCGGCTCCCCTGGGCGGCCTAGGCCCAGGCGGCCCGGAACGGCGAGGCCTCTCCCGGTGCTCGGAGGCTCGTCTCCTGCCTGGCTGGTGGCGGGAGAAGGCACCGCTTCCCTGGGGTGCGGTCCTGGAAGCGGCGTCCTCAGCCCTGTGGGATGCTAAGGGCCTGGTCGCTTCCCTGCGGGATGCGGCGGAAGCCGGGGGTTCAGGTCAGCCCAGCCATGGCTCCGTTCCTGCAGCTGCAGGCCAGAGCTGAGAGGGAGGTCTGTCAACAGAGAGCCGAATCCCACCTGCCGTCACCAGCTTGGCTTTTACTGTCGTGCCTGAAGGTACTGAGCTCTTCAGCGTAGTTTGGCGGCATGGCCTGGACAGGGGTGCCCGGGAAGCGGACCAGAGGGCGAAAGCGGTGGCTGTGGCCACCTACTGTGCCGAGGGGTTAAGAGACTGAGCCAGTCCTCACCTTCACTGGGAATGCCAGCAAGGAAGCCTTTCACTCTAGAGGCTTTGCTTCATATGGGGGAGAAGAAAAAGAAGTGTTTTAGGACTCGCATCTTTCCTATCCTTAGTAACATCTTTCATCCTCCATGAGACATAAGTGATGTTACACAGTAACAAACGTTCCCCTGTGCTGCCTGGGGTCCACCTCCGTGTTGTGTATGCAACAGGGAGCTGGTAGCTCTCATCCCCTCAGGCTGCTGTCTTGACTTGGTTTTGGCCCTGGTGCAGGTGCTGCTGTTGTCAGTGTATTCTAGCCGATAATGTCCTGACTTTGCTTGGTGTGTCCTTGTGCGTTATGTATCCTGTCTCATATACCTGGGAACAGAAACGTGTTCCAGCAAGTGAACTTGCACAGCCTGAGCTGGGAGATGTGTTTGGTTTCCCTTTGTGCAAGCATTGCAAGGATTACCAAGAGAAGGAAAACCTTGCTGTAATAGACAATAGGGCTGGATTTCCAGTGTGCACAGAAGAGGTGGGTCTCCAGGCTTTGGAGCAATGAGAGCTCAAGGCCCTTTGCATCCAGCCGTGCCTCTGAGACTGTCAGGGGCCTGTTGGGCAGACTTTCAGCTGTTTGCTCCAGGTCTCCAAGGAAGTACCACTCTCCAGTTGAATAACATTCCTCCTTGGCTGTTTCTTAATATCTCAGTTGCTTAGATAGTTGGGATTTGTCTTGTTTGTAAGGTCTTAGGGAAAAGGAAATAATTTTATTTCTGCAAAGGCCAGAAACAGGGGTTCAGGCTGTTCTTCAGTTACCTGTTTTCTAGGTGTTTTGTAGCAGTGAGCTTCACTAACACAATAAATGTACCTTTTCACCTCTCTTTTGGAATACTCTACATCCACTAGAATTCCTCCTCCCCACACTGCCTTTGCTGATGCCCCTTTATTAGCTGATGGAGATGATAATCCCCCCTGTTTCTGATTTTTTTGTGGCAGTGTTAATTGAAGGCTGTAGGGAAAATGTCTCTAAGCCATTGAGGGCTCTGCCTGAGGAGCATTTCAGTATCCCACAGTAATACCTCTAGAGACTGGGGAAGCCCAGGAAGCATTTTGGGAAGGGAGGTCTTGCAAACCGTGTTTTTACTTCAGTGTGGTGCTCCAAATCTCTGCGTCAGTATTTTGTATAGGAAGTTTTTCAACACAACATCTGAGCTGTGCAGGCACACTGTAACCAAGATGATGCTGGAGCGAACATCAGCTGTTTGCTGTGCAAACCACAGGGAAAATCACTTGCCACGTTTCTATCTGAGTCATCAAAGTTTTGACTTGTTACTGGTTTCCCAGAGTGATAGTTTTGGTAAAGCAGATAAAGTTACTGACTGTCAAGGACATAATTTGGCTTCAGCACATTTGCAAACTGACATCACCAGTCAGGGTCTGCTGCCCAGTGCTGCACTTCAGTGTTTGGTTATGTGGGAGCTTATTACAAGTTGGGGTAATGTTTTAAGCTCAGCTTTTTTGTTATGTAGCTTAAGAATATGGGAAGGGAGGCGAAACTTCACCCTCTACCCAAATTCTCTGTATCAAAACAGTTTTTAATAGTCTTTAATGCAATTTTAGTTTGAATGCCTTTACCTTGGTTGTTTAGTATAGTTGTTTTCTGTAAAGGCATGTACAAAGCTTTGCCTTTTCTGTTGGGGCTTTCTGGTGAGGGTGTGGGATGAAAAGGTGTTCTGGGACACTTCAGCAGACCCCATGGAAGGTGTGCCATGGGGCAGAGATCCGGTCTACCAAGCATCATTCGCAGCATGTCAAAGGCTCCTGGAGAGCAAGGCCAGCTTTCTGAGGGTGTGCTTTGCAAGGCTGGGATTCTTGGCTTTTTACCAGTAAATCCATTGTGCACAGAAAGAAGTTGAACTATTGTATTGGATGTGCACTTGGATTTTCTGCAGAGGCTGCTGCTCCACTGTCCTGGATGCTCAGAGGTCAGTATTTAAAATAGATGGAGGGCTTCTTGAAGGTGAAGTTTTGGAGTACTGCCTGAGAAATTTGCTGATCTCGTCCGACTTTTGCAGCTCTGAAGGACCATTTTCAAGTAGGATTTCTGCTGGTTGACTTTCCAGCTTTATTTTCAGACCCTTTGCCTCTAAGTGGGAGAGAAGGGCTCCTGTGCAAGCTGTCACATCTTTGTATCCCTGCCTGAATTGTTTGGGTCCCACTGGCTCATGTTTAGCTCATCTGCACAGCAGCACAATGGATAGTTTTGAAAGAGTGCCAGTGTATGAAAGTAAATGCTTGTAAAGGAAGTGGTGGCTTCAAGCCTTGTGGGGAGCTTACTGCTCCCATTATAATGTTGTTGATACGAACTGGGAACAATCACTTGGATTTTCTCCCTGTCAGGGAGCCTTAACTCCTGCATATAGCACTTGTGCCTTTTCAGATGGTGGCAGAAAACAGCTAATGCCTATCCACATCTTTCAGATGTGCAGCTCAACATACAGGACCTTTGTGCAGAGCCCAGCTGAAGGACTGCAAGTCTGGGACCTTCCTCCTGAACGCACAGCATCATAGCACTTGTAGTTTGCATGTGTTGCATTCCCTGAATAGGCAGCTGATCCAGTGGGCAGCCTGGGAATCCCTCCTGCCTGCTGCCCCCTTCCTCTCCTAGCTTTGATTGAAGAGGAAACATTCCAGCAGATCCTTATGGTGAAGCTGCCAGTTGGCAAATCCTGTGCTTGCTAAGGACCTGCATGATGTGGAGCGCAGAGGGTGTGACATTTGAGAAGATGAGGAAATGTTGCTAGGAAGGAGAAAGAGGGGCAGTAGGGAGCTTGATAGTTTCTGTGTAGCACCCTTGTTTCACTCATCTTATTAGAAACCTGCTTTAAATCTTTTGGGCTAAGGTTAGGGCCAGAGTCTAATTCAAAATATGATTTAGGAGCCTATTTGAATCTCTGTTGCCAGGGTTCCTGTTTAAACAGTAGTTGGTCTTAGTAGTGGTGTCTTGCTGCTGCTACTCAGCTATTTTCTTTGACATTTGGAGTTGGAATTTCAGGTTAGGTACCCCAGGGGCAGGAGGCTGATGAAGCACCTACAGGAGGACAAAATGTCTTGTGTAGCTTGTTTGGCAGAGTACAGTGTGGAGTATCCTAGATGTCTGGAAGGTGGAGCAGAACCGAGTGGTGACTTCCTGGAGCTATCACTGATGCAAGCCAGCCAAGTTGTTTAGTGGTGTACCAGATGATGCTTTGGAAAGCTTGTCTATGAACAGCTTCTACTTGTGATAAGGGTGAGATCAGAGGCAGATCAGAGAACATCAGCAGGTGACTATCCTGAGAAGCAAAAGGCAAAGTGTGCATCATGTGATGGCTTTCACAGGAAATGGGACCAAGAGGAGCTTGTGGTTGTTTAGTCTGTTGTCCTGTTTTAAACTTGTGTCACGTTACCACACATTTTATTGCATTTGCTGTAAGAGACGTTTTCAATAGCCACTTTAACAGTTACAGAACAGTCTGGCTTTATTCTGTTTTAAATTTTATAGGTGCTTTGTTAAAGAATTGATACCTACAAAATGAGATAGTTCTTTTCCAGGGTTCCCAGGCCTTATTTTCAAATGCAGATCTAGCATGGCACAGATCATCCACCTCTCCATTTTAATTTAATTTCCCTGTGCCTTTTGCATGGAAGCTTAGGCTGCCCTGATCCAAGGACAGCCTGTGCTGCTGAGCTGTTCTGTAATGGTCATGTAATAGAGTACATGCATAAGCACTGATGGGTGCCATGCTGTGAAGAGAGCCAGTAAAATAGACCTAAGGTTTGCCTGTCACCTGTGAACAAATACAGCTCTGCGTTCCTCAGGTTTTAGTGTGGCATCTGTAAAGGCAGTGGTGCTCCACAAACTGCAGGCTGTTTCCAGGGCAGATGATGACTTCTGCTGGATTCATTTCTGCTTGAGGAGGAACTGATGGGCAGAGTGGGGGTTAGTTCCCATTTTGTTGTGATGTGTAATTTTTATTACATTCTCTGGAAGAAGATTTTTTATCACTTTGCTCATTTGAAAAGAGGACCTCAATATCGTTGTTGATGGCATACACGATGGTGCATGTTCTGGGGAATACAATAAAGCTGCCAGCTGAAGTCCTAGGTGCTTTCTGCACTGGGTAGAGCTTGGAGCTGATCTAACCTGGAAATCCCTCTGCTTTTCTGCCTGTGTCATCTCTCTGTGCCTTCCAAGAGGTGGTGGTTGCAGGTGGATCTGTACCATTCCTTTCCAGCTAGAGCCAGGTGCTCTGGGTGTGTATGTTACTGTGCCATAGCAGTTCTGATTCTCTGGTTTTGTATGACTTTTAAAACACAAGAAAAACCCCCCAAAAGTATGTAATTTCTCCTTTCTCTTTCTAGCTACTCTTACTTATGACACTCTCCGGTTCGAATATGAAGACTTCCCTGAGACCAAAGAACCTGTTTGGATCCTTGGCCGGAAATACAGTGTTTTTACAGGTAGTTTGCATTCACGATGCAATGTGCTCTAATGCTCCAGAGGACTCTGTTAGTATCATGCTTTGCTTTCTGAACAGCAAGGTGACTGCAAACCTAGAAGCATACTACAAAGTCTGTCTGTTTGCTGGAAAAGCATGCAGACTGTAACTGCCCAGTTTCTGTCTTGTCTGGCTGTCTCCGTGAACCCTGGAATATTTTTGCCCAGAAAGTTACCAGTTACTGGGCCCTGTGTCACGAGGCCAGAATGGTTGAGGCAAGGAGATAGCTCAGGGATAATGCAAGAAAGTGGTTTACTGCTCATAATTTGCCTATGACCATAATGTTTTGGGGTTGCTTGTAGCTATTTTTTGGGAAAACTTAAGTTTCTTCTGCACAGCAGCGCTGTTCCTCAGCCAGTTTTTGTCTCTGGGCATACAGACTGTGTGAGAAGCAGAATGCTGCTGTTGTTGGGGAAGGTGAGTGGGACATGGATTTAGCTGTGTTTGGTGCTTCCTTCACATGCATGCCTTCCAATGCTGAAAATTTTTCAGAGAAAGAAGAGATCCTGTTGGATGTGACCTCTCGGCTTTGGTTCACCTACAGAAAGAACTTCCCTGCTATTGGTATGTACTGTGGACAAGTCTAAGAACACCCTGGAAGTGGTGGTAATTCAGTATCTCTACCTAATAAAACAGTCCCTATGAGTATAACATTAATGCACTTCCATTTATAAGGATCTGAAATGCACTTCATTAAATTGACTTTTTGCTTATCTGAGAATGAGAATTCCTCATGTCCTTGGGTATGAGGGATGACAGGAATTTTAAAAAGGGTACAAGATTGAGTTTAGGAAGCCTACCTAGAAACCTCCTTTCTTTAGCAATAGGGGAAGTTTTTTGTTTATCATGTAATATTACTTAATGAAGGTCTTGGGGTTGAAGTGGATTAAAGTAATGAAAGCTCAAGATGAGATACTGAAATTTCTGCCTTTGTGCATCTGCTCTAGACTATGTGTGGATTTTTTGTTGCTGTTGGGAGAGGTTAAATGCCTGAAGTGGCTGTTAAACATAGGAATTTAATGATACGAGGAACACTTCCCAGTGAAATGAAAGGTGGAAGTCTTCATTCCCTAACATATTCTGCATGGTCTCTTCTGTGGTTTGGTTTTGCGTACTGGGTGGAAGGTGGATCAGAAGAGATCTAAGAGCAGGTAAATGGGTTTACAAGTCTCATCTGTGTCTCCACTGTCAGTGGGGAAAATTACTCAGATTTGGAAAAGAGACTTCTTGGTAGCTGGTCCTTCTGGTTTGTTCTGTTCTTTCCCTACTGGGAAACCCTTTGCCTAACAAGTTATGAGACATCTTTAATGCAGTTTAGTCCCTTTAAGTTAATGTTTGTAAGCTGTAGTTAAATGTATTCGAAATTGAAGGGTTAACGTGTCTTTAACTATGGCTCACAAACATGATTGGGGTTTCTATGTGAGTTATTAAAGGGGTGGGGGGCAAAACAGAGATCCCATTTTCTGAGTCATTTCCCATTTACAGTATACATATGATTTGCATGTCATACAGCAGACCTTTTCCAGCCTTTCTTCTCCCAGACATCCATTTTACTGTTCCCCACTTATTCGTTGAAGAGCTCGCAATATTTAAGTGGGCAAGCACAGAGGGAAGGGGAATGTCTAATGCTAATTTTGTAAAGCATTATCAAATTTGGATGTTGTGTATGTTATAAATTGCTGGCAAAACTATAGAAGATAGCTGCTGACCATCCAGAAGTTGATTAAATATTTCTCTTGAGTGATTTTTCTCCATATGCTTTTCATGGAGAGTAATTGCATAAGGACTGAAAAAAGAAAGCAGCATTGCAAAGAAGCTACTTCTACCAGCTGTGCTAAGGCATAGCTCACTGTGTGCTTGTAAGACAGCTCACTTGCTGTGGTCACACTATAAACATTTTATGTGTGAAGCTTGTAATAATAAGCCAAAGCTTCAGTGGAGGAGCAGCAGTGTCCTTTTGAAGTTGTGTCAGGGAGGTGCTTCCAGCCTTTGTCTACGGCTTTCTAGCATAAGCTAATATCCAGCTTATTCTCCAGAATTATGTAGGATATGGGGGTTTAGTTATTGCTGGGGTGGGATTTCTGGCTGGTGAGTTGTTTTGGAGATGTTTTTCTGTGGCCTAAGTTGTTCACTTTGGAATCTCATCCAGCCATAGCTGCTTATGATGTGTAAATTCTTGGGACTGATTTGTTTTGCATGATGAATTGCCTTCTCGAGATAAGGATTGCAAGAAGTTGCCTGTAACAAGTGCCTTGGTATAGAAATGTTCTCTGAATTGGGCTGGAAATCAAGGACTGTTGTGCTCCAGAGGAATTCATCTCTCTAGTTGAGTTGTTTTGATTTCCCTTTGAAGTTTTTTTCCCCTTTCAGTTCACATTAGAAGATTTTGTTTGGTTGGTTTTAAGAGATGCCAATGATAACTCAATGATAACTCATTGAAATGATAAGTTACTCAATGATAACTACATTTTTGTCTTCAGCCTTGGGTATGTGAGCTAAGATAGTCCTTATTCCCTGATGTCCTTCTCTGCCTGATTTCTTGCATGAACCTGTTACCCAGGTGCAGACTTCCAGTGCTTTAATTTCGTTTTCCCTCTGTGCTTTCATTTCTTCTCCCTCTTTGCACTGTTTTGCTGTTCATTACATACTTATTTTCTCTCCTCATTTGCAGGAGGCACTGGTCCCACGTCTGATACTGGCTGGGGCTGTATGTTGCGGTGTGGCCAGATGATCTTTGCTCAGGCCTTGGTCTGCAGGCATTTGGGAAGAGGTAAACCAGTGCACACCTCGTACTGACTTCCAGGACCATGTGCTCCCACCAGTGCAGTCCTTGTAAGGACAGCAGATAACAAGGGCACAGCTGGGAACTGCTGAAGGCTCTATAACTTTTTCTTCAGTCTTCTCAAGTTTAGAGCTATTGAGAGAACAGTCTACTGGAAACCCTGAAACAGGTGTTTCTTTCCCTGGTCTCTGCAACTACATAAGTAGACATAGTTGTCCAAACTTTAAAACAAAGCAGAGCCCTGTCACATGTTAGTTAAATCTACTGAAGACAAGAGCATAGTAGTTTTTTCTTGAAAGTTTTTTTTGTATAACTGAAGTTTAAAGCAACTTCATTGATTGTTTTTTATAGTTCAGATTTGTCACATTGCCCTCACTTACTGAGTGTAGCCTCTTCTGAATGCTTCTGTTCTTGTGCTTGACCCATGTTTGGTGTGTAAGAAGCTCTGCAAGAGTTTACTTTTGACAGGTGTTGATGGCTTTTGAATGTGAGGGAGATGATTTTTTTGTATTTAGGTCACTTGTTTTTTCACAGAATATGTAGCTCATGCCTGTCAATGAGAAATTGTAATCCTATTCCCCGTTTGTAGGGTAGAGATAGAATTTTGTTGTCTGATTTTTGCTTATTTGCTTTTCTGTGGGTGATATTTCTTTATTCCAGCTGTGAGAATGCTCACTTTTCTTTTAAAATTAATTTTTTAGTGTTGGAAATGACTGAGATGCCAAGGAATAAGATAGTGACATGAAAATTGGGTCAGTTGATTAATGCACAGGGAATTGTAGCTTGCAGCTTCTCATTGCTAATAAATACTGTGTTTTGTTTCATGTATCCCCTTGTGTGTCTTAGACTGGAGGTGGATAAAAGGGAAGAAGCAAATGGCTAATTACTTCAATGTTCTTAATGCCTTCATTGACAAAAAAGATAGCTACTACTCCATTCACCAAATAGGTAAGAGCCTGAGTGCTGAAAAATGCGGAGATGCTCAGTCTGGGTTTCCCATGGATTTAGAAAATCACTGTTTCTTTTACTGGCTTGGTGAGTGGGTCAGATAGTATGTGACACTCTGCTGCTTGTTTTCTAACATGCTGTCAAGCTACCACTCTTTATTATGGATTATGATGCACTTTTATTCTTGACTCCATTAAGGCCATCAGGTTTGCCTAATGCTTTAGGTTATATTCAGCATCACTTTCCATACTGTAGCTAGCTAAGGTGAGAGAAATGCATGTGCCTGCTGTTCTTACTAGGACCTTATCATATGAGAAGATAGCTGATCAAAGAAACTCTCAGAAATAGCAAATGGATTAAGGAAGGATCACAATTTCATATAAACTTACCTGGCATATAGAAGTGGCCTGTTTCAGTTTTTCTTGAGAGCCTGTAGGCTCTTAAGGCACTATTAAAGTATAGCTACAATGAACAGAACTTCAGATGACAGGGGTTGTTTGGTGATCAAACAGTCTGATGTTTCTTCTGAGGTAATATTGCCCTTTATGAACTTCTGCATTACTGCATTTTGGGGAAAATATTTGCTTTATAGCCCTTTAGGACATATTTTTTTCTTTTATCTCCATTAAGATACCCCATGAGAGGTCCTTTGCAACTGTAACCATTCTGTGATGCTGTGAAGGGGTAAATGAAAGGCTAGATTCTGCTGACTCAACAGTGTTTTGAAGTGAGATTTCTTCCCTGTTGAGTACAAACTGATTAGGAAGGGAAACAGTGTAGATGACATTATTTGCTAATTATTGTTTTTTTCTTGTGATGCAGCCCAGATGGGAGTTGGAGAGGGAAAATCCATAGGTCAGTGGTATGGACCAAACACAGTTGCACAAGTGCTCAAGTAAGTGCTGCATTTTTCCTTTATATCTTTTGAAGCATGTAGTGGGGTCATTTGGTTTGTAACCTCCTAGCTTACAGGTTTCCGCCCATGGACTGAAGTGCAACTATATGTTTTAAGCCAGCAACCTGCTTGACCTTATTGACCTGCTTAGACAGTAGGGCTCTTTCCAAGTTCTTGCCATTCATATGCTGGCAGGATGTGTGTGGAAACAGATTTCAAGTTGAGAACAACCCCCAAAAATGTCTCTCCACACCCCACAAGTAATGCTAGAATGGAGTACAGTACTCTGCAGCAAACCAAATCAAGTTTCAGAGTAGATGATCATTGCTGTTGTTTGGGTCTCTGATGACCTGGGAACAGTGTCGTCATTATCATAAAACTTCAGTGAGCCATCAAGTCACTAATGCATTAGCAGAAGAAAGCATTAGTATTTGCTATGAAGCCCTGGGTGATATGGTTTAGTGTGAGGTGTCCCTGCCCATGGTAGGGGGGGTTGAAACTATGATCTTAAGGTCCTTTCCAGCCCTAGCTATTCTATGATTCTATGGTGATGGGCAGAGGATCAGAGCAGTGCTGGAGCATGGACTGACTTTAGTAAATTTTCCCTTCTGTCACTGTTCTTCCTTCGCATTGGTTAGATGAGCAATCAATCTATTCTCTGGAACAGGTTTAGGATTGCCTAAAAGCAGCTTTCCCAGATCAGGCCATATACCAAATTAGCTCAGGATCTGGTATAGGTGATCAGGAGATATGTATGGAAAGTCAAGGTTATTTATCTTTTTTATTTATTGTTACTTACTTTTATGCTGTTTCACTTTCTGGTAGCCAGAAGTTATGGGATTCAAGCTGGAGGTTGTATCAGGGCTCTTGTACTCATACGCTGTTGAGGGACAAATTCCCAGGTGTGGTCCCATTTGCAGTCCCATTTGCAATCTTGTTTATTCTTCTAGCCATAGTAACTAGTGGCAGTGAAGCCTACAACTCTTGGTACATGTATAAAAGTATACTTTACAGCATAACTGATAAAAGCTAGTCTCTCCTAATCCAGTTTCTCCTCTCTGATACACCACCATCTTTGTCTTGTAACTAATCCCTGCAAACTTTTTGTTTTAATTCTTCGATAGGAAACTTGCAGCTTTTGATACATGGAGTTCACTGGCAGTACATATAGCCATGGACAACACAGTAGTGATGGAAGAAATCCGTAAGTATCACATGGAGGTGGAATATGGTATATCCTCTGTCAGCAAGAAGCTGAAAATAGCTGCAATAAACAGAAACAAAAATGGAGAGCAGATAGTACAACACAAGAAGCATGAAGTACATGTTCTATCTTAAATCTGTGGCCAAGCATACTAAAACTATCCAAGAATTGCTATTCTAGGGCAAGGAAGTCCCTTGTTTGACTTTTGCTTCATCTGATAAAGCCTCTGACTTAGCACTGTTATCTCTGGATCTGGAGAGAAGGTCTTCTGACCTTCAGATCAGCTAGGTGGGAGCTGCTTGGAAGGTGGTATCAAACTTGTTTGTGGCTGCATGTGGCAAGCAGTGAGTGGCTGCTTTCTCTCTCAGATAATGGGGTAGGAATGTTTTTGCTATTGGGCAGAGTAAGAAAACTGGAACAGATCGCTGAAGACAAAAACGAAAAACATTGGGGAGGGGAAGAGAAGAGCATCGATCCCTGTAGTGCATCTCATAATCTTCTAAGGAGTGACCACTGGTTGTTTCCTTTCCTGCCCTCTTCTCCCCCCTCTCCCCTTTTTTTTTCATTGCATCCTGACAATAGGAAGGCTCTGAAGGCTGAACAGCTGTACAATGTGTTCACCCCTAGTGTGCTTGCTAGGTTGCAGTGCCACAGTAATGGAAGCTGAACGCCTGCATTGCTGGCTGCTGCAGTCCTGCGTGGTGCTGGCCACACAAGCTTTCTCCTTGCTTGCTATGGGCTAACTTGTGGGACAGTGCACTTACACAGCATAAACCCATGCAGTGTTTTCTGCTGGGTTAGTGTTCTGAAATGGCATCTAGAACAGTCCAGTGAGCACTGGAGCTGGTGCAAGGTTATAGGCAAGATCAGGGCAGGCATTGTTTAGGCTGGCTTCAGCTGCTATAGAGCCAAAATAAATTAATAAGCAATTTGTCCCTAGAGTGCAGGAGAGTCATTGTGTGAAGTCACATCTCTTATCAGGTCGTCTCAACTGACACAGGATCTGACTGAGAAGTGCCTGTCTAGCCTTAGGTACATACAGTCCTCTGCAGTTATGTGCTAATGACCTTGGCTTAAAAAAGGCCAGCATGAAAACAGAAACTGGATTTATCTTCATCTTAAGCCTGAAAACATTACTTCTTGCAGCCAGCGTGCTTCAGTTCTAGCCTTGGATATGCTGCAAGCTCTTGTCTGTGTGACACTGACTGTTCAGCACTGATACTGCTTCAAGTAATGTGTCCATGCAGATTGTAACATGCAGGGGGTGTTTGTTTATTTTCCTCACTTGTGAATCATAATGTATCCATTCAGGGCCCGAAAGTTACTGTATAAGTGGTTCTGATATGTTCTGTGTCTGTAGATAACCTTGTGCCCAAACATCTGTTGACAGTGAAGCATTCAGAAGTTAATGCTGTTTCGTATCTCTGCTCAATTGGGTCACCAATACTGTCCACCTTAATGTTAATAGGAAATGCCTTTTGCCACATCCATCTTTATCCCTTCTGAGTCAAGTCTGTTGCATCAGAAAGGAACTGTTAGTGTTGGGCATTGGAAGATTCTGTGTATCACAAAGGTGGTGAGAAACCAAGACAGTAAAGCCAGTACCTGCCAGCAGCTGCAGCAAAAGAGATGTTGTGTCATTATCTGTTGCAATATGTTTGCAGTAAATCGTTTGGATCCAGCTGGGAAGCTTTAGACAGGTTCTGCTGTGCTGTAGCACCATAGGGCTTCAAGGCCTGCCCAAAGAAGCGAGGTGAATTTAGTCTGTGCTGAGCTCTCTACTGCTTAAACTTAGGTGAGATTTGTTCCTGTCACAGTGCAGAACTGACAGTTGCTTTGCCTGATGAAGAGACCTGCAGTGACACCCCATTCAGCAACAGCTTTGGCTTGGCAGCTGGTTTCAGATCATCAGAACAGGCAGGCTACTGCCACAGAAAATCCCATGACCTTTACTGCTTTAACAGGGTAAATCACTACAAATAATGACTTTCAGTTTTCTCAGGACCTTTGGTAACTATGTGCATGAGGGATGGATATGTATACCTTCTCCCTCCGTGAGGGACAAAATAGAGAGCAACTGCACACTCTTCAGTGCAGGTTCTCTCTCATACTGAGGTTTTAGATCAAAATCCTCTTCCTTCTAACCCTGGGTGTAACATTCTCCTTGTTCAGCTGGGTTTGAAGCTCTTCATATGAGTAAACACCCTGCTGAGATGGCTGGTGATGGAGGTGTTTACATCGTGTCCTACCTGCTAGTATCCTGCCATTCATCTTAGTCCAGGAATAAATTAAACCTCTGGCATTCTGTGTAATTGCCTTGGCTTCATGATTAAAAGTGCTGTGGGTTTCTTTGGGGTCTCGGTTTTTAATTCTCACACTCAGCAAACAATGAAATTGGCCAGTGAGACAGGTAGGCTTGGAGCTGTTTCTGTACCATAATTTACATAATCTGGTTGTATTACTGCCTGACTGTGTTTGTCAAGCCTGTAGAACGAGGATGCATGGCACTGATGTTATGTGTATGCCCTGAGGAGTTCTACTGCCCCATATCTTACTGCAAAGCTTGTATTGAAATTACAGAGCTTAATGATCATCCTGCTTTAGGTCTCTAAACTAGCTTCTGAATGATCCCCAGTAAAATTTGTGAAGGCTTTAGTGAACTTTAGGAAAATCACAGCTACTCTGAACAGACACTGTGTGTCTTGTGACAGCACTCATTGAGTACTTCCTGTGTTCAGCCATAATGCTTTGCTCATGCGGTTCAGCTGTCTTCATACCCTCCACGAACTCCTCTGGAGTTGAGCACTGCAGATTTTCTCTTCCTGCCTAACACTTCCTGCATTCAGGATCTGGCCTGACCTCCTGATCAGCTCATTCAGCCTTGTTGCTACAGGTTGTTGCTTAGCTGCTCACCTGCTGGAAGAATTTGCTTTTTAACAGCTCACCAGATGGTGGCTGTGAGTACAACGTACTTTGGCATAATCTTGATGCTGAGCCCTACCAGAAGCCCTGCAGGGAGCACGTACATCACCTGATCCCAGCACTGCACTGCTTTAAGCTTTTTTTTTAAGTGCAGTAGGCTTTTAGTAAATAGCAGTTATTGATAAGAGCTTGAATAGAATTGCTCAAGGTCTGGAAATTGAGGTTATTTCTGATGCTTTCTGCTCATGTTCCTTTTCCATAGGGCGGTTGTGCCAGTCCAACTTCCCGTGTGCTGGAGCTGCAGCATGCCCTGCTGTGGAGTCAGACGTACTCTACAACGGGTACCCAGAGGAAGCGGGGGTTAGAGATAGGCTTTCACTGTGGAAACCATTGGTGCTGCTGATACCTCTTCGCCTTGGGCTCACAGAGATCAATGAAGCCTATATTGAAACACTGAAGGTAGGGAATCTGGAGCTCAATTCCTGGTGTTCTGGTGCTTAAGGACCCTGTTGTGTATAAAGTAATTTCTAGAATTTGGTTTTGGGGCAAAAAATACTCAGAAGTAATTTTCCTGTTTGCAAAAGAAAAATGTGTTTAGGGACAATCCTTGTCAGAGGTCAGGGTGTGGGTTCTTGCAGGCTATAGTTAGAAAAATTGTGGGCCGGGATGAGGGGTTGGGGGTTTTCTTTGTTTTGTTTTGAGTTGCTTTGGTTTTGAGGATCTTACTTCACAACTTAATCACAGACCTTCTTTGTGGAGCATTAGTTCTGAACAACTGTACTGTGCTTGGTGGCAATATAAGCATTAATGAATGTAGTGTTTCAGATTCCCTGTAGCTCTGATGCTGGAACTCCTCCTGCAGGCTGAGGCTAGAAGCTGGCTGTAGGTTGGAGTATCAGGAGGCTGCAGGATTTAGGGTGTGCAGAGTACATGCACAAGACAGGGTAGGGTGCACATTGTCTTGCTGTCCAAATGCTATCAAGCTCTGAGTTGCACCAGTAAGAGAGCTCCAAATTCATGTTGAGGTTACCTGTCTTTAACTCAGTCATTAAGGTGCCTGGACACTACAGCTGGATAAGGAACTGAAACTGTTTCCTGAGTGATTGTTCCATCCCATGGGCACCACTGCTGCCTTATTAAAGCTCCAGGGGATCTTGCCACTGACTGCAGCAGAGCCAAGACTTTCCCAGACCAAGTCCTGGAGTAGTGCTGCTTCTTTCATCTGGTGCACCTGTGTGTTCCTGTCAGCAGTTACCAGTGGTTTTAAGCTGCTTCTGTGTTGTTCCTTGAAGGTCCTGTGTTGCAGCCTTCCTCATGGAGCTTCTCTCTGGAAATAGCTGTTGCTGCTGCTAGAGTTGCTGATTTTCAGTGTTACCATCTTTCTTTCCCACTGCATTTTTGGATGTTTGCCTTTGTTACCACCTACTGTCTGTCTGTCAGCTGTGTGTTTTCTGTATTGCTTTTCCAGCACTGCTTCATGATGCCCCAGTCGCTGGGAGTGATCGGAGGGAAACCAAACAGTGCTCACTACTTCATTGGCTATGTAGGTGAGTGCCCAGAGTACTGCAAACTTTCCAAGCATCTCCTCCCAGCTGAAAAAATACTTGTGGAGTGGTACAGCTCACTTGTTTGGTCTGTTGTGCATGCTGCAGGGTGGTTCTTCCCTGTGTGAAAGGCTGCTGTGGACTGAACCTCTTTGTGAGGACCCAAGTGATGCAGCTTTGAAAAGTAGCTCTAGTACAAGCCATAAAGTTCCACTGTGTAATGCTAAATCCTGTCTGTAAAGCGGTGTGCACAGACACTTTTTCCTAGATGCACTGCTGACCTCCCTTCAAGGGGCTTGGCTGGATTTAACTGTCCTTTAATCGTCCGCTTCCTGAAACTCCTGACACTCTCCTCCTTCCCTCTGATTTTCTGTCTCTGCCCAAAACCTCAAGCTGGTTGTGCTTTGGATTTCTGGGGCCTACTTGAGCTCACACAGGACCCTGGAAAGCATGTGAAGGACCAGTATCCAGATAGTGCCTATGCCTTGATCCCAGAGTGTTGCTGTGGAGTGACTGCTGTGGTTCTGCTGACAACTGGCTCTTTGCCTGTATGAGAATCATTTGGGAAAGCGTGTGAAAGCAAGTTGTCCCTAGAACGTGGGTTCTGTTGTGGTGTTATGAGAGCTGGCTCTGTCATCGCTCTTCCTCCTCTTTCTATCTCACCATTTGCCTCTCAAAAGAGCAGCTTCTATGTGGTTCTGCCTGTTGATGTCTCCTTGCCTGTCTGTCCAGGTGAGGAACTCATTTACCTGGATCCCCACACTACACAGCCTGCAGTGGAGCCCAATGACAGTGGCTGTCTCCCTGATGAAAGCTTCCACTGCCAGCACCCTCCCTGCAGAATGAATATTGCAGAGCTTGACCCCTCCATCGCAGTGGTGCGTTCCTACTCTTCGTTTCCAGTCACACTGTTTCCAGTCCAGACTGTTCCATAGCCATCCCTTTACCCAGGGAACTGGCAAAGGCAGTGGTGGTGGGTTGGGTATTCTACAGGCATGCTGTGCTCTCAGCAAGTGCTGCTGTGGGTTTCAGTAGCAGTGGTAAAGAAGCTCCTCAAGAAGGAAGCACTTTCGTCCAAAGAAGTTCCCTTTGCATGGCAATTAAATGCCATTCCTCATGGGGCGGTATCTTTCTCTCAAGTTTAGTTTGGGCATTGATTCCTGCCTTTGATGAGCAGATCCAAATCTGTTCCTGAATCCATATTATGGTTCAGTGTGGCTTGTTTTCTGTTGAACCTGCCTTACACTGACCTTTGTTTCCATGTGGGTTGTTTCCGCTTAGTTTTCTTTCTGCAGTAGAGCAGTCCATTACACTGATGATTTCAGCAGTTGGACAGTCCGGTCACATCAAGCGTATGGGGAGCATTCAGTTTAATGGGGCAGTGTAAGCCACAGCTTATAAGTAAGGCATTGAGTGTTGTAACAGTAAATTCTCCTCTTTCTTTCTTTTTTTTTTTTTCCCAGGGCTTTTTCTGCAACTCAGAGGAGGACTTTAACAATTGGTGCCAGCAAATCAGAAAGGTTTGTGTTTCTATCGCCAAGAAAGAAACCAAGGAATGTAGGTTATTGTCTTGTTTCTACACTGCTGCACAAGAGGCTATGTTCTCTGTAGCATCATCCCATTTGGTTTATTAAACTACCAAGAAGAGCATAGCTCATGAAATGCTGTTGATGATGTGAGTCAAAGATCTGAGAAATGTTTTTTCAGCTGCAATGAAGTGCCAACAGATTGTTGTTACCCCTTAAAGACCCAGAGCGCTGTGATTACAGAGTTTCTGGTTCTCATGGCTCTGCTCTTGCTCCACAGCTGTCCCTTGTAAGAGGAGCGCTGCCAATGTTTGAATTGGTTGAACACCAACCCTCACATTTCTCCAACCCTGATGTCCTGAATCTCACACCAGGTAAGGCCCTGAAAGGGGGGCAGAGTGAAGGGTGAGGTGGTCCCTTTGATTTGCTGGAAAGTATGTGGAATTGCATGGTGACTTCTAGTATGTTCCTGTTCCACCTGGAGCTCGTGGGTCAATTGATCTTGTTTCTTTGTGAAACACTTTGAGCTGGTGTTTCACAGATCCCATGGTGTCTCAGGATGATTTTGAGGATGAGCCTGTGATGAGGATGGTGACTGAGGGAAATTAAAAACAAGTTCATAAGCTATCACAACAATATGAAATTATGATTTATAAAGGGATGCTTGGAGGAATAAAAAGGGTCCATTGAAAAGGCTGAAAAATTAGTTTCTAGGTAATGAAAATTGTCAGACAGGGCTGGTCAGACTTAGTTCTAGTGTAAGTCACCCATTCCCTGTGAATGTACTACTAGCAACGCGAAAGAGAACAAGTGCTGGGCAGTATCTTGGCTGTCAGGCTGTTTATCATGTTAATAATGTGCACAAACATTGTAGGAGATAAAAAGCCATTGACAACTTCTGCCAAGAGCAGTAAGTATACATAGACAAACCTACCCTGTCACCAGGCATTGGACTGTGTCCTGTTAGTTGCATCCTGCACCCTCTGCTTACTTGCTATCTCTCCTTAGCATGAACTTGAAAAGCCTGCCTTATCTCACAGTCCTTTTCTGTCAGAATGCTTGATTGCCTCCAACTGTCAATTGATCCTTACCTCTACTAAATTCTCCCTAATTGCTGCCTTTCTTACTCTTAAAAACATTTCTGTAATGGGCTACTTGTCCTTCTCCCCCTTCCCTACCTTTTAGAGCCTTTCACATCTGTTATGGCTGTTCTGTTTCTCAACAGTCCTATCCCTCACTAGAAGGAATAGTTGTACTTTCATGATTATCCAGGCCCCTGTCCTTATTTTCTCCTACAACTTGGGTGCCACTTGGAGGGGTTAAGTAAGTTATTTTTCCTCACAAAATGGACTGTACTAATTACTTTTGTGAGAGTGCATGTTGTCTAATTACATTCCCCAGTAGTTGGATCAAAGGCATCTGTAGCATAGAACAAGTCTCTGATACATGGGGGATGGGGAATGTTCTCATATCACTTAATTGGGCCAGAAATCTTCATGGCTGTTAATACAGACCTTAGGCAAGCTCTTCTATTTTGGGCCTCTTGAGGCAGAACAGTCTCCTGCTAGTACAGGGCTGCTGTACAGGAAGGTTATACAAAACAGTCACAGTGGTGCTGTGCTGCATCAGGGCTGCTTTTGGGATCTGTGAAACGTGGTGCACCTCTTGTGCACCATGTAATTCTCTCCAGTGCATTTTTCTGTGCTACTGACATGTTCTCATCCCTCTCAGGGCCTTCACTGGGGTATGTCAAGTCTTTTGGAGCTTGCAGGCTTTTAACACTCAAATTCTGCTGCTCTTCATCTGATCTCACTGGTGCTGAGCAGTCAGTGCATCCCATGGAGCTAGTGCTTCCTTTTTCTCTTGCAGACTCTTCTGACGCTGACAGATTGGAAAGGTTTTTTGACTCGGAAGATGAAGACTTTGAAATTCTATCCCTTTGAAAACAAACAGGAAACTGACTCTGCAAATTTGTGTTATGTGTGGGGAGAAGGGGGGGAGGGAAGCTCCTTCAAGAGCCTGGGGCTACCGGTTTTCATAGGTGCTTGCTGCCATCCCCACCTCTTGTCCATCCTGGCATTCTGTGCAGCCTCTGAGTGGAGCGCGGATGAAGAATCAAGTGACACAGCCTTACTGTCTGGAGTCAGAATTTCTCAGTAGAAAACACTTGCTGGAAGTGGATGCAGTGGTGCTTAGGAGTTCAAAGGCTTGTCTGTTACATCAGCAGGTCAGATGGCCTTCTAGGGGAGGCATAGAAATCATTAATCCTTACATGGGGACTCTGAAGCTTAAGTAGAGCTACCCATCATTTAGCAGGTGAAATGTAGAGTTAATTCCTTTAGCAGCTTCTCTTCTCACTGGCCAACTTGGACTGCAGCTCGCAATGCAAGTGAACAACAGACACAGCTGTGAAGCCCCTGGAGTGCAGGTGGCCAGGCTTCCTACAGTACAATTCCTGTCCGTGCTTTGCAGTACGCAGCACTTCCTCCTAGATTTAGTGTCCCTCCTCACATGCTATGAAAAGGAAGTTGAGGGAGTTTACAAATAACTGGTAATTCAATAAGAAAATGCTGTCTGGGAAAGTGTGGAGCAGACCCATGCTGCTGGGGAGGAACATCTCTATTTGTTTAAATAGCAGCAGAAAGAATGGAAGAATAGAAAATGTGTGTGTTCCTGCTCCGTGAGTCAATAAAACATTGTGCTTCTACAATGGATTAATGTCTACAGCAAGTATCTTCAGGAAAGCTGCTTCAAGCAGAGAATTGGATTCCATAGTCCTGGAAAAACAACAGTCCACAGCTGGGAGAGGCAAAACAGGACAGCTGAGATCTGCCAGTCATGTGCCTGCTTGTGCCAGCACCCCAAGGGAACTAATCCTGTTGGTACCAAAAACGTGAGCTATAGAATTCCTCAAAGTGTGCTCAGTGGGCTGTAGTTCCTCCAGCTGCTCCTGTTAGACATTCCCTTTCCAAATCAGAAGAGAGGCCTGAAGGTCAAGTAGGCTTCCTAGCTGGGTGGGTACCTTTCTTTTTGTTTTCTGCCAGCTTCACCTCCCTGCAGAATATACACAAAGGTACTGTAGGAGCTAACCCAGAGAAACCCATTTCAAGTCATTATCCCAAAGAGGGCAGTAAAGACAGAATGCCTTGAGAAGGTCAAATTATACTGGAAATTTTAGCTACTTTTAAGATGGTAGCTCTGCCTGGGGCCCTTTTCCTCACAGAATTTGGAGAAAGGTTAAAGAGTGGAGTTGTCTTAATGCAAACTGCAACAGAAGTTGCTGAAGTAGTTTCCTTCATGGACGCTGCAGATTGCAGACCTGTTTACAAGGCTTTGTTTTCTACACTTAGGATGGAACCTGTCAGTTGATGCTTTTGTTCCCAAGGCTGGTGCCAGCTGGCTAGAAATGACCTGTTTCTCCTGTCACTGATATACTGATGCTCTCTAACTGTCCCTGTGTTATCCAAATGCAGAGGTTTGAACTGGGAACCACAATGCTTCTGTCACTAAATTATTATTTGCTGCTTTCTGCTTGCTTCTCCCCTCTCTTGTAGTTAGGGGAAGAGGCAGCAGTGGAAATGGGGCTGTGCTCCATTCATCCGCTTTCAATTTGTATCTGAATAAACAGATCTAAACTCTTTGTCTGTCCTAATGTTTTAGCAGATGCCATGAAGGTGGTGGCAGGTGGTATCTAGTAACCCTGCAGTGGGGTTGGGAATGCTGTCAAAATTACCCTGTTAGGGCAATGAAAGGGAAACTATGAAGTGGTACCATTATCTATTGGGACTGTCAAGTTCATATTCCTACTCCAGTGGGTAAGCACCTGCAGACATGCTAGCAGAAAAGAAAAACATAGGAATTCCACCACTGTATCTGTGCACCTTTCAAATGATTTAACATTGCAGTTTACTGTAGTTTGCTGGTCATTACTGATGACTTAGATGAATTCACAGCTGCTCTGGTGTGGCAGCCTGGTCCAGGCTCTTTAAATTACACTGGGTAGGAGTCACAAGTAACTATTCTTACGATCTTGGCCACAGGAGTAACTTGACCAGTCTAAAATAATTTACAGGCCACTTGCCCTTCAAACTGGCCTTGCTATGAGCTAGTATATTAATTTCAAACTCCTAACCTGCTCATAGCAGTTTAGTTTTTGTATTCTCACTGAAACGATGGGAAGCAGACCTGAATTCATATCCATTCCACAGCTCTAGCAAACTACTCCCGTGTCTGAAATGCAACACCTTCACTTCCTATATATCCTTCTAGAAGATAAATTATCATTCTGGGAAAAAAAAATGCCCTGTGCAAGATGTTTTTTTAAAGAGTAATTTATTAGAAAGTCCTCTACAAACTCGTTTCAGCACTGGGGATGCATGTACTAGAGAGGCAGAAGAATCTGAAACATGGCAGTTGCCCATAACTGAGATTGCTGCTGTCTGTCCAGGGGCAGTCCTGGGCTCCATGCCCACATATGCATGACATGACTGGAGCTAGAACAAGAGCTCCTGCTTGAGGTAAGGAGGGTTTTACAAGGAATTTGCTACATGCTTATTGCATGTTCATGTATAAAATATAGAAGGGACTATACAGGATGAAGGGGAGGAGCAGACACAATCACAAGGACATCAGCACCATGCTGGACTCAGAATACGTGAGATCAAAGTAGTTACTGGAAGGTGATGTAGGGGAGTGAACCAAGAGAGCAGGATCTAAGAGTTTTCCCTTAGGTCTAAAAGAATAACCTGTATAAAGTTTTATTTCCAGAGTTCTTCCAAAGGTTTATTCTGAACCTCCTGCATGGTTTTCTCTGCAATGGACTTGATTTCTCTGTGCAAGTCTTCTATGTTTTTTGAAGCATCCATTACCTGTTGCCAGGACAAAAAATACAGAAACATGTTCTTCAGTTAATGATACCAAGTAAGAAAAATTCACCTTGCTGCTGTCTGCTCCCTCCATAACTCAATGTGGATACTATTCATCAGCAGTGAAAGGAGTTCATTACACATCCTGTTTTATATAGTTTCTGGAGTGGAATTAGAAAAATCTATTTTATTTAGGAATAAACATGTAAGAAGTAGATGGGCTGGATGAAGGGAAACAGAAGAAACTGCTGCTGCTGTGTGTTGTTTGCTGACAGTCTTTGAGGCATGGGATATAAAAGCACATAAACATTCTTCATCCTGTACTGTAGTCCCTGAGAAACATCCACCCATGATAGTAGAACCTCTAAAAATCCATCATGTGATGTCCCAGTTTCAGATTTGCTGTTTTTTAACTACTAGAAGTTAAGGGCAGTAAAGGTGGTAGAGCTGAGAAAGCTGTCAGCTTGAAAACATGATGCTGGTGTTCCCAGGCTGACATTTGAAGACCAGCAACCATCACTCCCATGCAGTTGAGGGAGTGACTGAGGTGTAGAAAGGATTTGGTGAAGAGATGTAGAAATGTAATTATAGACTGGTCAGCCTTATCTCCGTCCCTGGAAAGGTGATGGAACAACTTATTCTTGATTCCATCTCTAGGCATATCAAGCATGAGGGGGTTATTAAGAACAGCCAACATGGTTTTATGAGGGGGAAGTCATGTTTGACCAACCTTACAGCCTTCTATGAGGAAGTGACTAGGTGGAGGGATGATGGTAGAGCCGTAGATGTGGTTTTTCTTGATTTCAGTAAGGCATTTGATACTGTCTCCCACAGCATCCTCATAGATAAGCTAAGAAAGTGTGGGCTTGACGATCAGGTAGTGAGGTGGATCAAGAACTGGTTGAAAGGAAGAAGGCAGAGAGTTGTGGTCAATGGGGCAGAATCTAGCTGGAGGTCTGTGACTAGCGGAGTCCCTCAGGGGTCGGTGCTGGGACCAGTGCTGTTTAATATTTTCATCAACGACCTGGATGAGGGAACTGAGTGTACCCTCAGCAAGTTCACTGATGACACTAAACTGGGAGGAGTGGCTGACACACTAGAAGGCTGTGTTGCCATTCAGTGAGACCTGGACAGGCTGGAGAGTTGGGCAGGGAGAAACTTGATGAAATTCAACAAGGGCAAGTGTAGAGTCTTGCATCTGGGGAAGAACAACCCCATGTACCAGTACAGGTTGGGGGTTGACCTGCTGGAAAGGAGTGAAGGGGAAAGGGACCTGGGGGTCCTGGTGGATAGGAGGATGACCATGAGCCAGCAATGTGCCCTTGTGGCCAAGAAGGCAAATGGCATCCTAGGGTGCATTAGAAAGGGTGTGGTTAGTAGGTCAAGAGAGGTTCTCCTCCCCCTCTACTCTGCCTTGGTGAGGCTGCATCTGGAATATTGCATCCAGTTCTGGGCCCCTCAGTTCAAGAAGGACAGGGAATTGCTTGAAAAAGTCCAGCGCAGAGCCACAAAGATGATTAAGGGAGTGGAACACCTCCCTTATGAGGAGAGGCTGAGGGAGCTGGGTCTCTTTAGCTTGGAGGAGACTGAGGGGTGACCTCATCAGTGTTTACAAATATGTAAAGGGTGGGTGTCAGGATGATGGAGCTAGGTTTTTTTCAGTGATATCCAGTGACAGGACAAGGGGCAATGGGTGTAAACTGGAGCATAGGAGGTTCCATGTTAACATCAGGAAGAACTTCTTTACTGTAAGAGTGCCAGAGCACTGGAACAGGTTGCCCAGGGGGGTTGTGGAGTCTCCTAGGTTGGAGATATTCAAGGCCCGCTCGGACAAGTTCCTGTGTGAGGTACTCTAGGTTACCCTGCTCTTACAGGGGGGTTGGACTAGATGATCTTTCGAGGTCCCTTCCAACCCTTGGGATTCTGTGATTCTGTGTGCAGATTTATCACAGTGACCTCTGCAATGCTGGCCCACATGACACTGCTGAGGAACAGCAGCTGTGAGGATACACAATAAATAGACTTTGTGATTAAATGGTAGCACAGACAGCATCACACCTTTGTGCTCACACAATATCCTCCAGTTATTTGTATAACCAAACTAGGTTTCATGCTGTTTCAGAGGGTTCTTTGGCAATATCTGTTATACTAACTGAGGGGCAAAGAGACAGGAATGCTAACTATACTTTTAACGTGCACTGAAACTGGATTTCTACACTTATTTCAGGGACACCTCTTCACCATCTATGCTGCTATTTATCTGTTTGACAGTTGTGCACTTTGGGATATTGTACACAGATGTGTTGCTTTAAGTGAAAATTCCTCTCAAGAGATAGATAGCCAGTTTCCCTTTAAGAGAACAACTTCCATAAAGCTCTTTCAGAAAATAAATCAACCAAATAAAAACCTTCCCCCACCCCAACAGGGTGTTAGGGTTATTCCCTCACCTTCCAGTTTAATGTCTTATCTGTCATCAGATGATAGAAGGACTGTAGAACTTTCTCTTGGAAGGAGCTGTTCTCGTAACGTTCATTTCCAAAGTTCCCTCGTTTTGCTGCTTCTTCTGGGTGTAACTGAAGAAACAGAATCAGATCTGGCTTTGGGAGTCCAATGTCAGGCTGTTTGCACCACTCCAGGCAGAAGTTCTGTCCCAAACAGAAGATAACCAAGTTTGAGGTGAAAGAAAGAAATCCAAAGAAGGTAAAGCAGCAGGTTAGCCAAACAGTGGGGTGGGAAAGGCACAGGCAGAAAAGAGAGGAGCTGCAGCCTGAAACACTAAGCACAGGCTACAAACGGAAAAGGTGATATCCCAGCTTACCATGTGAGAACCTGGGGGGCCAGGTTTTGCTAAGTGCTGTGTACCTCTCATGATCATTTAAGTCGGACACACTAAAGATTTTAACATCTCTTCTGCAGAGCCTATCAGAGCAAAATACCAAGTCATATTCTGAGTCTCCACACAGCTGTTACCAGTCCAAAACTTGTGGTAAGTCCAAAAGCAAGCTGCTCCCAAATTCACTGCACGGCTTCAGTGTACATCTTTCTGAGCCCAGTGTGAGGTCAAGGGAGAGGATTCCCCCCCTCTACTCTGCTCTTGTGAGAAACTCCCTGCAGTCCTGTGTCCAGCTCTGGGGGCAACAACACAAGAGGGACATGGAACTGCTTGAGTGAGTCCAGAGGAGGCCATGAAGGTGCTGCAAGGGTTGGAGCAGCTCTGCTCTGGAGACAGGCTGAGAGAGCTGGGCTTGTTCAGCCTGGAGAAGGCTCCAGGGATACCTTAGAGCAGCTTCCAGTGGGGAACTGAACGGGGAATGGCTTTATGCTGTCAGAGGGGAGATTTCAATTAGATATGAGAAAGAAATTCTTCACTATGAGGGTGCTGAGGCCCTGGCACAGGTTGCTCAGAAAAGCTGTGGCTGCCCCATCCCTGGCAGTGGTGGGGCCAGGCTGGACAGGGTGTGGAGCAGCCTGGTCTAGTGGAAGGTGTCCCTGCCCATGGCGGGGGTTGGAACTGGATGAGCTTTAAAAAGTCCCTTCCAGCCTAAACCATTCTGTGGGTGTACGAGATACAGAGAGAAGTAGGAGCTACTGCAGGTCTCACTCACCTCCTTGGCACTTGTGAAGGCCACTCCAGAAAAGGCGTATCTGTCAACTACAAGTGTGATCCCCTTATGCAGTTTCTCTTTCATCAGTGGTCTGAAAACAATGTGGTAGAGAAAAGTTACACTCCTTCATAGTAATACAAATGAAAGGAAGCTCATGAGGCTGCTGATTCCCTGTTAATATATGTCACCATTAACAGTGACCATCAGTCATGTCAGGGTTATCTGTGATGCTGATTGCTTTTAAATAGCAGCTTCTAGAGCCTGAAGGGGCCTTACAGGAAATCTGGAGATTTTTACAAGGGCCTGTATGGAGAGGACAAGGAGGAACAGCTTTAAGCTGACAGAGGGGAGATTGAGATTAGATACAAGGAAGAAATTCTTCACTGTGAGGGTGGTGAGACACTGGCACAGGTTGCCCAGAGAAGCTGTGGCTGCCCCATCCCTGGCAGTGTTCAAGGCCAGGTTGGAAGGGGCTTGGAGCAACCTGGTCTAGTGGAAGGTGTCCCTGCCCATGGCAGGGGGTTGGAACTGGATGAGCTTTAAGGACCCTTCCAGCCCAAACTATTCTATGAGTCAATTCCTTTTTTATGTGGTTTAGTAGATTTGTGATACACTCTGCCTCAGTCAGAGAAAAGCATCCTTTATTCACAAGCATTTCTTGCAGCTCACTCATCTGCCCTATGCTTCTCAGTTTGTTTGCCACCACTGCTACAGCAAAGATTTATTATTTGTTTCTTAATTAAAACCCCTTCCAGTGTAGGTTTCCAGGTAAAAACAACAGCCAACACTGACTTCCCTAGCTCCACACAGACTCAGGAGCCAAAAGGACAGACAGCTGCTTACAGCTGAATGCAGCCTACAGCTAAATTTAAGTTTGGACATGATTCCTTAAACCATTCTGTCACTCACACGGACTTTCTTGCAAAGCAAGGTCTCTTCATTCAGGAAAAGACGTGCATCCCTATTCCAGGCTGGTACAGTCTCAAGTGCCACATTCTGATGCTGGTACAGCACTGGAAAGATCTGCATCTAATAATTCAAAAAAAACAAACTGGGGGATCCGACCTACGATTAAATCTAAAGCTGTGAGAGTTCCTGAAACTTGGAGCCTTGGGTGCCTTGGTTTAGTGTGAGGTGTCCCTGCCCATGGCAGGGGGATTGGAACTAGATGATCTTAAGGTCCTTTCCAACCCTAACTACTCTATGACTCTATGAGACATTATTTCCAGACATGCTTCCCTTGCTAAACAGGATCATACTCATACCTACTGCAAGCTAAAACCCTGGGAGGACTCAACATCAATGCAACTTTCTTTTACATCTTAAACATTATCTTTACACATGTTCCCAGCGGTTAGCAGAGAAGAGCAGGTGAATGGTGTGGTCCTCCAGGTTCTTATCCTTCACCAGGTAGGAGCTGATCAGCTGCCCAATCTCCGTCGATCTCTCTGTAGGAAAAAAGCGGGAGAAGAATCAAATGCTGCCCCAAGCTGCTCTTGCCACAGGGTTGTCCATCTGTCCGGGGAGACATGTCAGTCTGGGATCTATCCGCTTGTCACAGGTGGGACACAGTTGGTCCATCCGCGGCTGGGGGTACGTGCGTTACGGACAGGAGGAGGTCGGTGCTGAACACGCTAGAGCCCCGGCCCGGCCTAACGGGTCTCCGTCCCCCCGTCCCGGCTCCCGCGGGCGGCTGCAGGCCCCATACCCGGGAAGCGGAGCAGGTCTGCGCGGAGCCCGGCGGCTCGCAGGGCCTCCACCAGCCGGCGGCACTGCGTGCTCTTCCCGGCGCGGTCCACCCCCTCCAGCACGATCAGCGCGCCCCGCCGGCCCGCCATCGCGCGCGCTCCGCTCGCCTCGCCCCGCCCCTTCCGCCAGCTCCAGGCCAATCCCGGCAGCGCCCTCCCGGGCCGCTCTAGGCAGCGGAAGGGCACAAAGGCGACGAGGTCCTCCAGGCAGGCGGTGAGGCGGGAAAAAGAAACCCCGCCCTCTCCTGGCCCGCCCCTCATGAATATGCAGCAGGAGCGTCCCCGACTGCCAATGGGCAGCCGGCTGGCTATGAATATGGAATGAGGCTGTGGCCGCGGCCTTTGTCATGCGGGCCCGGGAGGCGGCGGGAAGCGGTGGCGGCGGCGGGGTCCGAGTCGCAAGATGGCGACCGCCATGTACCTGGAGCACTACCTGGACAGTGAGAGCGGGGCGGGGACAGCACCGGGAGCGGGGAGGGGGGTGCTTGCAGCGGCGGAGGCCGCGGCTGGAGCGGCGGAGGCGCGGGAATTAGAGCTGCGCCACCGGCTGGGCAGGCGGGGCCGCGGTGTGTCATCAGCCGCCGCGGTGCGCGTCATCGCTGTGCGCTGTGCCGCGGGGCTGTGAGGCATGGCGGGCACCGGCTCGCTGACGGGCAGCGGGAGACCCGCGGCAGCCGCCTGAGGGCCGGTCCCGCGGGTGCGGGAGCTCGCGGGGTGTGAGCGGGCGGCTGCTGGAGCAGGTCCAGAGAAGGGCACTAGAGCTGGTGCAGGGCCTGGAGCACAGTGTGATGAGGGACCTGGGGGTTTAGTCTGGAGAAGAGAAGGCTTGGGGGGACCTTATCACAACCAACCTGAAAGGAGGTTGCAGTGAGGTCGGGTCGGTCTCTTCGCCCAGGTAACAAGTGATAGAACAAGAGGAAACAGCCTCAGGTTGCATCAGGGAAGGTTTAGGTTGGATATTAGGAAGAATTTCTTTACT
The DNA here is from genome assembly GCF_012275295.1 of Melopsittacus undulatus. Taxonomy (NCBI): domain Eukaryota; kingdom Metazoa; phylum Chordata; class Aves; order Psittaciformes; family Psittaculidae; genus Melopsittacus; species Melopsittacus undulatus. Next base: position 24,711,011 of record NC_047532.1, on the reverse strand, counting down.
GAGAGGGTGATCAGACATTGGAGCAGGCTGCTCAGGGCAGTGGTGGAATCACCGTCCCTGGAAGTGTTCAGAAAACGTGTAGATGAGGCCCTCAGTGATATGGTTTAGTGGTGGCCTTGGCAGTCCTGGGGTAAAGGACTTCATGGTCTTAAAGGCCTTCTGCAACGTAGTTGGTGCTATGGTTTGCAGTATGTAGAACTGAATGTGCATTTGAGTGAGGGTCTCCTGTGGTGCAGGCTTTGTCCTTGGAAGGCTTCCAGTCATGAACAAAGGCCATATGCTGCCTCTGTGTCTGCCTGTGTGTGTACATATAGCGCAGCAGTGAGTGATCCAGCTGCTGGTTCCGTAAGGCAGCAGGACCTCTAGCTCTGTTCAGTGATACGTGGCTATGGAGGGATGGCTGCCACAGGGAGAACCAGATGTAGGATTGCTTGATCTTTGTGTTTCAGGTATCGAAAACCTGCCCTGCGAGCTGCAGAGGAACTTCCAGCTGATGCGGGAGTTGGATCAGAGAACAGAAGGTGTGTTCAGGTGTTCCGGTAAGCAAAGTCTGACAGAGAGCCTCGACCTGAAGGACAGGAACAGCCTTGTAGAGACTTGGCTTTAAAGGATGTGTCTCCTTTTCCTTTTCTCAACGTCAGTGCTCTGCAGCACTTGCTGCTTTTCTGCGAGGGCTGCACATCACAGGACCAGATTTCTTTTCAGCAGTTGCACATTTGTAGCTGTGTGATTGCCATACCCCATGGCCCTGTGGATGGCCGTGCTTGCACATATTTCCACATGAACTCAGTTGCAGACTGCTGTGTTTCTTGCAAGACCAGGACTTTTTCAGTTTTTGAGGTTTCTGTTGGTGTTTGGTTGCATGTTAGCAGTTTTCAATTAGAACAGTTAGAATGGTTAATGAGCGTGCAGCAAATGTAATGTTCTGTATATGGGAAGAGAGGTTGAAGTTTGTGAACCTGTGGGTTAAGATTCTGATCCAAACTGCGAGACTCTCCTCTGAATTAACTGTAAAACAGTTGAGAAATCAGAATCTCACCATGAGTGTTGAAGAGTGAATACCTTTAACTCTTCTTTTGGGTTGTTTGTTCTTTAAAGGTGAGTACATTAAAGAGTCAGGGGAAGTCCAAAAACTGTCAGGAGAGGTCTTCTAAATACCATAAAGAGGTAGAAGAAAAAAAGTACTTGCTTTGGCACACAGCTTTTCACATGTATATGTTTTGATTTTTAGATAAGAAAGCAGAAATTGATACTCTTGCAGCAGAATACATTGAATCAGTGAAAAACATGTTACCCGCGGAGAGAATAGAACACCTGAAGAAAATCCAGAGTGCCTACAGCAAATGTAAAGAGTACAGTGATGATAAAGTCCAGCTGGCCATGCAGACCTATGAGATGGTGAGTGTCATAACCAGTGAGACTTTGTAGAAATGATCATACCATGGAATGGAGCTGCTGGTGCGCATGGAAGTTGCTTCCACAGTGTTGATTTTTCCCGGATGTGTTTTTACTTAAATATCTTACTGAAACGAATTATTAATCCTTAAGTTTATTTTTCTGTTGCCTTCCTCAGTCTGAGTTTTGTTACCAGGTTTAGTCATAGAACTGTAGCCACAGAACCACAGATTAGTTTGGGTTGGAAGGGACCTTGAGGCTCATCCAGTTCCAACCCCCTGCCATGGGCAGGGACACCTTCCACTAGACCAGGTTGCTTCAAGCCCCATTCAACCTGGCCTTGAACACTGCCAGGGATGGGGCAGCCACAGCTTCTCTGGGCAACCTGTGCCAGGGCCTCACCACCCTCACAGGGAAGAATTTCTTCCTAATATCTAATCTAAATCTGTCCTCTATCAGCTTAAAGCCATTCCCCCTGGTTCTGTCAGTATGTGTCCTCATAAAAAGTCTGTCTCCAGATTTTCTGTAGGCCCTTTTTAGCTGTTGAAAGGCCACAATAAGGTCTCCCTGGAGCTGCCTTTTCTCCAGGCTATGCAAGTCAGGTAGGCTTCTCTTCTGGTGAAGAGTTAAATGAGTTTATCCCAGTTGGAGATACCCTTGATCTAGTAGTAGTACCCGTCTGCTGTGTAACAATACCACCAAATTGACCCACTCTCTCCTCCCCAGGAGCTTTCCTGTCACCCAATAATTTATTTAGGGCTGGTTTTAATTGTAAACAACGTTTTTTAAGTCAATTTCAATTCTGTGTTGTGGCAGAAATCTGCTCAGTTACCTTTGTTTCCAAGTGGCAAAAGAAAACAAACCTATCAGTTCCACTTCTCTGGTTGTATACTGGACACTTAAGCTTTCCTCAATGGACCTTAAGATTTAGCTTTCCACTTTTTTTCTTCTGCCCCTACTCCTGTTTAGCTGTCCCTTGTCCCTTATCTCCTTTAGACAAAACTTGAGCAAAGGCAGTCCTTCTGACTGTACTTGGTATGTTTTGTCTAGGTTCTAGGGATGCTTTGGGTTCTGCTACATCTGCAGCTGCAGTACATTTTATTGCCATAAATACCACAGAAAAGGAAATTGCTTCATAGGAACTGAAAAGTATCCTAGATACCTAAACCGAGAGCTAAGTATTACAGCAACACTGTTTGGTGGCTTAAAATTCTTTGCTGTATATCTGTTTTGTAAGCCATGTCATTGCAACCAGGGGAGTACAAGTTATTTAATGTGTATTGGCTTGTCATTGGAGATGCCTGGCAGAAGTCTGTATTTATCACTTAATTTCTTCATATAGCATGCCAGTGGAACATCAGAAAAAAATAGACTGATGTGCTCAGCACATGTTCATGGACAACAGGTGAATAATGTCTTTTGAAAATTGCAGGGAGAAAACAACTTATTTTAATATTTCAGCACCTTCCTTCCTTTCTCTTTGTCTGCAGAGGGATTAGGTCCTCTTGCTTTTGTCTGTTTTCTTTTTTGATGCCTTGGCTCCCCTCTTCCAGTTCGGCAGCCCTTTCATGCCATGCTCTGAAGTAGTATACCCCTGTTCGTGCTGATAACAGCCGTTTTATTAGACCTTCCTGTTTTCGTTTGGGGATTTTAATTTACTTCTTTTAAAATTCAGTTTGTGGTTTCCTCTCCTGTGCAGGTGGATAAGCATATCCGCCGGCTGGATGCGGACTTGGCCCGGTTTGAAGCAGATCTGAAAGATAAACTGGAAGGCAGTGATTTTGAAAACCCTGGATCTCGAAGCCTGAAAAGTGCGTACATGTTACATGTTGATTGACAGCCTTTTCCAGCACTGAGTACATCTGATCCAAAAAGCTAAGATAGAAAGTAGGCTGTTCTTTCTGGAGGTAGAATACTAGTACACCACAGTGTACTTCTCTAGTTGTTTTTAATACTCTTCAAATATTTACAGTGTTTTGGTGGACAATAAACAGGTGAAGAAAAATGTAGTGCTGGGATCTAACTTACTGTCTCTGCTTGCCAGATCACCCTGAGGTGGCCCACAGTTGTAAGGAGGGTGCTGGCCAAGGGGCAACTGTGACAAAACTGAGGTGATGTTCTTAGAGCTTTTGAGTGTAACAGTCTTGGTTTCAGGCTTGATCTGTTACTCAGTAAGTTCTAAGCTGTTTTTTGAGGAAAGTAGATTTGCCTATTTTCCTCTTTTTACCAGAATTTGAATACTAATCAAGCTGAGAATAACAGGAAAAAAATAGAAGTTAAAGGAAGGTACCAGTTTCTCTAATGTGTACTGGAAATCTCATGTGATTACTGTGAAATCTGAGCGTGGTTAACAGCAACACAGCTTTCTGCCTTTGAACTATAAAATAAAGGGTAAGATATCAGATGTGGACATAAAAGATAATTGAGTAACTGATTAAGTGGCTGAATATTTAAAAATATACTGAGATTTAAAAAATATTACAGCGTGTCTAATCACATATGATGCTATTTATATCTTGTGCAATGATACAGGTTAACATTTCCTGCTGCTTAATTCATTTTCCATAATTAAGTGTTAGACTTTCATAAGGTACATTATCTCTGAACTGTCCGGGTTGTGTAGTAGTCTCATTGTATGTGATCTTAATTTGCAGATTTAATTTTTAAGAACCTTTTGCAGTTAATGTATTGGTTTCTATTGTGGTGGGCTTGGCAATGCTAGTTTAATGGTTGGACTTCATGTACTTAAAGGTCTTTTTCAACCTAAACAACTCTGATTTTGTATACTGCAGTGATCTAATTGCCACAACTGTGAGCACAAGAATTTGCTGCTCAGTCATACTACTTGCCAGTTTGGCATATTTGTGGTATATAAATGTATTTCAGAATCAGCATTCGTGTAAAGTTACATATAAAAAAAGGCTTTCAAAACAGATGGCATCAAAATAAGAACATCTGGGGATATTTCTGTGATTCCAGTATGTTGAAACAATGGTTCTTTTTCTTTATAGAGGGACGAAGTCAGAAAGACAAAAAAGGTTCTCGTGGTCGAGGCAGACGAGCATCTGAAGAAGATACACCAAAGAAAAAGAAGCTCAAAGGAGGGTAAGGCATATCCTCTCACAGCTCTGGTGACTTTGGCTTGACTCTTCATGAATTTTCCACAAGCTCATGTTACCCTATTTATGACTCAGGTCTGGATGGTGGGTGGTGTTAGTGCGTTCTGGTCTTACTCCAGTTCATCAGTGTCCTGCTTAGGACAAGTCAGCTTTGTTAATTAACTCCTTGGTTGGCATGTGGAAGTTCAGCATGCTCAAAATGCCCTCTTGACTGGAAGGACAAGATCAGCTTTTGTGTTGCTGTTGGCAAGCTGGGAGAAAATAGCATTGAGTTGTTTGGTTTTTTTTGGTTTTTTTTTTTTTGTCCTGCAGCTATTTTTAACAGTTGTTTGTGGTCTTAATTGTAAAAAGAAACACTTGCCCATCAGGACAAGCACTGATGATGTATTGTTGTTCTAGAAATTGTGGAGAACTTCGGGGATTGTTTTCAAAGAATTGTCCTAGATAGTCTTAAATAATCTAACTTGGTTTTGTGACGCAAAGAAAAAAACGTATCCCCTCTCCATGATTAGATTTATGTTAAAGGGGCTCTGTTAATTATGATATTCTCATGTGGCTAAACAGAGGGACAGAAAACTAAAACTTGTTTCCATTGACCATTACTGACATGTCAAATTAATGCATTCCTTTAGAGCAAGAGGGTTCACTCATACCTGGCAATGAGAGAAAGAATGTTTATTAAAACAGATTGGGTGGTGAATCAGATTCTTCTGTCCACAAGCAGAAGTTATCTGTACATTCATTTTGCTACTGTATTCATGGCATATACAAATCATTCTCTTAATCCTTTATAGTCAAACTCATGTTTTGTGTTTGTAATAAGACTTTAATATGTTCTTTCCTTCATGTTACAAAATTAAACCTGCCTTATGATTTTTGTCATTGGATAATCTGTGATAATGTAAGATAAACTCTAAAGTACAATCAGGATGTTTTAGAGAAGATACTGTTAAAAATCAATGTTCCCAAGTGGGATTTAGATCTTGGGAACATGGTGTTACCTGCAATGAAAAGTGTTTTTCCTCAATCTGTCCTTGTTCACAGTTCTGAGTTTGCTGATACCATCCTGTCAGTGCATCCCTCAGATGTCCTAGACATGCCAGTGGACCCCAATGAACCTACCTACTGCTTATGTCACCAGGTGTCCTATGGAGAAATGATTGGCTGTGACAATCCTGATGTAAGCACTTGAGATTATTTATTTCCAGATGTTTGCTGCATCACATCAGTGTGAAATCTGAGGGTCTTACTTGCTCAGTTAGATCATTCAGCTGTTACTTTCATTTTGTGAAACACTAAACATCTCCTGTGGGTTTTTCCTTTCTGTTCTGCAGTGCCCAATTGAATGGTTCCACTTCGCTTGCGTGGACCTCACCACCAAACCAAAAGGGAAATGGTGAGTGTGACAAGACACCACTTTTTGATTTTCATTGAATAAGAATCTCATAAGAATCACAGTAAGAATTAAAACCCCACTGTTACCCTTCCTGACAGAGGAGCTTTGCTCTTGTCATCAGAGGGTTTGCATCTTCTGTGGTTTGGAATCATCTTTGTTCAATGGTAGAAGGTACAAAGGGAACTTTCTTCCTAAAGTGTACTTCCATGTGAGTCTTGGATTCTGGTTGGAGCAAAACAGGGACCCAGGCACATGCAGAGGTTTTGAATTGAGGCTGTGTAAATGTATACATGTTGCATCTTAGGCTTGCTGTATTGTCATATAGTTGTGGCTGTGGTTAAAATTGAGAAGTGTGTACATATTGTTTCACTTCTGAAAGCAAAATTTGAATACTGCTCTAGGTTTTGCCTTTACATAAATAGGCTGCTTTTAAACTACCCTCCCACCCATTCATTCCCAAATGATAAAAAACCTTTTGGACTATGTGTTATAACTACAGGAACTGATTACTGCCTCTCCTTCTTTCCCTCTAGGTTTTGTCCTCGTTGTGTTCAGGAAAGAAAGAAAAAGAAGTAGGGGAATACATTTAATATTCCTTCCTTCATGTTGCAATATTATCTTTGATAATTTTTTGATCTACCTTCCTTCTTTTTCTGATATGATATTTAATTGTCCAGTGGCCAGTTGTAATTCCAGCCCTTTCAAGTGAAAATGGCTTTCAGAGGGAGCCCCAAATCCCTTTGCCACAGGTATTTTATTTATGTTATACTTGCACAGCACTGAAATTGGTGTTACTATGAAGTGCTAGGGCAGCCAGTAGCTGTAGTCTCTGCTAGTTTACTGGAGTCTGTGAAACCACGTAAGGCACTGCAAGAGAATGAAACGCCTCAATCTGGTGTGGTGCATCATCATCATTGAAACAATTTAGGCCTGGAGCTTGATGTGCAGAGAACGATTTTTCTCCAATGTAGCCTGCATGAAAGAAAATTAGTTTCATTGTTTAGGTGTGAAGTTCATCTGGTTTGCAGTTGTGTAGTACAGAAAGGAACAGGAAAGCTGGTTCACTGTTCCCAGTGTCTGTTTCCTCAACGTTTTGCTGGTGTAGGGTTAGGAGAGAGGTGAGATTAAGTCTTCTCTTTTGGGAAATTTCTTCTGTCTGCCTTTGCACTGCCTTTATTTTACTTAATCTTGCCCACATTCACATGAACCTTAAGCAAACCGTTTGACTTTTTGCCTCCTCCTAGAAAAAGTTTGTCTTTTGGAGGAGAAAACCTTTAAAAATCAAAGGCTTTGTCCTGCAGTTTCTTAATGACAGTAGTATTGAGAGAGGGTGTTACCTTTCCTGGCTGTTTCCATTTCTCTGAAGATCCTTTAAGTACATTACTGTGAAGATGAAATCTTAAGTATTCTAATAGAGGTAGAAGGTCGGATTTATTCATAAAATAAGATGAAGGCCTGACTTTTGTAACTTGTGTTTGCATGTGTTGCACCTGAGTAAATCAGGAAAACAATCTTTAGCAGAAGGCTCCCTAAGGAAAATGTGCATATTCCCAGGAGTGTGTGGCAAAGCTGAAAGGCAGCCATGTAGCCTGGGGGCTGGGGTGTGAATAGCATTTGCTGTGGAGCACTGCTGTTGAAGAAGACCATTCAGCAGGAATGTTTTAATGTGACTTTTGTCTCTTTGGGGGGAGGGGCTGGGGTGTTGCATATTTGCATTTTCTTGACTTCTTTAAGCTGCCTTTCAGATTATGAATGTGAATTGCTGTCACTACTGTGCCAGTTGCTGCAGCAAAAGGAAGAGAAGGAAATTAGGAGTAGGAAAACAAAAGTCTGTTTTTTCTTCCTTCCTCTGAGTCAGTAATGGATATAGAAGTTGAGGGAAGGGCAGAGGTAAGTGTTGTCTGCATAACCCCTTGCATTATGGGGCTTACCTGCCTGCAATAAAAGATGTGGGGGAAGATGGTCTTGCTCACAGAGGGGGATGGGAAAAAGTATCTACACAAAACCCTGCAGCAATGGGCACCAAGGTTCATGAACTTGCTGTCTATGATCCCTCGTGGGTGTTATTGGCCGCTCTGTGCAGAGCTGTGTATTACTTTGCCCATACCGTTGTGTCTTGCTATAGACTGCTGGAAAAGACATCAAGAAACTTCTAGATGAGCTTTTCTTCTGCTGTAAAAACTATCTAAATAAACAGTACAGAGGAAAAACCACTGCAGTCAGACTTTGGCACCTGTTCCCAAAAGAGAAAAGTTTTTTCCCTGTTTTATACTGACCCTCTTGTGTTTTAGCAGATCACAGCTCTTGCCAATTTTCCTTCCCTGCTTTGCTCTCTTAGGATTTGTAGATGGTGCAGGTATGTCAAGAGTTACATAGAAGAAACCTCTTAATCCTAGGACAGCTTTTCTGTGAACATTTTGATCTGCATATTGCATCTGCTATGGAAAAAAAAAAGCCTGTCTCCAGAGTCCTGTCATTTAAAGTGTGATGCTGCACATGTGTTCAACATGTTGCATCACTCTGCATGTTGTATATGAAGTTTCCACCGTTGTGTTTACAAGATAATGTGCATTTGTCATTGTCGCTGTTATAATAGCACCCAGAAGGCAGGCAGGCAGGCAAATCTAAAGCAGATTGCTGGAGGGGAGGAGGAGGAAGAGCAGTCTCACAAACCTGACTTTAAAAACATGCAGTCAGCCCTCTTTGTTTTTCTGCCTCTTGTTCTGGGAGAGAGCAAATTTAATCGTGATGCCTCATGAGCCAGCCTGTAATTCAATAGCCCATGTGTGAGACCTGTACCTCATTGACCTGCTACACTGGATTGATGGAGGAGTGTTGGCTGGGTTCTGAAGAGTAGTGGTGATGCTCTTTCAGGTTTTATTTTCCCCTTCCACCCAATGGTATTATATATTACTCTTTCCCCTATTTCCTCCCCAAGGCTTTATTAGTAGTGGTGTCACCATAGGTCCAACATTTGATTTAAAACAGTCTGAAAAATCCCACTGCACCTCTCTGGAAGTCTTGCTGAAAGTATACCCATACAGGATTGTGCAGCTGTGGCTTAGTCACTGCAAAGCTAACCACCCTCAGCTCTGAGAATGTGGTCAGATAGGACAGCAAAAAAAACCATTTTTTTAGCAAGTGCTTTTTTTGGCTTGGAAAAGCAGGCACTTTCCACTTTAACCAGCAAAGGAAAAATAAGCTCTGGAAGTTAGTATCAGCCTTCAAAAGGAAAGAGTTTGCTAGGGTTCATGAATAGTGTGAGGTACAACATACTGCTCTTCTTTACAATGTAAGGTCTCAAAAGATCTGATACCAGCAATAAGCTGTCCCACTCCGAACACACCAATGTGGGGGCTCTGACCAGCTCAGGAGTGTCTCTTGGCCAATTTTTAAGACACCTTATAGACAGAAATACCGGTAGCCTTCGTTTTTGCTTACTAAGGGATTTAAATCTTTCTCCTGAATTTTGAATGTACAGTGTTAAATATACTTTCATGGAGAAGGGTGAACAGGATCCACAAAGGAATGTTCCACTAAAGATTGTCGAAATACCCGAATACCCCGTGGGGTTCAGCTTTATTGCAGCTTGTCCAAACTGGAGATGAAACTACTTTAACCCAATTGTTCTAGTTTTTAAAGTAATTAGATCTTTGTTCCCTTTGTAAATGGAAGAGAATATAAATCTTTTTATTAAAAAAACAAAGAAAGAATGTAAAGTAAAAAATGTATATCTGTATTTTTGGATCATGTTATAGATAATGGATATATTGTTATAAATAAAGTATTTTTGGGAACAACGATGTGGTGGGAGAGTGCGTTGTGCTGCTGTGGTGGGCAGGGGGCGGTGCATAGGGTCGGCCAGTAGGGGGTGCGCGGGGGGAGCTCTCCGGAACGGGCGCTAGGACCCAACGCGGTCCCTCGGGAAGGGAGGGTGCTGCTGAGCGCATGCGTGGTGGGCGCCTCTCGGCCTATTCACGCCGGGGAGATAGGGTCTGGTTGGTGGCTGCCATTGTCGCCCGCACGGGGGCTGCCTGCGCCACGGACTGTCTGAGCTGTGCGTGAGGCGGCCGGGGGTCACAGTGGAAGGGAGAGTTTGTGTCCTGAGGTGCTGCGGTGGAATGGGCGCCCTCACCCAGCGCCGGGGTACCGCAGGACAGAGCGGCTGTCACCCCTAGAGCCTTGTCCAGCTCCTCACAGGCTGGGGGAGGAGCCGGGTGGCGGGGAGCGGAGCGGAGCTTGGCTCTCGGCTGGACCCCTCTGTTCAGGGTGGCCATGGGGGTTTTCCCCGTGGTGCCCCGCTGCCCTGTGCGGAGCCGCTGGGCGCCGCTGAGGTGGCTGACGGGCTTCCACAGGAGCACCTTGGCACAACAGAGCAGCACCCATGCCCTGCGGTTGCTTCCGCAGAGGAAACAGCCCCCGAGCGTGGTTCCCAGGCCGTGGGACTCGAGGTCTCGCAGCAGGAGAGCTCTCCATGCAGGCTCCTTCAGCCTCCAGGAGGTCATGCTGACCAGCGAGCGGTACGGAGTGCGGAGGCTGCCCTTCTCCCGTGTGTCTGAGGGCGATGTGGCCTTCTTCGAGCAGATAATGCCAGGCAGAGTCATCACAAATGCGGAGGAACTGAAACCGTTTAACGTGGACTGGCTTAAATCGGTCCGAGGTAAGAGAGCTTGCTTAAATTGCCGATTTTGTTTAAACCTCTCTGCCTCTGTTACCAGACCAGAATGAGAAGGCAAAGAAAATCTCATCTTTATTTACAGCAGACCACATCTTCACAGACCAAAATTCTCCTTTGAGAATTGCCTAATATTTGGTAATCTTTCAGGCTTTCATGACAAAAAAATAACCCTAAGACCTCTTAACTTACTGTTTATTTTTTCCTGAAGCACGTTGACAGTTAACACTTTTGGCTGGCATTCAGAAAACAGACGTGAAAATTTCAGTTGCTCTTGTCAAAGATTTCGTAAGAATATAAAACCTTTCCTATTGCCCCTGCTGGCAACTGAGTCTACCTGTGCATGCAGAGCTTTTGCGGTGCTTCAGGGGAAAGCCTGCTGTTCAATATGTTTCGTTTAAAAGTGCTCTGCCTCACGGTGGAGGGAGTGTTGTTATTTCAGACCTCATGCTTTACCACCTTGTCTGTCTGACCCCTGTAAAACTCACAACTTGCCTTGAGAGTCCCTTGCTTTTATTGCAGGCTGTAGCAAGCTGATGTTGAAGCCGCAGACAACAGCAGAGGTTTCGCAAGTTCTCAGGTAATGGGCACCTTTTCTGCTGGGCTTTGTGGCGAGGGAGGGTATGTCACCTGAAGGGAGCTTCTGGATGTTCAGGCACTAAGTACTCAAGCATTGAAAATGCTGGAGCTGTTTCCTTTGTGACTGTCTCACAGCTGAACTCTGACTCTAGCTCCCTCTTCTGCTCTTTATATCCCAGCTGCCTGCTGTTTCCTGATGTACCTGTTGCTCCAGCTGCTCCCAGGGCCAGAGGCACTGCATGCTGTTGCTAGCCTGGGGGTATGGCAGTTATGGGTACAGGTTCCTGAGCAGGAATGTTTTCACTTGGGGAGCTAAACTTTCGAGGCAGAAAGGGACTTTCACCTGTGACTTGTATTTCTCAGGCCAAATGCTCTCCCTGCCCCTCGGCTTGTCTGGACTGATGGTGTCATGTCAGTTTCAGGCAGATACAATGGCCAAACTTTTGCTTGTTTTACAAAACAAAACTCACCTGTCCTGGCCAGGTGTGTTTGCAAAGGCTGTGGGCACCAGCAGGCTTCTCAAATCAATGCTGATGGCTTTGAGTAGAAGGGTCTTAAGAGTGCTTAGTGTGGAGGAGAGATAAGCAAGTGTATTCAGTATTGATTACTTTTCTGGGGTTTTTTTGCTGAAATCAGACACTGTGCTAGTGCTCAAGAGAAACAGTTGTGTTGAAGGATTCAGAAAGATGTGTCTGAAAAGGTAAAGGTTAGGCCAGAATCAGGCAGTTGGAGGAGCTAATGTTTTAACCACTGGATCAGTAAGAGCACTTCCCTGGTTTGTTGTTGTGAACATCAGGATGTGGGATTGCCATTTGGCTGAGATATAGAGCTGCAGGAACCCACTCCTGAAGTAGCCATTGGTGCCATACACCTTTGTGCCATCCGTTGTGCAGGATCCTCTCTGAGTTCAGAGAGGATGTGATGGGGGTGCTTTGCAGGGATGTTGCAGGCTGTGAGGTGATGCTGCTGAGGCATAGATGCACATGCTTCATCGCCTACAGGACATTTATTTCTTAAAGGCAGGTATATGGCAGTAATGTCTTAAACTGTTGTCAGAGCCCACTGAGAAAGCCAAGTTGTTAACAGAAACTGCTACATAAATAGGTTGCTATAAATGCATGTGTGAGCAGTGATTTCCAGGCAGATGTTCTGTGGCAGATCTGTAGATATGCACAGAGATAACCTGAAGTGTTTGTTGCTTTGCTCAGTGCTGGGTGAGTTCAGTAAGGAGTTGTGCTTTCTTGCTTTTGCGGTGATGCTATACCTCTGTGTCAATTTAATCTTTAGGCTAAACACAGCTTAATTTTAAGGAGGGTTAAGCACTGTCGCAACAGTAGACATTTACGTGGAGGTAAAATGCTTCTAATAGACTGGATTAGGGCCTTAAAATGTCCAAGACTTCAGAAACCTTTTTCCTTCCAGGTACTGTTACGAGAGGAACCTGGCAGTGAACCCACAGGGGGGTAACACAGGCCTTGTTGGGGGCAGCGTTCCTGTCTTTGATGAGATCATTCTCTCCACTGTTCTCATGAACCGGATCACCAGCTTTGACAAGGTGTCTGGTAAATATTGTAGAGGAGTATGGCACAGAAATGTGCCCCAGGCCCTAAGCGAGCCATTTTCCAGTAGTTGCAGATTCAGCAAGGTTCAGCCCAGCAGGATCATAAGGGATGTCAGAGGCCTGTTTCATGCAGGCTCCTGCTGTAATCCTTAGGTTATAACAGTAGCAGACAAATCATACATGTGTTATTTACCTTTTTCTGGAGTATCAGCTTGTAGCGGGTTGTTTATGTTTCAGGAATCCTTGTCTGCCAAGCTGGCTGCATCTTAGAGAAGCTCAACGAGTACTTGGAGGAGCAGGGTTTTATCATGCCGCTTGACTTGGGGGCAAAGGGTAGCTGCCACATCGGTGGCAATGTGGCCACTAATGCTGGAGGCTTGAGGCTCTTGAGATACGGCTCTCTTCGAGGGACAGTGCTAGGACTGGAAGTGGTAAGGCGAGTACCTGGCAGTTCCCTTCTGTGTTTAAACCTCTACTTCCTACCATTTCCTGCTGTTCTAGCCCTTAGCTATCCATTATGCAGACAAGTTCCTCTCCAGATTTCCACCTAACTTTTCTTTGTATGGCTCTTTTGAGGAGTCAACAAGTGTCTTCATGTATGTAGCATCTCTTATTGCTACCACAGTGCCCAGCTTGCACCTCTGTCCTTACTGACAGAAGTGGTATGAGATGGTTTTCTCATCCAGAAAAATGAAAAGAGAACAGGGAGAGATTTCATGGTCCCAGGTCACCTGCATGAGTTTGGTTCCTCTGTGAAGTGATGGGGCTCTGGAACATTCCACTAATCCCATCCTATAGCACTGTCTTCTAGTGGCTACTCACTCGATTTCTAATACAGCTGTCCACTTTGGGTTTGTTTGGCTGCTGGCTTTCTCCTTGAGTCTTTGCTGTACCTCAGCCTGCTTCTGCCCTGCAGGTCTGTACCTTTGTGTATAAAGGCTGGGATTAGTTCTAAAAGATTTTGGGGCTTGGGAGCAAAAAGTTAATACGAAATAAATTAGGTAGGTAGCAAAAGCCTTGTTTGGTTTTATTGTGTATGCCCAGTACAGAGGAGCTTTTGCTTCTCAGGTTAGTCCCCGTAGTGTCAAAACTGCCTTTAATAACATGTCTTGGGGACATTCAGCCTTGATTTAAGGCTCAGGTGGTAGAGGGCTTACTTCATTCTGGTTAACTATGTTCACTGGTTTAAATAGTGTTCCTTCTTTCTGTTGAGTAATGGGAGCTAGGGCTGCAAATAATGGCTGATCTTCACCACTTGTAAGAAAAGCAGAGAAATTCAGTCTTGTTATTACTTGTCCTGTTGGAATGTGTGCAAACAGCATTGTAAAAAAAGAAACAGAAAAGTTGGGGAAGACTTAGATAGGATATAGAGGGGAGGAAGAGCTGGGAGTGGAGGATCAGAGGAAAGACCTTGGGAGTGAGCTGCAGCTGGAGTCCACTGATCATTAGCTTGGTAGTAGACAGGCGTATGCCAACAGATTTCTACATAGGTGCTTTGACTGGGTCTCTGTATTCCCACAGGTGCTGGCTGATGGCTCAGTTCTGGACTGTTTGGCCTCTCTGCGCAAAGATAACACTGGCTATGATTTGAAGCAGCTTTTTATTGGATCTGAGGGGACCTTGGGAGTTATCACTGCTGTCTCCATAATCTGTCCTCAGAAACCAAAGGCTGTGAACCTGGCATTCCTAGGTAGGAGCTGGTGCTAAGTTCACACTTGAATTCCAAGGCTGGGAAGAGAATAGGGATGGAGCGAAGAAAGCGCTGGTCAGCCTGCGAGATACAGTACCGGCATCAGCTTGTTTCTGAGAAGTAATATGGTGCTGGATGTTAAAATATCTGTGCAGATCTTTTACATCAGTGGTATAAACATGTAAAATACCTGCAAGGGCAGGTTGTTCTGAAAGGGAAGGGGAGACAGGAGCTTAGCAGGATGAAGAAGCAGACAGGACAGTGCTATCACTGATGAGGGCCCGGTCTGACAGTAACCAAGCAAGGTGAGCAGGGCAAGTGTGGTGACAGTAAGCAGTCTGTCCAATCCAGTGGTCACCAGGTGAGGCCATAGTGGCAAGGCTGGGAAGTTAAGTCTTCAGGTCAGGGTTTGGCTCAGCAGCGTACATGGGCAGGCACAGCTACTTCTGAGTGAGCCTCAGCAGAGATGTCCCTGCTTGACTTCAAGCCTGATAGACTTTTTAGATCATTTTACAAGGTTTCGGGGCCCTGTTTTTTGTTCCTGATTCCTGTGTGTTCTGTTTGAAGGGTGTCAGAGTTTTGCTAAAGTTCTGGAAACATTTACAACCTGCAGAGCTATGCTGGGAGAGATCCTGTCTGCCTATGAGTTCATGGATGAGAAGTGCATGGAACTGGTTGAGAGTCATCTGAAGCTGACCAGCCCAGTGAGAGGTATCAGTATCATTCATGCTTTAGAAAGAGGCATTGTACTGCCTAGTTTTTATATTGTTTATATACACAGCGGATGTGTGGGCATTTGTCATAATTTTTGTATCCAGTGTTCAATTCCAAAGACATTTGATGGAAGCCTTTAAGGATAAGATTTGTTATTTCTACTTGTTCCCACAGAACTGCTAGTTTTCTGAAAAGCAGTGGCTAGGTAAAGGATATAGCATGTAAGTGAAGTGTTCTAGAGATAAAAGATTGACACTTGAGCTGCCTTTCCACTGGCACCAGAGAATCTGGGCATAGGGCAACCTCAGGAAATGTGCCAAGTTTGGGAAAAGGTCCAGAACCTGCACTACATTCCTGTGCTTTTGCCCCAGAACATCTGGTTATTCTGTTCTCCCTCACTTTCAGATAGCCCTTTTTATGTTTTAATTGAAACTTCGGGCTCCAACTTGACCCATGATGAAGAAAAACTGAACAACTTCCTAGAACAAGCCATGACTTGTGGTTTGGTCACTGATGGAACTGTGGCAACAGATGAGAAGAAGATAAAGGCAAGTCATCATTTCCTCTTGCACAAATCTCTTTGACACGGTTCTCTACTTGGATTTGTGTTTTTTAATAGGGAAACGTGCAGACTGATGTTTGGTATAAATGTCCCTGAGTGACCTGGTACCTTATTTGCATATTGAGTAAGAATGCTAAGAGAGAATCCTTACCACTGCTGACTCTTCCCAGAAGGCCTGAATATTTAGGGTTTCAATTTCCTCTTTTAAAAAGATGAGAATAATGTACTACATCTTTCAGTAGTTGCTGGGGTAGGACCCAACCTGCCTGAAAGCTATTGAAACCAGAAGTTGAGTTGCCAGCAAGGCCAGGAGTGAGCAAAGTCCTGCCGGGCAGCAGGACAGAGGTGTGCTAGAGTCGGAGACTGTGGCCTCTGGGAGCAGGACAGATATGTAGTGTTTTGGTGAGAAGGACTGTGTTTTGTGTCCTATGAACATAAGTCTTTCACGCTGACCCTTGTTTCTTCCAGCCCCAGTTCCCAAACCAACCCTTGCAGTTCAGTAGAGGAGGCACATCCCCAGGTCTTGGGAAACTCAAAACAGCTTTGAAAAGAATGCCCATGCCTGTGTTCGTTCTCTCTGGGGTGCTGGAAGCTTGAAGAATTGGTGTATCACTTTACTGTACAGTGTTGCCAAGAAAGTATTATTACTACCTTTCAAGAGGTGGAGGATATCAAGGGAAATCAGATGCTGATGTTATATGCAAAGAATCAAGACTTTTTTTCCCTCCATGCCACAGTGCATGGAATCCAAGAGGTACTTGGTTTATGTCGGTATCTTTGCTCTTTGATTGACCAGACGCTGTGGAGCCTGCGTGAGAGAATCACAGAGGCCCTCACTCACGATGGCTGTGTCTACAAATACGACATCTCCCTCCCTGTGGGAAAGCTGTATGATCTCGTGACTGACACCAGGGCTCGGCTGGGCCCGAGTGCCAAAAGTGTGGTGGGCTATGGCCACTTGGGTATGTGTGGATGCTGGGAAATGAGCAATTGTTCTTTTGTGCTCCAGGTTTTCTGGCCAACTTCCTAGTAGGTTTAAAGGTTGTTTTTTAGATTAGTGAGAGGCATAGACCAAATAGCCAAGAGCTGCCAGAAGACGAGGATGCATAAGGATCTTTGTGTTCGAATTTCATTGCTTTCAGACTTTATTCCATATATAAACGGTAGGTTGCTAGACAGATGGCCACTGAACTGGTCATTTGTGTATTCATGGAATCACAGACTGGTTTGGGTTGGAAGGGACCTTAAGATCATCCAGTTCCAACCCCTGCCACGGACAGAGACACCTTGCACTAGACCAGGTTGCTCCAAGCCCCATCCAGCCTGGCCTTGAACACTGCCAGGGATGGGGCAGCCACAGCTTCTCTGGGCAACCTGTGCCAGGGCCTCAGCACCCTCACAGGGAAGAATTTTTTCCCTCTAATCTAAATCTCCCTTCTGTCAGTTTAAAGCCTTTCCCCTTCATCCTGTCACTAGAGGCCCTTATAAAATGTCCCTCTTCAAATTTCTTATAGCCCCTTTAGGCACTGGAAGTTGCTCTAAGGTCTCCCTGGAGCCTTCCCTTCTCCAGGCTGAACAAGCCCAGCTCTCTCAGCCTGTCTTCTCAGAGCATCTTTATGGCCTCCTCTGGACTCACTCAAGCAGGTCCATATTCCTCTTATGTTTGGGGCCCCAGAGCTGAATGTAAGAGGGAGGTGGATTCTTGCTCTCTGTGTTTTATTGAAATATATAGGTCGTTTAATGCACCATCAGCTTGTACTTGGACACCTCTGGTAAACACTTTTTTGTGCAAAATGATCAGTCATATTGGAAATTAATTTTGTCTGAGTAATTAACCTTCCAAAAGAGAGTAATAAAGGTAACATACAGAAAAGCTAGTACATTTGTCAGGATGCTTTGAAACTAGTTTGATTTTACAAGCAGGTAAATTGGTAGCTTAGCAGAGCTGTGCTGTTCAAAAGAAAACAAAAACAACAGAACACACAAGCTTGGTTTGAGATTATTTGAAAGACATGGAAAGACAAAAAGACAAGCCTGTATAACAGAGGCTGCCTCTGGTAGCTGTTGGTAGTGGTCATTAAGCTGTTTACTGTGAGGCTTTGCTGGGATGCAGAAAGAGGTTCTGGAGTGGGAATGAGCAAGTTTTGTTTATCTTTGTGTGTTTTGTCTCCTGAATACCCAACAACTATGTGCTTAATCAAATATGTCATGCACAAGTGGCAAAAGGAGAAAATGTTCTGCTTGCTTTGTTTCTGTTGACACGTGCCAAAGTGCATTTAGAACATTGCACAAACATAATAGGGAGAGAGAAAGTGATGAAGTGCCATATTAAAATCTAATGATCATTATCGAATACTGCTGGGGCAGTCTTTGCATGCCACCTCAGTAGCAGGACAATATCTGAGGCACCACAATTTGAATTTTCAAATCACAATAACTGCAATTTTAAAGTAGTTTAACTCAGAACGCTTCCTCAAATGTTGCCTGGAAGTATGGAAAAACAAAGATCCTACTGAATTATTTGTGAATGGAGACACTGGTGTTTGTAGAAGGATAGCAAATTGTCCCCTATGCAGTCTGGAGACTAACAAAGGCACCGTTGTTTGGGTACATGGAGGAGGCAGTAATGAGTCTCCATTGTGGGATCACTGAGTGTTTCTTACATATCCACCTCTGCAATGTTTTCTTACAGGAGATGGAAACTTGCACTTAAACGTCACGGCAGAGTCCTATAACCATTCCCTGTTGGATGCCATTGAGCCCTTTGTGTATGAGTGGACTGCGAGATACAATGGCAGTGTCAGTGCAGAGCATGGACTGGGCTTCAAGAAAAAGCAGTTCATTCAGTACAGCAAACCCAAGGAGGCAATCCAGCTAATGCAGCATTTCAAAGCCATGTTAGATCCCAAAGGGATCCTCAACCCATACAAGATGCTGCCCTCCAGTTCCTGAGAGCAATACACACTGAGAAGTGAGCAGATACTGTCACGCAAGAATGGCACACAGTAACTGCACTTTAACCATAAACATACTCATGGATCAAGCAAGCACTTCGAAGGCTCCTTGTTTTAGTTCTTTAATGTGATGGAACAAGTAAAGAAACATTGTTCCTCTTTTTAGGGGTGCCTGCCCTTTCTGAAGAACACATTACATGGTTTGACTGTGTGAATTTGCTGTTTAACCTGAGCACTGAAACCAAGCGTGCAGCTGTTGTGTGTGGATATTCTAGCTCTCTTTCCCCTTAGTTTGCTCTGATTTAGTAGTGAAGTGATACCAGCCAGAGGAGGCTGGTGTCACACGGCCAGCACTGTTGAATACTTCATCAGTGATCTGGATGCAGTAGTTTAATGCACCATTAGCAATTTTGCTGACAGTACAGTCTCTGGGGGTGGTGAGACAATGGCACAGGTTGCCCAGGACTGTGGCTCCCCCATCCCTGGCAGTGTTCGAGGCTGGGTTGGACAGGGCTTGGAGCAACCTGGTCTAGTGACAGGGGAGTTGGAACTAGGTGATTTTTTGGTCCATTCCAACCCAAACTATTCTGTGATTCTACGCTGGGAGTGCTGTTGAATCACTGGAGGGACAAGAGACCTTGCAGAAGGATCTAGATAGACTGGAACATCAGGCAGCAAATTTAACATGTCCAAGTGCCAGATTCTACACCTGGGATAGAGTAGCACCAGGCACAAGTATAAACTGAGAGAGAAGTGGCTGGGGAGCAGTCCTGCAGGGAAGGATCTGGGGTGCTGGGTGGCAGCAAGCTCACAGGAGCCAGCAGTGTGTGCCCTGGCAGTCGAGAGGACAAACTTCCTCCTGGGGTGCATAAAATGCAGTAAAACCAGAAGGCCAAAAGAGGTGATTATTCCACTGTACTTGGTGTAGCCTCACCTCAAGTACTGTGAGCAGTTCTGAGCCCCACTGTTCAAGGAGGATGTGAAGGTACTTGCATGTGTCCAGAGGAGGGCAACAAAGCTGGTGGCATGGCTGGAAGCCACATCATGAGAGGAGCAGCTGAGAACTTCGGGTTTGTCTCCTTTGGAGAAAAGGAGTCTGAGGAAAGCAACCTCATTGCTCTCTACAGCTTCCTGAGAAGGTGACCTGGAGAGGGATCTGCTAATCTCCCTGGAATCCAGTGATGGGATGCATGGGAATGGCTCAAAGCTGCACCAGGGGAGGTTTGGACTGGACATCAGGAAACATTTCTTCACTGAGAGGGTGGTCAAACACTGCAACACCTGGAGAGGTGGTTGATGCCCCAAGCCTGTCAGTGTTTTAAGAGGCAGTTGGGCAATGCCCTTAACAACATGCTTTAAATTTCAGTCAGCCCTGAAGTAGATGGGTCATCAGTTGGGCTAGATAATCGTTGTAGGTCTTTTCCAACTATTTCCTTCTATTTTATTCTGTGATTTTTTTTTTGCTGGCTTTTATTTTTCTTCTACAATCTGTCTCTGGTTTTGGGATAACAGGAGTGATTGTCGTTTACAGCTTGGTGTTCAAAACCACATGTTCACCCTGTCAGAGGACAGGCCAAGCCTTCTGCTAGTGAGTCATCTAATCAGTGTTTACTAATCACATCTGTATTTACCAGTCCATGTCACTCTTAACTCAGACTGTTGTATCCAAATGAAGCAGATGGTTAGAAAAGCCCAGGGATTTACCAAAGATAAATTGTGTTGATAACCCAAACACCTTCTACAATAAAAACATTTTCTGTCCACACGAGGAGAGCAGTGGGGGGTGTTTGCCTGGATGTCGGTACAGTGTCAGTCCTGTCACCACTGTTTCCCACAGCTTTCTCCTGGGCAGGCTGGCATGACACACACCAGAGGGGTATCTGCAGGATGGACAGGAAACCAGCTCACAGGTGGTAATCAGTGGTTTCTACTCCGGTCTACTGGTTTGAGAGGCCTCACTGGGCTCTGTGGGACTAGGAAGGACGGTTGTCTTACCTGGTAGCTGCCTTGTCCATTAGCTGCTTTTCAGTGTTTTCTGCTCTTCCTCAGTGCCATGAAATAGATGTTCCACCCAGAGCCTTTTTCTTGAAAGAAGATAATCCTAGAGAGTGTTTTTTTTAATTCTGTTTCTAACCAGAACATCATCTCTACAAGCCTGCAAGCATTTAAATTGCATTAAGGATGGTGGCTCACACTCAGCACTGTGTTACAGCACCCTTCACAATATAATTCTATGGTCACAACTCTTTCAACTTGACTGCGTGGATGCTTTTAATAACAATACCTCCACCTGTTACTTGACCTGCAGTGCCAATATCTAGGCCTGCCCTCTGGTCTCTTCCCTTCAATTCCCTCTCACTCCATTATCAGTGCACTTCCCACCTCTCCCTTCATTCCTCAGTACCACTCAGAGAGGAGCTGTTTTCTCCAGGGATTAATGCAAAACTACGGAAAGTCCAGAGAAGAAATGTACAGGATTTGCTTTCTGCCAGGTTAAGCTGATGCAGCTCGTTCTTTCTGGATCAGCCTGTTTATATCTCTGCCTTTTTCCTATGCCATTCTTTCTGTCCCCCACCTCCCCCCTCAAAGCACTGACCATAATTGTTTAAAATACACGTGAACTGTTCTTTTTGGGAAGCAGAACTTTCCATACTGCTTTTTTTCAGCTACATATGGAGTGAGTGCTGGGGAGGGAGTCAGGGCTGGCAGACAACCTAGTGCTGTGGCTGGGGAAATCCTGGCACAGCTACATTTAGTCATCTTAACACATGAAGATCCTTAAGCTCAATGTAAGTTTATTGTTTCAGCTAAACAATAGAGCACTTACTGTGAGGGAATGGAAGGGAGGAGTTATCACAATGTTATTTCATAGTATCTTTCCCAGACCTGAAACATCAGTATGATAATACTCTTCCACATTCTTAATGATGCTTTCGAGTATTGGTTCACTGTTGTATATAGGAGGGAGAGACAGGGTGAGTACATACAGGAGGTGAGGGGGGTGTATTTTTATAAGAATCATTTTGGTAGGAATTTCTTGTCCAAAATTCTGGAGGATTTTGCTGGGACAGACTTAAATATTGAACAATGCTCAGCACTTTGAGGCAGTGAGGAAGAACTTGACTGTACTCATTTTGCCTGGGATAGTTGATTTCTTCACAGTAGCCAGTCAGGCTCTGTGCTCTGCATTTGTGACCAGCGCTGGTAGCACAGGGATGTTGTAGCTGTAGCTGAGTGGTGCTTGCACAGCAGCAAGCTCTGTTCTGCTTCTCACCCAGCCCCACCAGCAAACAGGGGTTGTGCAAAAGGCTGGGAGGGGACACAGCTGGGACAACCGCCCCACCATATGATGCTGTGCTCAGCCCCAAAGGCAGGGGGAAGAAGGAGGAAGCGGGTGTCTGAAGCGGAGGCAGCATGGAGCTATTAATTCAGCATCCTGCCCCAGCTAACTACCTCCACGTCAGCAGGCTGACCTTCACTTACAGTCTTGGAGCAGCGTGGGCCCACATGGAGCCAAATATTTCTGCATGGCACCATATATTCCTGCGTAACCATGCCTGATGATTCATGCACGACACCCCAGGAGAGAGCAATGAATCAACTGTAACAGTGTGAAAAATTGCCTGTTGTGATTTGTGGCCTCTACCAGGTTCTGAGCAAGAAATCCCACTGCTGACGTGTATAGTGTAACAGGAGACAGAAGGTTGTTAAATGTGACCCTCTGCCAGCAGCAGCTGACACTGTGCCAGGAGTAAGCCTAGAAATTCTTTGTAAAGCACACACTGGTTCTCATTCTATGAAGAAACTCAAGGAGAGCAACCCTATCCTTTGTTAATCTGTGAATCTTGATAAGTGCTGGAGTTGGAGCTGGCCTGAGGAAGCTGTGAGGTCAGCAGAAATGCTGTGTATGTGGGCACGCTGAAGAGGTAGCAGCATAGGTGAAAGGTACCAGAATGCTGAGGGCTTGGCTCTTGGTATGGCAGGTTGGGGCACCGGCACGCAGGGTTTAGAAAGGTGAGCACCACGGGTGGGGAGGGAAAGGGGGCTGTGTCAGGAGGTGCATGGGAAGTGGCATGGCCATAAAAGACCAAAAGCAACAGCTTAAGGTCCTGTTCCAGGCTGGGAGATGTGGGTGAACTCTTTGTTTACCAAATGAGGAGAGCATCGAACGTCATTCCTGGCATGTGGAGTAGGGAGATTACCCCATCTTGAGACCTGCAGGAGCCTTGGTGGAATCTCAGATTCCTGTGTAATGCAAGTTGTGATGTTAGTAACACCTCAAAGTCACTTTATAAGCAAACTGTAAAATAACACATCTCTAGGGGCAGGAGCTCTCTCTCCCATGGCCTAGGTTCAGAAAAGTCTTTAAGCTCGTAACCTCCAGCTACAATAATTACATTTTTACTGGGAAAGAATTTGAAGCCTGAATGTTTTGAGGGGAACTTCCAGTAGGTGAACACTGCTCCTGTTCTGCTGCTCCTAATTTCTTGTTGCCGGATGTGTCTGGCAGAGCATTACAGTCCTGAACCACTGAGCGAGAAGTGGAAGAAAGGCGCAGCAGCAGTGACTGAGACACCAAGCAGTGTGGCTGTGGGCAGGGAAGGGGCACTGGACAAGTGATGTGATGGTGTGTGGGGTGACAAAGGGGCTGATGGCAGAGGTTTAGATTGGATATAAGGAGGCCAGGTTGGATGAAGCCTTGGGTGACATGTGGTGTCCTGCCCATGGCAGGGGGGTTGGAACTAGATGATCTTAAGGTCCTTTCCAACCCTAACTATTATATAATTCTATAAGAAATTCTTTCTGTTAGGGTGGTGAGGTACTGGAATGGGTTCTCCAGGGAAGTTGTGAATGCTCCATCCATGGCTGTGTTCAAGGTCAGGTTGGATGAAGCCTTGGGTGACATGGTTTAGTGTGACGTGTCCCTGCCCATGGCAGGGGGGTTGGAACCAGATGATCTTAAGGTCCCTTCCAACCCTAACTATTCTATGATTCTATGATGTCCTCCTCCTGCAGCAGCATGCCGGGATCGAGTCCCCCATGCCTCCCTCCCATAAACAGAAGGGGGTCCCCACTGAGGGGTTCCTGCTAAATCCTTACTTCCCTGCAAAACCATTGCACACCCCATCTCCCAAGGCAGCTCTTTCTACCTGTGTTAGTGTCATGCCATAGCAGAGCTTTCCATGGCTTACTAATTAACTTCCTCCCACCCCCGGGAACACCTAGCCACTCCCTTTGTCCTCACCTATCCCAGCCATTTATAGCAGCTATGGGATGCTAGAAATAGAGCCCTGTTCTATTAGAACACTAAGAGCCCAGGAGCCTGTAGACAAAAGGAGCAGTGCAGTCGATTCACAAAGGAGGTATTCTCTAGCTCGCTGCAGTGAGGCAGCATGAAAAGACCTGGGTGCACTTCAAGGTAAGGGGAGGGGGATGCTGTGGGTGCAGAATTAAGGTAGAAAGGTCTGGTCCAGGGAATCGCTTGGAGTTGTTAATAACCTATAGAGTTAGATACAGTGTGCTCCAGGGGGGAGGTTAATTTTGCTGTGATTATTTCCTTCCTGTATTCCAAGTCTTTTAATTTGAAAGAACCTCATTAGGTCAACACACAGAACTGTTATTTTCAGCTTAAGCCAAACGAGCCAGAAGGTTGTCCCAAGCCTTAAAACATCCATAGCAGCACCTCCGAGTGTGACCTGAGAGATAGTTTTCCATGTTTTTTTCCTGGCTGGGAGATGGCACAGGTTGGGAAGGCAAATTGAACCTCTGGCGCAGCCTTCCTGACAGCTCCCCAAAGATTGTGGCTTCCAGGAAAAGTTCTGTGTCTTGGCAATTGTCTCCCAAGTGCTTCCCCAAAGGGCTCCCAGGCTGTTGCATGTCTTCCGTGCTTGGGTGACTTTTGTGCACTGTTTGAGCTGGGACTTTCTCTCTTCAGCTTTGCTTTGCAAAAGACTAAGAATGCGGAAAAAAGTAGATGCTGGCTCTGATTGTTGCCTGCGACTCCGGGCTGTGCCGGTCCTCATGCACCCCTGGTGAAATGCTTCCTCACTGTTGTGTGAGGAAGGAAGAAATCACTGCAGCCATGATCCCACACATCACGTCCTCTGTGCTCCCATCGGCAGGCTGGTGGTTATGAAATCCCTCTGCTTGTGGCTGTAACTGTGAAAGATCAGTTCTGTCTTCTGAAAGGCCAGGTACTTCTCTGGTTCTCCTTCAGTTTGTGCCTGTGAAAGCAGCAAAATAGCTCTCAGACAAGTGGGACGTGTCTTTTCTGGAGGGCATTGAAGGATAGGGGGTGTTTCAGCCATCCTGAATAGGGTGTCTGTTGGCCCAACAAACAGATGTGGAAGTGGCTTGGTCAGAGACTTGCAGTCTTGTGACAAAGATGTGTGTATATGGCACTAATGGAGCAGTGTGTAAGAGCAGTGCTGGCTCTCACAGAGCTGTGCCAGGGCAGTGGGTGCAGAGCGGGTGGTGGAATCCCTTGTGCAGGTTTGCAGGACACCCTGAAACCAGCAGCAGGCTCTGTGGGTGCAGCGGTGGGCAGCTGAGCCCCAGGTGTGTTGGGGGCAGGACCAGCACCTGCGTACCTGCAGCCCCCTCCTCTCATCTCCCTCCAGTCCCCCGTTACCTGCACTCCTTCCTGGGGATCACCTTGATCCCGGCTGGATCCTTGGTCCTTCTGCTGAACACCTCCACTGGCTTTGCTGGGGGGCAGTGGGGTGAAGGTGGCTGCAGTCCCCTCCCTTTCCCCATTCCCTGAGCACCCCTTGAGCTGGAAGGCAGGAATCACCCATACATCCCCAGGCAGGGGAACAAGCACAGTGCCACAGGATAATGTTGTTTGGCACTCGGGGACAAGAAGCCCTCCCATCAGTGACAAATGTTCCTTAGCTGCCTCCCAAGGTGAGAGCCAGAAGGGCAGCCACATCATGGGGTGTGTGGCTATAGTGGATCCTCCTGTACCCCTCTGGGGAAGCTGCATTTGTGATTACCTCTCTGAAGTGCCTGCCACCAGCCCATGCAGTGTGGGATATAAACGGCTGGAATTAGAGATCTGTGTGCGGTCACAGGGCCATGCTCTCATTGCAGTCACAGAGACATGGTGGGATAGCTCATGTGCCTGGAGTGCAGTCACCAATGGATATGTACTTCTTAGGAGAGGCAGGCCAGCGAGGTGAGGTGGTGAAATTGCTCTGTATGAGAGAGAGCAACCAGAATGTGTCAAGCTCTGCCTAGGGGTGGATCAGGTCCAGAGAAGGGCAATGGAGCTGGTGCAGGGCCTGGAGCACAGTGTGATGAGGGACCTGGGGGTTTAGTCTGGAGAAGGCTTGGGGGGGATCTTCTTGCTTTATACAACTACCTGAAAGGAGGTTGAAGTGAGGTCGGGTCGGTCTCTTCTCCCAGGTAACAAGTGATAGGACAAGAGGAGATGGCCTCAGGCTGCATCAGAGGAGGTTTAGATTGGATATTAGGAAATACTTCTTTACCGAAAGGGTGATCAGACATTGGAGCAGGCTGCTCAGGGGATGGTGGAATCACCATCCCTGGAAGTGTTCAAAAAACATGTAGATGAGGCCCTCAGTGATATGGTTTAGTGGTGGCCTTCGCAGTCCTGGGATAATGACTGGATATGATGATCTTTTCCAGTCCAGTTGATTCTATGATTCTATAAGAACAAGTTGAGAGTTTGGGAGATGGTGGTGTTCAGGATATTGCATGGAAGAAGCAGGGCAATAAGTAGGTTTGCAACCCTGGACTTCAGGGGGGCAAACTTTGGCCTCTTCAAAGACCTACTTGGAGGAATCCCATGGGTCAGGGCTCTGGAAGGGACAGCCCACTTGGGAAGAATATAGGAACACTTTTCTGCAGTGCCATCATAGTGTAACGGCATCACTGCCTGGCTCCACGCTCCCACTGTGTGCACCTTTGGCTTGTGGCCCCCCAGTTGCAGCTGGTGCAGCTGGTTATGATGGCTGTGGGTTTATGTGCAGCTCTCTGTTCTGATGGACTTTGTTCCAATTCTCTCTCTGGTTTTCCATGGCCAGGTACCATGGCAAGTCCATGGGAGGCTGTAGACTTCAGCTGCCCCCTGAAGCTGGTGGTTGCATCCATGTCAGGCCAACTGCAAGAAGCAATTCAGTGTCCTTTCACATGGTACAAGCTGTGGGATATGAAAGCCACCACTCTGTGCAGCAGGACCATGTGTGATGATCCTTGACCAGAAGGACAGTAGTAAGGATCACCACGTCCAGCCTGCAGCAAGCCGTGTGCTCCCATTGACCCTTGGACTTGTCAGGCTTGGAGCCTTCCTCTCCTCCTTGGGAGAATGGGAGCCATGAGTTTGACCATCTCATGCTATAAATGGGACTACATCTTCTCAAAACAACTGAAAGCCCAAGCCAGATCTGCTGCATTTTGGAATTTTTGAGTGAATAATCAAGAAGTTTCGACAGTGAATGAGATCTGGAGCCATGGAGAGCTAAAAGAAAGGCAAAATAAAAGGCAGCAGAGCAGAGCTGGAGGCTTCTGGAAGCATTCAGGCTCTATCTGTAGTAGGCTGTGTTTTGACAAAGGCCAAAATTCAGAGAGTGATGGTGAAAGAGCAATTTCTCACTGTCCTGCCTCTAATGCAGAGCTGCTCACACAGCTGAGGGAGCAAAAGGAGGCATAAAATTGTGCTCCCCATGATGAACATTCCCAAGCTCAATCAGCAGCGTTGGGTGGCTCGCATTCAGGAGGCACTATCACATACAAATCCACTGAAGCTCTCCTTTCTCTCCAGGCACACCAGATGTCTTGTCATTTTCAGCCTTTGCCTGGGACTGATCTTCCTGTCGGGATTCTTCCGTATGAAGAATAAAGACTACACGTAAGTGAAGTGGAAGCAAGGTTGTGTGACTGCATCTGCGCAGGGCAGAAAGGGTCTGACCTGTGGCACTTAACGCATGGGTTTTAGGCTAATAATGGAAGGGGAGTGGCCCAAAGTTATGTCCTAGATCCACATTTGGGTGGCAAGGGATGAAATGAGATGGAGAGCAGCTCTCTGGGACAAAATCAGCCATATGGAAAAAAAGGGGATCAAGCTGAAGCTTGTGGGTGGGACTCTGGAGAAGCAGAAAACAGTCCAACATCTATGCCTGAGGGATGGGGCTTATTTAGGTGGGTGCCTTGCCCCAGCTGCAGTGTGGTATCAGAAGGAGAGCCTGCTCAGGCTTGGCTTTGTCAGGTCCCAGAGATGGGGTATGGCACTGCAGGGGCTGTTTTCCCTACCTGTTGCCTTCCTGCAGAATCTCAAAGGTCCACGAGGAGCTGCTGATACCTTTCATGCCTTGCCGTGCCAAGACTAATGTCATGTTCCTCAAAACCCACAAGACAGCCAGCAGCACCGTTCTGAACATCATGTTCAGGTTCGCAGAGAGGTACAACCTCACTGTCGCCCTGCCAGCTGACCAGCTTGTCCACCTGGGCTACCCGAACACCTTCCTGGCCCACTTTGTGGAGGAATTCCAAGCCATAGGACAAAACTATAACATCATGTGCAACCACCTGCGGTTTAACCCCTCCGAGGTAAGGAAGAGCCACAACACCTGTGGAGAAACCTGGTTCAACAAGCAGGGCCTCCAGACTAACAGCCTCTCTTCCTCCTGGCAAATAGGTGCAAAAGGTGATGGCAGCAGACACTTTCTACTTCTCTATCCTGAGGAACCCCATTGCTCTGCTGGAGTCTTCCTACATCTACTACAAGGACAGTGTCCCTGCCTTCAGGATCTCCAAGGACGTGAATGAATACCTGGCATCACCCATGAAGTATTACCATCCAGCGGATTACAAGCAAAACATCTATGCCAGAAATATCATGTGGTTTGACTTTGGCTATGACAACAATGCAGAGGACAACAAAAAGTACATTCAGGCAGTCTTGAAGGAGATTGAACAGAACTTCCACCTGATCTTGATAGCAGAATACTTTGATGAGTCCATGATCCTCTTGAAGCACACTTTGTGCTGGGATCTGGATGATGTGGTTTACTTTAAGCTGAATTCCAGAAGCCAGGACACTGTTCAGACTTTAACTCCAGAAAGCGAGGAGCAGATAAAAGTATGGTGCTCACTAGACTGGAAGCTCTACCTGCACTTCAACCAGAGCTTCTGGAGGAGAATTGAGGAGACTATAGGCCTTGAGGAGCTGGAGAAGGAGGTGAGTCACCTGCGAATGAGACAGAAGGAGCTCATGGAGACCTGTCTCTCAGACCAGGAGGCAGTGGGAAAGGATCACATCAAGAACAAAGCTCTCCTGCCTTTCCAGTCAGGGGATGCAAATATCCTTGGGTATAACCTCAAACAAGACTTAGACAACAGGACACTGAGAACCTGCCAGAAAATGGTAATGCCAGAGCTCCAGTACACATCCTATCTTTACGCTGCCCAACACCCACACAAGAAGAGGAAGCAGTTAGGCTTGCCCTTGCTGTGGACCACTTTCCAGGAGAAGATGCAGCCCCCAACTCCCAACTAGGGCATGTGACAATCCATTGCAGTTTCCCACCCCTTCGCATCACCCCATGTCTGGCACATGACTGGTCCACAAGGCTCTTGCACACGAGGGAGAGGCAGGGGAGGGCTTTGTTCAGGGCCACCAAACTGGTGGTGGGTCCCTTTTTGGGGACGTTGAGCCAAAGGCTCTGCATTGTCCAGATCCTGCATGATGCCTCTTGCCAGGCAGGGGGGCAGCCCACTGCTGCTGCGTGCTGGGCAGGCTTTCAGCTGGCTTAGACATTCCTTCCTCTTAATCATTAATCACAGGCTTAATCATTTTGTTTGCATTTGACTTTGTTTAATAGCTGTCATTTCGTGCAGACTGGTCACAGCTCACTAGAGCAAGACCTGATTTGGGGCATTTAGGGGAAAAAAGGGGAGGGGGAGGGAAACGAGGAGAGAGCGATGAGGGAAACAAGGAGAGAGCGATGAGGGGATGCAGTGCTCAGAGGAGTAGAGGAGATGTTGGGTGTCCTGTCCAGCATCCATACTCAGTGACATCAAACCACAATGCAATGCCAGTGCTGCTCTTTGGATGAGAGTCATAAGCATCATGCCCAAAGCTGGGTGTGCTGCCTGGCAGCCTTTCCCAACCAGCACATGACATGTCATTTTTCATGTGTGTCATGGGGTGTGTGGGGCCCCTGCACCACCTGAGACAGCTTGGTGCTCCCCTGGGAGCAACATTTGGGGTATCACCCCGCTCCCTTCGATAAGGGCTCACAGTCCCTGGGCATGGATGATCCCTTGGGCTCAGCATCCCTGAGGCCCTTTATCAGTAGAGGCTTCATTGCTGACAAAGGGACTCCCCCTTGCCCCCACCACTCTCCAGCACTGATGAGGAGAGGGGTGGAGGGAGACATAGCTGTGGGCACACCAGTCACACCAGCCAGGTCCTGCAGCTGCCCTGACCAGCAAGAGCAGGAGGAGATGCTGGCTGGGCTTTGAAGTAGAGCATCACTTGCAATCACTTATGGCCTTGATGCCAAAGCCACTGGGTTTGGTGCTGCCCTTCTGACAGACCTTCCCAGTGCTGTAGCAGTACTGGGACCTGGATGGCAAGACTGGGATGATGATCCAGGATCCCTTGGCTTGCAGCTTTGCTGCAGGGAGAGATGCTGTTGGAGGGAGTGGTGTGAGAAGCAGAGCAGGGATTTCCCTTGGCTGTGTTTAAACCCAGGAGGTAGTTGAGGGAGCCAGCCGAGGCAAGGGTTAACCACCTGCGGTGCAGCCTGTGTTCCTCTCAACCCATGTGCACAAGGGGAGCAGCAACAGCACTTTCATGGTTTTCTGCTCCAGCAACCTGAGATGAAATTAACCAGGCATTTATAACTACCTGGGGTGCAGGAGGCGGCCGCTGCATGTGTTCAGCCTGGGCAACCCCCGGGGGCCTGTCCTGGCCAATTCTGCAGCCCGAGCCTGAGTTTTACCTTGAAGTCTCTGATCCATGACTGCCATGTGAATGTTGTTAAGCTCCTTTCGCTGAGCCGATGCCTGGGGTGGAATATCAGCATAGAAATAATTGCTTAACAGCTGACCTGTGGTGGGGGTCCTGGGAAGGCTGGGACCCTCCAGATCACATCCCACAGGCTGGGGAGCTCACAGCTGTGGTGGCCCATGGTGAGCATGGGTTGAAGGACCTGGGCAGGGAGCTCCAGCCTCTCCCAGCCTGTGGGAGGAGGAAAATCATTGAATCATGGAATGGTTTGGTTTGGAAGGGACTTTAAAGCTCATCCAGTTCCAACCCCCTGCCATGCACAGAGACACCTTCCACTAGACCAGATTGCTCTAAGCCCTGTCCAGCCTGACCTTGAACACTGCCAGGGATGGGGCAGCCACAGCTTCTCTGGGCAATCTGTGCCAGGACTTCCATCCTCATAGTGAAGAATTTCTTCCTAATTTCTAATCTAAATCTCCCCTCTGTCAGCCCAAAACCATTTCCCCTTGTGCTGTCACTAGAGGCCCTTGTAAAAAGCCGCTCTCCATATTTCTTTTTGGCCCCTTTAGGCACTGGAAGCTGCTCTAAGTTCTCCCTGGAGCCTTCTCTTCTCCAGGCTGAACAAGCCCATCTCTCTCAGCCTGTCTCCAGAGCAGAGCTGCTCCAGCCCTTGGAGCATCTTTGTGGCCTCCTCTGCACTTACTCAATACTCTTCTGTTGGAGCCCCAGAGCTGGATGCAGGACTGCAGGGGGGGGCCCAACAGAGCAGAGGGGCAGGATCCCCTCCCTTGACCTGCTGGGCATGCTCCCTGTGCTGCAGCCCAGAGCACGGTTGGTTTCTGGGCTGTGAGCACACACTGCTGTGCTGCTGGGAACTGCGGCAGGAGATGCCAACACCCCCCATGGCTCCCTCTGCATCCCCCTGGGGGCTCCAGCCAAGGTGGTTTGGCAGCTGCGGGGCCCCAGCTCTGCCCAGGGTCCATAACGGTGCCTTTGTGCGGCGGGTGCTGCATGAGCGGCTGCCACTGCTGACTCAGCGGTTTTCCCAGCCACTGTGGGAGCCCTGTGACCCATCGCTGGGGGGACCCTGCGGGGTGGGAGCGGGGAGCGAAGCAGCAAGGCAACAGGCTCTGCAGAAAGCCGTCTGCTGCCGGAGCCAGTGCTGCCCTGTGGTGTGCCCGGGACAGAGGGGATCCGCAGCTGAGCAGGACCCGGTGAGTGCCTTCTCTTTTAGTGTGGGGTGTTTGATTGGCAATAGCTCCTAATTAAATCACAGGTGAAAGTCACCCTCAGCTGCTCCAGCTGCTCCCTGGAGGGGGATGCCCGTCTATTTCCTCCCATGGTGGTAACCTGGGACACGCAGGGACATGTAACTTTGGGACAGCTGACTGTGGTGGCACTCCTGCTGTCAGCATAGAATCACAAAATAGTTTGGGTTGGAAAGTACCTTAAAACTCATCCAGTTCCAACCCCCAGCAATGGGCAGGGACACCTTGAACACTGCCAGGGATGGATGACCTTGAAGAACTATTTTGTTTTGTTTTGAGGTAGCCGAGGTCAGGCTCTTCAGTGCTGCCCAAAATCCTGTGCCCCCTCTGAGCAGTGGTGATTTGTCACCACAGCAGCACACATTCAGCTCTCTCAACCCCAACCTTCCCTGTAGCCACCAATCCTCCAGCCCATGCTTACCCCAAACACAAGCTTACCAAGTTAAAACTCTAAACCCCTTCAAGGGCAGCCCAGTCCCAGCCAGCACCCACAGCTGTGCCCAGCAGCCGGTGTCCCCCGTTCATCAACCCACTGGGGTCAGGCCACATCTTTGTGCTGCAGATGCCATGAGCTCCCGGCACTTCCCTGCCCGCACCGTGCTGTTTGAGAAGGAGTCCAACGGTGTCACGTACCGTGTGCCTGCCCTGCTCTACCTGCCCTGCGTGGCCAAGCTGCTGGCGTTCGCGGAGGAGCGGCTGAGTGCAGACGATGCCCACGCCAACCTGCTGGTGCTGCGCCGTGGCTCCATCTACGGCAGCTACGTGGAGGTGCGATGAGGGATGCCCTGGGGCTGCAGAGGGCACAGGGGGTGGCTGTCCTCCATTGCTTGTGCCTGGCACGGCTGAGCTCCTTGAGGCAGCCACAAGCGGGAGGGGAGACTGGGTTGGGTGGAGTCCTCATCCCTCTCCATGCTCTCCTCCTCCTCCCCGTGCAGTGGGAAGACATGCGTGTGCTGGAGACAGCGACACTGCAGCACCACCGCTCAATGAACCCCTGCCCGCTCTACGATGAGTTCACCGGCACCCTCTTCCTTTTCTTCATCACAGTGCTGGGCAGGACACCTGAAGCATACCAGATTGTCACCGGCCAAAATGTCACCCGCCTCTGCTGCATCACCAGCACTGACCAGGGCCTGAGCTGGAGCAAAGCCACGGACCTGACACAGCAGGTCATCGGTGGGACCATCAAAGGTAGCACACTGGAGTGGAGCATAAAGAGGGGAGAACATAAGGGTGATCATGGGGGTTTTGGTCTTCTGAATGCATCTATTGTGTGGCTGGAGGTGGCCTCAGAGTAGGAAGCCCCAGGCATCGAAGAGGTGGGGTGGAATCATGGAATCATAGAATAGTTAGGGTTGGAAAGGACCTTAAGATCATCCAGTTCCAACTCCCCTGCCATGGGCAGGGACACCTCACACTAAACCATATCACCCAAGGCTTCATCCAACCTGGCCTTGAACACTGCCAGGGATGGAGCATTCACCACCTCCCTGGGCAACCCATTCCAGTACCTCACCACCCTAACAGTAAAGAATTTCTTCCTTAGATCCAGTCTAAACCTCTGCTGTTTAAGTTTCAACCCATTACCCCTTGTCCTATCACTACAGTCCCTAATGAATAGTCCCTCCCCAGCATCCCTGTAGGCCCCCTTCAGATACTGGAAGGATGCTACGAGGTCTCCATGCAGCCTTCTCTTCTCCAGGCTGAACAGCCCCAACTTTCTCAGCCTGTCTTCATATGGGAGGTGCTCCAGTCCCCTGATCATCCTCGTGGCCCTCCTCTGGACTTGTTCCAACAGTTCCATGTCCTTTTTATGTTGAGGGCACCAGAACTGCACACAGAAGAGGACCTCAAGCAGAGGGGGGGGTGGGTGGGATGGAGGGAGCACCTGTATCATTTTTTTCATAGAGGAAAAGATGGAGAGGCCCAGTAGCTACAAATAGGACAAAGAGAGCCCTGCTGCCTCCCACCCCACCTCCTTGCTTAGCTGGGCTGGGAGGGATGCTATGGTAACCTTTCCACATTGGGCATGGCAGGAGCACCCTTCAACCCCATCCCATCTCCTCTCCCTAGACTGGGCAACGTTCGCACTGGGCCCTGGGCACGGGATCCAGCTGCGGTCGGGCCGGCTGCTGGTGCCTGCCTACAGCTACCACATCGACTGCAAGGAGTGCTTTGGGCAGCTCTGCAAGACCACCCCTCACTCCTTCGCCTTCTACAGCGATGACCATGGCCGAGGCTGGCGCTTCGGGGAGTTCATCCCCAACCTGCAGACAGGCGAGTGCCAGCTGGTCTCGGTGGATGAGGAGGATGGCTCCAATGTCCTCTACTGCAATGCCCGCAGCCCCCTGGGCTTCAGGGTCCAGGCGCTCAGCACGGATGATGGGGCGGTCTTCCATGGGGGGCAGCTGGTGCAGCGGCTGGTGGAGCCCCCCCATGGCTGCCACGGCAGCGTTGTCGGCTTCCCCGCACCTTTTGTCTATGTCCCTGCCACCCCCCGGGACCCTGTGATGCCCGTCCAGGGCTCAGCTTCCCAGACTGTCCCTGGGATACTCCCAGGGTTTCGGTACCTGCCTGCTGGGTGGGCAGCAGGAGATGAGCTGTCTGCAGTGGCCACCAGCAGCCACCATGAGCAAGCTGAGCCCAAGGAGGGCTGTCCTACCCCAGAGCATCACCACCATGCCCATAGCAATACCTTGGTCCAAAGGGACCCTGTGGTGACCCCCAGGCCTGCTGGCTTCTTCCAAGCACCCACATGGATCCTCTACTCTCACCCCACCAGCTCCATGTCACGGGTCAACATGGGGGTTCACCTGAGCACCTTCCCCAGGGATGTGGAGAGCTGGACTGAGCCATGGGTCATCTACGAGGGCCCAAGTGCTTACTCAGACCTGGCTTACATGGAGCTGCCCTACAACGAGGCCCCCATTGCCGGTGGCCCAGCCATTGCTTTCGCCTGCCTCTATGAGAACGGGATACGGTCGCCCTACGAGCAGATCTCCTTCAGCATGTTCACACTGCACGATGTGCTCCAGAACATCCCCCTCACAGCCACTCGTTCCCGGAGGGATGGCAGCTCCCCACGCTGCAGGAAACAGGGGAGAAGGAGCTGCCTCATCTCTTAGTGCCCCCCAAGGTCGGCTCCCCCCCGTCCCTCAGCACCAGTCCCCAGGACACCACCCCAGAGATCAGTGCACTGAGATGCTCACAGGGTTCCTGCCTTCAGCCATCATGGCCACATCACACAGAAGGCATGTGTTAACCCTGTTAAAACTGGGGTTTAGCTGGGTTTTATTGCTGGTTTTAATTACTGTAGTTGGTTGGGCACGGAGGCTCCTGCCACCAGCCCAATCCTGGGCTCCTTTCCATTGATAACACAGGGATGTTCTTGCTATTGCTGAGCAGTGCTTACACAGACCTGCTCCTCAGCTCACCCCACCAGTGAGCAGTCTGCGGGTGCACGAGTTGTTGGGAGGGACACAGGCAGGACACCTGACCATAACTGACCCAAGGGGTATCCCATTCCATATGACTGGTGGTGAGCAACTGTTTTCATTTGCGTTCCTTGTCCTTCTTGAGTTTTATTTCTTTCTCTTTGATATTTTCCTTTTCACTACAATTAATTATTAATTGGCATTATTATTATTTTATTTCAATTATTAAACTGTCCTTATCTCCACAACGTTCTCGGACTTTTACCTTCTGATAAGCCACGCCAATCCCCCATTTACTGTTTCACCTGGCTCACTGCCTGCCTTCTTTAAGCTAGGCTGATCATTGCTACTTTCCTCTGAACCTCACTAGTCTGGGAACAAACATCGTCCCAGCACAGCCAGGTTCAGGTCTGTGTCCCTGTAAAGGTTTAGGGGACAAGGGCGAATGGAGGGGGATGCTGCAGCTAGTGACACCCCTGGGAGGTGCAGTGATGGGTCCTGTGCCGGTGGGGATAAAAAGCTGCTCCTTTCGTTTGCTGCATGCATGCATGTGTGTGTATGGGTGAACTTTGGGCTACACCTCAATACCACCACTGCCTCTCTCAGCACAACTCCATACAAGCCCCCCAGCCCCAGCTGGAGCCTGACTCAGCTATTCGTGCCTCCTTCACCTAAATACAGACTGATTAATGAAAATCATGGAATCATAGAATAGTTAGGATTGGAAAGGACCTCAAGATCATCTAGTTCCAACCCCCCTGCCATGGGCAGGGACACCTCACACTAAACCATATCACCCAAGGCTTCATCCAACCTGGTCTTGAACACTGCCAGGGATGGAGCATTCACTACCTCCCTGGGCAACCCATTCCCGAGTTACATGTTCCAGCTCTTACCACTACAAACACTGCTGTATCCCGTTTTGCACTGAGGTGAGTGGAGGCTGATGACGAGCAGCTGGGGAAGCCATTGGGCTCCTGCCAGGATGCCAGGGGCCAGGTCCTCACCTTCATCTCTCACTGGGCTGGTTTACAACCCCACATGGCTGCCAGCCCTATCGGCACCCCCAGGGAGGAGGAAGAGGGGTATCGTGCAGGCAGAGGGCTCTGCACAGAGGCAGCCCTTTGCATGCCAACCTCATGCAGGCTGGGGTGTTCATCCCTCATGGGGGACTCTTCTTCCCATCACAAAAGCCACAGAGGCAGCCAAGGCAGCCGTTGAGGATCTGGAAGGAGGCCAGTACCATCTCAGCAGCACTGATGAGCAGCAGGAGGGAGAAGAAGACAACGTTCCAGGCCACAATGCCCTCTGGCTCCAGGCAGGTGCTCCAGGTGCGACGATCATATAGGTAGTTCTCTGTCCTGCATGATGGGGAGAGGAGGTGATGTAAGAAATTACATCACTTTCTGCTGTGGAGGTATGTTCCATCCTTCACCCCAGGGATGAGCAGGGTCAGCAGGGTGATGGGAATGGGAAGCACAATGTAGAGCTATAGGGGTCTTGCAATCATAGAATTGTTTGAGTTGGAAAGGGCCTTAAAGCTCATCCAGTTCCAACCCCCTGCCATGCACAGAGACACCTTCCACTAGACCAGGTTGCTCCAAGCCCCACCCAGCCTGGCCTTGAACACTGCCAGGGATGGGGCAGCCACAGCTTCACTGGGCAACCTGTGCCAGGGCCTCAGCACCCTCACAGGGAAGAATTTCTTCCTCGTGTCTAATCAAAATCTGTCCTCTCTCAGCCCAAAGCCATTCCCCTTTGTCCTGTCACTAGAGGCCCTTGTAAAAACTCCCTCTCCGTATTTCTTTTTGGCCCCTTTAGGCACTGGAAGCTGCTCTAAGGTCTCCCTGGAGCCTTCCCTTCTCCAGGCTGAACAAGCCCATCTCTCTCAGCCTGTCTCCATAGCAGAGCTGCTCCAGCCCTCACAGCATCTTTGTGGCCTCCTCTGGACTCTCTCCAGCAGCTCCACATCCCTCTTGTGTTGGCCCCCACACAGGACTGCAGGGGGGTCTCACAAGAGCAGAGCAGAGGGGCAGGATCCCCTCCCATGACTTGCTGGCCACACTCTCTGTGCTGCACCCCAGGACATGGTTGGTTTCTCATAAAATCTTCAACCAACTCCCCAAGTCCTTCCCCTCAGGCCTGCGATCACCTCCAGCAAACCAACCCACCAAAGTAACACCAACCTCATTAGCAATAAGCTGACGAGGCATCACCTCCACTCAACTCCACTGCCTCACCTGGCATCAGGCTCCTGGCCGCCAGCGTCCAGGAAGGGGTAACCCCAGACAGTGCCATGCCTGTGGCCGTGCTCGGAGGCGTTGTAGAAGCAGAGGGGTCCATTGGTCAAACCCACCCCAGAGAAGATGAAGCAGGCAGCAGCGCCCAGCAGTGCCAGCTTGGAGAGCACAGCAGAGATGAAAGCCTGTAGGCAGCAACCAGGGACACAGCACACCAAAAGTTAGGTGGGCTCCAAATGCAGCTTCACGTTATTGGTGGAGTTTGGCAAGGGGGCACAACTCTCCTTCCCTTCCCCCCAAGGGGCTCCAGCCCTGAGGATCTGAGGCTGAGGATGAAGCAGTCACTGAGTTGTTTTAAGCTGGGCAGAAGCAGGCAAGGGAAAGGGCAGGGAGCTGCCACATGGAGCCTATGACAGCATGAACAGGAAGCTCTGTCCTCTGAGGAGGTAGCACCATGCAGCATCCCACCCCAGGTCCATGGGAGAGGTGCATCTTGCCACAAACTCTCTTTGGAAAGGGCCATCTACCACATCCCCCCATGGGGCCATGGGAGAGGAGGATCCATGTCATGTCCCACTATGGCAGAGCTGCCACCCTCACTGGGGCCAGCCACCACACCCCACCACACTCTGGGGGTCCCAGTGCTTCCTTACATTGCGACGGGTGCCGCAGTCGGAGCAGCCGGCACATCGCCACCCCACCGCCGTGATGTGGGTTGCTGCCAGCAGCACCTGCAGGAAGGAAAACATGGCTGGGGGATAAAGGAGAGCCACCAGCTCCCTGCCTTTGTCCCTGCTGCACAGACACGAGGAAGGACTCGGTGCAAGCTGCGGTACTCACTATGATGCCACCTCCCCAGACGCCCGGCACGGCCTTGGCATGTTTGCTGATGCGCCCCTCCACCAGGTACTTTGATGCCCCTCCAGGGAAGAGCAGGAGGATGCTGGCTGCCACAGAGAGCGTGCCCAGCACCAGCATGCAGGGACCCACGATCCGGCTGCATGTCCCTACGCACATGGCCACCCTGCATGGGGATAGGGAGGAGGAGAGAAAGGGGTTGCATTCAGAGGGCTGGAACACCTCTGCTATGGAGACAGGCTGAGACAATTGGGGTTGTTCAGCCTGGAGAAGAAAAGGCTCCACAGAGACCAACCACGACAGCTTGGTTTGACTTAGAGAGCTTACCACAGGCAGGAGGGAGCCAGGCAAGGGACAAAATCCTTGGGCAAGGACTTGTGAAAGCACAACAGTCTGCAATCAAATCCAGCTCCCTCCCACACTAGTCCTACTGTAGATCTGAACATGCTGACATCAATTAAAGTTAATTAAGCAAAGGGCATTACCTGTCCTCAGGCAGCCACCCAGCTCCATTGTCATTAATTTATCAGTTCACCTGGAAAGTGCCCATCCATCTCCTGGTGATACCTTGTCAAACATCAGCTCTCCCTCTCCTGTACCTGCACCACCACCTGGGGGATGTCCATCAGCTGCTCCAGGACCACTGAAAACAACCTGGTTTGCTGATTCCTGGCTCCCCAGGTTTCTCCTGCCCCATGTGCATTTTTGCTTCACATTGGTTTCATGCATTTTGCCCTTTCTCAGTGGCTTGCAGCTTGTCTTGCACAAGCTCTCTGAGCCAAGCTGGCTAATGCAGCTATTCCAGGCTTGCTCTGGCTTTGCAGAAGCAGAAGTGAAGAGGCGCCACATGGAAGAACTGCCTCAGCCCCCCTCCCGCAGAGAAGCACCAGTGGCGGGGGGAGCAGTTCAGGCTGCGTGTACCACCCCTGCATGGCCTGAGGGGCGGGGGGACACCAGCACTATGGGGCTTTGTCTTGCTGCAACCTGCCAGGGACCTGGACACCAGCTCCAGCCAGCTGCTGGGGTCCAGGGAGAGCTGATCATGGAGGAAGAGGGCTGCAAGACCCTGCTTCATAGAAAGAACACAAGCCAAGAAGCCCAAGGTGGACCACCAGCTCTGCTCATCCCAAAGCTTCACCTCCTCCCTGCTTTCTACCCTCCCTGCCTTGGTTAAAATGAATTTTGGGCCTCTTGCCCTCACTGTGGTCCCACCTGCAGCCCAGGGATTGTGTGTGGTTGTCCCTGCAGAACCATGAGCATCCAGTGCTGAGTCCCACCATCCCACTTTGGAGAACCTTCCAGAACAGCTCTTGAGCCCTTGAGCTAGCCAGCCAGAGGCTCCTGTAGTCTTCAGTAGGTCTCCCCTTAACCTCCCCAAGGATTCTTCCCCTTAATCTCCTCAAAGATTCTCCTTGCCTCACTGCCTTTTCCCTAGGGAAGGCAGGAGGTCTTCCTTCAGGGAACTCTCCATGCCTTGCTATCCCTCACAATGCACCGTTGCACCAGAAGGGAGTTTGCATTAAGCTGCTTTCTTCTACCTCAGCAAATACAGACTGACAAACCCCTCTGTAAGGGGAAGTAAAGCAAAAATGCAGCTGAACAGTCTCTTGTTGGGACACTTGAAATCAAGAGTCCCTTCCTGTCAGCATGTCTCCATAGGCAAAAGCAATGGGATTCAACCAAAGGAAGGGGGACCTTACCTGGAAGTGATGGAGCCAGCAGCATCCACCCCTTGGATAAGCCCTGTCCTGGAGGCGTCATCCATGGGTGACTATTTATGAATGTCCCAGCATGTGCTCCACATCTTCCTCTTCCGCCCCAAGGGCCACCCACCACATCACCAAGGGGAAATCGGTGACGGGACACATTACTGTGGGGATATGTTACAGACCGCCTGATCAAGAGGAACCTGTGGATGAAGAACTCTACAGACAAATAGGAAAAGCCTCACACTCGCAAGCCCTTGTTCTCATGGGGGACTTCAACCACCCTGACATCTGTTGGGGCGACAGTACTGCCCGGCACAAGCAATCCAGGAGGTTTTGAAACAAGGGGAACACAAAATCACAAAATGGAATTTGTAAACCTCTAGAATTAGTTTTAAGCAATGTTAAGTTCAATGGCTTTGTAACAGTAGCAGTGGAAAATTACTGAGGTGCATAATACATAGAAAAAATAGAGTACAGCTAAAGAACATACTGGCACAAGATAAATCGTTAGAGTTGATGTGGTCTTAAGAAAAACAGTCTAGAAAAACAGGACGCAGGGATAAGGAGTATCTGGGAATAGCAGGTGTCCAGGATAGGCTACGGGTAAACTAACTGATAAGTAGGAGGATAGGGGGGTTATTATGTCTCTGGTGCTAATGAACCAATTAAACTGGTACAAGCATCTACTGCGCGTGCTTCAAAGGCTGCCAGAAGTGATGAAGATTGTTGGAAGAAGTAAACGACCCTCAGAGACCACCACCACAATTCTGTACGCATGCGGGGAGCTTTGTGGAAAGTGATGTAATCCATACATAGCCTCATGAATATGTATGTATGCCCAGGGACTATATGAGGATGGCTTGTGTAGCAATAGAGAGACACACGTTAGGAGGAGTTATCCCCTGTGTCTCCCGGCGCCACAATAAAGAATACCTGCTTGTCAGCTTGAAAACTTTGTTGGCAAGTTTGTTCCTGGAGTTTTCTCCGAATCAATTTCTCAATTGTGTGGAAGACAACTTCTTTCTGCAAGCAATAAAGGCGCTGACGAGGAGAGGTGCCCTGCTTGACCTCGTGATCACCAACAGGGAAGGGCTCGTTGGAAATGTGACTCCCCAGGGAAGTCTTGGATGCAGTGATCACAAGATGGTCAAATTCGAGGTCCTCAGGACAGTGAGAAGAGTGTGCAGCAAGCTCACTGCCCTGGACTTCAAGAGAGCAGACTTTGGCCTCTTCAGGAACCTGCTTAGCAAGGTTCCATGGGATATAGCCCTAGAGGGCAAGGGGGCCAAAGACTCTTGGTTAATATTCAAGGATCACCTGCTACAAGCTCAGGAGTGTTGCATCCTGACTAGAAGGAAGTGCAGCAGGAGGGTCAGGAGACCTCCTTGGATGGATAAGGAGCTGCTGAGAAAAATTCACAAGAAAAAAGAGGCTTATAAAAGATGGAAGCAAGGACAGGTGGCCTGGGAAGAATACAGGGATGTTGTCTGGGAAGTTAGGGAACAAGTTAGGAAAGCTAAGGCCCAATTGGAGCTAAACTTGGCAGGGGATGTTAAAGATAATAGGAAGGGATTTTATAGGTATGTAGCAGCTAAAGAACAGACTAAGGACAATGTAGGCCCCCTCCGTAAGCTTTCGGGAGAACTGGCTACACAGGACTTGGAGAATGCTGAGGTTCTGAATGGCTTCTTTGCCTCAGTCTTCACTGGCAAAGGCTCTGACCGCAGCACCCGAGTCTTGGAAGGCGGACACAGGGAATGTGAAAACCTAGACCTTGGACCCACTGTAGGAGAGGATCTGGTTCGAGACCATCTTAAGAACCTGAACGTACACAAGTCCATGGGACCTGATGAAAACCATCCACAGGTCTTGAAGGAGCTGGCGAATGAAGTTGCAAAGCCACTGGCCATCATATTTGAAAAACCATGGCAGTCAGGTGGAGTTCCCGATGACTGGAAAGAGGGAAATATAACCCCCATTTTCAAGAAGGGAAAAATGGATGACCTGGGGAATTACAGACCAGTCAGTCTCACCTCTGTGCCTGGCAAAATCTGGGAGCAGATTCTCCTGGAAGGCATGCTAGGGCACATGAAAACCAGCAAGGTGCTTGGTGACAGCCAGCAAGGCTTCACTAAGGAGAAATCCTGCCTGACCAATTTGGTGGCCTTTTATGATGGGACTACAAAAGTGATGGACAGGGATGGAGCAGTTGACGTCATCTACCTGAACTTGTGCAAAGCATTCGACACTGTCCCACACGACATCCTTGTCTCTAAATTGGAGAGACATTAATTTGATAGGTGGACCACTCTGTGGATAAAGAACTGGCTGCATGGCTGCACTCAAAGAGTTGTGGTCAACAGTTCAATGTCTGGCTGGAGATCAGTAACGAGTGGTGTCCCTCAGGGATCAGTGTTGGGACCGGTCTTGTTTAATATTTTTGTTGCTGACATGGACAGTGGGGTTGAGTGCACCCTCAGCAAGTTTGCCGATGACACCAAGCTGTGTGGTTCTGTTGATACGCTAGAGGGAAGGAATGCCATTCAGAGGGACCTTGACACACTTGTGAGGTGGGCTGATGCCAACCTCATGAAGTTTAACCATGCCAGGTGCAAGGTCCTACACCTGGGTGGGAGCAATCCCAGGCACAGCTACAGGTTGGGCAAAAAGGAAATTCTGGTAGTCCTGCGGAGAAGGACTTGGGGGTGTTGGTCAATGAGAAAATGAACATGAGCCAGCAGTGTGCACTCACAGCCCAGAAGGCCAACCGTATCCTGGGCTGCATCAAGAGGAGCGTGAGCAGCAGGTCGAAGGAGGTGATCCTGCCCCTCTACTCTGATCTTGTGAGACCTCACTTGGAGTATTGTGTGCAGTTCTGGTGTCCTCAACATAAAAAGGACACGGAACTGTTAGAGCAAGTCCACAGCAGGGCCACGAGGATGATCAGGGGACTGGAGCACCTCCCATATGAAGACAGGCTGAGAAAGTTGGGGCTGTTCAGCCTGGAGAAGAGAAGGCTGCGTGGAGACCTCATAGCAGCCTTCCAGTATCTGAAGAGGGCCTACAGGGATGCTGGGGAGGGACTATTCATTAGGGACTGTAGTGATAGGACAAGGGGTAACGGGTTGAAACTTAAACAGCAGAGGTTTAGACTGGATCTAAGGAAGAAATTCTTTACTGTGAGGGTGGTGAGGTACTGGAATGGGTTGCCCAGGGAGGTGGTGAATGCTCCATCCATGGCTGTGTTCAAGGTCAGGTTGGATGAAGCCTTGGGTGATATGGTTTAGTGTGAGGTGTCCCTGCCCATGGCCAGGGGGTTGGAACTAGATGATCTTAAGGTCCTTTCCAATCCTAACTATTCTATGATTCTATGATTCTATCACTCATGGCCTTCCCATCTCCCACACAGGCAGCAGCTCTAAGGAAAGAATAACTGTCCTGCCCAGGGAGCCAGCCTCTGCCGGCATTGCCGCTGACCCATCCATTCAGTTTTGCCTCCTTCCACTGCCAGAAGCCAACCAAAACTTGCACAACTTCAAACTTAAGGCTTCTACCATGTCTGCCCTAAATGCCTTGACCACTGCCCGAGTATCAAACACTGTTTGTCCTGGAATGACCTGCAAGGACTATGTAGGGAGATCACTGTCCTCTCTGCAGCCCACTCCAAACGCTATCATTTTGTCACCAGGAGTCCACATCCATCCTCCACAAAGCACCTCTTCCATCGCATGTCACCTTATTTCTCTTGTAGTGCAAAAGCTTTGTGCATGGATGTTTAAGAACTTAGGGTTTTCTCTTGTTTTTATACACTAGTATTTTAATAAAAGCTTCTAAATAAATATTTCTTTGTCTCAGCTGGTTCCTATCTCCTGCCCTTTGCTTCCTTGCAGATGGCCCAACTTTTCCTCCAGATGTTGAGCATACCCCCATTACACATATATCTCATGCCTTGGTGATAACATTGAGGGAAAGATTATTTCTGGATCATAATTCCTGCAAGTCATCAGACAGCAGCACTTCAAAGTCCTGTCTGGGGTGCCCACAGCTGGCAGTCAGTGTGCAATGGGGAAGCTCCTCATCTTCCCCCACAGAGAATGTCTGACAGTAGCAGCTCCAAGACAGGAACAGGACTGGAAGAATGTGATCTCCATGTCTGACAACAGGAGACAGGGAAGCTGTAGTACAGGAATAGGCCAAAATGGGGCAGTTTTTCTGGCAGAGGAGCTGCAGGCAGCACAAGCAAAAGGAGAATCGCTTATGGGTTGTGCAGGCAAAAGGAAGAATCTTCTTAAAG
Source organism: Melopsittacus undulatus (assembly GCF_012275295.1). Classification (NCBI taxonomy): domain Eukaryota; kingdom Metazoa; phylum Chordata; class Aves; order Psittaciformes; family Psittaculidae; genus Melopsittacus; species Melopsittacus undulatus. The sequence goes on along the minus strand of NC_047532.1, from coordinate 24,666,586 downwards.
AAGGGTTTGGAGAAGGTTCATATTCCTCGTGTGTTCATGAGGACCTGAGACACAACAGCCACAGATGAGTGTAAGTGCAGCTATTTTACAGCCCTGATACAATCTTGCTCCAATATAGTAAGTAAAAAGAAGCCACCAGAGCGTTACCTTTTGGTCGAGTCCAACTTGCTCTACCCAGGGCAACACACGCGAGTAGCATTTGCCGACACATTTCAAAGGGGCTTTTCCTGATTTCAAATCAATTAGTACAGGTCTGTCGAGAACACAAAACCTGCTCCAAGCACAGCAGGCCACTCTTGGTTGGTGTCATGGTTTAAAGTTCACACATTCCTTTGTTTCCCTCTCCCCCACCTTCCCACTCCTGGAGGGATGGGAAGGAGAGCCAGAGGAATATAACCCCCACAGATTGAGGTAAAATCAGTCCAGCAATTAAGGTATAACAGAAATAACTACCGGTACCAATAACAAATCAATGTTAGAGGGAATAAACAGGGAGAGAGAATACGATACCACCCGCTGCCACGAGGCCAGCCCGGAAGAGAGAGCTAACCCCTCACCTCCTGGCCAGCTTCCAGTTCCCTCTCCATGCCCAGCCTGGAGGAGAGAGCTAACCTGCCCAGCTTCCATTCACCTCCCCAAGCAGGACGTGCTGTGGTATGGAATACCTGCCCGACTAGCCCAGACCAGGCACCCTATCTCTCCCTCCTCCCTGGCAGAGCATGAGCTACTGCTGAACCCATGACAGCTGGAAAAAAATGGAGAAATGGAGTCAGAGCCCTCAAGAGCAGTGTGGAAAAAGATGAATGAATGGTGAGGTTGGGTTACATTAGCCAGTTCCTCTTTTTCTAGGAAAAATAAGCTGAGAGGAGGGGATTATCAGAATAATGATAGTTCCCCTGAAAGGAAAATCAGAGTTTGCACAAGCATGTAAATCCCCGTTTTATTCTTAGATAAGACTAAGTGGTCTCTAAAATGCAGGCAGCAGACTGCTGAGAATAATCTTTTTTTCCTTCTTCTCTTTCCGTACTTAGAAAGGAAGCATTTTTCACTCTGCTGGAAGACGTGTTGCAACCTCATCTTGTGCCCCTTTTCTACGTCACACCAATCTGAGCTTCCTACGTTGCTACACACGTGATCTGGTCAATCATCTCCCACTGAAAACCCCGTGCCATTCAGCATGAACCATCAGAGTGAATCTTTCCCCCAAGCTACTGATCTTCCTTCCCCTTACACCCAACTCCAGCCCAAGTCTATAACAGCAATAACGATCATAAAAGGCTACCTTTAGCCCTGCACAGCTTCCCAAGCGCTGTGAGCAGCTGCATACCTCTTTTGCATGAGAACTTAATTATGTCAGCACAGCAATTATGGGCAAGTAATGTCGTGCCAAGTCACCTGTCACTGTTCATTCTCAGCCCTGTCCTGGCTGGGCAAATCTGGAGCTACCACCTATAATAAAACACATTTGGACCTCTTCAGCTGAACTGCAGCTTCTGCTACTTTGTAGAAAGAGCCAATGCCAACAGAATTTGCTACAACCAGGATAGAAAAATCATAAGCTTACCAGAGGCTCAACAGAGGCTATGGCATCCAAAACCCAAGAGATTACAAAAACTACTTAAAACAGTTTATTTCCAGGATCAAATATTACAATAGGACATTTACATATATTTATAAAAAATGCAGCAGTTGTGTATATAGATCAGAGGTTTCCTTGAGTTTGGTCCCTCCCAGCACAGTGAGCTGAAGTCTTCTGAATTAATCCTCTCCCTCCTCCCATATGAAGTTGCCATCACTGAAGAAGAAAAGTGCCTACTGTAAGAACTGACAGGCCAAATCAGAGTTATCAAACTCTATGGTCACCAATGAGAGGAAAGCCTCATTTAAAAAAATCACCTCTCCTCTGGTCAGTGTGTCTGATGAGACTCTACATCCGAGTTGTGTTTTACCCAGATGTTCTTCATATAAATCTGTTCTATAAAATAGCACCTCATCCCCCTGCTCCATGCACTTTTACTGCTATCCTTCTATACCTTAAAGTCTCAGCACCATTTAACAAGCAGGTACAAAGTTACTGATCTCTGTACTGCAGACACTCACAGTAGTTAAAGACAGTGACCAAATCCAAAACTTCTGTGATCACTCGTAATATACCCATGTAAAACAACAGAAGGTAAGAATGAGTCAAGTTGAGGAACTGATGTTAAGTGCCACATTCTCCAAATAAAAACACGTGTGTGTATATATATGTATATACATATGGCTATATTTATTGGGAGTGGGCAGACACTAAGCATCTCATGGACAAGAGGAGACAGGAAAAAAAAGTCATCCTGTACATCATGGAAAGAGTATCCATTAACCTCACCAGTTCGGGGGTGGACAGAGTATCACCAAACTGAGGTAAGATCTTGGGCTTGGACAGAGAAAACCCCAACAAGACTGTCTCTGCAGGATGTCAACTAACAGACCTCCACAAGCATGATCAGGTTATCTCCAAACACGCGCCTGTGGCCATTTCCAACGATGCAGATGACCAATGGAGGGCTCAAAACAGTTTTGGTTTGCCTTTAGAACAGTAGGTGTTGTTCCATTTACAGAAAATAGTTTGTTAAATAAAGGAAGGGCTGCATCTTCAGATCTATTAGAACACCTAGAAAAGGCACACTCAGTCTGCAAGGAGCTGAGACCTTGCATTTCACCCATCTAAAGCACATCTCTCCTATCCCTTCCCCTCTTGGAATATAGCACCACCTATTTTTTACTAATGCCACTAAAAATGTGTAAAAAAGAAGAAAGTAGTGTCATTTACTAGAAACTAAGAAGGGACAAAAATTAACCGATAAGCTCCTGAAATTACATGGGTCTTCCCATTCATGTGGACATTCCCACACAGGTCTCTGCTATGCATTTCTATGTGGTTTAGAATAACAACCACAAGCACCACATTTTATGTGTTTGGTACCTGACAAAACGCAGCCCAAGTGAAGCCTTGCTTTTACTTTGGGCTTTGCTGCTTCTGAGTTCCTGTGAAGCAGCTCGGTGCTCCAGCAAGAAGAGACATGAGAGAAATTAGGCCTTTCAGCAGTGAGGTTGTTATTAAAACATGTACTAAAACCAGGTGCCAGTCTTTTTCAGGGAACAAACCAGAGTACCACCAGAAGTGGAAGCTAGTATAAGCTGGTGTAAACACATGTATGAATTTGGTAGCCCTTAAAAAACTCAGCTTTGAAAGTAGTGGACCGTGAGAAATGCAAGGAGTTTGCAGCAGTGAACAACGGATGTCTTCTGCAGATGAGACGCGTTATTCTTTTGTAAAAGCAAGGCAGGAGATCCAGTGGGGTCCAGAAAATATGCTGATGTAAAACTGCTGCTTAAATCTCCTTCAGAACAATGGTACCTTATAGACAACTACATTTTACAAGGCTATTATGCACATACATGGATATTCCTTTAATATTGGTATTGGCAACTTACTTGATTTATGAAGAAGGGTAACTTACTTCAGTCCATGAATGTCAGAAGTGTAAAAATTGCAGACCTGAACAAAAAAGCCTAATGAAAAGAACACAAATATGCCCAGAAATGTTTGGTATGGCCTTTATCTGCCCTTTCTTATGTTGGTAAGGAATGCTGTGAGGTTGAAGCTGGTCAATCAGCCTGACTTAGAGCATGTTATCATCAGGAAGACCCAAAATTCTTGGAGCTCTGAAGGATCACTAGGGGGAAGCCAATTGTAAATGTGTCAACAGTAGCTGGCAGGGAAAACCAGCATTCAATTTGCCTTCTGTTTCCAAATACTGGTTGTGACTGTGACTCTTAGCTGCACTGAGACAGTAAATGTCAAAACACAGCATTGCTTGATGAAGAGCACATGCAAAGGAAACTTTGCAAGCACCAAGAAGCTACAGCTTGAAACACATTTAGTTCTCTACCTAGAAGGAATTCCACTTTTTAGATGCCCTTCTGCTCCTTCAAACTCATGGCAGTCCTTGCAACACAACACACAAATTATGGTCAAGCCAACACCCACAGGAAGCCATTAACCACAGTCTTTGAAGAATCTTTTTCCTTCATCCTTTATATTTCAGCATCTAATTTTGCAATCAAGAGATCTAAGCCATTTTTTCCAGCCTTGTCAAAAGCAATTTGACTTTGAGATTTAACATCTAGAAGCAACTGTAACAAAGGCTCTTCACAAATAGAGCCCAAGTAGCTTACAGCTTCAATGCTACAAGCTGCTACAGGCAGAACCTGGTTAATGTTTTCAGCCACATTAAATATTTTGTATTGGATTGCTTCAACCACAACCTAGCCCCACCTACAAACACGGAAATACAGGACGGGAGAAGCTACCAATAAAACAGGTCTGTGACTGCAAAGAGGGTCAATTCTGAAGGTTTAACTTAACTGCTATAAAAGCTGATGTGGAACAATGTTTCCAGAGTGATACAAAGCCAAGGCTGTCCAAAATGAGTTGGCCCTCCACCAGTAAACACAGCCAACCAGCAACAACTCCAAAAAGAATGAGTGGAACCACAAAGGCACCCTGCCTTACACTAGTAGGCACAGGAAGGAGAGCAGGAAAGGTCAATCTGCTCCCCTCCCAGCTGGCCTGAGGGACATGAAGGGACTATACACATGCTGGGTTCTGTGTCCTGTTGGCAGCCTGCCAACAACCCCATCTCCTCTGCTGGCCTTGCAATTCACTTGCCAATGCTGGGAAGCAGCCTCCATGACAGGGGCTCTTCACAAATCAGAAGTGAGCTCTGACACCACATCAACCGTTGATTAGGAAACTGCAATCCCAATTTGCTTTCATCACACTGCATTTTGCAGAGAATGCAAAATAATTTTTCATGTAGAAAGTAAATAAATTTATACAATTGTACAATTATATGTAAAGCCTCAATTGTGAGCAAAAGACAGTTGTAAGCTAATACGATCATGGGAATGCAAGACATTTTCTGTGATTTCCTACACTTAAAGACTAAAACTAGCAAATGAAATTAAAGGCAAAGTATCTTGAAAAGTTTTGAGTCTATGGTAAGTTCCTGATCACTAAAGGTTTGGGTTTTTGAAAGTAAGTATTGCAGAAAATTGCAATTGCAGAAAAAGTTAGCAGTTCTGGTAGGGCTCACTTTACTCTTTCCCCTCATTGATTAAGGGGACAATAAACTGATATTTTAGTTGTAAATACACTAATTTGACATCCACCTTGAGGGTGACTGTGTTAGTTTTTATCCCATTGTAACACCTACTATAACATCAACTGATCAACAGCTCTAGGTCTAGAGAAGACACCAGAAAAACAGGGCTTAGTGGCTCAGTGGTATGCCTGCATGACTTGTGGTGCCAGCTTCCAGAGCTCAAAAGAAAGCCTAAAGGAGTAGCTTTCCATACAGCCTTCTGGATTTAGACGGCAGATGAACATGAAACAGAATAAAAAGCAGCCCAGAGCCTTCAGGCCACCGGGCTGCAAGTCTTTTACAAAGCATTAATTCCTTCCACAGTCTGACAAAGCTGTTAAATTAATGAAGGAAACCTGCCTAGGACTTGCTGTCCTGCTCAACTGCTACCAGTGCTCTAAAACCCCTGCAATACCAGTCACTCCTGGGGAAAACAAAATACCATGACATCAAAAAGTCAACTAACTGCCAAGTTTTTAGGTCAGGTATTTTCCAGAGACTCCAAAATCTTTACAGTATTTTGCCACCTTCTATTGTAATTTGGAAAATCCTGAGAGCAAGTAAAAAGAAGACACCTGGGGGATGCTGGGAAAAGAACAAATGTAAACTCCAATGACTTCTACCAAGGAGTCAGTTCTGCTGCAACAGTGAATATGAAGCTTTCCCTCAGGGTTAAGCAGTCAATCCCATATTGAGTACAGTTGCGTTTTAGGGGGCTGGATGGTTTTTTTGCTATGTCCACTGGCAACATTGAAAGCATGAGGAAAACGTGCATGCCATCTAGAAGCCTTTAAACTAGGCAGGTGCAGAATATCTCACCATAGGTCAAACTTACTCCTTCCCCCAACACCAAGTTTTCACAGAGCACTATGTAAGTTAATCCTTAAGAAGGCTGTGAGGTTAATGGAGACCTTTTGTGTAGAGCATCAAAACAAAGGAAAGACTGTACTGAAGATCACACTCTCCTTACAGAAAGATAACTCAGTGCCTTATCACACACTATTTGAAAAAAATAAATTAAACAAAACAGATTTAAAAATAGCAGCGAGAAGGGCATGTGTACTGTGGCCTCTCCAAGCCCCAACATACCAGATACATAGATCATCGCTTTACTTAATTCCATGAAATCAAAGGAAAGATGTTTTTTCCAATGCTCTTTGCAGGGCCTAAGCTGAAGGAAGAAAATAAAACTCTGAACACTCTCATTTGGTCACTAGAGCAGGAGAAGGGAAGAAGAGAGAGAATGGCGAGCCAGCTGCCTGCCTGATTTCAGCACTGCAATCCCATGACTGCATACTTAATGAGTTGGTGTCCCAGGCAAAGAGGAGAGGGAAGGAAGGCTGGGAGAACTCAGGCCATGGTGCTAATTCCTTTCCTGCACAAAGACAGTCTCTTGAGGACACAGGCCTGCTTCCTGTAATGTGATCTCATAGTCCAGGTGGGAGAGTTTCCTTCGAGGGAAGTTGGTGAGAAGTTCAAAGCGTTCATTGGGGTATCCTTTTGACTGGACATGTTTCACAAGAGCCTGGAGAGACAGAAAGTAGAGAAGTGTCATATAATTCAACACAACACAAAAGAACGTAAAAGATACCCTATTTTCCTTAAAAAAAAGAAAGTTTTTAATCACAAATTCTGAAATTTTGTATATAGTATAAACTCTCTTTTACTTTAATACCTAATTTGGCCCACATCTGGTAGGAATAATCATAAAAACTAATTATCAAGTGATCCTTCTGTTTAAAGAAACACTTATTGAAGGGAAGACATACATTGCGATAGGATGAAGGGTGATGGCTTAAAACTAAAGGAGGGGAAATTCAGGCTGGATTTGAGAAAGAAATTCTTTACATTGAGAATGGTAAAATATTGGCACAGGTTGCCCACAGAGGTGGTGGATGTGCCACCCCTGAAGACATTCAAGGCCAGGCTGGATGTGGTTCTGGGCAATCCAATCTAGTTGAAGATGTCCCTGTTCTCTGCAGGGTTCCCTTCCAACCCAAACTATACTATGATCCTATTCTATAATCATAGAATCATAGAATAGTTAGGATTGGAAAGGACCTTAAGATCATCTAGTTCCAACCCCCCTGCCATGGGCAGGGACACCTCACACTAAACCATATCACCCAAGGCTTCATCCAACCTGGTCTTGAACACTGCCAGGGATGGAGCATTCACCACCTCCCTGGACAACCCATTCCAGTACCTCACCACCCTCACAGTAAAGAATTTCTTCCTTAGATCCCAGTCTAAACCTCTGCTGTTTAAGTTTCAACCCGTTACCCCTTGTCCCATCACTACAGTCCCTAATGAATAGTCCCTCCCCAGCATCCCTGTAGCCCCCCCTTCAGATACTGAAAGGCTGCTATGAGGTCTCCACGCAGCCTTCTCTTCTCCAGGCTGAACAGCCCCAACTTTCTCAGCCTGTCTTCATATGGGAGGTGCTCCAGTCCCCTGATCATCCTTGTGGCCCTCCTCTGGACTTGTTCCAACAGTTCCATGTCCTTTTTATGTTGAGGACACCAGAACTGCACACAATACTCCAAGTGAGGTCTCACGAGAACAGAGATACATTCATTCAAGAGAGCTGAATTCCGCACCACACCTTCAAGTCACAGGGAAATATGATTTGCAAAAAATCCTTAAGTGCCCCAAAATAGAAGCCCCCATCACTTGTTCATCATACATTACCCTTACACTAGACTTAAAAGCCACAAAGAAGCATTTTTGTGTGGCAGTACTGACAAGAATAAATGCGGTATTTTTACCATTTTTTCCTTCTCTCAAGAAGCACAAGGGTTGGGGGGGGTGGGGTTTTTTGTTTGTTTTTTTAAAGCTCTTTTCAATCCATTGACTTCTCTGCCTACAATAGCAGTTGAAGCAGAATGCAGAGGGCATTAGGATTAAGGGGTATCAGCCTCAAAACGCAACAAGCACACATATCAGGAAGGGCTAATGCCCATGTTACAATGCAAGAGATTTGCCAAGTTCATCAGGAAACACAGAAGATGACAGTGTAAAGTACAAATAGCCAAGGACAGAAATGGAGACTGGCAGAACAGCAGAGGATACAGAAACACAGCAAGACTTGGGTGGAATGAAAAGTCATAGTTTTTTAAAGAGCGGAAAAAAAAAGACAGCAAGTATGTAATAGAAAAGTGTGAAAAAATAAAGGGGCCCCAGCAATACTACTGACTTAGTTTTGGAGGGCAAGTTATGGCAGCAAATTAAGTGTAAGGTAAGCCAACAGTATTAAGCTTTTACTAGTACTAATTATTTTGCTAGCTTTCCCTCATTATTTAGCTGCCACTTTCAGACCACAGTGTCCCAGCACACAGGAAAAAATGGTTGTGAACAAGCACCTGGCACTTAGTTCTGCAGCTCACAGGCAAGGGGCTTAGGAGATTAACTGGGTGGCTGTTTGAGTGTGTGTATTCTGGTAGGAAAGCTGCCAGTCATACGGTATAGATGTGACACAGATGTCTCCCACAACAGCCTGCAATACTCTTTCCACTGTTTCAGGGGCATCAATGCAGCTGCAGCACGAGGTCCAAGAGCTGCAGAAAGAGGTCAGCTTGTTCTGCTGTATCAGGTCAGATAAGCGGGAAAGAAGCATGATGCTGGTAGCAACAATGCAAGGGCAAGAACTGAGGCCTTGTGGTGCAGACAGAATGGAAGGCACTACTGGACTCACTGATCCTATTCAGCAGGTCAAAACCAGCATGGAGAAACAGTGCATGGTGGTGGAGGAGACTTCTGCAAGGCACAGAAACACCCAACTGCCAATGTCACTCCAAGTCTTGGAAGCCTGCTGCTTGCCGGAGTAAAGATACAGGATATCAAGGAGACATTGTCAAAACTCATCAAGAAAGCTCAACACATGTCTACAGTGCACCCTTGCAGCAGTGACAGGAAACCTGAGCTGCGTCAACAGGAGTATTGCCAGCATCAAGGGGTGCAACTGTGCCACTCTGCATCTGGGCCACACACTTGGAATAGTGTGTTCAGACTACATGTTCAAGAGGGACAAAGAAAAACAACTGGTGTTGATGTGAGACCCACATTGTGCCATCAGCTAAAATTTCTGAAGTGCAACTGTCTCCTTAAACAATTTATTTTTATTGTTCTGGATGGCTCTAAAAATGGAAGCAGTTAAGGGCTGAAAAAACAGCATGGAGAAGATGCTCACAAAGAAACATCTGAGACTCAAATTTGATCTGAAATGGCTTTAAAAGATCACATAACATGAGCATAAAAGCTGCCTGTTCAGCTCTGCAATAAAAATATATCTTCACCCACAAACCTTGACTCACCTAAATTCCTCTGCTGACTGTAGAGTGAGTGGCAGCAAAGGAAATCACATGCTGAGATTAACTTCCTTTAACTACCATAGTCCATAAAAGGAGTCAAACCAGAAGTCAAGATTATCAGGACCGTATCAATACGCTTATGCATCACCTAAATGAATTAGCTAAGTGCTACATGTTTAATAATGAATGCAAATTTGTTTAACAGACTGCTTTCAAAAACAGTTATGTACCTTGAAAAAGATTATACACCAGTGACTGCTATGATAAAAGAAGAATGAAGGTCTGCCAACCAGTAAAGCTGGTTCTTACAATAAGAGCGATGCTCTGCTAGTGTCCTTTAGGCTTTGTATTTCAGACCCAGTACTCCAAGTGTAGCACTGCAGCCAGCCTACATCCTATCACTTACAGTTGGATTTGAGAGCTGATGGTATAACAAAAGCAACTTTTCTTTTTCCTTTTATTTTTAAGCAGAAGAGTCAAGGATGAGAACATGAGTTCGAGAAACTATACATTTCTATGGTGTTGCAGACTAGCTTACAGTCTCATTTTCTTTAAGAGATGCAAGACTTCTCAACCTGCACAAGATCCTTCTGAAGAGGTATGCTTTTGCATTTCCTAAGACTTCAATGCACATCTTTCAGGTTATGTAAAAATGAGCTTTACTGGCCACTGTGTATGAAGACCCACAGCTAACAGGAACACAGTGACCTCTACACACTAGTTCCAGGGAAGCACCTGCAGAATTTTAATGGAAATGCCATTCACATAAACTTCTCCAAGGTAAACAAGCCCAAAGCACAGCTGAGACACACACCTCAAGCATAGTAATTAAATAATAGTGTAATAAAATTTCTGGTGGAGAACTTCCTCCAAATTCTGCTCTGTCATCCATATCCGGAAAGGAGTTTGGAATTACAATGAAAGGGACTGAGAACAAGAACGAAGAATTCTGCTTTTGATTTTACCATTTTCTAACCATAGGCAACGACTGAACCTTTGCATTTAGAAAACAAACCAAAACACAAATGAGTGAGCTGAGAGTATTCTATGGTAATTTAAAGATTAATGCAAAAGCCATTTAGAGTCATTTTAGAAAAGGAACTCTCAGTCTGGGGACTAAAGAAGACACGGGAGTGTACATGCAAACCAAGCAGCAATGGAAACATACAGAGCCAGCAGACTCTGTTGATCAGAAGAGGAACAACACAAAAACACAATAGAATGACACTGCAAGCACTCCCTGCATGTAACACTTCCACGAGATCCAAATTCCATAGTGCCACCACAGGAAAATAAATTCTCCAGTTTCAGTTCTCCTGTACTCAAACAAGTATTCATAGAATAGTTAGGTTTGGAAAGGACCTTCAGATCATCTAGTTCCAACCCCCTGCCATCATATCACCCAAAGCTCTGTCCAACCTGGCCTTGCTTCAGGGATGGAACATTCACAACTTCCCAGCGCTTCACCACCCTCACAGTAAAGAACTTGTTCCTGATATCCAATCTAAACTTCCCCTGTTTAAGTTTTAACCCATTACCCCTTGTCCTATCACTACAGTCCTTAATGAATAAATACTCTGTTTTATACAGGCTGGAGTCTTCCACTAAGTGATGGTAAAATGAGAAACAACTCCTCACCCCTGGGCAAACTTGGGAGCTCTGAAATGACCTTCACCAGAGCAGGAGACCAGTTCACAGAATCATCACAGAATCACCGAACGGTTTAGGTTGGAAGTGTCCTTAAAGCTCACCCAGTTCCAACCCCTGCCATGGGCAGGGACACCTTCCACCAGACCAGGTTGCTCCAAACTCTATCCAACCTGGCCTTGAACACTGCCAGGGATGGGGCAGCCACAGCTTCTCTGGGCAACCTGTGCCAGGGCCTCAGCACCCTCACAGGGAAGAATTTCTTCTTTACATCTAATCTGCCTCTCCCCTCTGTCAGCCCAAAGTCATTCCCCCTTAACCTGTCACCACAGGCCTCTGTAAAAAGTCCCTCTTCAGATTTCTTGTAGGCACTTCCTACAGCCCAATGCTATCCTTCCCCTACCAAACACTTTTTTTTTCTCCATTCCACTTTCTTGCCTTAAATAAAAGCTACATCACAGGACAAAGGCAACCGGGTAAACAAAAAGGGAAAAAAATACCTCCTGCCAAAACAGCCACCTCACAAGCTCACTGGGGAGCAGATCACCCCCCCCCCTCCCCCCCAGAAGAAACGAGATGTCCCCAAGGGATCAGCCACTGCTCACCACCACCTGCAAGTCGCATCTCATGCAGCCTTCTAAACAAGTCTGACACTGACCACTGAATTTAAGTTTAAAAACTGCTATTAACTGCTGCGCTTCCACTAAGGGCTTGACAAACGGTAGTTAAGGCCACAAAGCTCTGCAACAGAGACTTCCGTGGCCGCAGTTTGTTCCGCCTGGAAAATGTCACCCGGAAAAACCCCAAAAGAATGGGACAGAGAGGAAAGCAGATGCGAATCACACACACGCAGCTCTCGGTGTCGCAGCAGAGGCAGCCGCCTGCTGCAACGGCGCAAGGAGAGCAACCCGGCTGCGGTAAGCGGTGCCGCCCGCGCCGCCCTCCAACCAGCCCGGTGCTCCCGAACCTCCTGCTTCGGGTGTCGCTGCGGGCCGAGCGCCGGCTGGAACACCGCGGCGCACACGGAGGGAGGCCTGCGGCCTACCCCACCGCCGCCCATGCGCGGCCGGAGAGCTGCGTCCCTCCCAGGCTTTCAGAAGGAGCACGTCAGGAGGGGCAGCGGGAGCCATAAGGGGTGCAGGCCCCTGCCCTCACTCAGGCTTGTACTCGGCCATTCACGCTTGTACTCGGCCATTAACTCCACTCACCAGAAGTTTAGCTTGTTCAGGCAGTGAAATCTGTTCCCTCTTTCCATCTGGGTACCTTAGCATCAGCTGTGCCTTTGGTCCTGCCATAAAGGAAGTTACTGTAAGTTAACAAACAAGGCAGCTGATTTTCTGCAGATTTTAAGCGGCACACTTTACTGTTCAGCATAGCAGGGTTAGAGACTGGAGACAAATAGAAGGTTCCAGTCTCCAAAGACACACTTCTATCACATGTGTTTAAAATATAACACACATCAAACTCAAGATTCTGTCCAAAGTTAACAGTAGTGACCAAAACTGGACAGTGTTCTCAGAGAAAAGCACATTGTGCTACCTCTGCCTCTGAGACCACCTCACTGTGGTGTCCAGCTCAGACACCACAGGGACGAACAGACACTCCAGCAACTTGTTCATATTAGCCAAAGTTGCATTACTGAAACTCAGTCCAGCCTGTGAAGGTAGCCAAGCTAAATGAGCATGAGGTGGGGCTGATGCCATTCTGCTTCTACCACAGTGGCAGAAGCCCTGTTATACGCACCTGCATTACACACATGCATACTTTATTCCTGGATAAGGTCTCAAAGTAAGACACTTGAGCTAAGACACTTGAGCTCAGTGACTAACAGAGTTCTGCAGTTTGAGGCATCACTATGCCAAAGAGGTGCTGCTGGCAAGGTGAATTGCTCAAACATCTGGTGTCAAGGAGGGGGAGTAAGACAGAAAAAAATATTTAGCTTTTCAAAATAAGGGATTAAACCAGCCTTGACAGCAGATAAATATTTTAGGGGGAAAAAAAAAGAAGCCAAACATAAACAAAATACAGATCACTAAAAAAAAAAAAAGCCCTCAAACTAACAAAAAACACAACATGGCAACTTACCATTTACGTCTAGGCCCTGGAACGTACTTTCAGGCTTGTCAGTTGACTCCTCCAGTACCCCTGCATCAATGCAAGGCAGTACTCTGTGATTTGATGTTGTCCCAGGCTCAGTCCTTGCAGGGGGTTCAGGCTGAGGCCTTCGGCTCTCCTCTTTTTTATACCCCAAGTCCTTGTGTGGAGACTTCCTCAACTTGGCAGGATTCTCTGATTCCTCCTCCTCCTCGGATCCACAAACTGAAATAAACTCCTCACTTCCAGAGAAAATCTCTGACTCCGACTCTTCATCTGACCGACTCTCCTGCTTGGCCTGTGTGGAATCAAAATGTGTCTCCTGTAATGAGGCTCTGATAGCAGCTTCCAACTGGCTGTCCTCACTGGCATCAATGAGACTCTCCTGTTGAATGGAGACATAACACAAATATATAAAAATTGCTTTTAAATTCATACTGAAAATCCAGAGGACAGTCTTCCAAAGAGAAGGTACTGTCAGGAACAAAGAGCATGGAAAGCTAGTCATGCTATGATGACTTAATGACTTCTTGAGAGTTTCACATGGAGTCAATTTTCCTTCCACACATGCACAATTCTGGGACTTAAATCCAAACAAATGCTGAAAACACAAACAGCACAACAAAAATAGCTATCACGGGAGAAGGTATTCTCTGGTGCACCAGATCTTTGCATGCTCTTGCACTAATTCGTTAAATCTGTTTATACTACAGAATGGGATAACAGTACAGATGGGTAAGACAGGTTAGCATGTTCTTTCAGGTTTCTCCAGTTTTACTAGAGGGTCTTATACTTACTGAACGAGAACATTTTTCAGGAGGGCTAGTAGAATGGCCATCCAGCTGCCCATGTTCACTCAGGAACCCAGTCACTTGGTCCAAGAAAGAAGTCACATCTAGCTGGTGCCACTCCACTAGTTTCTGACCTAGGGAACAAAAGGTGTCATGAAGTGGAATTTCAACAAAAGATTTCAGCTTACAGGTAAAACACACCAATTCACTACTGTGTGTGTATTCTGCAAGAGTCTGTACTTGTGGAACTGCAGCTTCCTACAGGCTACCACCTGATATTATGAAGCTTCCTCCCTCTGCTCCCTTGAAAAGGTTTCAGTCACAGCCAGACACAAGTACACATCCTGTTTATTTCTGTTATTTTCTTTCCACCTATGGGAATGTGTGCACAGAATAGTGAATTAGGTTTCGAAATTAAAAAAACCCAAACAAAACAAAGACAAACCATTATGTTTATGAAGAAGTATTTCTACATTCTTGCCTGCTTTGATTCTACACCTTGGCAAACCTCATTTGCTTCTGTATGCAAAGAGCTAAGAAGAATATCCTAACTTCAGTAGCAATATTAAAAATAGTAAGTGGCTTTGCGTGGATTAAGTCAAATAGCAAGAAATCTCAGCTCTGATTACAGACACTATTACTTCAGTCCTGAGAAGTAGGAGACCAGAGTATTAATATTGTTGCACTGTATCACAATGAAAGAAGACAAGGTGTTAGGATACAAAAGAAAAGTAACAATTTCAAAACAGCTGGATGGGTAAGTAGAAGTTTGATTCTTCAGGTAAAAAAACCAAACCAAACCAAACCAAACAACAAACCCACAGCCAAAATAACACTGGAAAATTAAGATGCAATTTATTAAGTCATTGCTGATAGTCACAAAGCTTCTGTGCAAGGAGATGGAAGTAGATTCATGTAATGCTTACAAATATCGTAGTTTATTCATCACATGATTTCAAGTAGCTTTTAAAAGAACGCTTAAAAAAAAATAAATTAATTTCTGGGTTTTACCACCAGGTGGTACTATTTTCACTTGCTAAGCAAAGTACCCGGTAAGCTATACAGGGTGCAATAACCACATACACAAAACTTCAGCAACTTTGGGGAGTTTTATTCCCTCAGTTCCTCCAAAAACATATGTCTTCAGGAACAACGAGTCCCTCAGAGAGCAAACGTAACTGAGATTATTCACTGAATACAACAGTGAAGTTGTATGGAATATATAAACTGCAGGTAACCAACTGTCACTTATCTTACCTGTCCTGGGATCCAGGATGGAAACATAAGGGAAGTCTGCTAATTTATAAAACTGTATGTACCTCTGTCCTTCCTCACTGTCATGGTATACCTAAAAAAATACCACATTGTAAGCAAATTACTGGGTGGAGAGGGAACACAAACTGTACCTTGACAATAGACAAAGCTTCTCCTTTCACAGTACAAATGGTACATACATTTCTCAGTAACTGACAGGCTGAAATTACACCTCTAACACTGCATGTATTAGAAGCTAAGTAGTAACATCTTGAATGCACAAGTGAAAAGCAGTATATGCACTCTAATGCATATCCATCAACTAAATCTACATCCATGAGTTACGCTTCCATTAAGTACTGCATCTTTTCTACAAGTTCACCAAGAGAACTGCAACAGTGACATTTTATTCAAAGTTGTCTGCTCTTTCCACTACTCCATGTACCAGGACACCAAGTTACCTGCACAGCCCTATTAAACTTCTCACCTGCCAAAAAATGAAATGCTCCCGGATTATGTTCTTCACAGCCTCATTGCTCCAAACATCACGGTTGAGACACTGACAGGCAAAATCTTGCACATTTTGAATGTTTATCATGAGCCACTTGTTCTGCATTTGACCACACTCCTTGGCCTGTAAGCAGAGAGAAAAGCTTTATTAGATAAAACTGAAGAGCCAGACCCAACCAATGCCAGCAATGATCAGTGATGGCTTCTAACACTGTAAAATTTTTCACCAAAACCCCTTCACAGTGAGAAAGATGGACAGTGCTAGTGAAAAGGCATCCACAAAACTGAAGGCAGGGCTGAAAGACCTGCTTAAGATGAGACTGCTTGAATTACAGAACCACACTGATGAAGCGAGCTGCTGGATTTCAACAAACCAAGCACAGAGTGGAAAAAGCAACTTGGGTGGGTGGGACACAGGGACACTACAAATAAAGTATTTGTTTGGGAAGGAGTGCAGTCAATCACACTGATCTGAAAACAGACGAAAGACCTGCTCATTCTAAAGATAAACCTGTGGATCATCTTCTACAAGTACGTTGCATAATTGACAGAGGACTTGCATAAATTCAACAGAACCCCCTCTCTGCATGTTTTTTTTTTCTTCTCTCCAAGTTTTGAGTACTGTATTACTGTGTCACTGCCGAATTAGGCATCCTTTTTTGATGCTCATTATCCAGGCTGCAAGTGGGAAGGGAGACAGGAAGGCGCAGGAAGAAATCTTACTGGTTTGAGTCACAAAGCTGGCATTGTCTGATTGCTTGGTTGCAAGTTAATGTAGGAGTTTGATCAAGAATGTAATTCTGATCGCTGAACTGTCATACCTGTTGAAAAAAAGAGGGCTATATCAACAGCAGGAATGCTCTTACCACCTGGAAAGACTGGAACTAGCATATGAAGTGCCTTTCTTTTTAAAAAATTTAAAAAGTGTGTGTTCACCATCCTGCTGGTAAGGTACTGGACAGCAAATTCAAGGAATTGGGATGTTACTCAAGATTTTGCTGTTTTGGGCAATATTTTGTTCCCCAGACCAAAGCTTTTACTTTTAAAATGAATTTCAGCCAGTGCACTTTTGAATAGTCAGCCCATCCAATGTGTGACAGGCAGACACGTGAACCCCACACACTTAGCCTCATGAAATGTCAATCTACAAAATTGATCTGCAAGGCCAAGTGACCTGCAGAGCCAAGTTTTATTTTATTGAAAGGAAAAAAAAATGAATGTAGAAGCACAGAACAGTCCTCCTGTTCTCACAAGGGACCTTATGCTAACTACTTACCACTAATATTATAATGTCAGAATCCAGTATTTGGTCACCAGGAGAGAAAAGTGGGGCAGGTGATATCCAAGTAACCAGTAAGGGTCTTAAATATAGTCATTAGGCTTCAAAGGCTTCTTTTGAGCCAACTGTGGATTTTGAGAACTAACTCTAGGAAATCAGGTTAAGATGAGGCCTAGAGGTACTGCCCAAGTTTAAAAGGAACAAAAATCCTTATGCTGTTTGAGTCAACTGGATTGCCTTAGTTCTGTGTTCTAAAGTAATCCATACTAGATTAAAAGAACTCAGAAACTAGAAAGCTGGAAAGTGCATCTCGCTCTTCTATACCTACTTTGCATATTTTTCAATATCAATGAAAACCTACCTCTACCTCTCCTCCACCCACCTAAGGCTCTCACAAGTTTGCAAGCAGGAAATTCCACCCAGAACATTTGCAAAGATGAGTTTTCACCTGTAGAGCTGATGAGCTTTCTAAACTACTTGTAACTTCCTTCTAGAAAAAACAAAGAAGCTTTACATATAACATTTAAAAGGACGCCATCATCTCACACACACAGAGCTCTGCTCTTACACAGCTACTGCTTTTCTTCTGAGGGGGTGGAAAGAGTGTGGGGTGAAGAAATGCTGTGTGCTTGGAGATTATATTGGTGGGTTATTTTGGTAAGTGACAAAAGAACAAGGGAAGGCTTAAGATCTGGCTTGTGTATCCCAAAAGTCTCATGGCTTTAGATCTGCTGTTTCCAATATCAACCGGCCCCCATTTCTCTCCCTCTTTCAATGTATAAAGGCCATCACCAGGCATTTAAAGAGCACACACACTGGGTAAATACAGAACAATCACTCCTTGCAAACATCTCTGTTCAAGCTTTCAGCAATCAGCAGAGCAGGAACTTTCAAAGACAGAGGTAGTAGATATTGTATACAAGGGGACAAACACAAAACCAAAACAAAGCCCATCTGTCCCGAGTTCACCTTTACTTTTTCTACTCAGTCACATTTTTCATCACTGTGACAAATTACAGCAAGAAGCCAGCAAACCTGTTAGACAATAAGTGGCAGTTATCTTATTTTACACTCAGAACTGGATAACCTCTAGCTTTTGCACTACTCAAAATAAATAAAATGCTTTCCTTTCATCTGTCTTTTCTGAACCACACAGGGTTATAAACACTGTGGCGGTTCTCCCTTGCTCAGCTCTTTTGGAATGCACTACTCCTTTAAGTCAGCAGGGAGAAACAAGGAAGTGGAACCAGCATCTTATGACCTTCTGGACATCTGCTAATCAAGCATGATTGCAAGACAACAAAACAAAACCTAATCAAGGTTGCAAGACAACAGATTAACAAGTCAGAGAATGAAATTACGTAACACGAAATAGCCTATCTGTGCTGCATTTATACTTCTTGTATGGGCCAGGGCATACATCCTTTCATCAACTAACCATTCCTAGGCCAACGGTGCATCTGCAGGCTATGCTTAGGCAAACAGCCAGTCTAGAAGCACTTTATGCAAAGATAATTGCATCATTTGAGTACAAGGACTAGATCAGTTTCCAAACTTACTGGTGCTTGCTACATACAAGGAAAATCAGCCATGAAGCAGAAAGCAGCTAAGAGAGGTTCAACTTGCAAAAAGAAGACACTTCATATAGACAGACCTGAAACTCTGTAACATTACAGTCATTTCACAGAAGTAGTGAAATCTTAAAGAGTATTAAACACAGAACTGCAGGCACCAGAACTACCTCCTCCCTAAACAAGAAGTGTAAACTAAGTCAATCCAGAGTGTACCACCACAAATTAAATCATATCTCACATCATATGCATGAAGGGATGGAACACGTGCAATTCTTGAGAGCAGTCTTTGAGATGAAAACACCACCATGCTGTTCCATATAAACCATGTTTGGTGTGCAAAAATCTTCATTAAAGAGGTAGCTATGAAACTTAATACACATTAAAACTTGATATTACAGTCAAGAAATGACAGTTACAAACCCCTTGCACAATCTTAACTGACAATGGCCTAGTAATATAACCACACAATATTACTCAAATACAGACTATTTTAGTGATGTTGAGTATTTAAGCTCTAAAAGTTTCTCTGACATTTTCTAGTAGGAAAAAAGGCAGTTAGGGCCAGCAAGATGTTGACCTATCAGTTGTTTACTCCTGGTTTGTATAGTCCATTCCATCAGTCACTGTGTAACTAATATCTAGTGGCTCATGGTCAAAAAGTCTGCAGGATTAAAACAAAGTCTTTTATAGATGTTTTGTATCAAATATTTTTCACCACATTTCTATGGTGTAATTTAGTTAATCACATACTTAACTTTACAAATATAGCAATCATAAGCTGTTCTGTATGTAAAACACAGTTCTTTTTCAGAGATACCAAGTTAAAAACCAAATAAATTAATGCCATTCAACACTTGAAAAGTTTTCTTCAACAGAAGTTAAATCTCAGCTAATCTTAAAAACTAATATTACTGAGTTAAAATAAAATGGCAACTTTTTGCACCTTACTGAGAAGTTTCTTTGTAATTGAAGAAAAATAGGTTTCTTCTGGAAAACCAAAAATAACTATTATCTACTTCCTATCAAAATCAACCCTTGAGTACACAAAAGAGCAGCAACAGAAGATGAGCAACAAAGATACATGAAAGCCTTAGTAGGACCAGATGCCACCACTCTTGCTAAGTTTGAATAAAGTCAGAAATCCTGAATGATTCTATGACAAACGTACGTGGCAAAACACTGACAATGTTCTTGTACACCCTCCAGAGGTTAGAATACATCAAGTACCAGTAATAATAAACCCCATTTAGGTTAACGCTAAACTACAAAAGCATCAAAATAACAGTAGTTAGTCTTTGATACTTTTGAATGTCATATGCATCTGATTTATTATAGTTTCTAAATATTTCTCTAAGTGTACAGAAAAGGAAAAAGCAAACAGTAGTTTACTATAGATAAGTTCCAAGAGACTGATCACTGGTTTCATGGGAGGCCTGACACTGTCCCAGGCTAAAAGCAGTACAGCAGTCTACAGGTAAAAGGTAAAATGGAAGTGGTAAGGGTCAACAAATTGAGAAGCTGAAGATTTTTATTGTGGTGAAGTTTAGGAACATTAGTTTGAAATGAAGAGTATCTCATTGGACAAGGAACTGTACAAGTACAGAAAAAAAGGTGAATACTAATACCAGAAAGTGTACACGTTTTTAAATCTGAGTCACATCTTTGGCATTGTTTGCAGTATCTGTATTGCACCATTTGATGATCAATTTGCATTTTCATGAAGTCATCATACAATAATCACCACCACCCTACTCAATCTCAGCTACTTAAAGACAGCCAGGTGGAAGTTCAGTAGTAACCACAACTTCTGAAAAATACCTAGAAATTATGGACTTAAAAAAATATATATATACCAGTTTGCATATCTCTAATCATTACTTAAGCCACTGATCCATATTATAACTCATTACTAGATCCATACAGGCCTACGCATAAAGGAAATGTGACACTTGAAATTATTAAAGCTAACGGTCCCCTTCTCAGGCAGACAATCTCTTGGATACTTTTCAATCATGACCAGATGGAAAAGACAACCACTGTGATTTTATACAAGAGCAAGGCCTCTACTGAAGATAAAAGTTGTGCCTTCATGACAAAGCTACATTCAAAATACTTTTACTAGCTCACGTAGGTGTATTAATAGAACTCCACCCGAGCTTCTTAGCAGGGCTGTGCTGAAAACTATATTGCCCCTTGCAAAGTACTTGCTCACCTATCAAAAGTAATCTTACTCCAGCTTTTTCTGTATCATGCTCTATAAAGAGACTTTGAGGGATGCAATTTCTCCGTTTCGACCAGCCTCCCTTGTGCACTAAAGTCTTCCACCAAGTGTGATTTGCCACACTGACATTTAAGCATAACTAATGATGGCAGACCACATTAAGTCCTTCAGTAAGTCATTAGCATTTCCATATGCAGCCCATCAAATACTTATCACTCTACAGTCAAACACGAGGCTTCCACATTGCACATGGTCATCACAGAAGAAAGTGCACCAACATTTCAGAACTTACCGTTTCAAAGCTGCCTTTGTGCATCAGATCAATGGGAGGTCTGAAGAGATCTGCTAGAGTAGTGAGTTTCTTATCTACTGCCCCTCCGTTTCGTAGCTCCTGCTCCTGTCGAACTGCACAGCCCCAGAGGAAAGGAAGCTAAATTAGACAAAATACTCAGAAGATGGGTTTATTATTTGCTGTATGTCATACACTTTGTCACTAAAGTCACAAGGTCAGATCCCACTGAACAAGATTTGCTGCTATGTAAGGGAAGAACCCCGCCTGCCATAACTTTCTCAAGCATCAGGCAATTATTTGCTTTTAAAAATCATCTTAATGAATGTATCCGCAAAGGTCATATTCCAGTTTTGAAAACAAATGAGCAAAAAAAGCAGCCATGACTTATACTACTGTCTCTTTCAAGCGAACAGATTTTCAGCCTTGTTTACCCCCAAGACCACAATTAGAGCATGTTTCTTTTAGTGATATTGATTCCATTCAAAATAATACAGAACATATTTCCTACATAGACATGAATATATACAAGTAAATCACAGCAATTGCTCACCTAAAAATGCATGGATGTGATGTATTTTATATGGAACCAAAACAGCTGAAATGTGCAATAACTATCCCACAACCACAAGCTTTACAGTAGTGAAAGGAGCTGTCAACAGGCTATAACATACAACCCATTTTTGAGCAGACTCTGGATTCCACAGGGAAAAAAGCATCTCTGTGAAGAAGGCCTAGGGCCAGGAAATAATTTGGACTTTCAAAGTCAGGGCCACTTTTTCAGAGCTTACCAGTGATATTTATCTATGAAGCTTTACCAAAAAGCATGATAAAGTTTTATCATAAGCCCTCACAATGACTTGACATATTATGCATCTCTAAATGAGTAGATGATGAGGAAAAAATCTAAGGGTATGATGATTCTGTAAATGGTGTATTTTCATTAACACATCTGCCAGTGGCTTTAGCACTGTTGAGTTTATTACTATCAGAAAACCCTGGGCAAACCTGTTAGGGGAAAGAAAGTAATTATGACCACTTATTTTCAGTTCAGCACCCAACAGTACCTAACTACAAGGGAACCTAGTCCGTGGTTAGACCTCTTGAACACTCCAGCAACATCAGTGACAGCAACTGCACAACAGCTCTAACTCATCTGTGGAATGTCTGTTCTGCTGTCAAAGAATCATAATCTGTGAAGCTTAATGGCTTAAGTAACAGCTCAGTGCTTTGTCATTTCAAGATTCTACATATAAACAGGCAGTGGTAAACAGCAATTAAATTCATGAGAACCCTGTGTGTGGCCAAGGAAGCTGCCTCAGGGATACTCTAATTCAAACGCCAGAATGACTACTGGCAAGCCAATAAAAATTTAGTGAATGAACTTAATTTCTACATGGGTGTTAGATTATTATTCCTATTCAGTTCTCTCTAGAGCAGAAAAATAAATGTGCTCAGAGCTGTCAAGAAAATATCTTGCTATACCAGAGTAGCCAGAATATACTGTCTGTAGGCTTTACTTACGTAACACAGGAAAGTGTTTGGACCAGTACCCTTACTACCTGCTTCATGTGTCCATTACTCAGTACTCTCAGCCATCCCAGAACAAAAATCCAACAACCTTAACTGTACCACAGATTTGGAAGAGGCACGTCAGCAAACAGTACTGACACTACAACAACAAACAGCTTAAAACTGTTACTAGAAAACCCCACACTTTTGCTATACAGTAGGCAATTTAAAAAAACATTCAATGCTGTCCTAACTTAAAATTGAAAGGATTTTCCACTCTAATTTGCATTAAAAAAAAAACCCAAACAAACTCTAGCTTACTGATCTGTAGACACTTACTGGTTTCTGTCTGAAAATCCCGAAAGCCATCAAATATTGAGCGCGCAGGTCTGCGTCTTTTAGGAGCTTAAAAAAACATATTGCAAGAGTTACTTCATATTATCAAAATAACTGCACATTAGTAATTTTCATCATGTGTGGGAGAATGGAAGAGGAACCCAAAGCATGAATGATGAGGGAGCATGGTCATTAAGAAAGGTGGGAGGAAGATGGAAATGGGTTTAAGGCACATTTCCTAACATATCCTCCCTCCAAGAAACCTTACCCCAGAAACAAAACATGTATCAACGATACACCCAAGTTTAAATTCAGCCTTTTTTGATGGGCCCACCAAGGCCCATCAGTGTGTAGCAGCAGTGCTGTAATAGCATCAACATGTCACAATTCCTATCAAGATATTTCATCAAAGACCTTCAAGTAGATGAAAAAAAAAAAACTTTGAAACATTAAACTCTGTATGATAATATTTTCTTTATGAGGCAATACATTTAGGTTTTTTTCCACAGCATGCTTCTACTCTTTACAAAACTCTTATATGGATCCTATCCCAACTTCTTGGCTGTCTGGCAACAGCTACACTCCACTGAATCCAGCATCACTATCTACAAATAAACCTTCAGAACTGCAGCTGGACAGAGGGAGTGGCCTAGGAAGATAACTGGAATAGTACCTAAATGTATCACTGAAGTCCTCCTGTACAACACAACCACTGCACTTGGAATGAAAGCAGAACTGCCCGCCAGGGCTTATTCCAACTATTCATCTGCATCACAATCAACTGAGAGGAGAAAAACTTTATGGTAGAACTTTCAAAGACATAATAAATAAGACACAATAACTAATAAACAAATTTAAGATAAATACAATGTGTGCCCACCAGAAACCTGCAGTAAGAAAAATCTATTTACAGGGAGAAAGCATGACCTACACATGGGTTACAAAGCAAGTACCTCCAAAACTTGATTTTAGAGACCCTTCTGGTTTTGCACCCATAGTGTGTGCAACGTCTTTCAGCTTGTGCCACTCCAAGGGCATAAAGAATGATGCACAGTTCTTGCTCCTTGCATTCTTCCTTTACAAAGGAAAGAATTGGTGTATTCCATACAGATTACCATGGAAAAAGAAACTAAGCCTGAATGAGGAACATGCTTGTGAATAATGCCTAACTCCTGTTAGTAACATCTCTTTCACCTCTAAATGCTTAGGCACCAGCACAACTCACTAAATCCAACTTCAGGGCAACTTAAACAGCAGCTAAGAATAGCAACTGAAGGACCACTTCAGCAAAAGCAGCATTTCCATTGCCAGGCTTAGCTACAGCATGGCAGTGCTGCTGAAGATGTTCACAGCAGTTCAGGCAGCTCAGACAACCACCTCACCATGACACAGAAACTGGCACATCCCCTGTGCTTAGAGCTGAAAAGACAAAGTGAACTTCCTTTCCAGTTTCAGCTAGCTTGTTATGAACACAAGTGCCATTACTGAGCATATCACCACTGACAGACCAGACGGTGCCAGGAGGCTCTCACTTATCCAAAGATCACTTCAGTTGGGCGGTGAGTGTGTCAGAGATCACTGTGACAGGTGGGTAGGACAGGACCAAGCATTAGGGTCATGAGATCTTAATCCTGCACTTCTTAAGATTCTTGAACCCACAGGAGTATAAAGACCTTTTCAAAAGGTCTGTTGGGCCACAGGAACAAGTGCACTGTCTTTAGAGAGCCATCAGCAGGGCACCTTCCTCTGGAACCACCTCTCAGCTTGTGCACCTTGGCTAAAGACCCATCTGATGTTGAAATAAAAGACAAGAGAAAACCAGTTCCAGGGTAAACCTGAAGCTTGACCTCCTCCTTTCTAGCACAGAAACTGAACAATAGAAAAGAACATTTCCTACAGTTATGACACCACTTTAAATATGAGTGCTTGCATGTGTTTCCTCAATAAAAAGGGCAAGGCTCTAAATTCACTTGGCATGGCAAAAGCCACACAGGCAGGCAGAAATTGCCTGGTTAACATGAGAAGGACAAGGCTAGAGGAAGAAAGCATAGAAAGAGAGCCCCTTAAATATCCATACAGACATTACACAAAAGGAGAAGATAATGTACCAGGTAATCCAGTCCTGCTACAGAAGCTCCACCCCTATGCTTCTGTAAAAGAAGCCCTACAGCACTAGGTCTGAGATTGAGGTTTTGAGATTCAGAACATTAGTGTATTACTATGAGCACTAAACAGTGTTTTAGATAAGCACCCAAAAAGAAAACAGCATTTCTATCACCTGTTCCCTTAGAGGGGAAGGAAAAAAAAACTTTCAAAAGCAAAAGTGATAAACAGTTCCAGAAAACAAACAAGAAAACTAGCTGCATGATGTACTCTGAAGAGCAAATTAAATTCCTAAATGAGGGATGAAGAAAATTACAACTAATCATACAATTCAGCCCTTTTTCCTGAATTATAATCTCCCTGAGAAGCATGCATTTGTCCTCTTCATTTTCACCTGTCAGTCAAGGCTCAATTGTTTATCCCACCAGCTTGAAAAATACACTTTCACAGCAGTATCACATGGTTCTGAACCACAGAATACAGATGTAGACTTACACAGCTGTAGCCCCATAAAGCCCATGAAACAGGAGTTCGCAGATTTGTACCACTGAGAATGCAGCATCGCTGATGTGTGAGGTTTTCAGTAACACTAGTGTTACTTCCAAGAAGGCAATCATGTTACATGGCTGCAGAGTTGCAGCAAGGAAAAGAACAAGAATAAAAATACATCAATGCTTTCTTCATATTCAGCAAGTTGTTTTTCTTCTGTCACTTAGCTCATCTCAAGGCAAAGAGAAGAAACAAACAAACAAGAGCATAAGCCTACCTCCAAACAAGGGCTCAGGCTCTACTAAAATTTCCTGTTTTTGAGGAATTGGAGCTCGTACTTCATCCCTGTGAAGTTGGAAGAAAAAACAAATTTAAAAAAAATCAGAAAGATTATAATATCCCAAGCACATAAACCACATCCCACTGTACTCAAAAGGGTCCTTCAACTTGAACCAGCTAAGGATGCTGCTATACCACTGAACAGAATCAGAAGTTCTGACGTCAAAAGGGACCAGGCTTTATCAATTTATTAATTAAGCATTTTTAATTATTTAATAACTTAGCAAAGGCTGCTAATTGGTTGACTTGCCACCTTCTTCCCTGATTATCTACATAGAGAAAAAAAAATTATCTTCCTTATTACCAGCTTCCTTCTAAAACTTTTTGCTTCCACTTGAAGCTTACAGTCCTCTCTTTTCCAGAGGGAGGAAAACAAGATAGTCAAAACAGACATTTCCCCACATTTCTGAAGCAATTTTTTTGCTTACACAGCTGGGGTGCCTCACATATCAACAGCTTAGTTATGCCCGCAGAGACTGCTACATGATATGAAATTAAGAACAGGAGAAGAAAGAAAAATCACAAGGGCTCCAAAACAGTTTCACTTAGTCAGGGTGGTCACTCAGCCCATGGAACTATGCAAAGGAGGGCATAGATCACCAAAAGAAATCCATTTCTATCCTGTCTATGAGCTAACTCTTGAAGTCCCCTCTTCCCTCAGATTCTTTGAAGTTGTAAAGTGTGCAGTTTGCGGCTCCTGACCATGTGGGTTTCAAAAAGTAGCTCAGACTGATATTAAGACACTGATGCAGATTTTGTAGTTGCTTATTCCTCTGCACAGCAGTGTACACAATCTAGCCTTTCCAGCACCAAATCTGGTTATGCTTAAACCAACACCATAAAACCCTTACAAGTGGGACTAAGGTCATTACTTTAATAAGAAACAAACCAGAACTCTTTAACTGACAAATTAATGTAAAACAAGATCATTGGAGCAATTTAAAAATAAGAGTATCTTGCTACTGAATTCCCAACTTCTATGCCTTGAGCTCTGTCTGCAAAAAAAAAAACAGTATGTATAAGCCACAGAAAACATCTGGAGTAATGAGAAACTAACTTATGTTATTCTACATACCAACTTAACATAGTAAGAACCTGTTTACCCAGAACAATATTGGAGCAATTAAATATAACAAGATACCAAAGCAGCACATATTACAGGAGTTGACAGAAGGTTAGAAATGGCAACTGCCTTATTTTTTCTGCCTTACCGTATTAAATTCTTAAGACAGAATAATAATTTTTACAGACAGGTTTACCAGGTACATACTCAGTGTGTGGTCGAACAGCAGACACCCCTGCAGAACTGGTGCTAGGCTCCTCTGCTATGCCTCCGCCATCCAGAAACATGGTGACAGCCATCTCCAGATTATTGTTGCATGCTTCAAGCATATGCTTTCCCACACTTTCACTGGCACCTGTAATAATGGAAGTAAAAACTGAGCATTCTTTGAAAAACATTTTGATTGGAAGTGCAAGGAGCTGCTGAGCCACAAGCTTTCTCTCTCAAAGCATTAATAATTAGAAAGAAAGAACAGTTCATTAGTTGCCATTTATCTCTGAAGTACAACTATGACACAAGACAAACTTATCTCACAAGAGAAGGGAATGCCTGCATATAGGACAGTAAGACTTTTTCCTGCAATTAAGAGAAAACCTACTGAAAGCCATTTGAGGGGGTTTAGCACTGGTTTCCTTTTTTTCTAGATACCAGACCTTTTTCAGTTGAATACAACCTCGTTCAATTTTCCAAACACTAGCAGGCAAACACACAAAATCCATGAAAACCTGACTTCATATTTTAACTGTGAGAATACTATACCTGCTACTAAAGCGGTTTTTACCCACTTATAACAGATATTTTGAGACGGAAGAAAAGATACCCTGTTTTACTGACTGCACTGAACGACAAAAACAAACAAGCTAAAGCCGAGTCCACAGAGGGCTGACGGTAGGAACAGAGGGGAGCCAAGAGGGAGAAAGTAGTACTTATTTACATAATTATATGTATAATGACTAACATTTATTAAAATCTCTCCTAAGCACACCTAAATCAATCTTACTCTTGCTGCTCAGCATGTAGCTCTTAAAATCACTTGTAACTCCAAGAAGGAGTTACAGCCTCTACCTCTCAACTTCTCAAAAACCATACCATCAACAGAAGCACTCTCATCAATGGAAGCTTTCCTGCACCCAACCCCTTAAATGTCTACTTACTACAGCATCTGCCTCTATAGGTGGTGGGGCTGCCAAAGAGTTTATTTTCATATCGGAAGGCTGGTAGAGAGGAAGAGTGGCAAAATGCATCTGAACCAGTTTGGGAACAGCTTTTAGACCCGTAGAAGTTCTTACTAGGTTCACTACAAGTAATCAAAATGAGGAAAACACTTTCCTCAGCATCAGAGTCACAGATAACATCACTCTTAGCAAAACGTATTTGTATGATTCTATGATTTTTCTTAGAAATGCTCAAGAAGCTCTAGTTCTAACAGAAAATACCCTTGGAAATTGTTGAGATAAATCAGTTCTAAATGACACAAGTACCCTAAAACACAGAGAATGCCAAGCTGATTGAGTGAACTGGTTTCCAGAAAACCTAATCTGCCATGCCATGGCTCAGGTGACAGTCAGCTGTATTTGAAGATCTTAATTGAGATGACAAAAGCACAAAATAAAAACTAGTAACATCTCAAGAAACTATTTTCAGCTCATTTAAATGTCAACTGTAGCAATTAAACAATACTGACATACAGTTATTATATGCACAGCACCCTACACCTTCAACATACAGTCAGTAATGCAAAGTTATTAATTTGGAAGAGCTAGAAGAAAAAATACACTCAGGCCTCTGCTGTTTAAAGAGATACCCGCACAGAAAGTGCTTGTACTTGTTCCTCATAACTCCTAAGGAAACTGCTATCATATGCATGCTTTCAGTGCTTGTGCCAGCAAACTGGAAATACTAAGTACTTCTTAAGTCTCAAATCAAACTTCAAAGACATCCCATCATTCCATCAGAAAAGATATACAGGAGCTACATTCTCTTAGCAATACTTTTCTGGATGAGAGGATCAAAGAAACAATTCTGCCATTCAGTTAGGATAAATATATCGAGAACTATTTCTACTTACAACTCACTATCACCTACATGAGAATCAAACTGCTGTATATATTCAATCTTTTTCCCCACAGACAGGAGTGAATTCATAGACTTAAAACTCAAAGTTGAAAGCTGCTAACACAAACCACTGAGCTTTTGAGCACCTGTCAAATCATGCCACTACCAACAAGACAAGCTCCACACAACACACTTTTAGATATATCCTTAATTCTGTTAAAATGGAAAAACAAAACTCCAAAACTGTACTTTAATAGTGGATGAGTGAAGCCCAGCAAGTTCTGTTTTTTTTTTTCTTCTTTTGTAAAAGCAGAAAGGGGGGGTCCTCTTATGTTTGGCATAAACCATCCATATAAGCACAGAAAGCTGTCAGGAAGGGCAAACTATCATGATTCTGCCTGTTCTGGATTAGTTTTTAGCAAATATCTCAGGCACTACCAAAAAAGAAACCACAAGGCACACATGGGCACTACAATGAAAAGGTATTTGGTGTAGGTCCTTTTTGTTCAAAGGGTTTATTCTAAAAGGTTTCTTTAAGGACAGCTGAGTGATCAATAATTTCCAGTTGACACAGGATGTTCACAGCGTACTAAACATCCGCAACAGCCCTGTTCAGGATTTATGTGCATCCAAGCCCGAATACAAGGACACAACCTTAAATTAATCTGGTTAGAGTAAACACTTTAAAAACAGTTTCATGTAAATCAAGTAAAAAAACCCCACAATCAAATACCACCCCCCCGCCAAAAAAAAACCAAAAAACAAAACAAAAAAAAAAAAGCCAAAGACGTTTTATTAAACACTCGTTTAGTATTTGATATGCAGTGCCATAAGCAAGGGGGAACTATAGTGAAGCCGGTTAAACAGAGTGGGTCAAACACTCACAGTACGCAAGCCAAGGCAGCAATGATCACCTGCCGCAAACTTCAACTTAAAAGCGACTTGCTGTTTTCCTTAAAAAAAACCATAAAACTTCTCAGTAACCTGACCGCATTTTAAGATAGATTTATTTCTAACGTTTTTAACGCGGACTCAGCGGCCAGCTCCAGGCTCCCTCCCGGCCGTCAGCTTTATTTGCAGAGGCAGGAGGCGACTCTCGGGGCGGAACGGACCGCATCGCCGGGAGGGAAGGAGGACGTGCACCCGCACCCTCACCACAGAGTAGCTGGGCATACCAAGCACCCCCAAGCCGCCGCTAAAAGCGAGGGGAACACGACGACACACAGGGCGGAGGCACCGCGGGTGCCCGCCTCGGGCACCTACCGCCGCGGCGAGCCGGGCCCCGGAGCGAGCCCGCTGACAGGCCCGGGCGCCACCAGCCCCTCGCCCCGAGCGAGGCCGCGGCGGTAGCGGGCGAACCCCCAAGAGACGGGCGGGAGCGTGCCCGGGGCCGCCCGCCCGCGCTGCTCCGCCTCGCCCAACGCAGCTCCTCACGCCACGGCCCGCTCCTCCCGCCCGGCCTCCCGCCCCCGGCCCGCCGGGACAGCCGCCCCCTGACGCGGCGACGGGGGCCGGACGGAAGCCGCCCGTTAAATACGCAGCGGCGGCGGCAGCCACGGCCGAGGATCGACGGGCCCCGGCTTCCGTGTGCCTCACCCGTGATGGCGGTGAACTGCTGGATTAACCCCTTCAGCGCCGAGGAGGCCGCAGAGCCCCCGTGCGCCGCCATCTTGCCGCCGCCGCACAACAACACGCACGCCGCCAGCCCGCACCCTCTGCGCAGGCGCAACACCCGCCCGCGCCCTTCCTCTGCCAGGCGCCGCGGAGGCGCCTCTATGGGCCACAGCGGGCGGGGCGGGAGTTACCATGGCAACGCGGCCAGACCCGCCCTGTTGCCGCGACTGCTCAGGGAGGAGGCAGTTGCCCTGGCAACGCGGCCCGCCCCGCCTCCTCAGCGGCTTTTCAAACGGTGCCGCGGCTCGGCGGGCACTGCCGCCCCGTTAAACACTCCGAGTCCACCGTACACGGGATTCCGACACTTGGTGTTGGGTCAGGAGAAACTCACCATGGCCCAGCAGTGTGCGCTCCAACCCAGAAACCAACCGTGTCCTGGGCTGCATCAAAAGGAGCGTGACCAGCAGGTTGAGGGAGAGGAGTCTCCCACGCTACTCTGCTCTGGTGAGATCCCGCCTGCAGTCCTGCATCCAACTCTGCGGGCAGCAACACAAGAGGGATGTGGAGCTGCTCGAGGCCAGAGAACGCCACAAAGATGCTCCAGGGGCTGGAGCACCTATGCCATGGAGACAGGCTGAGAGAGCTGGACTTGTTCAGCCTGGAGAAGGGAAGGCTCCAGAGACACCTTAAAGCAGCTTCCAGTACCTAAAGGGGCTGACAAGAAACCTGGGGAGGGACTTTTTACAAGGCCCTGTAGTGACAGGACAAGGGGGAATGGGTTTGAGCTCAAAGAGCAAAAATTTAGATTAGCCATTAGGAATCAGTTCTTCCCTGTGAGGGTGGTGAGGCCCTGGCACAGGTTGCCCAGAGAAGTAGTGGCTGCCCCATCCCAGCCAGTGTTCAAGGGTTGAACCTGGTCTAGTGGAAGGGGTCCCTACCCACTGCAGAGGTTTGGAAGTGGATGAGCTTTAAGGTTTCTTCCAACCAAACCGAACAGTGATATTGAAATGCTCCATGAGGAAACATCTAAAAGGACAAGCCAAAGAGATACCTGGTGAGGATTATTATGTCACACATACAGTGAGGAATGGGGTTATCTTTGGGAGCCAAGAGCTTGCAGCAACCACCTCAGATAAGGCTGCTGCTATAGATCATAGGTTTTGTACACTTTGAAGTTATAGTTGGGTTTTAGGTAATGTTCAACTTTAACTTTGCTTTTTTTCCATTCTACTTAATAAAAATAATGATTCTTACGTAAGACATAATTCTTACACTGAGGACAATATCCAGTAAGATGGAAAAACACACCTTTGGATATATATATACACACATTAAAATACACTCCTATACTATTTAGACCTTTAAAACGACTTATGAAATTTTTGTATTTATTGAATCGCAGCAGCAGGATTTGCTATCAATGGGAAGGACTTAAGTCTGTGCAAGATCAAAGAGTAAAATGCAAAAAGCCTAACAGGGCCAGCATTTCAAACCCTTAGAGGGGTACAGCAGGACTCCCAGGACCATAGAAACAAAGTGTTTAAAGCTGCAGAGACAGTTGCATGAGGCATGCTCACTAGATGGCTGCAGGGGTGACGTTATGTGGGAAGAGACCAGGAACTACCCTGCACCTCTCCAAATAGTTCCTAACCTGCTCTGAAATCCTGAACAACCCATTACACCCATCAGCAATAACTCAGAGACGCAGTGACAGAGCAGGTACCATCTTTTGAGCAAGTTAAAGCTAGTGATCAGACTTCAGAAATTGACTGTAAACCAAAGCTGAACAGACTTAAAAAATGCTTTCTGCTCATATGTTTTGAAATTGAGAGTTTACTTCTTACGTGCTTATCGTCACTGGAAAGACCAAGCGTCACTACCATGGAAAACAATCACTACCTCTTCCTTAAAGAATATTTTAATTAATGAAGAATTGTATTTGACTACATGGGTAAGACAGCAAACAACCCAAATAAAAGCAAAGATTAAACAGAAACAGATCTATACTGCTTCCAGCACAATAGTTGAGGCAGCAAGAGGCAAACTGAATGACTTGCAGCTGGTCTCCAGTTGTAACTTTCTCAAAAACCATGTCAGAACACATCATTCCTTTATGAGAAAACCTCCATTACTAGAGACACACAGGCAAAGAAACAGCACAATTCACAATTTTGCTTGATGTGCTGTTTGCGCTGTCAATGAAATTTCAGGATTTGTTGGTATTTAAAACTTAAAACATCAGAAGATACTGCTGTCAAGGCTTTTGTTACTGATTTCCCAGAACCAAGTTAAAGATCATCACCTCTACAGAGGTTCAAAAAAGAACACATTTAAAACATTTGCTAACATTGGTGACAAGCAAAGCACTTTAGCAACGCAGATTTGTGCTTTGCTCTCTTTTAAACACAGACAGGGGAAGAGTATCTTATTACAAGCAAAGAAAGATCAAAAGATGTCTTTATCATAGCAACAGATAAAACAATCTAGCAAGAATACTTCTGCTGAGTAGCAGCTGGTCAGCTCTTCACCAGTCTCAACTTCCTCCAGACCTCAGCTTCCCCACAACTCTAAGTGGTAATGCATTTGAATTGCGTTAGTTCCAGCCAGGCATGGTAGTTATATGAATCTTTAATTACAGTTATGTCATTTCTCACAACTTCAACTGCTGCTCCCCCTTTAACTTTCTCCATCATAACTGTCTTCTGAACTACATTTTTGTAATGTTATGCATTTTTAATCAAACTCAAACCAGTTTGAGTATAAAAAATAAACAGCACTAAATACAGGCAATACTACTGTACAAGTATAAAGCTGCAGAACACTAGCAGTAAGACAACAAAAGTATCTTTTCCTAATGACAGTAAGTGCCAGATCTGCGTAAGTGACCTCTACGAACAGAGGCAAATATAAGCCCACAACCACTTATACTGTTGGCATTTATGAAAAAAACCTTGGCTTTGGCAGTGGGGGAGTGACCTGTTTTTTTTCCTCTTTCTCTAAGAAAGAGGGATGAGAACTTTCTCTAAGGAAGTGTATGAAAACTGTACCTGCAAGACTGGCTGTCCAGTTATACTCTTGTTACCTGTTGCGTGAACAATGCCATTCAATAAATAGCCTAAATTTCAGTAACATGCTTCAATTAAACAGACCAGTGGTTGTGTTGATCAAAGCTTCAATATTACAGCTGGCAGACAACTGGAAATACAGACGTATTTTTTAGCTTTAGCTTAACCTCTGTGGAACATGCGTCCTTTCCACAAAAGGCTCCCAACTCTCATTTTAAGATCAGTTATTTTTGTTTTTAAACACTAACAGTATTCATATTCAAAATTATGTAACTGCTAGAAAATAAGCTACAGTCAAGAAAAGAACAACTACATTTTTTTTAAAGACTGGGGGTGTAAATTATTAAAACTCCAAAATACAGAACTCTCTGTGGCCTAAAGTGATCCCCCACCAAAATCAACAATTTTACAACTGTTCGCAGGAAGCTTTGCCCAACACAGGAGAAAGCATTACCACAGCTTAAATTCTCATTCCACCACATGTCTGTGATTCTGCTGATCTACTCTGCAACAGGGCTTTTAAACATCTGAAGGATAGTCTTTTGCTTATTCTTAGGTAGTGAACAAATATCATTTGCATCACTGGTATTAACCACACAATTCAACACCTTTCCTCCGTTGATGCTGGGTGATTTCATCCGGACTCTGGCAGGTGACTGCCAATTCTCATTGCAAGAACCTCTGCGAGTTTTGCGGTGATTTGTTTCAGCCTGGTTTTTTGATACCTTTGAGTCTCTTGCCACCTTAGAACTTCCCTTTCTGGCAGAAGAGTCTTTCACTGACTGAGGTGGTTTGGTGCGAAGCAGATACTGATCTGGAGAGCCCTTTTGTCGATTAAGTGTCCTTTCCTCCTTGTTGATCTGTTTTTGCAGCTGCAGAGCCAGAAGCCTGTCCTGCTCCTCTTGCATACGTCTTTCATAGATCTCCTGCTCAAAGGCTTTCTGCATTTGCAAGTTAAAATCATTTATCTGCTTCCCTTGCTCCTCTAAACTTTCTGGAAAAGTTCTTCTCCTCTTATCAAGCACACAAAAGTCAACCACTTCTTCAGCTGGTGGCTCCAACAACTTTCTTTTTGGAGTCTCCTTAGTGTTCTGCAGGCTCTCTGGCTTCTCTTCATCTGAGTGTCTAGCCACCTTTTTAAGGTCACACACCACACTTGTGCTGTCAGACACCACAGAATTTGCTGCTGCTTGAATACAGGTATAACCTCCAGCAGAATTTTTAACGTTTATGCTTTCTAAGTGTGTTAAACTGCCACTGTCTGTTTTACATCCATCATCTTCTCCTTTAGATCTTAGAACTGTTCCAGAGCCTTCCCTTTTTGTGATTCCATGCAACGCCTCTGAAATTTCTTCTACACAATTTGCTCCTGGTGTTTCTTCCTGCTTGACAGTAGTTTCCCCCGAAGCCGAGGTACTGAAATAGTTCATGCACGATTCCAAAAATGAATCCACAGCACTGGAATCTTTATTGACACTGGTCAGCTGTGGAGACAGTGTTGGCATTTCCTCTTGATCATTTTGCCAAGCTGAACTGCTGCCTTCATTGCCATTGGTCTCCTGAAAAAAAGAGAGAGACTACTAATAAAGTAAATTTAGCAAAAGCCAATGGGTATGAATAAAATGCAACTCTCACTTCTCACAGCTGTGTTGCTCATAACTACTCTGGGGTATTAACTTGGATTCTTCTCTAAAAAAAAAAATCCCACAATTTATGTATTATTATATAAAATACATAATTAATGTAATTATTATAAATAATCAAGAAAATATTGAAGAAAAGCTACAGAAGTCTAGCTAAAGGACTGAAAACACAACTCCTGCATTCTCCTCTCACCAATGACTCGAATCAACTGTTCAAGCCTGCTCATCGTCTTTTGAAGCCAAACAGGACAGCTAAGACAGACATATGGAATGATGAAAAATCAGAGTGCAACCTCCTGCAGTGAGCTCCAGAACCATCATTCTAGTTTTAGACACCACTGGTTGGAACCAGAGCTCACTGAAGACATTCAAGTAAGGTGCCTGTAAGGCTATACAAGGTAGCCATCAAAGTAAGCCATAGGTACACTTCCGCAGTCTGTCAAGCATGGTTTCTTTCCTTTCCACGTTGAGAAATCTTGAATACCAAAGGTAGTTCAAAAAGAGCAAGATAAACTGGCCAGTGCTGATGTGCCAGGGGAATACAGGATTGCCAATCCTATAGGCAAGGGGAAAGTTAACCCATAATTATTAACACTGAGATTTCTAACAAAATTATTCTAGTTACCGCAGAGCCAGAGTCACCCCTGCCTCTTTCTCTTGTTCTAGAGGATGATGCTGATCCCAATGTATGATGAAGCTTTGGAGACAGGTACCTTTAAAAGTAAAAAGAAAACACCTTTTAAAACATTTTTTTCAGCACTTTGCATTAGTTGAGATCTTCCAGTTAATTCTGACAAACACAAACAAGAAGAGAAGGACAAGTGCTTCCATTCTCCTCCATTTTATCCTCTGAGGAGATGTTTTAACATGCAATGGTTTACATTTACCCTAGATTATCCAGGAAAGTTGGACTACAAGAGTCCAAAGAAGCAGATGGAGATAAGTGGCATTATACCAAGAAAAAGACGAATAATTAAAGAGAAAAAACTTTAATTGCTTACTTCTGAATGTCTTCAGAGTTGCTTGGTTTACTTTTCATCTTGCACAAATGAGCTGGGGATGTTTCAAGTGAGACACTGCCTGCTTGTGCAGGACTGCTGAGCCCATGCCCTCTGGAATTATCATTCTTCAATGACAGACAAGATAGTGTAATGTAAAACAAAACACAATGCAAACTGGAGAAAAAACAGAAAACTACTTTCTTTCTCCTGCAGAATTAGTTACTTTTGCCCAAAGAATTCTACAACTGTAAGTAATGTATCATTATGGAATAAGAAATGCTACATGTTCTGAACACTTTCCTGTATCTAGTATTACGGGAGGAGGTTTTCCTCAAGTAAATACACAGGTTTCATCATCATATTTTCAGGTAGCAAATACCAGCCAACCAAAATCCCAAAACAAATTAACAAAATAAAGGAACAACAAAAAAGCCCAAAACACAAGGTAAACTTTCATCTTTCACTGTACATTTTGTTTTTTTCAGTACAGGTTACAGACATCAATTTCTTCCAAACAAGTATTTTTAAAAGCATGGGGAAAAGGAAGTATTCAGAGGAAAACCAATGTTTCAAAATGTTTCACAATGAAAACATCCAGAGCACATGTTTCAAGTGCATATTACACAGGCAGGAATATTTGGGGTATTTCACCCTCCTGCTGCTTCTTCAAAACTTAACAATCAATCAATGATCTAAAGTGCCAGGGGCCAACAACAGGTTCCAACTACAATTACAATAAAATTATTTCATTCAAAGTTTTAATTTTTGCAATGAAAAGCCTAAGTTGCTTGCACTGTATCAATGTTTTCTACTGTCCCCCTTGATCCTAACTCACCAGACTGTTACTCAGCCGCCAGGCCAGCTCTTCATCTTGCTTCAGCTGTTTCTCCATCTCCCTTCGCCTCTCTTCCACCAGTCTCTGTTCCTCCTCCTCCTCTGCCAGAAGGCGCTGAATGTATTCCTCACTTGCCTTGTTCTCCTCTTGCTCATGTGCTCGCCTTTCTGCCTCCACCTATAAAAGGTTTTTTTCAAATGCACCTGGTTACTACTGTAGGACCACACTTTATGCCAGAACCCTTCAGCTGACGCTCCTTAAATGTGAACAATGCACTCTTCACAAAGCCACAGCACACTTCAAAACCAGTATTTAATTACAAGTCTCCAAAGATGTAAGAATGAAACTAATACTGTGTGCAAGGTCTTCAGTTTGATAACAGTGACTTACCTTTTGGTTCCTGTAAGACTGTACCATTAACCTTGCTCATCTGCAAGGTTAAATTCTATTACCTTTTCAAAATGTTAGTAACAAAATCTAAAATCTCTAAATATATGGGTCTAGAGATGAAATGTGCTTCTTGGTTTGCAGCAGCAGCAGACCAAGAACATTAAATTCACCTTCCTTTCCTTAAGGCAGACATCCTCTCTTGATAAATCAGTTATCAGTAACTCCACAGGGACACTTCAAGAATGAATAAAGCTTTCTTAACTGGGCAATGGAATTTGGAGATTTGCTTTAGAGAAGAGCATCAAAATGTAATACTACAAAAGCTATGTTAATTGTGAGTTTGTGAGAAATCATGTATTGATGTCTTATGACTGACAGCAGACACCATTACTTATTTCACTGCTTTTGGGCCCCATTTCTATTAACCATCAGTACTATTGCTACCGATCAATCTTATCCCCTAACTACCATAAAAGAGAATCCCACAGTCCTCTGCTCATAACTTCTGCTCTTGTAACAACCAACAGGGCTGTCAGGAAAAGGAGCATTTTGGTACTATTTCCAACTATAATTCTGTCCAGAGTTCAGAAGTAGCAGTTATTTTTCTCCTTCTTAGTAGCTGCTGCAGTGCTGTGTTTTTAATTTTCAGCCTGAGAACAATGCTGATAACACCCATGTTTTCTTGTTGCTCAGTAATGTTTACTCTGATCACGGACTTTCTGAGTCTCATGGTCTACCAGGGAGAAGGGGAAGCCAGGAAGAAGCAGAGACAGGACACCTGACCCAAACTAGCCGAAGAGCACAGCACGTCAATTCCAGTATATAAACTGGAGGCAGCTACCCAGAAGGGCAAGATCATTGCTTGGGTCAGGCTGGGTACTGTTTGGCGGGTGGTAAGCGGTTGTATTCTCTTCCCTTGTTATTTTCCTTATCATTAGTATTACTGGTGGTAGCAGTAGTGATTTGTGTTATACCTTAGTTACTGGACTGTTCTTTTCTCAACCAGTGGGAGTTACATTCTGTTGATCCTCCTCCCCATCCCTCCGGGAGCAGGGTGGGGGTGGGGGTGCTGAGCAAGCAGCTGCGTGGTTCTGGGTTACTGGCTGGGCTTAAACCACGACAAATTCTTACTACTATCATATCTGAATTGGAAGAAGGATCCTTAAATAGGCAACCATTAAGATTTCTTAAAAAATCTATTCTGATTTTCAAATGAACACAGAGAAATAGGGAGTGAGCAAGTAAAAAAGAAAATGCTAGATATTACTAAAGCTCCCCTAATTGTGGTCTGTTACTTAAGGAGGAAAATGAAGCAGTGCAAGACCAAAGCCCAAACAATCCAAAATTTTTACGTTTTCTAGTACAAAATAAGCTATGTGCATCTGAGGACCTATAAGACATTTTAGTATCTGTTGCCAGGATTGAAGATAGTGAAAGGTAACACTCTAACCCTGAAAGAACCCTTCTGCACAAAAGGAAGTCTCTCCTCTTCCATAAAGGGCAGAAATTTAATTTATACTTCAGGAATGACCCGTGTGTTCTTGCAGCAGCAATGCCCTTTTAAATAGCTTTCTTCTTCATTAAATATCACAGCTGTTTGTAGGAACAATTAAAATAACTAGATACAAAGCACTTTTGCTTTTAAATATATTTTTAGACTTACCTTGCTAATTTCTGCTTCATATTCCTGCCTCAGTTCCCCAGGCTTGCTCAGCTGGTGCTGCGGATGGGGGACACAGACTAATTGAGAGGAAAGAGAGGAAAAAACTAAGCTAGGAACTAAACAAAATCACGACAGTCAACAAGAAAAGATTTTAATAAAAGATTATTTCCATACCCTGTCAGAGGAATGATGTGACTTACAACAAGTGGTGTGGGAGAAAGCACTGTGTTACAGAACGGCCAGTGCAGTTTTTCAAGCACTGCATATGAAGCAAATACATATCAACATAAAAAGGACATGGTACTGTTAGAACAAGTCCAGAGGAGGGCCACGAGGATGATCAGGGGACTGCAGCACCTCCCATATGAAGACAGGCTGAGAAAGTTGGGGCTGTTCAGCCTGGAGGAGAGAAGGCTGCGTGGAGACCTCATAGCAGCCTTCCAGTATCTGAAGGGGGCCTACAGGGATGCTGGGGAGGGACTATTCATTAGGGACTATAGTGATAGGAAAAGGGGTAACGGGTTGAAACGTAAACAGCAGAGGTTTAGACTGGATCTAAGGAAGAAATTCTTTACTGTTAGGGTGGTGAGGTACTGGAATGGGTTGCCCAGGGAGGTGGTGAATGCTCCATCCCTGGCAGTGTTCAAGGCCAGGTTGGATGAAGCCTTGGGTGATATGGTTTAGTGTGAGGTGTCCCTGCCCATGGCAGGGGGGGTGGAACTAGATGATCTTGAGGTCCTTTCCAATCCTAACTATTCTATGACTCTATATGCTGACCATAACTTAAGTCTTTTGATTTTTGCTGCTGAAAGAACTTCTTAATATAGCAAGTGGCGCAACTTCTCATAGAGCCAACCTACCAATTAGCTTCCCCCAAGGGAGCTTACAATGTAACACCCCCAAAAATCCTTCTTCAAAGAATTAATCAGATTTCACTTCCTTTTCTCTGACACCACAATTTTAGGTTCAGAGACTCTTGCACAGACTAAAGCCCTATAATTTCTAATCTCACTAATTAACAGCACCTAAGAGTGAACAATTTGAACCACTACATTTATTCTCTAGTGATAAATACACACAGGCAAATACTCCACTTACAGATTTTACAGCCAAAGTTGTATCTGTAATGATTTACAGTCTTTGCAAGGCTAGGCAGCCACACACCAACACTTTGTGCAGAACACATGAAATAATATGCACTTAAACAACAAAATATAACTCCTTCTCTGACCTACACATGAAAATAGCACAGGTGCCATTTCTCTGGCTCGCAAGCACCTTTCACAGGAGAGCTCTGACACTGCTTTTGCTAGCACTAACATCTGTCTATGCACAGCTTCTTGTTTCACAACATCCAAAGTCCACCAACAGTGATTAACTTGGTAACACTGAGACATCCCAGGACAAGTGACATTTTACTTACTTTCCTCTTCCAAATCCTGTCCATTAATCCTACGCTCACACTCCTTCGGGTAATGCTTCTGGATCTTCTCCCAGAGCTCCCAATTGACGAGAGTATTTCTGCGGGCATTATATCGGGCCCAAGAAGAGACTCGACGCCGACAAAAAGGGCAACAAAGACTGGCTTTTTCAACTGTAAGCTGGAAACAGGAGTTACAGAGGGTATGGTTGCATGGCAGTGTCACAGGCTCTACAAAGATCTCCATGCAGATTGGGCAGAGGCAGTCAGACAAGGAAAGCGGAGCCCCCGATTTCTTCGACATACTGGCTTGAAGTAGAGGAACAAGACTAGTACACCAGTACCTGAAAGCAAAAAGAAACATGTATTTTATTTCCTATCATGACTGTAAACGAGAATGCTCAGTTTTACAGCTACTTTATGAAAATGTTAGATTTAAGAAGTCTGCTTAAGTGGTTACTTTTGCTCATGATCAGTCTCTGAGAGAAAGACAGATATCTTTAAAGAAGACATGGAGAAACTATAGCAGATTTTCCTACCAGTTTCCTATCAGTTGTAACAGACACTTCGGGGATAGCAATGAGGTGGTAAAGGAGAGGGGGGAATGGTGATGAAACTTCTTCCAGGATTTACTCTCTACTAGTGACACACTATTCTCACATTTAGTGGATCTGTTATCACAGTTACCTTGGCCCTCTGCTCAGTTTTTCAGTACATGCACATCCTTCAAAAGCTGCTCTGGTACTGACTCGGTTCCAGCACGTTCTGAAGGTGACCTACAACATCCCTGCACATCAGAGAAGAGAGTGCTCCTCCTCAATCATTTGCTTAAGCTGAGATTAAAAAGTCAAAATACTTGTTGTTAATATAAGCAAGAAATTAACCAATGCGTTCAACACTTCAGCATCTTCTTGTATGAGTTAAAATGGTGGGGATCATCCAGCCTTCCTATCACTTCTCCCCACAGGACTTTTCCACCTGGCCCAGAAACAGGTGATATAGAAAATAAGAAACACCTACAGCAAAAAAGGATAAAAAAATCTCTGGTTTTTGGTTGGTTTGTTGGTTTGGTTTTTTTAAGTTACAGGAACTTAGTCAGTTTTTATAAGCTCCTCAGAAACAGCCAGTTTCAAAAAGAGCTGGGGTCTTTCTGAGAGAAAGGCTGCAATTTCAGTCATGCAGGAACTCGACATGGAGACAAATATACTTTAAGTTCGGTTTTATTGTTTCTGCATTCCTTTTGCCGATAAAACAAACTCTTATTTTTTAAAAAAATAACATTTTTCCAGGCAGTTTGGTAAAAAGACCCACTAAGTTCATGTGTACCTGCTCCGGGCTGAGCTCAGTTAGTACGCAGACAGAACACTGGACGCTTGGCGAAGGATCCAGACACCCAGCGACGGAGGCAGGGCGGCGGGGCAGCCCCACATACCACAGCCGCGGCCCGCCACACAAGAACACCGCTGCACAGCTAAAGACGAGGCTGGGCCCCCCGCCGGCGGCTGCCTCTCATCCCCCGCACACCCCGGCCCCTGAGCGGTCACGGCAAGGAGTCAGCACCCACCGAGCTGCGGCTCCGCGGCCGGGGCGCGGCAGCAGGCAGGCCCGCGGCCTCCTGCAATGGCCGCCTGCCTAGCGCTGCCCGCCAGCCCGCCGCCCGCTCCGCCCCGTCCCGCGCTGCCAGGCCTCTCCCTCCGCTCTGCCGTTCGCTCCTCCTCCGAGCCGGGCCTGCCGGGAAATAGACACTGAGAGCGCTCCAGGTGGGCAGCCGGCTGCGGGCAGGCCCGCACCAGGGTGACGGCCCTAACGGGGGGACAGCCGTCCTCTACCACACCCAGCCCCGCGGCGCACTGCGGATCGATTGTCTGAGCTGGCATTTCGGCTACAAAGCGTTACCCTCTGGTCTCGCTGGAGGGCAGCCTGGCGGGAGCCGGCCTCCCCCGAGTGCGGACAGCAAGAGCTGCTCCAGAAGCAAGAGATGGAAAGCCTGAGTAGCTAAAAATGGGAGTCTTCTGGCCTTACTTCTTCTGGCTTCAGAGAAAGTAATCAGTGTTAATGAGGTGGTTTGGATTTTTTCCCTGCACTTTCTGAGGGACAAAGTTACGCAAAGTTAGGCAGGCCTGATGTCCCCATGATCCTGGAAGTGGCATGGGTTTTAAACCACATGAATATTTCACAGACTGCATTGTTAGTTTTGGTCTTTAAAGAAACAGCTATCAAAGGAACCTCTATTTTTCCTCAGGTTACCCAGTTCTGTAATAAATAGAAATTTCAGCTGGGAAGAATCATAGAATCACAGTTTAAAGCCATTCCCCCTTGTTCTGTCACTGTCAGAAGTCCTTGTAAAAAGCCCCTCTCCAGATTTCTTATCAGCGCCTTTAGGCACTGGAAGCTGCTCTAAGGTCTTCCCAGGGCCTTGAAAGGTAAATACATCAGTACAGGCCGTATAGCCCCGTGTTGGAGCCACACCAGCAGCACCTGCATGTGCAGGACCAGGACCAACCTGACCCTCTCAGTACTCACCTCCCCTCTGGTATCCACAGGGCATCCTGGCTCAGCTCCTGCATCATCTCGGCCTGCAGATCAAACTTCTGCGCCAGTGTCTGCAAGCTTGAGTCCAGGTCTGTGAAGAGAGTCTCCAAGGTTTGCAGCTTGGTTTCTACTCTGAGGGATGGAAAACAAGCGTGTTTCATAGGTACTTAGGCATCAACGGGTGATGCTTTCTGCCGTGATGGTGGGTGACACCTATGTTGCACTGTGAACAGATCCAGATGCCATTCTGAGGCTTCTCTCAAGCTATATGAGAACATACACCACTAGAAATTAAGGGGATTTTGACACAGCCCAAAGGTATTTTTTGCCCTTCCCTGGTGCAGAGGTCTTATAATTTGTAAATGCAGATGCAAGATTTGTATGTAGATGTGTCTGTAGGTCTCAACCATTTGCATTAACATTAGTTTTGCAGGTTTTTTTCTCAAATTACGTTTTGAGGTGATTTATGCTTTTACTCGTGGTGTCAGGATCTTTTGAACCATTTCCATCTGACACTGAGCAGAACTTCTCATTCTTCCTCAGATTAAAAATGACACCAATAATAAACAAGCCACCTGCAGTATTTATCTTCTCCCAGCTCATCCTGCTCTGGTGTTCTATTTTGTAGGACTGTCCTTCCACAATAAAACAGTGCAATAAGACCACCTTAGTAAACCAGCAATAAGAAAGCTGCTTCTATAGCTTGGCTTTGCTGCTCTTTACTCACAGAGTAGGATGTGTTGGGCTTCTGTCCTTCCAGGGGTGTTTTTTGTGAAGACCATTTTCTTTATGTTAGGCTCTGAGGTGATTTACATTGAGGTGTGTTCTGAAGAATCCTGAGGATCTCAAAGCTATCAACATACAAATCATTCAAAGTTGCTTCCTAAAAACTGAACAAACACCTCAGTACTACATACTTGACAAGTACTTGCAGAGCATCAGCTATTTCTTCTAGACTTCTATTATTTTTCTTTGCATTTTACTGGCAGAACTTCAGGCTGTATCAGTTAAACAAAAACTATCTCACTATCTGAATTTTAGTACAAGCAAGGCCCTACATTTTTTTTTCTGTATCATCTCTCTCTTCATCCCCAGTTTGCTGCACTGCTTCTGTTACTATTATGATTATTATGTTCTTTGGCTGAACTTTTTTGTAGGGACAAAATACACGGTAGCTTTCAGGTGATGACATTAAAAAATAACAAATAGAGGCTAACTTTAGATAGAATGAGCAGCAGATTGTATAAAACAGTTTTCCCTTCTTTCATGCACAC
The DNA here is from genome assembly GCF_012275295.1 of Melopsittacus undulatus. NCBI lineage: Eukaryota > Metazoa > Chordata > Aves > Psittaciformes > Psittaculidae > Melopsittacus > Melopsittacus undulatus. The sequence goes on along the minus strand of NC_047532.1, from coordinate 24,622,094 downwards.
TCTACAGTATTTTTAGCTGGTTGTTTTAAGAGAAAGATCAAGAACCATTGCTGCACTGTCAGTAGCTCCCCTGTATACCTGCCTTTCTGTTCTGCTTTAGATTCTGTCTGCAGTTGACCTGAATGAGGAGAAAATAAAGAGACATCAACAAGGGCTTATTTTCCTAAGTCTCCCTAGCCTTAATCCATTGTCTGAGTGGCAGCTTGTACAGATCTTGTCTAACATTTTCTGATTGTTTCCTGAGGCTAGGAGACTTCTTTGACAGTCTTGGGAAAGCTGCTTACATCTTGATCTTACTTTGGAAGAACTTCTCTTGCTTCAGCAAGATGTTTATTGCTCAGAGCCTCCTGTCTCCTGCTGGGTGACAACAGGTATTTTGGAACTGGGCATGTTTCTGACAGGGTGTTGGATTTCAACAAATTATTGTCTGTCCTGATGCATTCCTGGACTAACTTTTGGGTGGGGGTTTCATCCATTTACATGTATTTATGTGTGCATGTTGGCCAAGAGAATTTTAGGACTGAAATAGAACTTTAACTGGGAAATGGAGATTGTGTGGTGTAGAAATGCAGGTAGTTCAGAACTAGAAGAGCTCATAGGATAATAATGGGATCAAGTCTGTCAACACAGAGAGAGCAAGTGAATAAGCTGAGGTGAGGTGGGTTGGTATTTGCTGCAAATAAGTTTCAGCTCCACTTCATAGCCATAGCTGAGCAAGGAGAGAGCAGCAGTCTAATAAGATGAGGCGATGGTTCAGAAACTCCAGTAGCAGGAGTTTTTGGAATAACAAAGTGTTATTCCTAAATAATACACCTTTAGTCCAGTGCTTTAGAATTTGACCAGTTCTGTCTTTCCAGCACTTTCTGATACCAGGTGTATTGCCTGTCTGTAAATTACACTTGTGCGGTTTTAAGCATCTGTAAGCAAACATTTCATCATTTGCTAATTTTGGTTCTAAAAATTTCTGTTTAGTCACACCATGGTAGGACCAATCTCCATAACTAATCTGCTACAGCTTTTTGTAAATTCCAACGGAATCGGTGCTGCTGCTTCTTGGATCCAAGTTCTGAAGGAAATGATGAATGGATTAAACCTCCTGCTTTCATTTCGGTCATGACCTCTAAACACTTTTTCCTTTAATGCAAGTGAAGTTACCGTTACACTTACTTCGCAGTACCAGTTAGATCCACACTTCTGCAATCAGTTTCCCCACAGACTTAGTTTTCACTTTTTAAGTTCAGGAGTGTTTCCCGTGTTTCTGTTTCTCTCTCTGGTCAGGTCTCTAGGTTTGGGTTGTTTTTTTTGTGGTTAACTGGAGTCATAAAAGCTGTTGGTGAAAAATGTTAGCATCTTGACTGGTCGCTAATTTCATAAGCAGAAGTACTGCATTCCATCAGCTGTGATACTGTCAATAGACAACAATCATTTTTACTACAGGTAAACCAGAGTTATATGTGTGACACCTAAGCTGGCTTAAAAATGTCTTGCTTGATACCACATGCACAGGAGTATGTTAAAGGGAGTATATGAAAATTCCTATGTGAAAATCCACCAAGAGAAAAGACTGGAAAATTTCAGACCCTTTTCCAACTCCTTTTCCTGAATCCTGTAATTGTTTCCCATCTCATTAGAGACACCATCTACAAGCAACTTGTGCTGTCGCACTGCAGCTGAACACATGGACGGGTGCCAGTAGGGACAGCTGAGGCTGGAGTATTATACATGAAGCCAATGAACCTGTTGGTAAAGTCTTCCTCTTCTGAGTACAGGCTTTGAAAATGGAGGGTAAATCCATGTCACCTATGTCCCAGTTCCTCAGCAACATTGATCTCCCTTCTTAAAACTTCTAAGAAAGGCCTGTTCTCAGGGGAAGGAGGATGTTAATGGTAACCAGTACTTCCTGTCTTTGAACCCTCCAGACTCCGAGGCACTTTCTGAATTCAGAAGTTCATCCCAAACCTCCCATTTACAACAGTATTAGAGTGTGAACCTGAATTTGTTACTCATAATCACCCAGCAACACTTCATGCAGCTACAGGCTTTTGCTGATGGAGCAGTTACTCAAATCCCGCAGCGAACAGCCAGGACTAGCAGTTTGCAGGCTGGCCAAAATAGCATTCACCCTTCCTCCCCAGTGACTAAAGGAGAAACACAAGATTGCCCATGAACTACTCCCCTTCACATATACAGGCAATGTATATTTACATCCAATCACCCATCAAAATGGCAAAGGAAGCACAGGTTTGTCATTCTAACACATAGTCCTTTCCCCTCTCCCCTGCCCCTTGTCCTTCCCTGTCCCTCAGCACAGTGCCAGCACAACCCTTTAATGACCTGTTTAACGTCTCGTTCAGGGAGCGCAGGGAAATGCTGGCCTTAGCCATCTTCCTGAAGAGCACGAAGAGAAGAAATAAAAGCTGAAGTGGGCTTGAGTCTTTCTCCTGAAGCAGGCAGCAACAAGGACAGGGGATCTGACTCCTGCAGGAGGTTGTTTGTACCAAAGCTTTTTATAGACTGTATATCCAAATATAGGTCATAGATGCACAGACACATGCTCATAAACATATCACATACTGAACTAGCATCCGGACCACTTCCTCTGACCCACTGGTCCTGTCTGTCTTCATACATAAATGAATTCTGAAATGAGGGCTAACTACACTATTTGGCTTTTTTGCTGTGTTTTGGCTTCATTTTGCTGTGTTTTGGCTTCATTTTGCTGTAGCACTCACCCACAGTTCATGTCTTGGGCCAAATTCTCCTGCTGTTAAAGTCTGCACAAACAGATTGCCCCTTTTTCTTGTTGTTTTTTGAACGCTATGATGGTAAAATCAGATTTGGATGAGAGTGAGTTGTGTTGGGTTGCAGGGAGCAGCTTTGAGCAAAACCAAGATGGTTGGAAGCTCTTCCATACAGGAAGGACAGCCAACACAAGTGGCTAAAGACTTTCAGGAGCAAAAAAAGAGCTGGAAATTTTTCCATCCAGAGAAAGTAAAAAAGCAGATAGATAATGTGCATTTGGTAACAGCACACCTGGTGAAACAAGACAGCCCAAAGCCCACAGCAGTGAAGCAGGTCTCTAGCTAGTACCAGGCATTCTGTTTTGAGAAAGGTTAAAGACAACCCAAGGAAGAAAAAAAGCACTTTTTTTAGTTATTTTCCCCTTCCATGGGAAATCCAGCATGAACTGAACACTTGAAAAGCTGCCATGTTCCTACTTAGTACATTCTCCCCACCTGCTTCCTGCAAATTGAGAGGTATTTCTAGCAAACCAATTTCTGCTCGTTGTGTTTCTAAAGCTTTGGTAAGACAGTGAAAGTATTTGGGTAAAGGGGAGCCATGCCTTTGGCCTTTTATGTTCCCCCTGTGATGGGGTATACAACACATCTTGACACAATTGTGTGTAAGTCTGGCAATATTACAGTGAGTATAAGCACAAGAGAGCAGTGAGAGAGAAAGCATTTATTAAGACCAGTGTAATAGTTATTCTTCCCTGGGATAGACAACTAAATGCATGAGAGCTGACCCTTTAAACAGATGTTAACGTTTCCCCTGCTCCTTCGTTTACTGCAGTGTGAAAAAAAAAACAATTGCCAATGACAGTTAAACTAAATGGATTACTCATTGATGATGCTTCTTTAGTTTTATACGCAGCTGCTGACCAATGAAAAATGTATTTCCACTTAAGCTATGACACAGTTCAGCAGGGGAGAGTAATGTAAAGCATTGCAATAGTTCAAAGTGCAAGTGGCTCAGTCAGTGGCATCTTTGTTACTGCTCAGCATTGTGGGCATCCCCATTAGTTTGAATTTATTCCTCCAATGTTAATTATGTCAGCTTAGTCATAAACTAATATTACCCCTAAATATACTGAAACCCGTTTTACCTAAATTCAAGGAGAAAACTGCCAACCCTGTAAAAAACAGCTGCAGTGAATACCAACAGTTGCTGTAAAACATTGTATGAAGCCAGTTCCAAGTACTTGCGTGAGTACACAGCAAATCCCTCCCCCTTCTGAAGGATGTGGCAGGTTTCACCGTTCAGTGCACTGTCAGCATGTGTAACTGGACTCCTTTCAAGCACTCTTGAGAAGTGGTTTTGCCCCTGAAATTTCTTTAAACATCTCAGTCTAGTGTTCTGCCAGTGGATACACAGATACAGAACTACTCTGATCAGCAACTAATACCCTTTTGGACCCTTTGATCTCTGCACAAGCGATCCAGTTCACTTTCTCTCCGTGCTCAATGGTTACCTTTGGTAAAACTCTAGTATGTTCATTTGAAGCCACTTTGTTGAGCTTCCCATCTTTTCTGGTGGAAGCCTTCCTCCTCTGTGGTGATTTTGCTGGACTTTTCAGCTGCTTTCCAATGTCACTGTTCACATCCCAGAGCAAGACTTTCCCGTCATTTCCTCCACTCAGCAACCAATATGCTCCTGGCATAAAGAGGACCTGTGATACTCCCAAGCTGTGACCCTGAAACTCCAGCTCACGTTCAAACTTGACACCGGTGACTCTAAATATTCTGACTTTACCGTCTTGAGCTCCACAGCCAAAGAGGTTGCCGCAGGATGCAACAGACAGGGAATGTGCAAGCGGCGGGTTGAAGAACTGGCCAGCTGACTGTGGACTGTTCTCCTGCACTTCACACTCCTGCAGGTTTGTGGTCCACAAGGGGCGAGCTTTCTGCAGGTTCCACAGCATAACCTTGAAAAAAAAGTATGAATCAGTAATTTATCCATTTTATGTAAGATCAGATCTTTCACTAACTGTAAAACTAAACCATTATGCTTCATGCTGGAGCACCTCTACTGTGGAGACAGGCTGAGAGAGCTGGGCTTGCTCAGCCCGGATAAGAGTCTTAGAACAGCTTCCAGTGCCTAAAGGGGCTGACAAGAAATCTGGACAAACTTTTGACAAGGGAATGGGGTAACAGGACAAGGGTGAATGGCTTTGAGCCAACAGAGATTTAGATTTAACATTAGGAATAAATTCTTCCCTGTGAGGGTGCTGAGGCCCTGGCACAGGGTGCCCAGAGAAGTTGTGGCTGCCCCATCCCTGGCAGTATTCAAGGCCAGGTTGGACAGGGCTTGGAGCAACCTGGTCTAGTGGAAGGTGTCCCTGCCCATGGCAGGGGTTTGGAACTGGGTGATCTTTCAGGTCCTTTTCAACCCAAACCATTCTATGCACGAGTGCAAGGGATGAAAGATGCATTGTGAGGAGTTGGTGAACTTTACCTGATAAATATGTCTGATCTTGACAGCATGCTTTCCAAACCCTCATACTGCCCTACTCAGTAGGGTCAATGACTCAGACCACAGAATGGATGAAGGAGCTGTTCTAAATGTTTCTGCATTCATCTCGGCAGTAGCAATCATGATATACTCCGTATCATTTAAAAGGAGAGATGCAGAAACGCTAGCAGTTAAGAGAGATCTTTATCATTATGAATTTTAGTTTTGCCTGTCCCGTCTACTTGTTCTAAAATAACTGCTTCCACGAATGCGCTTGACAAATGGTACAGAAAAAGGCAAATGGTAGTCCAGGCTCCCATTTTTAAAAAGTCAACTTTGGGTCGTTGTTTTTTTATATTCAATGAGTAGATCTGGTTTGTGCTATGCCCATATTGAGGTAGGGCATTCTTTTCCTGATGAGAGGAGAGGGGTTTGTGCTTTAGACTTGCTTTTAAAATCCTAACCCCCTCCAAGTCCCTCATGGAACAACAACTCTGCCTTCAAATGAATCCTGTGTCTCATTGAGCATTTCAATGGCTGTGGATTTATACTGTGCCAGTTAAAAATAATTCTCTCAATGCTCTTCTAAGATCTGAATTGATTATGAGCAATTTCAAGGTCAACAGATATAAAAGCACGAGTCAGCCTAATGAAGTAAGTCCTCATATGCTGTTTTTTTTATCAAAACTTTGTTATTAATAAAAATATTCCTCCACTAGTAAACTCCAGTAGGAAGTACAGGAGGCTTTAGATTTGGGCCATAAGAGAGTTATCACACTGGCTCTGCGCTTCTGGAATCCAAATCACACTTAAGACATTCAAAATATGTTGGTTCCTGGCACTTTTCTGGTTTAGTGAGTGTTGTTGCTGGCACATTAAAACTACTTTGATCTGATGAACAGCAAAACTTCTCATAATGCTGTGTGTAGCACAGTAAAGCAGAGAGGCTGGGTCCTAATGCTTAAGGCAAATAATCCATTTTTGTAACAGACAGCACTGCAATAGCTTTATGAATTTGTCAACTGCTAACAAGTTTTCTGCAAATTAAGTATTTTCTGTCCTCACAGCATTGTTTCTGCTTCCATGTAACTTCTGGAAAAAAATAAACCTCCATGAAAAGTGGTGTGCAAAGGACAAATTTCCTCTTAATGAGGACAGAGATGTGTACAAGGTAAAGAATATTAAATGCTTCTAAGAGGTTAAGCAGAACAAATGATAAGTTATAAAAATTACTTGTCCTGACATGATACATACCACTTGGAAAGATATTTATCTACCTGTGTTCTTGCTAGCTTCCTGTATGCTTCAAGCATTTTGCCTTTCCTAATGATCATCTGTATTTCATCTGCAGCCATAACTGATCGCTAGGGACAGCTTCTGATTTTGGTCAGTCCAACAGGGAGCTAATGTGGCATGAGCATGCTTTGGACCATATTCTGATTTCCTCACCCCTTGCTCACTTTTAGATTGTAAAGATTAAAGAAGATAAAAACAGAGAGAGGAAGTCTTGAGTAGAAAATGGCACAAACAATCTCAACACTTAGTTTCTCCACCAAAACTACTTTAGAATGTTTAAGGAGCTTTCTGGTGACTGCAGGCTGCACACTCACACTCTGGGTGAAAGTCTATTGGTGCCTCACTGCACAAGTGACTAGTTACCATTTTGTTTCTCTAATAACCATCTACTTGTATGCAAATCACCTGCATGTCCAGTCCACAGGAAACAAGGCTTTGAGGCCTCTGAGGTCGAAAGGCAACAGAGGAACAGATGTTTGAGTGTCTCAAGGACCGGGTGACTTTTTTGTTTCCCAAGTCGATAACTTTTATTGCCCCTGAGTCATCTGCTGCAGCCAAGAAACTGTCAGTCTCATTCACTGAGAGGCAGTTGATCTCCTCCTCATTCACATGGAAGTGTTCAACGGGCTCCTTGAGGGATCGGACATCCAGCAAACTGATAGTTTCTCCATGGGAAGTGTACAGCCTGGTGGGACAGCAGGGAGAGAAAACCACGGAGGTCACGTCATCTGCCTCCGGTAGCTGGAGCTGTCCTGCCAGAGTGCCTCCCCCATCCCAGAACGTGAGCTCGCCTCTCTCTGCACCTGAAGCCACCAGGCCTTCTGAGTTTACATTCAAGCACAATATAGAAGATGAATGTCCACCAATCCATTTGACTGCCATGTTTCAGGGACACCTCTGAAACAACAAACATACAAAAAAAAACCTGAATTCAGATGGTGTTTGCCTCATTACAGGAGAAAGTTTATCAAAGCAACAAGATCATCCTATGGACTATAATGTAAACTATTTGAAACTCTAGTGTCCAATTAAAACAGGCATCTTTACGATCAGTACCCAAGTGTTGCTTAAACAGCACCAACATCAGGAATACCAGCTTGGAATGACAGTGGTGCTAGCACATGTACCCGTGCAGCACAGGGAGTAGATCTGCCCTGACATGGCTGCCTAGGTGAAAGGTGCTTCCTCAGCACATAGGGACATAGCACACCTAACAAAACAGGCAGCACAGTTCCTAATGGGAGGTACCGGAAAGGAGCATGGGGAAGACCGCAAACAGGTAAAGTCAGTCTGCAGAGGAGTCACATTGCTCCAGCCTGGGTGAGAGCACATGCAGACATCTGTCTTTCACCCAGCTGTGGAGGTGCTGGGTAGTCAGTACCTAACATCGGTTTGTAAAGCAGCCTCACAATACGTGGAAAAAGAAATCCATACTGGTGCGAGTGGGATAAAGTAACTGCCTTAATTATAGTTTAAAGCACGCATTTGTGTGAATATAAATTAAGTCGTGTACTCTGTATTCCCAAACTGAAGGTAATTTTCTTGTGACTGGTAAACACCAAAGCATAAACAGCTCAACAATGTCATCGTTTTAAAAAAGCATTACTGGTTTGAGGCAGGTAGTGAACCGGTTTTCAACACATTTAACTGTGTCTCAAAGCGCACCCATCGAGTTTACCAGGCAGGGTCCTTTCCTGGGCACAACCACACACAGCACCCCATGTGACAGGGCTGTTCAGGAGACCGAATCAGCAGAAAACTGGGGGAAAAATCCCAAAGAACACAAAAGTAAAACAAGCTGTGGAGTGGAGGAGGACAGCTAATACCAGGACAGTTTTGCGGGACAGCCCCTGCAGCAGCTTTGGCGATCACAGCACTGCCTCGATATCAACTGTTCTATTGCACTGCTAGGCAATACAATATTTATTTACTTATTTTTACCATGTTTTTTGCCTGTGTTTTTTTTTCTTTTGTCAATCTAAACCGCTGCTAGAATTCACCCACTCCGTCAGGAAAACTTCGGTCGCACCTATTAAATAAACTACAGAAAGCGCCGGACACCCTACCCGCAACTCGGGTCGCACACTCGCACCCCCCGCTCTCTCGCACGCCGGGAACTGAGGTAACCTCTTTCTCCCTCCCACCCCCCGCAGCCCCTCACAGCGGTAGGCCCGAACCACGGGATTCAGGAAAACACCCCCCAAGCCGAGACGCCAGCTCCTCAAGGGAGCGGACACAGCTCTGACGGCAGTTCCACGCCGGGAGGGTCGCCGTGCCCTCCAGATCCCGGCCCCGCACCGGACCCCGGAGGCCGCGGGGGGGATGTGAAGCCGAGCCCGCCCCGCCCAGCCGGGCCCCCCAGCGCCCCGCGCGCCGCCTCACCTCCGCTCTGTCGGCCGCTCGCGACCTGCGCATGCGCGGCTGGCGGGGCGGGGCGCCCGCGGCGGTGATGGCGGCGCCGGGCGCGCGCGCCCCCTCGCTGTGAGGGCCTTGGCCGGGGAGCGCCCCCGGGCCGGGGCCCGCCGCCACCGCTGTCACCGGCCAGGGGAGGGGCAGCGCGGCCCCCGCGTCCCGGCTCACCGCCCGCGGGGAGCTCGGGAACGGGCACGGTGGCGATGGCGGCGGGCCCCGGCGGCGGCGGCGGAGGGGCGGCGGCAGCGGCGGGAGGGCCGGGCTGGCGGTTGCCGGGGCGTGTGCTGGAGCTAGTGTTCTCGTACCTGGAGCTGCGCGAGCTGAGGAGCTGCGCGCTGGTCTGTAAGCTGTGGCACCGCGTTCTGCACGGCGACGAGAACAGCGAGGTGTGGCGCAGCTTGGCGGCCCGCTGCCTGGCGGAGGAGGCCCTGCGCACCGACATCCTCTGCAATGTGCCCACCTACAAGGGCAAGGTGAGGCCGGCCCCTCGGGGACACCCCTGTCCAGCCCCACGGGGATACCGCCCTGGCCGCTTGGCCCGCCTGTCATTAGAAACTAAGCGGGGGGGCCCTGAAACACATGACGGGATTTTATCTCCCTTGCTGTCTTCCTCCTTGTTCTCTCCTAGGTCCGTGCCTTCCACCACGCCTTCAGCACCAACGACTGCTCACGGAATGTCTACATCAAGAAGAACGGCTTCACGCTGCACCGCAACCCCATCGCCCAGAGCACGGATGGGGCGCGGACCAAGATCGGCTTCAGTGAGGGCCGCCACGCCTGGGAGGTGTGGTGGGAAGGCCCACTGGGCACCGTGGCCGTCATTGGCATCGCCACGAAGCGGGCAGCCATGCAGTGCCAGGGTTACGTGGCCCTGCTGGGGAGCGATGACCAGAGTTGGGGCTGGAACCTGGTGGACAATAACTTGCTGCATAACGGAGAGGTGAACGGCAGTTTCCCCCAGTGCAATAACGCGCCCAAATACCAGGTGAGCGTGGCTTGGCACGGGCTGGAAACTCTACCATGTCTCACTGTGGCTGGCCAGGAACCTCCTCCCTCTCATGTCGTGGCTGTCTGTTGAATAGGTTCCAAATACTCACTTAAGGGTTTCTTCAGCTTCCCTATAGAAGGGCAAATGATATTGCCTTGCAAGGCCTTTCCCCCTTCCTTTACTGCTTGCTCAGACTACACCTGTGTATGGTGTTCAGTGCACCTGACCCTCCACTTCTGCACCTCTATCTCAAGTATTGAGTGCGAGGCATGTATTGTGAGCGTCTACTTAGTCATCGTGTTGCTTTTTGAAATAAAAGCTGTTGTAGTCTTATGAAGTAATGACTTGCCCCACAGCAAGGTGAACGTCTGTGGTATTTTATCCCTTTGTTGTATGGCAGTGTGAGCGGAGGGTAGTGCTTAGGCGAGAGTCTTCCTGCAAAAACCTGCAGCAGTGCTGACTTGAGTGTTGCTTGTTTGCTCGCTGGCAGCATTCCCATAGGTTACATCGCTTGGCTAGGATGCTGGGCTATGATGATGTTCAGATAATTTCAGGTTGTTAAATAGCAAGTGCCATTCTACCTTTCTGTCCCTGTAGAAGTGTTATCTTTGTTATTCTGGCTGCTGACAACTACATTTTGACTGCTGGATTGCTTCACATTACCAGCTTGAGCTGCATGTATTATAATTTCTGTCTCATAATGCTGTGGCTTTGTATGAGTATTGCCTAATGTTTCAATTTGGCAACTTGTACCTGATGTTTCTAAATTTCATGTAAGAGTTCACTGTCAAGCAGTTAATTCTGCTGAAGGTTATACCTGCTGTTTGGGGAATAATATCTAAAATTAGTGTAATGTAAGAGATTTAGATCTCTTTCCGCTTGCATGTTCCCTGGCATGCAAACTGGGTAGGCACTTTACAGACTTGCCCTTTTGTGCTTGCTTTCTGCTGTACTTGTCTAGGTCTTTCTGCAACAAAAGGGTGAGGAAAGGTTTTGAAGCTAAGAGTCCCCAGCTTGTGTAGGGAACTCAAGAATGAGCACAGTCGCTGCTTTCTCTCAAAATTGGTGATCATTTGGAGTTTTTATTATTAAGACATGTGAAGCAATCTGCTCGTAGAAAACATACTCAAAGGAGTTTGTTAGTGGTGGTTAGAAGAAAAATGTGTTGGCTGGAAGAAATCCCCAGCATTGGGGCTGACTGGTGAGGAACAGAAGTTTGTGTGGTGTCCTGCTGTGCTTGCTGCTGGTGTCTGGGACTTCTGTTTATGCCTAGAATAGTGTGTACTAATAAATGCAGGGACCTTTGTGCATGCCTAGATCTGAGTCTCTTGCTCTGTTCAGTGTTGATTTCACTTGTGTGTATGTATATATTTTCTGCTGCCTTGGCAAGGTGACAAACAGCTGCATAGTAGTGTATTCTGATATGTTTCATATGTGTCACTTACCTATGTAAAACGAGTTCATTGTCTTTAAAATGCTCTTCATGGAGCAATTGTTTGGCTATAGCAACAGTTAGACCCGGAGTTCAAGTGACTTGGAGGCCATTGCAAGGTTTCCAAACCTCTGCAGCATTCTAAAGCACATGGCATGTAGTATACTTGCTCTGGGTGCTCTCACAAGGTTCATAATAGAAGAGTTACATTTATTATCATGTAGGTTGGTGCCTACATACAGGCTGCCTGTTGGAAAAGGACAGCAGAGGTACTTGGGATCCTAGGGCATTTGAGCAAAATGGAGAAATTCCTGTCCTAAAAATAATGCAATAATGAGAAACAGGAAAGCCATGCTTTAAAATTACCTGTTGCATTATACGTGGCCTGTGCTTTACTTTTGTGTTTCTACTTGAACATGCTGACTCTGTGTTTTAATCCCTCCCCTTCTATCTCTGTTTCCAGATAGGTGAAAGGATCCGAGTTATCCTGGACATGGAAGACAAAACATTAGCGTTTGAGAGGGGCTATGAGTTCTTGGGAGTAGCCTTCAGAGGACTGCCAAAAGTTTGTTTGTATCCAGCAGTGTCTGCTGTGTATGGTAACACAGAAGTGACTTTGGTCTACCTGGGAAAACCTCTGGATGGATGACATGGATTGTTTTGTTGGGACATTGAGATGTGGATGAATGGGAGGAGAAATCTGCATGTTGGTTAGAGGGAAACATGTATTAAAGGAAAACCAAAAAAGTGTGGGTGTGTGTCCAAGAACCATCGAGGGGATCACATGGAGTTTTGAAATGGAGGACCAGCCATACTTCAGGAATTGTGTTCCATTTCCTCTTTCTACCAGGCCAGAAAAATCCTCAGGGTTGCAGTTGGTTTAGTGGGAAGCTCACACATTCATTTTGCAACAGATTTCATTGCTAAGATGGCAGTGTGTGACCTTATGTATTTAAGAAAGGATTTGATACAAAACTGCTTGAGGAAATTAACCTGAGATTTGTAAGTAGCGTGTTTTGTGAAAGACTCCCATTTTAAAACTGCTTGTTCCTTCCCTCCCCCCCTCCTCCTTTGGGCCAGTGTGGGTACTAGAGGACAGCAAGTCTGGTTGGGTTTTATTTACAGTTTTTAACATACTGAGAAGCATGGTCTGTCAGGACTGTCCTTCTCTAGTATAATGATACAAAATGTGTGCAGCTATTTTTAAGTGTATTTTAAGGGTTGTATATATAGAACACATTGAAAAGAACAGTTAAAAGAAAGGGTTTGTTTTGTTCTAACTGGGACATAATTTCTTAAAGGGACCCCCCCACTATGTGGCATCAGAAAATATACCTTGGACAGGTATATAACATTCATGTAAGTGTATTTCTTTTGTTATATTGTAAAGCATTTTGAGATGCTCTTGTGGAGTACCGTGCTACATTGGGTCATTTTCCATGTCAGTTTCCACAGCTTTAGCAACAGTTTTGTTCTCTGTAGAAAACACAAAGTGTTTTCTCCACTAGTTTCCTTTTGCCAAAATTTGCAGTCCCCTTTAGGAAAAGAAGCCACAACACAACGCTGAGCTTGTCATCCTTTCACATCAATATTAACTTCTTGAAAGCATTGTTATGCTTTGTAATCACTGTTGTGAAATGTTTCAAAACAATGAGTAAGGAGCAGTTTCTGAATCCAGACCTGTTTTCAGCTTAAATGGCTTTATAAGGCTTTTCACTTTGGCAGAACTTTTATTGAATTAAATAAAATCCCCCAGTACCCAAGTATTTACCTGCCCATTTTCAGTCAGGACGAGTAGACCTCTCACCAACCCTCTGATAGGGATTCTGGGTCAGGTTCAGTGTTTGGACTTTTCACTTGCACTGGTTTTCTAACAACCATTTACAAACCCCTCTCTGTGTTGGTATATGCAGGTTGGGGTGGCTGTGAAGCTGAGAGGTGCAGTATGAAAGGAATTCCTGGTGCCATCACTCTCCTCTGAGTTTGAAAGGTCTGGCTGGCTCGTGATTCTTGTTGGTGTTTCCCAGAGCTGTCTGAACTATCTCCGAGTTGGGCATGCTTTTTAGAGAGGGAGAAGGAAATGTTTATGCAACCTTTTCTTGCTTTATTTGTGCAGGAGAATGTGAATTGCCTTATAGCAGACACTGGCAATTCTCTGAGCATGGAAGGGGAATTCCTCTTAGGCTGTTGCTTGTTCACCCCTGCCTTCCCCCTGCCATTACTCCGGTCATGTGAAGAGAGTGGTGGAAGCAGAGGAGTGAGGCTTCCATTCTACTCCTGATGAGCTATCCTTGAAGTGCTTTTTACCCTGGTAGATAACCAAGTTCTGCACTGGAATAGACAATGTATGTCATTCCATTTGAAAGGGTTTAAAAGTATTTATTTGTTTCTTGTGTTATTGCTTAAAGGCAATATCAGGGTCTGTTCCTTTTGGCTGTGTTAAAGAAACAAAATATGCAGTGAGAAATGATGTTTGAAGTGGTGCTGAGAACAACCGAATAAATGATGTGGCACAGGCATATGAGTACCTTTTGGGCAAATCCATTACAAACATTGATTGTATTGGACTGTAAAGCAGGTACCTGCATAACAGACTCCTGGGGCACAAAGTAGGTGAAAAAAGGAAACAGAGGCCTGTCCATTTTCAGAAAATAAAGTTGTCCCTCAGATGAATGTATTGTCATTGCAGTCCTGAAAGATGCAACCTCTGTGCTTGTTCATGAGTCCAACTAGATGCAAGTAAAACCCCCAAGAACTTCTGAGGAGTTTTATTCACAAATTAAGATTGACTTCCATTCTTCAGACTGCATCTTGCCCTATAAATAACTTCCCTCTAAATTAGAAATGCTTAACGTTGAACATTCCCTTAAGGGTGGGTTTGGGGGGACTCACTTAAGTAAGATCATAACTTATTCCTGGAGACCAATGCTGGCTGTACAAAACATCAAAATAAACTCTGCTATAATTCAGAAGGGTATGTCGGTGTGGATTGCTGTAATGACATCCATGGTGTGGTGGTAGGAAAAATGGGGTAGCAGTTTGGTGCACCAGGAAGATTGAGTTGTTGGGACTGTGTGATGTACTGCATGACTGCTTGAAAAAGAGAATCTGATGAGTGGTTAACAAGGACCGGAAAACTCAGAGATCTAATTGCTGTGCTTGAGAAATGGCATCCTCCAAAACAGGGATGTTCACACATGGACAGAATGGGAAAAGGCTTTCCTGACTGCTGGAGGTCTTGATTCTCATCAAGGTGTTGTGTTCACTGCTGCAAGGTGCTTCCTTCCCAGGTCAGCTTCTCAGCTTCTCTCTGTTTCTCTAGCTTTCTGTAGGGAAATTCGATATTTTTGTTGTGCTTTTAGGGATAAGTAGGGGATTTTAGGAAGAAGTAGGAGACTGTGTTGTGGTTGTGAGCTCAGAGGTACTTGTTCAAACTCTCTGCATCAAGAATTTGTTCTAACACCTCTGTGAGCTTCTTCAGCAGCAAAGAGGGTTTGATGCTGTCTTGCCAAAAATGCAGAATCACTTTTTCTAGCCAGAGGTGCTTCAAAGTGAGCTAAAAGCTGTTTGAAGTATTTTCCCTACCCTGACTAGTGATTTAACTGCTTTGGTCAGGAGTTCATGGCTCCCATAACAGAAATCAGTCAGATTCACAGATGCTGGCTTCAGAATCCTGCAGGACATCCAGATTTTGTTTGGTAAGTGAACATTTTGTCTATCTTTCTAATAAAGCTCAGAATTTCTGTAGTTTAAGTGTGCTGTGAAATCTGTTGGGAGCTTAATAGTTGGTTATCTGATCTGGTCATGTTTCTGTGGTGGGAAGAGAAGAGCTCTGTATGGGACAGAGTTTGTTCTTGGTTTGGTGGTGGTTTGTTTTGGCCTGAAGTCAGAAGTTGCATGACTTCTTTGTCCATAAGAGGACAGAGGAGTTGATGGAATAAACTTAATGCATAAAGTTCAGATTAGATACAAGGAAGAAATTCTTTACTGTAAAGGTAGTGAGGCACTGGAATGGGTTGCCCAAGGAAGTTGTGAATGCTCTGTCCGTGGCGGTGTTCAAGGCCAGGCTGGATGGAGCCTCAGGTGACAAGGTTTAGTCCGAGGCAGGGGGTTGGAACTAGATGACCTTAAGGTCGTTTCAAACCCTAACTATTCTGTGATTCTATGATTCTAAGATAACATGGAAAACTGACCCTGCTAGGGATATTTTCTTGAAAGTGTTTTTTTTTTCCTCACTTAGAATGCAATGGAGAGTGAACATTTCAGGGAGTCCTGCATGTGCCTTCTACTAGCAAGCACCATTTGGTTTTGTTACTTCTGGCAGTGTTTCAGGTGACAAAACTAGCCAGGAGCAGATGGCCTTGATCCTGTGGGCTGAAATTCTGCTGCCTCCAATGTGGCTGTACTTTGCCTGCCTCTGAATCCAATAGCAAACTGGAACATATTAGCTTTTCTCTCTGGTTACCAATGATCCACATTTTTTAATTTCCTTAACACGTGGGGGTGTTTTCCAGATGGCTCCGTCTATTTTATTATCTTCCATTTTCACTGGGATGATCAATTAAAATAATGCTTGACCTGATAACAGTTTGATCAGTATTTGAGAGGTAACCAGCCCTCAGTGATTCCTGAAGCCGTGTATTTCAATGCTGGTATTTCAGTTCTAGCTAAATCTTTATATGATATAAATAGCTCTGGGTGCTGGCAGGAACACAGCTATAAGGGCTGTATGTGCTGCCATTCTCCAGAACAGCGCTTGGTTCTTGCACAGTAAAGATAACTTGGTGACATCTGTAGCCAGAAACTGGCACGACTGAAATCTGCTCTAGGATCCTTTCCACATACACATAAATGGTTACGAGTGTAACACATTAGATTGCTCTAACTGATAGTAGCAGACCTCATGCTAAGGAATAATTCAGTTGACAATCAGTTAAGTGGTAACTGTATACAGAAGCCTTTTCCTGCAGTGGTGCTGAACCCTCTAATTTATACTTCAAGCAGTTTCTTTCATGCTGCTGTGTGATGCTGTACGTCTGTGATGCTGTACGTGTTGTGGGACTTGTGAATGAATTCTCACACCTCTCCACGAGAGGGCAAAGTTAACAGCTCTGTGAGAGCCCAGGCTTTGAATTTCCTGAGTGTGGAGCAAAGTAGATGTTTAATGTGGAACCTTGTTGCTTCCTGGCCTCTTCAATAAACCAAACAAATCCTGAACAAAACAGAGGATTGCTGAGAGGTGGATAATGGGCATAGAATTTTTAAAATATCCTGCTTCATTTGAAGCTTGATCCTGAATTTAGGCTGAGCGAAACTTTGCGTTTCAGATTGCAATGACAGCAAACAGCTGTGACTCAGAGATCACCTTAAAAGGTAGAAAAGGTTTTGAGAGGCTCAAGCAAATAGTCACTTGCTGTTCCAAGGTCTGCTTCTTCCCAGACTTGCTTTTCTTCCTCTCAGGTATTTATGACCAGGAAACAGTGATATTATCAAAAACTATTTAAAACATTAAAAAATAATCCATTGCAGTTGTAGAAAAAAACCCAAAATCACTGAAAAGGGATTTTAAAATAAATATTACTGTATATTACAAGTGATGTTTATTCTTCTGCAATTTCACCAGCCCAAGAACCAAGGGTGTCTTTCTTTCCATGCCTGCACTTGCAGCTTGTTGGAGTTGTTTCATGTTTGCTTGACTTACTCTGTCGTCTTAATCCTAAAACCTGCTGGTGATGTTTGAATGGGGGTGAATATGACAGTGTAACCTTGCCTGTTCTTGCCTTTGTGTAGTGCCTGACCCTTTTGTGAGCTCCCAGTTTCTGCAGCTTAAACCTCGGTAGTTATATACAGAGACAGCAGGAGTGTTGCTGTGTGTGTAAATGAGTGGCCATCCTGGGACATGCAACCTTTATATATCTACAGTGTTATACTGCTCAGGATGGGCACTATCACCCCAAATTGTTTCATTGTATATTTTCCAAAGTCGTTTTTAATTATTTTAAATTCTATTGTCCTTTCTTGAACTTCTGACTTCAGGCTTGTGAATGTGCTCTTACTTGTGCAGTGCATGTTTAGAGGCATACTCCAAAGCCAGGGACAGATGTCAGAACAGCTGGTTGGCAACAGTGTGTAGGCTACAGCTACAAAATGCAAACGTTCAAGCTTGGTTATGTACCTGCAGCAAGACATGGTGGCATCCTTTGTTCCTGATGCCTTTGTTTAAAGCAATTCGTCAGCTTCAGTTTGCAGCAGGTGAGTTGAAGATCAAGGCAAAACCAAACCTGATCAAAAACAGGGAGCACAGACCTTTTTTCAACTCATGTAGGTGAGCATGTGCTGTGAGTACGACTTTCCTTAGACTCTCTGTAGCTCAGTAATGTGTTCAGTCTCAGAGTAAGTGATGGTCTGTTCTCCATCAGAAAACCCCAAACCCTCCATGGTACTTGTTTACAGGTAACAAATTACTTGTTGTAGCTTCAACTGCAAGAAAAATTTCAGTGATTAGAGACTAAAAGCCTGCAAGTGAGTTACTAAACCATGGTGTAAAGTTTTGTTTCCTTAACATCCTGTGCTCAGGAGAAGTAAGCCATATCCAATCACTTTTAAATAGAAACTTAGAACAGTATGCTCCACCAGCTTAAATATGTGACAGTAACTATGAAGTGGTGGACAAACCTGCCAGTCCGGCAAAGGATGTTCACCAAATTGCTTTTTGTGCAATATTCCGAATACTGCCATGGTTAAAGCTTTCCAGCTCTGTCTGCTACTTCCAGATCACCTTTGGGGTTTTTGTTGGCTTTCTAATTTTGGTTGTGGGGGTGTTGGTTTTTTTTTGTGCTCAGATGACTGAGAACTTTTTGCTCAGGCTGTATCTCATCTGACATTGGGCACCTCAGCCCTTCTGCAGGATGTTGGCAATATTTTCTGTTTTCTTACAGGAGACCAAGGAATACACCCTAAGTGCACGAGGATGCTGCAGTCCTGAACCCTGCAGACTGGCTCTTCTATGTCACCTGTCCCACGCTATCACGTGGGATCATGCTGAAAAGGAAAGATGCTGAGCCGCATGGCCGAAGACATGGGAAAGGAGGACTTTGGAATGTGAATGCTTTCGCTTGCTTCCAACGCTAATTGTAGTCCACCTTGAGAAGAGTTGTATGTGAGAGAATGCCATTTAGCAGGGATGTTTGCTCTTCTGATCAGAGGGGAAAGCTGTGTGGGATATGCTTAGCTCTGTAAGGAGCTGAGATAGTTTCACTTCCCTTCACATTAATGACAGAATTACTCACTTCTCTTAAGCAGAACACCAGCAGGAAGGGAGTACATGTGACTACAGATGGGAGTAGTTTTTCTTGCCATTTGCATTACTGTATGATGTCACAGCAGTGACTTGTCCATACTTTCTCCTTTTGGTGGCTTGCAGCCCCCAGCTCTGACAGTTTTCACAGAGTCACAGACTGATTTGGGTTGGAAGAGACCTTAAAGCTCATCCAGTTCCAACCCCCTGCCATAGGCAGGGACACCTTCCACTTTGTTGCTCCAAGCCCCATCCGACCTGGCCTTGAACACTGCCAGGGATGGGGCAGCCACAGCTCCTCTGAGCAACCTGTGGCAGGGCCTCGCCACCCTCACAGGAAAGAATTTCTTCCCCCTGTCTAATTGGAATCTTCTGTCTGTCAGTTTAAAGCCATTCTGCCTTCTCCTGTTACTACAGGCTCCTCTCCAGATTTCTTGTCTGTCCCTTTAGGCACTGGAAGCTTCTCTAAGGTCTCCCTGGAGCCTTCTCCAGGCTGAACAAGCCCAGCTCTCTCAGCCTGTCTCCATAGTAGAGGTGCTTCAGCCCTCGGAGCATCTTTGCGGCTCTCGCTATGCTAAAAACTTTAGTGAAAATGCTGGTGTATATGGTTTATTTTATTGTACAGTACAAAAATAAGGTAATTTTATCTGGGAACCCTGCAGGGAAAAACTTGGGCAACCCTTCTGGGTCTTGCCTCTACCAAAGGCCAAAGTTCAGCTGTAAGCAACCTGATTGTGGGGCTTTCCAGCTCTTGAGATTTAGGAAGAAAGTTGTTTTCTCTGGCTTCAGGCATTTCTGCAGATGCATTGCAAGCAGTTCTCTACAGCATCTGGATTTTCTCTTGTAAGGGAGTGGATGCACTTGGCTTTCAGTTGCTACAGAAATACCAGTCACTGCTACTGCAGTATCTGATGTGTTCTGCAGTGTGCCCTGCTCTGAAGACCTGACCATCTGAATGCTCAGCCACTCTTGGAGGAGGAGGTTTGCTTTGCCATGGTGGTGGATCCCTTATGCAGACCTCAAACCCCCAGCCTGGGAAAGGCGGATGGGTGAAGGCTGGGATGAGCGGCAGCGGGCTGGCCGCAGGGTGGGCTCGGCCGCGTGTGCGGGCGAGCAGAGGGAAATGAGCTCACTTCTGCGGCTCTCCCTTCTGCAGCCCGCTTCCTCCTCATTTACATCTCGCACGCTGGCAGCTGTGGGAGAAGGAAGAGTGGCAACCGCAGGGATGGAGCTGCTTGTGCTGGACCTGCCTGCGGGAGCAGAACCAGGGTGCAGCCTCAACACCCAGCACTGAGGTCCAGGAAGTGGCTGTGGCTGAGCCGCTGACCAGCTCCCCTCTTCCCTTCCTGAATGGCCTGTGCTCTCAGAAATGTGCTTTTGCTTTCTACTAAGACCTATTTCTGACACCTTCTGAGTCTCATAGAGGGTACTTGCATCTTCTGGAGACTAAACGGTCAAAGGGATCCTCTATGAAATTGGAGGAGCTCCTCGTTGGTGTCTAGATCCCCAGTCAAATGTCCTTCAAGCCCAAGGATGTAGTTTTCCATGGTGCTTGATGCTCACCTGAGTCCATGTAGGCTCACTGCACATGTTCAGTCTGGTGGAGTTATTTCCTTCCCTTCCTCCCTGAACTCATGCAGCCCCAATGTCTGCAGGTGTCAGCAACCAAACCAGTGGATTGCTGCAAAGGCAAGTGAGCCAGCTTTGCTCAGAACAACCCAGAATTAAATCTGAAGCCTTCTTTGAATCCCTCTTTCCACCAGAACACCTGGCAAGAACTAGCGGAATCCTGATGGCTGAAAACTGGGGAGTGAAGGTGAGCTTGGCTGTGGATAAGTGGGTAATTGTAGAGCGAGACCATGCCAGGGGCATGGGCTACTAATGGAAAGGGAGCAGGAGTGTCGGGGGTGGAATCAGCGCAGAGGAGGATGCTTTGGCTACAGGGGGTTCCAGGCACATGAACTGCTGCTAAACCAG
This sequence comes from Melopsittacus undulatus, assembly GCF_012275295.1. Classification (NCBI taxonomy): domain Eukaryota; kingdom Metazoa; phylum Chordata; class Aves; order Psittaciformes; family Psittaculidae; genus Melopsittacus; species Melopsittacus undulatus. The sequence continues at coordinate 24,601,460 of NC_047532.1, read as the reverse complement.
AGCCTGAAAGCTGTAGTTTGGTGGCTAAATGTCAGTGCTAGCATGTGTTTCCTTGGAAGAAGACTGAGCATGGTAAGATAAACAAGCACACAGGTTGTTTGGCTGGGGGGGGGAAAGCAGAAGATTTTGAAGCTGATTATAAATTGCTGATTTTTGTCTCTTGGTTTCCCCTGCAAGAAATACACCTAAGGGAAGCTGTGCTTCTTGCAAAGCTCCAGTTCAGCTGCAGCACTGGGCTGCAGAGATGCCATGCTCGTGTACACGAATGCATCTGTGCCATCCTGGAACAGGACATGTCCTTACTTATCGTCTGGTGATAAACTGGGTGGAGTGTTGAGAAATTTAGCCAGATGAACTTCAAAAGCTGTAGCTTAAAGTTAAGTCACCCATTTTAGCTTTTTCTTTTTGGCCCTGTAATGTACAATCGTACAATCTGTTTTCTTTTTTATGTTCACAGTTCATCTTAAATTAGAGGCAACTGCTGCTATGAGCAGCTTCTGAGATATGGTAGACCTTCAGCTTCCCAGAGCAGGTGATTAAATTAAATAACTTCTTGATATGTTCGCACTGCCTGTGCACACTTCAGCCAAGCAGCAAATGGAAATTTGGCGTGGGATTTAAAGATAAAAGTTGGGTTTTCTTTAATTTTGAGTTGTCACTGACCACAGTGCCTGAGAATGAACGGCTGGAGGGAAATGTTGGTCGTCACCCTGCGACCATTCCTCTCTTTCTGAGAAGATCCAGCAAGTGAGATGCTGCTGTGAGAGAGTTGGTCACTCAAGCTTACCTAAAATTTTCTGTTTGCAGTTTCCCGTGAGCCTGGGGATGGTGATGTTAGGTGATTGTGACTGTTTCCATAGGTATTTGCTGAAGCCCCCCCAGGCTTGTTTCCTGGAGCAGCTGGTTCATCTCATTGCAGGGGTGCTCTCTGCATCCTCTCCTTGTCAGGCAAAATGCTGGAGACTGAGTGAAGCCGGAGGCTTTGTGGGATGCTTTGCACCATCATCCCTTGCAGAGAATGACTTGCTTAATTCTCTTCAGTTCTCCATCGCAGTGGGAGAAACAGCAGCCCATGGAGAAACATTTCTGATTTGCTTTGCCCTGACCTGTCCGAGGCTGTGGTCCTGCTGTGGTGTGGGCTGAGAATGACCCTTCTCTTGGTGATTCCACTTTGGAAGAAATCACATTTCTTGCAGGAAAACAAGGGGCATGCTAAGGTGTGGTGATGGGGTTGTTGTTTTCTGTTGCAGTTTCCCCTTTCCCATGGGGTTCTGGTGCAGCAGCCCGAGGTTGACCAAGAGGCTGCTCTCATGTTGCAACTTTTCTCATGGTTTGTGCTTGGGAATTTGAGGGTTGTTAAGAGAAAAAGATGATTTGGAGGAAGGAAGAGGTGGGAGGAATGGAGGAAGTTTAGTGGGTGGAAAACTGTATGGAGATTCCCAGTCCTCTCCTGCAGCTGCAGGAATTGCTGCTGTACGTGTGGACACTGCTTCAAGCAGCTGAATTTTCTTCAGTGTAATCCACTTATGCTGCTGAGGTGAACTGGAGCTTCCTGAAGAACTGATCAGAAGAGCAGCTGCTGGCAGCTCAATCCCTATCCCTTTACTGCACTGAGGTTATAAAATAAATAAAACCCCCTCAGAGCACACATCCACTTCTTCCCAGGAGGGCTGGGTTGGGTGCATGATGCTACTCGAGAGGAGAAGGAGGGGAGCAAGCAACAGTGTTGGGATGTTTTTAAAGCCACATGGCTGCAGGATGTGGGGAAAGTGTGAAATAAAGCACTGCTGCCAGATGCCCCAGCACAGAGCTGGCGGCTGCTCTGTGGGATCAGCACTGGTGTGTGGCTGCTTTCTGTGGAGGACAGGGTGACAAGGTGCTGTGGGGGCTCCTCCATCCCATGGTGCCCTGTCAGTGAGCACCTTCACTGCTGGGGAAAGGGGGGTTCACTGGTTTGGGTTTGGTCAGTCAAAGCCATGATCTGGGGATGAAGCAGGGGATGATGTACATTGTTTCCTCTCCCAGCTCCTCCTGGGCTACAGGGAAGAAGATGTATTGACCTTTGGGACATCACCTTGTTTGGTGGCACAGTATGAAGGAAATCTCATCAGAAGGTCACCCTTGAGCTTCCAGATCACCCAAGAGCAGAGTATTACCACAGGTGAGAGTGCTCAAGCTTTACAGCTCCATGACTTTCCAGCCCTGGAGTGAACCTTTGCCAGCTCTTGTGTCTCTGAGCATCAGATGAGTGGTTTTAGTGTGGATTGGGTTTGTGGCAGGGATTTGGGGATGAGGAGTGGGCTTGTAATCATTGACCGGTCTCAGCTCTTCGTGTGACCTTGAGCAACACCATGGGAATTTTGCCCTGTTGCAGAGTTTCTGCCATCTGCTCTGGTTCACTCGAATGAGGAGTGCTTCTCTCTTTTCCTTCTTGGTTTTTACACTTCAAACTTCCTTGAAAATGGAGGAAATGAAACCACAGGGCTTTTCTGTGAGTGACATGGGAGAGCTCAGGATCCTTCCAGAGAAGAAATGAAATTTAGGGTGAAAAAAGCAGAAAAAAATCCCTCCCTCATCATTTGTGCTGGCTGCAGGAGTTTGGGGGCCACTTGGTCTGGCCAGGCTGGGATGTCCCTTGGTGGAATGCTTGGTGTGCCACAATAACACTGTTGATCTCCCAGCTGCTGCAGAAGGTCCCACTGGATGTGGAGCACAGACATTCATAGCAGTACCTGCTGATCCTACCAGGCAGGGTCATGTTACAGGGCTCAATCCTTTCTCTGTAGTTTTGAACTCTTTCCCAGCTAGGTAAATCCAGGCAAACTGTTTTTCCCCTCGGCAAATAGGCTTGTTGGGGATTTGGGTGTGCACGAGGACCCTGGGAGGAGACATGGGGTGGGGAGGGAGACAGAGAGCAGGGATGGATTGGGATGAGTAGGAACGGGGCCTCCCTATTCATATTACCTTGAAATGTGGAATTTTGTCTGGCTCTGCCTGGCAGTTGTAGGAAAAGCCATTTATGCTGACTCACAGGGGGACTGGCACTTGAGAGGTCTCTGTATCTGGATGGGTTTGACTTGCACCCTGGGTGCAGGGTTTGCTGAAATCCCAAGCAGCCCCAGGAGACCCAAAGGTCTGTAGATAGTGGGATCTGAGCACCCTGAATCTCACCTGGGCTGGGCACTGGTGTCCCAAAGCAGGGACTCCACATCTGGGGACATTTTCAATCTTGTCTTGGAATGCAATGGGAAATAACAGCACCTCCCTCTTTCCATGAGGAAAGGACATCACTTGGCTCCTGTTGAAGCCCCTGTGCTGGGTGCCAGAGGCAAGCAGGGGATTAGAGGGAGATCACAGGAATAGTTGCCATGTGGGGGAGTGCTGCCCAGCTGGTGGCTTTTCTCCAGTGCCAGAAGGGTCAGTGGCATGGCTCTGCAGGCAGGAACCCCCACCGCCCCCGTCACTAACTGCTGCCTGAAACCCTTGCAGTGTTTCACTGCTGGGACTGCGCAGAGGAGTCTTGGTGCAAGGGCTGGTCCCAGTGCTGGCTCGTTCCTGGAACAGGCAGGAGCTACACGGTCCTTGACAAGAGCTGCTTCCCCTCACATCTCCCTCCCTTCCTACCCGGCCCCCACGGTTCCTCCTTGCTGGGGAGCTGTGTGTGAGTGCATGACCCGGGTTGTAAGTGCTGAGATCAGTAAGCAGAGTGCCTGGCCATGCTCTCTGCCTCCATGTGACTGCAGTTTCCGTTGGCTCCTTCCGCAAAGGCTATATTAGCGCTGAGGGAGAGCGCGGGTGGGAGAGAAAACCTACCCTTGGCCCCAAGAGCACGCCAGAGAGGCCACTGGCTGCAGGATGAGTTGGGGCCAACCCTGTGCACTACATCACACAGTGAGTAACTAACCTCTGATACCTTTACCAGGGGTAAGCCCTGCCGGGGCGTTTTGGAGACCCCCCTTGCCACCTTGAATGTGGTGGCCATGCGTCACTGATGCCCACGCTCCCAAGAGCCGTGGCTGTATGTGCTGGTGCCAGTGTGCACCGCAGAGAGCACCCCAGGTGCTCCCAGACCTCTCACATGTGGGCTCCTGCTGGTGCTGCTGTCGCTGTCCTGGCTGGGTGAGCAGCATCGTGGCAGCCCCAGGGAGGAGTATGGGAGAATGAAAGCTCTTCTGGTGTTGGGGGAGGCCAGCGCTAGGTGGCAAAGAGGCTGAGCTGGGTGAAGGAACATGTGAGCTTCCTTGAGGGGTTCAGGGGCTGAAGGCGAGTCAGAGCCAAAGTCCCCATTGTTTGGGTTGCAGTGAGGACAAAGCAGGGTCTCCTGCCGCTGTGTCTGGTGCAAGGTGCTGCTGGAGACCATGGTCTTGGGTGGGTGCAAGCTGCTGAGCATCAGCTCCAGCCTGCGGAAGGGGGCTTCCTCTCCATCCCCACCAGAATAATAAATGCTGTTTTGACTAATTAAATCACCAGCTTATCACTTTAGGCTGTCCCAAGGAAGGAGAGAACCCAGGATATGTTCCCTGCTCCCTCTCTGTTAGGAGGCTTTGATCTGGGCTAACAAAAATAACCTCATTTCTTCTTCAAGCACTGGCAGTTATGAAGACACCACTTGCTGAGTCCTTGCTGAGAACTTGCTGCTCATTTGCCTGAAGTTCATCTTTTCCCCAGATGCAAATGCTGTCAACTCCAGTTCCACCAAGTTAGTAACAGGGCACCTTGTGCTGGAGACCCTCTGCTTCCCCAGGAGAGAACCTCCAGCACGGGCAGGTGCTGAAGGGACTTTGTGGTGGCTGGGCTGGTGTCCCCTGGGGGAGCATTAGACACCAGAGGCAGAAGACACAGGCGCTGGCATGGAGGAAAGCCTCTTCTCGAGGGTTGCAGCTCAGTGGTGTTTGTGAGCAGATGTGCAGTGACAATGATGTTTTTCCCAAGTGTGCTGGCAGCCCAGTCTCCATCCCTTCTTTTCTCCTGCCCTCCAAGCTCTCCTGGGTGGACCCTCCAAGGGCTCCTGATGGTGTGGGTGGGCTCAGTGCTGGTGCTGTTCACCACTTCTCCATGGCCAGCTCACGGTTGCCACCAGTATGGCCTGTTGGGAGCCCATTGCCTCTGAGTGCTCCTGGGGCGTTGCTGGGAGATGTGTGCTTGCAGGCAGCAGCCATGGGCAGGAGGCCTGCTGTGCACAAGGATCACCACTGCCATGATAGACTCCCTGGAAAACCTGCCCTTTTTGGGATGAGCAGTTTTTGACCTTCTCACTTCTGTCTCCATCTCTGCAGGAGTGCTGCTGCTGACATGGAGGTCCCGCTCCCTGGTCTCTTCCTGCTTCTGGTCCTTCTGGCACTGGGGGGAAGCAGGGCAGTCACAGCCTGGGCAACATCTTCTGGCAGCTGCAAGCTTGTAAGTCCACTCTTGCAAACCCTCACCCTCCCAACTGCTTGGTCTTGCCCTGAAAAATCCCAGGCACCTCAGCATCTTTAGTCCTTTCCCCTCCCAGCTACTAGCTTAGTGAAGGACTGGACTGGACGCCAAGGCTCTAAGCATAGAGCCAGCTCCTCCATCCTCCCTCTGCTCCCCAGACTTCTCCCTCCCCATCTCCCTCCACCTCCTGCCTCTGAGGGTGGCATTACATATCCACTTCTTGCTTTAGGTGCAAAGCACCATGGACTGCACTGGAAGATGGCTCAGCTCTGTCCCAGGAGATCTTCAAGGTGATACCGAGGAGCTGTTGCTTGATGACAACACTATTCAGGTTCTGGGCAATGAGTCTCTGCTCTCGTACCACCAGCTGCGATGTCTCAGCTTGACCAAGAACCGGCTGGAGCTCATTGAGCCCGGTGCCTTCCTCAGCAGCCAAGGCCTCCATGTGCTCTCCTTGGCAGACAACCTCCTCTTCACCAACTACTCACAGACAGCAGCTGCCTTTTCTGCTCTCCCAGCTTTGAGGATGCTGGATCTATCTGGAAACCACCTCACTGAGGACATGGTATCAGTTTTGGTCTGGAACCTGTCTTCCCTGGAGTCCTTGTCGGTGGCCAGGAACATCATCATGAGGTTGGACTCATCCGTCTTCACGAACCTGACACAGCTGTTGGAGCTGAACCTGGAGAAGAATTACATCTTTGAAATTGATGAAGCTTTCACAGGGCTGCAGCGACTGCAGAGGCTCAACATAGCTTACAACTACCTTCAGTGTGTAGTAGAGTTTGGGCTGACCCAGCTCAGGTTTCTCAATGTCAGCAACAATGTCATTGAGTGGTTTCTGGCCCTGGAAAGTGATGACCTTTTTGAGCTGGAGGTGCTGGACCTGTCCTACAACCACCTCCTCTTCTTCCCTGTTCTGCCTCGGCGAAGCAAGCTGTACTCCTTGCTGCTGAAGGACAATGAGATGAGCTTCTACCAACACCTTCCCAATGGCACATCCCTGGCAAATGTTACAGTACAGTTCCTGCTCCTTGATGGCAACTCCACCAACATCACAACGGTCAGCCTCTGGGATGAGATCTGCCACAGCAACCTCTCCTCCCTGCGCTTTCTAGACATGAGCCGGAATCAGCTCTGGTACCTGCCGGAAGGTTTCCTGGCTCAGATGCCTTCCCTGACCCATCTGAAACTCAACCAGAACTGCCTGGAGATGTTTCACCTGTCTGAAAGGGACCCTTTACCCATGCTGGCAGAGCTGGACCTCAGCCAGAACAGGCTGGTGGAGCTGGGGGTGGAGGTGGGTACCAGGGATGTGCTGCCCAACCTGCAGCTCTTCAACCTCAGCACCAACAGGCTGCGGACACTGCCTCCTGGGGTTTTCACCTACACCAGAAAGATCACTACTCTGGACCTCAGCCACAACCAGGTTGATCTCTGTCCCCAGCCAGTTGCTGCAGGTGAGGCAAAGAGTCCCCCCTGTGTGGACATCACGGGTGTCAAGACCTTGACTCATCTCTCCTTGGCTGGCTGTGGTCTGAGGGGTCTAGGTGGTCATCCCTTCCAGGGAACACTGCTGATGCATTTGGACCTCTCTGACAACCATCAGGTACTGTCCGGGAACCTGGGGTGGCTGCAGGACCTTGTTCTGACACTGCAGGTGTTGTCTCTGAGGAACACCAGTCTCTCCTCCACCACTGTGGACTTCTCTGCCTTTAGCAGCCTTGTGCACTTGGACCTTTCGGGGAATTCCTTGACTGCCTTCCCAACCTCACTGGGTGCCCTGAAACTGCGCAGCCTGAACCTGCGGAACAACTGCCTCCCGGCTCTGCCAATGGACATGGTGCAGGCACCACTGGGGAAGAGCCTGCGGGAGGTCTACCTCAGCCAGAACCCCTACAACTGCTGCACGCTGGGCTGGTGGGACTCCCTGCAGCGGGTCGAGGGCTTGCGTGTCCCTGACGGGCAAGAGGTGACCTGCAGCTATGCCTCCCGCACACTGAGCCCCAGGGCACTGCCCGAGCCCATTCTGCGGAGCTGCCGCTGGCAGACGGCTGATCTGGCCCTGCTCTACCTGGTGCTGGCCCTGCCCACCTGCCTCACGCTCCTGGTGGCCTTTGCCATCGTCTTCCTCACAGTCAAGCAAAAGCTGCTGACAGTGGTGAAAACTCGGTGTGGGGTGTCCAGCTCTTACTGATGGCTGAGGAGAAGGAGGAGGAAGGGCTCGGGAATGCTGAATGCAAGTTTGTTGTCAGGATTGCAGGCAGTAACCCCTCCGAGGTGGGTGAGATGGAGACGTGATGGATGGAGGATACAGGGGGTGCAGAGAGAGATACTGTTCCTGCTATGGATGCCCTAAGGGTACCCAAAGGATGTGGGGCCATGTCTGGTGATGGAGCCTGAGGCCATGCTGTCTTCAGCAGAAACCATCAGCTGATGTTGGCAAGAGTCAGAATCAGAGAATCAACTGGTTTGGGTTGGAAGGGACCTTAAAGCTCATCCAGTTCCAATCCCCTGCCATGGGCAGGGACACCTTCCACTAGACCAGGTTGCTCCAAGCCCTATCCAACCTGGCCTTGAACACTGCCAGGGATGGGGCAGCCACAGCTTCTCTGGGCAACCTGTGCTGGGGCCTCACCATCCTCATAGTGAAGAATTTCTTTCTAGTACCTAAACTAAATCTCCCCTCTTGTCAGTTTAAAGCCATTCCCCCTTGTCCTATCACTACAGGCCCAAGTAAAATGTCCCTCCTCATATTTCTTGTCATTTAGGCACTGGGAGCTGCTCTAAGGTCTCCCTGGAGCCTTCTCCAGGCTGAACAAGCCCAGCTCTATCAGCCTATCAAGTTGAGCAGACATGACACCAAACATCTCTTGGGCAAAGTGGCATGGACAGTTTCCCCCAAATGTGTTCCCCCCACCCTCCTTCAGGCTGTTCCTTTTATTTATTCACCCCAGTAGCCAGCTCTCTGTTGCAAAACATCCTCCAGGCCTGCAAACAGCCTCCATGAATTGCTCTGGGCTGGAGCTGCATCACCAGGGTGCTACAGAGAAGGGTTCTGTGATCACAGCTCCAGCAAGCACACAGGCAGCCCTGGGTATGTACCCTAGTGTGTGTGCCGATAAGACAGTTGTTGTCAGCAGGGCTAAAAGATGTGGTTTGGGGTGTGTTTCTTGGTTAAGTAAAAATTCCAGTTAGAAAAGCCCATTAAAAATAGGCCAACCTGCAACGATGTAAAATACTGATCAAAAGACAGTAGAATAAATCACTTGCAGTATTTTGTTACAGATTTCTTTTTCTCCAGTAACTGCTGGATTAAACAGATGCAAAGCAGATGAAACAAGAGAAAGCCTTTCTCCTTGTTGTGTACACCCTGCTTTCTGCTGGGTGCTGGCTCCAGTGGTGGTGGGGGTTTGTCCACCCAGCCCTGCTCAAAGCAGTACCCGCACTCTTGTACCAGCAGCACTACCTGGGGAAGTGCTGTTTTGTTCCTTGGAGAGTTGCTGTGGGTGGAAATGAAAAGTGGTGGTGGTTTGTGTTAACTGAAAAGCCCTGCTGGGACCTGGAGTGGTTTTATGCTCATGGCACCATAGGGCTTTTTCCAGTCTGCAGAAAATGCAGTAAAGTTATTAAGATAGACTAATGAGGTAGAAATTATAGCGTGATAATGGGTTTATTTGAGAAACTCATCAGGTTTCTTATCCTTTCTAGTCTCTCGCTGCAAGGATTATCTACTGGTTTGAGTCGGGATACATAGTTCATGGAGGATTGGGAAAAATAAGAAATTTGCTGTCTACACCAGAACTTAGTAAGCCTTTAAAGTATCAAATTCCTTAAAGTGCAGCCTCTTCAGCCTGATGCTATCAGTAAAAGGCTACACTTGTCTCAACAACTACAAAAAAAGAGAGTCTCTACAGCTTGATCTGTGTTCCAGTACTACAAAGAATGACCATACAATAATGGCTCAGCTATGGAGTATCCAGGCATAACTTCAGTGCAGGATCAGAGAATTTCTGAGACTGTGTCACTAAGGGTTACATTTTATTTATAAGCAGAGAATGAGCACCTGTCCATTGATGCAGCCTCCAACAATGATATTTGGGTTGCTTGGGCTGAACTGAAAGCAGCAGATGTCTTCAGGACACTCCCAACAGTAGCTAGAAGGAAACCCAAAATAGTTGAGAAACACAAATCACTCAGATTGCTTGTTCTCTTGTTGTTTGAACGCCTGACTGTCGTGGTTTAAAACCAAGTCCACACAGTTCACTCACTCCCCCCCTTGCTCCCCCAACTCCCGGAGAGTTAGGAAGGAGAATCCAAAGAATGTAGCCACCACAGGTTGAGATAAGCACAGTTTAATAGCTAACGCACAACACAAATCACTACTGCTATTACCACTACAAATAATAATGATAAAGCCAATAACAAGTGAAGAGAATACAACACCTCACCAGCCACCGACCCATAACTCACCCCACCATGCCTGACCGAGCACCGACCAATACCTCCTCCATCCCCCCAGAGCTCCAGCCCTTCCGGGTCTCTCCCGGTTACATCCTGGGCATGATGTGCTATGGTATGGAATACTTCTTTGGCTAGCCTGGGTCAGGTGTCCTGTCTCTCCTTCCTCCCGGCTTCCCCTCCTCCCTGGCAGAGCATGAGCTCAGAAAAAGGCCTTGAACAAACTAAACACCCGAGCAGTAACTCAAAACATACTTGCTATCAGCACCGTTCTCAGCCTGAAAGTCAAAACACAGCTCTGCACCAGCTACCAAGAAGGAGAAAAATTACTGCTACTGCTCAAACCAGGACACTGACATATTGAAAAGTGCTGTTGAAATACCTGAGGCTGGAGAGGGTCAGAAACACTCCAAAAAAGTATAGCTGATTGCTGCAGCAGTGACTTGTCAGAAAGGTTAATGTGTTCTTCATAAGAAAGCCTCTGTCTTGCTGACACTGCTATGACCCCTGAGTGAGAAAACAAATTTTCTCAAAAGAGACAATTCAAGTTTCAACACGCTGTTAATTATTCTGGGTGACTTGTACCTTCTGAATACAGTGAAAAACAAAACCAAAAACGACCCCCAAAACCCAGCCATGTATTGATATTGTTCTTTTTACAGATCAACTCTGAGGAAATTGGTTTTGTTGCTGTAAGTTATTCAGCAATGAGCCATAGAACCTAAGCTTCATGATAAAATTCAGGGTTTTTGCTGCTACTCCTGAATGGTGTAATACTGCACCTGAAATGATGGGACAGGCTTCTAGTGCCCAGCATGAAATGAAATCTTCTGTAGCTGAATTTGTTTTCTATGGGGGCTCATGGCAGCTGCACCCACCCTGAGAAAGCCCTGACCAAAGCCTTCAAAATCTTTCCACCACAGAGCCCAGGAAAGCTCCCCACATGTGCAGCTTTTGCCCTATACACATGGTGTTGGTCGGAGGGTGCAGGGGCAGGAAGTTGGGTCCTGAGCCCATGGGGTGCTACTCGACTGTGTCTGAGCACAGCTCAGGTTAGATCAGGGTATAAAAGGAGCCCCACTGGGCAGCTGTTTGGAGTCAGTCCTCCTCAGAGCAGCAGGTCTGTAGCTGGGGACTCTCATTTTGGGTTGGAACGTTGTGTAAGGTAACATTTGAGATTGGGAGCCCACCCTTTTGGAGGAGTGATTGTGCATTGTCACATATGGATTCCTGGTCAGAAAGTTTAGGATTCAGCAGTGTAGTGACAAATCCATGTGACATCCCAAACCTGTAGCTGATATTGGTGGAGGTTTGAGTTTGAACAATACATTTCATTTAGCCTCAATTTGTTGGCCCCATGACATTTAACTTGGCATAGTCGGCAGAGTGTCCACACAGGAAGTGTCACGGAGGCAGGGATGCGCCCCTTCTCAACCCAGTGAAGGTGGAACTGTGGGGCCCACGGGCGATCCTGGGACTCGAGCTGCGGCTGTGGTGGCTGTGGTAAAGGGAGTATGGGCGCCATCTCTGGAACTTGCTAGGCACAGGCACAGGACTGTTGGCAAGGAACGGTTTGGAGCAGCAGTTGGAGCGGACTGTTTGAAAGGGGAATTGAAAAGAGAGAGAACGCGGTTATTTGAACTAAGAGTTGAAATTATGCTGCACGAGCAAATGAACTCCACCACAGTACTGTCCGAATTCGGAAGCTAGTTGCGGGCACAATCCCGGAGGACTGGGACAGGATACCTGCAGAGATTGGGATGAGAGCGCTGCCGAAGAGGTGGCTTTGCTGGAGGAAAGGGGCTTGTGCCCTCTCGTTAACACCAAAAGGCAGAGGGTGCGCACGGGAACCCTCGAACCACGGTCCGCAGGCTCCTGCTCAGATCTGAGCTCAGGGAATTGCACTGAGTTTTTGCGCAAGCCGGGTGAAACGGGAACGGGGCATCTGTGGAGAGCCTCTGACGGGGGAGATCGGGTACTGCTCAGTGGTGAAGAAGTGAGTGGGTTTTGGGGTCCAGAAGTTGTTTTGGGCAACGGGTGGTGGGCGATCTCTTAATAACCTTCTGAATGGCTTCTCAGGCTGGGGGTGGAGCCCAGGAGCGAGAAGCACTGGTCACTGTTACAGCGAAAGGAGTGTCGGAGCTACCGGAGAGGCTACAAACTACTGCTTGCATCCTAGGTGTGTATGAGAGAGGGCTGTAGGGAGTACCGATGGCAGCTCCAAGGAGATCCCGGCCACCTCAGACTCCTCCTCAGAGGGTTACCAGATGCCCTGAAAAATACCCGTTCAGTCTCTCGCTGGGAGAATCCCGGCAGCCATTGGGCACGATCCGCCCCGCAGCATCTTCCGTGCGCGCTCTGATTCGGGCGGAGTCGGGACACGAAGCAGGACGGGAGGTGGGCTGGGCTGGGGAGAAGCTGTGGTCATCGGGGTATCTGTGTGCCTGCGTGCCTCCCCTTCCCGCTGCAACGGCAGCACAGAGACATGGGCTGCAGAAGCCGCAGGTGAGTGTTCTCTGCTCTAGAGTGCTTTCGGTCACCGCAGCTCCAGAGCAGAAAATGCCCTGGACATCTCAAAACCCCTCAAACCCGAACAATCCCCCAACAAAACCCTAAAGCCCCAAGTCTTCAAAAGGAGTGAATACTTCGAGAAGGAGGGAGGAGGAGCTTGCAGGAGCCGAGGAGCAGAATTTTGGTGGCCTATGTGAATGTAGCTCCTACAGTAGAAAATGTCTTCCCTTCTGATGGGAGCAGGTGGAGGTGGATGTAGACTGGAGGGATGGATACTGGCATGTGGTAATCTTAAATACAACAGCTGAGCTGTATTTAAGATTTTTACAGCTTATTAGAGTCCTGACAGAGCCAGAACTTTGAAAACTGCTATTTAAACAGACAGACCATTCATTATAACAGTATTAATGAAAGATAGCGGAACAAGTGTGCCAAGAATAGTTGTTCTGTAACCATGTCATTAGTATAACTGCAAAATGCTTTATTTCTGAAGCTGAACATGTTCTGGTGCAATAAAGAGGTCATGAAATAAAAAGCTGGCTGGTTCCAAATGGGCTCTAAGCATCTGATGACAAATGTATTTCTTGCCCCTTTTCTAGTCCTAAATCCATTAGTATCTGCTTCAAGTCCAGAAACACATATAGTCTGCATTTTCTTGTTCCTTCATCTCTTCTGTTTTATGTAATCATACTCTGAAGGAAAAACACATGCCAGGCAATAAGCTTTGAAACTTGCATGCATCCCCATTGCTTTCCTGTGGATAGTATCAGTGCTAACACAAGTTAATGAAAATAGATTGTCACCTAGAGCTGCATTAACTGAATTATAATTTCCTTGATGGTTTAGTTGGTATTATTACACCATTTACCAAAGACTGGATAGGCAAAACCCTTGTGTGAATAAAGAATGGAAGGCTTGAAGAAGCAAGGTTTATAGAGAAGTTGCCAAACTATTAACTTTTAGATAAAATAACTGATGTGAAAAGAAAAGCAAATTCATAGTTGTTAAATATCTGTAGGCTCTAATTCTCTTGTAGGAGTTTCACTTGACCAGGAGCTGAACTCACATGAACAAGGACCATCTATTCCAGTCCTTAGATTTGCAAATATGAAATAAGGAGCTGCTAAGCTATTTTGATTATGTCCATTCTGATTTTTGAAAATACTATGGGAAATCCTGCCTGGTGAAACAGGTGTGTATTTTAAAGACCCAAAGAAACAAAGTTCTCTTAGTTCCAAGTATAACGTACTGTTTTCTTCCTTTGTGCTCCCAGATGGATTTCTGTTCTGTTTTGGCTTGAAGGTCTTGATACTCTCGAAGCTCTTGTTCACAGTACTTCAGATGTTTGACTTCTCTTTCAAAGTAATCAAGTACACTGTCATACTATTAAAAAATGACAAACAAGAGTCATTACACGCCCAAAGACACAGAACCATTGCTGATGATCTGAACTGTATTAGGTTATCTATATTGGGAATACAGATATCTGTTTATCCAAATACTTTGCAGCAAAGCAATATAAAGATGTGCATTGAAAGCAATTGATTTTGATATATACATGCATGGAGTTAAATAATTTTTATTACACTGATTCTCAGTAGATCAGGCTTCAGGATCTTGCACTGAAATAACCAATGTAATCTAAATATTAGTGACTGCTCTTGTGTTAATAATTCTGTGCCTTAAACAGTGTAGCTCTAAAACATGCGTAAGTTGGGCAGAAGCAATGTGTTTCCTCACATTATAACACTTGGTTAGGTCCTACCTTGCTTTGGAGAAGTTACTTTTACTAAAATGAGGCTGCTGTCCTGGTGCTACATTGCTACATACTGTGGTTCTGCAAACAGCAAACTTTTATGGGACATTTATAAACTATATAAGTGCATACATAACTTAAAACTGGGATAGGATGAGAAGAAGATCTTGTGATGTAAAAATAACAGACTAGCTAGCAGGCAAGATTGCTAGACTGGATGAGATTAAAACAGTAGCTTGGTCTTTGGCTGGGAGGTAGGGGGGGAAAAGAAAATCTGAAAATTATGCGGATATAAAAAGAAATTGATATTGTTTTCATTGTTCCCATGGTCTTTTGGTACAGGTAGTCCTTATTCCAAAACAGAATGTATGTTAGGTGATGTTAGTAACAGTTGGCTAAATGTGCTTTAACTAAGCTAGAACCAGATGCTCAGACATGTAATCGAAGTACCAAATTTATAGGGGAAAAAAGGATACAAATGTGGATAAGAGGCTGTAAAAATAAAAAAAAAAAGTATATTTACATAACTGTGCCCTATATAGCATTGTTATAATGCATGAAGCTAGGTGTCATTTTATGCAGGTGGCAAAAAATGCTGAACTCTTTACTGTGTTTCCATGTAGTCAGGTTGGAGCAGTGGACTTCTGCCAGTTGCCACCCAGGTTTCCCTTAGGTGCTTCCTATGTGAGCTCTGTGTAAAGCCAGTTTTGCTACAGGTTATCATTGGAGAACATGGCCATACTGATCTCAGGTTATTGCCACCCATTTGAAGGGAAGTTTTTCCCATCAGACTTGTTTCTGTGGTGGAGTTTTCAGGATAAAGTGTCACAGAGATGAATAAAAGTTCTTACCAACCTCATTCATCAAAGGGTCACTTAGTGCCTGACAGATTTCCAAAACATGCAGTACTCCATGATCATCAGACACCGCTAAAAAATTCTGCTTTGCTGAAAGATATTTCACAAAAACATATAAGCAATGTAAATTGCAACAGTAACCCGTACCTCCAGACACAAGCCACACAGGGTTCATTCTTCTTGTGATCTTTTTGGTTTATTGTTCTCTGCAGCAAAAAGGCAGCCTTATTGCTCTCTTATTTTCTTAACAAATGAATTTCCCTTTAAGGTTTATACTTTTAAATTATATTTTTTTCAGTTGCTTTATGCTGTGATAGTATGCTTAGAACTGATGCATGCCTTTTTGTACATACAGTGCAGTATTAGAGGAAGTGTGCACTTATCTATTATAGAAGATTATCTGTAGCAAGATTAGTGTGCCTTGGAGTCATGGGCCATTATGCAAACAGGGTGGCTCAGTAAAGTGCCGTCACCATCAACATACATGAGGCAATCCAGGGGCTGATGAAAGTGATCTTTGATTTGGAGATGTTCTGGAAATATGATGGCTCATGAGTTTTCTTCAGTAAGTCCCAGATATCTACATTTCCATCATCTCTGCCAATGAAGAAAACTCCTGGTCTTGTTAAGGACCATCGTCCTGCAGTGTATCTTCCTGAAGAGCAGCTTGACTGAAGGATTGCTCCATACTTGAATTTTTTAAACAAATAAAAGATAAACCCGACAGTAAAACAGTGCTATCCATTCACTACTTTAACTCTCTTACTGCTTAAGAACATTCACAATTTAAATGATCCTATTGCAAAAAAGTATATCAATAGTAAAACTGGTATCACCCTCTGCAGATAAAGAGAATTGTGGGGAAGTAAAAAACCTCTTATCTCACTTGCAGTCTATTAAGGTAGTCTGTTTATAATCTGTCCACTCTTAAAATCTATGATCTTGAGATTTTGCCACATGTAGGACATGAGGAGAACTGTAAAAACTTCCATGTTTCTTTGTCTTCACATAGTTAAAAGTCTGCATCTTAAATGAGTTCCTCAAACTCATTTTGCACACATTGCCTTTATTTTTCTCTTTCCCTAGGAGCAGAAATAATTCCTTGAGAAGCCAGTTTTTACAAGGTTGGAATGAAAGAAGGTCTGTTCATTTGTTGTCTGTAAAAGGGAAGCTTACAATGCTATTTCCAAAATAATTTTCTGATGTGAAGAGAAAAGCATTTCTTATACTCAATTTAATTCTAACTGTGAAGCTTTGTGACATACAAACATTTCTGAAAATACAGTTTCTGAGGCTATTATGGTTCTGTCATGGAATTATGTTTCAGCTGTGTTAAAGGAAACTTACTGTAACCTCTTCTTTCCAAATGGCAAACTTCCGTCCTCCAATGCTTAGAATGATGTCTTTAAAAAACGGAGATCTCTGGAGAGTGTTGATAGTTTCAGTGTGGACAGCATATTTCTGAGTGTGCTTCTGATCTAACGGAACAAAAAAGGCAGTTGCTTGGAACTAGTGCTTTAGTGATCATCTTCACAATGGAAGTTACATGGTGGGAAATGAGTGCAGGATCCAGCACATGTTTCAAAACTCATCCTAGTTTTTTTGCTGACAAGGTATAGGGAATGTAATTGCTACAAATATAGTTACTTGAATAATTTGTGCCAATGAGTACATAGTGATGCATCTGTGCTACTGGAGAGGGCTTTTGCTATTTTGTCATGACAGCTAAACTGCTCACACTTTTGAGGTGTACTGCTAAACCCTGGTGTCATCAGTGAGACAGGCTATTATAGCAGATGGGCAGGAACATTAAAATGACAGAGTATAGGTACAAATATTTTAAAGCTGGCAGTATATTAAGGGTTAAACACATATTGAGAAACTTGAACTTACTAACTGGTATTGGCAGGTCATTCTCGATTTCAATTTTCCAGTCAGAATAAACAATTTCTCCATCCTGTGATGCCAGAAAAATCAAGTAAATGCTAACGTTGGAGTTTGGTGGCTTATATCAAAGTGACTTGGTTTTAAGCTGTGACTATACTTTATTATAACCATCATTAAATATGTTCTGAGCAAATAAAACTTGGATTTGCAGTGAGTGAATGAAAAAGCACTAAAATTTTGGACACCAATTTTCAGTTAGCTATTGCCAAAAAAAGCTTTAATTACCATGATGTATGTAGGCAGTTCTTGCTGCAGAATTAGCTGCTTTGTTCGTGCATTGCTCCAGTATTTGGGTAAAAGGTGATCAGAAGCAAAAAGGTAGCTACAAGCCAAATTTTCAATTCCATATGAACTCAAAAGTGGGAAAGAATTTGGAATTTTAGGTACATTGGGTAGGTAGAGGGCTCTGAATAGTTGGAACTTCCCAAGGTAAAAGAAAGTTGTGGGGAAAACTGTAGTATAAATGTTTGCTTCTGGCATTTGGGGAAACACTAAAAAATATATCACTAATCTTACAGGTTCTGAAATCCAGTTTGGTTCCTGATAGCAGTTAGTTAAGCTTGATACATCTTATAGAATCATAGAATCATAGAATAGTTAAGAATAGTTGGAAAGGACCTTAAGATCATCTAACTCCAATCCCCCTGTCATGGGCAGGGACACCTCACACTAAACCATATCACCCAAGGTTCTGTCCTACCTGGCCTTGAGCACTGCCAGGGATGCAGCATTCACAGCTTCCTTGGCCAACCCATTCCAGTACCTCACCACCCTAACAGTAAAGAATTTCTTCCTTATATCCAGTCTAAACCTCTGCTGTTTAAGTTTTAACCCATTACCCCTCGTCTTATCACTACAGTCCCTAATGAGGAGTCCCTCTTCAGCATCTTTATAGGCCCCCTTCAGATACTGGAAGGCTGCTATGAGGTCTCCACGCAGCCTTCTCTTCTCCAGGCTGAATAGCCCCAACTTTCTCAGCCTGTCCTCATATGGGAGGTGCTCCAGTCCCCTGATCATCCTTGTAGCCTCCTCTGGACTTGTTCTAACAGTTCCATGTCCTTTTTATGTTGAGGACACCAGAACTGCACACAATACTCCAAGTGAGGTCTCACGAGAGCAGAGTAGAGGGGCAGGATCACCTCCTTTGATCTGCTGGTCACACTCCTTGTGATGCAGCCCAGAATACGGTTGGCTTTCTGGGCTGCAAGCTCACACTGAAGCTGGCTCATATTCATTTTCTCATCGACCAACACCCCCAAGTCCTTCTCCACAGGGCTGCTCTGAATCTCTTCTCTGCCCAACCTGTAGCTGTGCCTGGGAGTGCTCCCACCCAGGTGCAGGACCTTGCACTTGTCATGGTTAAACTTCATGAGGTTGGCATCAGCCCACCTCACAAGCGTGTCAAGGTCCCTCTGAATGGCATTCCTTCCCTCCGGCATATCACCCAAACCACACAGCTTGGTGTCATCAGCAAACTTGCTGAGGGTGCCCTCAACCCCACTGTCCATGTCAGCAACAAAGATGTTGAACAAGACCAGTCCCAACACTGATCCCTGAGGGACACCACTCGTTACTGATCTCCAGCTGGACATTGATCCGTTGACCACAACTCTTTGTGTGCAGCCATCCAGCCAGTTCTTTATCCACCGAGTGGTCCACCTCTCAAATTGATGTCTCTCCAATTTAGAGACAAGGATGTCATGTGGGACAGTGTCAAATGCTTTGCACACATCCAGGTAGATGACGTCAACTGCTCTACCCCTCTCCATCAGTTCCATAGCCCCATCATAAAAGGCCACCAAATTGGTCAGGCAGGATTTTCCCCTAGTAAAGCCATGCTGGCTGTCACCAAGCACCTTGCTGTTTTTCATGTGCCTTAGCATGCCTTCCAGGAGAATCTGCTCCAAGATTTTGCCAGGCACAGAGGTGAGACTGACTGGTCTGTAGTTCCCTGGGTCATGCATAATTCCCTGGGTCTTGGAAATGTCTTCTAGTTCTGTACTTGAAGTAAGAGTTCACAGTCTACAAAATATTGGGGCTATTATTATTTTTTAAGCATGTAGCTAAATGCATGGAAATGGGAGTAAAATGTGGCATGCCTAAAAAGATCTTTTTAGTGAACATGCAAGGAAACATGCAAGTCCAAACATTGTAAAAGCTCTGTTACTTAATTGTTCAGTCCTTTGTGCATCTTGGATTAACATTTTCATTAGTAACCTATTATTTTCACTTACCTCAGTTCCAACAAAAAAATCAGTGGAGATATCCTTTATCCCTTTCAGACTTCTGCTCATCTCTCTGGCAGACACCTTCTCTGGGAAACAGGATGGATACATCTATTTATTATACACTGGAATTGTTAGACCAAGAAAATCCTTTGTCATATAAAGGTAGTTCATTGCTAAGGGGAATTTCAAGAAGAGAAATGAAGAAAGACTGCCAAGTAAATCACCAATTCTGTTGGTTAATTGTTTCCTCATGGCATCTACCCACGTAGTGCTTCCCATACACAGATGACTGCTTAGGGTAGCACCATTCTGTTTTTCATCAGCTTTACACAGCATCAGTGTCTCCATGGGAACTGCCCTTATGCATCCCCCCTTTGCTGCTGCAGCCAGGAGCTAACATTTCTGATCCAGGGAACGGTGCAGCCTGCCTCCTACAGTCTGTGGAGGAACAGTGTGCAGCTATGCCACAGCAACTCAGCTGCTTGCAATCACTCTCTCAGGTAGTTCCATTCTTGGGCTACCTGTATGTTAGCTTGCCAGCTCTACAGAGAGATTGGCAATGTGTCCCTACCACAAAGTACCATAATAAGAACTGATTTACTATGGAATGTAAAGTTCTGAAGAGTGATACCTCTGTCCAAAGCACTGCAGAAATACCTACATATATATGTGTATGACAGAAATAAACACTGTCACTCCAGGATTATTTTTCTAAAAATAGCGTTATGTAAGGGCTGAAAAGGACATAGTGTCTCAGGAATAAAGAGACTGGGTAGGGGACTTGCATCAGCAAGTGAAACCTGGCCAAGCTCTCTTGGATACAGAACTGTTCTTGTGTTCAATACAAGGATATATCATTGTAGTTAATACATGTATGCTGCAGTTTGAATACCAGTATATTTCAGAAACCTTTTTCCCCAGATGCCTTTAGCCATACAACATTGTGTTGCTCAGCTTTCATTATGTATATACTGAAATAGAAGTTTATTAAAAACATTTTCGCCAATAAGGTGTAAACAAAATATTACCTGAGCTTTTGAAATTGCAGTGCAGTACCCTTAAAACAATCCTGGTGGAACCGTACTCTTGGTTGATGCCACTTTTGCACAGGTTTATCTGTTCAGAAAAAATGCACTTGTTAACTCACTTTGTCAGATCTTTGAGGTACAAGACTAAATGGCTTGCTGCTGGAACAGATCCTTTCAGTTTGCCATGTGTTTGTAGTAGCCCTCAAATGGTATTTGCTGCCTCACATGCAAGCACAAAAAAACCCCACAAACCTGTAGTTTCTCTTGTGTTATCCTTCCCTGTTAGTTTTTTGTTATGTTTCTAGCAAAAAAAAAAACCAACAAAACAACAACAAACCAACCAGCTCCAGTGGTTGTGCCTATTCAACAACCATACCAGCTACAGCTATTCTGAGCAGCAGGTCCAATATATATATTTTTATATAATATATATATATTTAACCTAACAGATTATTTTCAGCCTCACTTTTTTCACAAGCTGTTAAGACCATTTTCATCAGACTGACTGTTGGCTTGCAAGTAATTATGGTTCTGTTGACAATGACCATGTTTCACAGTTTGGGACACATTTGGGACCCACTGAGATAGCGCAGCTGTTGAAAAGGCTGACAGAAACTTACACTACTAATACAACCACTTCTGCAGCTGTGGCAGTTTTGAAGAGGCAGCCACGCTCTTTCTTGTGAGTTAGCTTTTCAAAATGCATTTTATTGAAATTTCAGAGGAAAATTGAAGTATTTAATTTCGTGATTAGAAGGAAATTCACAAGGAAGTCACAATTTGCTGGAAAAAATAGAGTTAGGAAGCAAAAAAATACACTGCTATGGATTTCTGTCCATATCTACAGTCTGGCTTAATCCTTCTGTTCTATATTTATGTACTGTACCTTTATGAGAGGTTTCCACGAGAGATCTAGATGCTTAGAAGTATCTGGACCACCATGGGGTTTATAAAATATGTTCATCTCTGTTACTTTCTTAGATAAAGGTTGTTCAGAAGGTTTGGTGTCTGGAATATCCCAAAATAATATTGAGCTGCAAAATGTTTGTATAATGTTATTTTCTGGTTTTGTTTCAAAGTCAGATGCAGTTTTCTATACATTTTAAAGTTGCGTTTTTTAGTCTTTCATGTTCGAACATTAAATAGAAATAGAGATTCTGAAAAGCAGACAGATGCTAGATATCTAATTGCTTCTTTTGTTAATGATGGCATGTTTTCCTTTTTATACCATTTCATCAGTTGTTAACTATACTAAAGCAGCTAGACAGCATTCATACAGTTGGAAAGTTACTGGGTGAAGTTACTGGGCGCTGAGAGAACTGGACAGAGCTCTGCAGTTAGGTAATATAGTAATCCAAATTGAACCTCATTCCCAGTTCTTGCAAGTAACAATTTATTTGCTGACATTCAAGACAAATGCTTCCATTCATCTCACTGGAGTTTTCAGCCCTCTGATCATTCCTGTTGCTCTACTCTGGACATTAATTCATAGAAAATTTTCCTCATTGCTGACATCTCTTTACCTTTCCTAATAGGAGTTGCTCATGGACCTGTGCCCTTCAAGGCTCGCTCTTGCAAGTACAGTGATTTCCCTGCTCTTTAGCCAAATACTCTTAATTTGGAGCCCTGGTGTGTGAGTAGTTTAAATTATTTCTTCCATATCCATTACTTGCATTACATTGCAAACTTGTTAACAACCGTATTTACAGTCATTCTTCTAAGTTAATCCTTTGAAGTCTTCCCTTTATTTGATTAGAGAAAATAAATTTGTATCATTGCCAAATTTGGCTCTCTCTGACCCTCCTTTTGTAACTAGCAAATATATGATTGAGCCCAGCTATACCACCTTGAAGCCTTAAGCTTTTTGCCATCATGAAAGCTAAACATTTGTTTCCACATTTTGCATTCTGCCTCCTTTCTGGTCTTTCACACAGGATAATATTTGATTGTAATCATCATGACTATTAATTTTACCAAAGAGATGATTCATACAGAATAGTTTTGCTCACTAGTTCTTCAAGTCTAAATATAATTTACAGTGTTTCTGTGGCCTCAAAATCTTTAACAGCTCTTTGTCCAAGTCACATACTCAAGGTATATCTGGGGGTGTGGCTCTCCAGGCCAACGCATGCGTGATCAGCACCCTTTCTAAGCTATACACAGAATATTAATGTATACGTCCGAGTTTTTTTTCAGTTAATGAACCCTTAATGCCATTACTGTAAAGAGCTTAACTGGCCAAGAACTTCATGTGCTGGTCTTCTGCATACAGAATTTCAGTATTCAGGATAGGCTAATAGGAGTCCAGAAGTGCGCTAGTTAAATTATGGAGTATGCTCCATACAGCTTTCCAAAGGAAACTGGAAGACATCCTGTAGAGTATGTATTATATATACCAATCAGGGGAGCAGGTTGCAAACTGCACGGGAATTTCAGCTCTGTTTTCAGAATCAGCACCCATTTGGTTGTCCTAGAAATAACAGTAATAATAATTACAGGGTGAGAAGATTATTAGAGACTAAAATCATATTCTGCTAAGTAGTTCCATACATAAAATGTGACTTCTAGAAATTAAGTCAGCATTTCTGCTTGGGCAAGGCTTGAATATCAGGAGTTATTAAATTGTAGTTGTAAAGTCAAGCTATTTTACTAAAGTATTTATGGTGAACTGAGAGCAGCTTTGCCTGCGGAACACCTAAACTTCTAAACTAAGTCAGCAGGATAAATACGTGCTGGCACCACTGCAAGTCAGGCCCTCCTTAGGTTGCCATGTTTGTAGTGTTTTTTCATCAATCTTAACCAAAGAGCAAACCATTGAGAAATTTGTCTCAGACAGTGAAATGTACTGGGAGTGGTATCTCTTTGCCAAGTTTACACCATGGGTCATCTCAAATTGTCACTCAGCTAGACCATGCTGCGAGATAGGAATGGTGCCTTCAACTGTTAATTATTAATTATTAATAGTTCAGTTTGTGTATGTGGGATTCTGCAGGTTTTATAGTACTTATCATTTACCAAGTAGTCATTGGTTTATACCAGATTTAATTTATTCAGAAAAATAAAGGAAAGGTGTTAGACACACACACACAAATGATTATGGGCTGTGCCATTATCAAATATAATTTCTAGGAAAAAAAAATATATTTTTGCTAAAACTGTGTTTATCAATCATGTGGCAAAGTTTCAGATGCGCTTTTTTACCCTTCATGAGTTGCTTGCTGGAGTCAAAATGATAGTCTCACAACCATGCAAACTGAATTAGTTTCTAGATATAACTTTAAATACTTTTTCATTGATACCTAATAATAATCTGCAATTCTGGGGAGCTGTGCCATAAAAACTGCAATGCTGTACAAAGGCTGACACATATCCCATGTTTATATAACAAACTGTTCCAGTACATGTTGCTAAATATTGACAAAGTGATTCCTTTGTCAGTATTATTTATCAAGCAAGGGCTTCCTGCATCTTTTGCTCCAGATGGACATGAAAACAGCTTTCTGACTCTAAACCTAGGAAGAAAAAACCAATCCACCCAAGCAACAAAAACCACATGGCACTCTGCTATCCAATCACTTTCTTCATGTTTTACATCTGGTACTGATTCGTATCCATGGGTACTACTGTAGCATAATTTAATAATGAGCAATTGTATCAGCTTTGTTTTTATGATACACGTGCACCCTTTCCCTCACTTTTCTAGTAAATGTTGCTAAGGACTAACGTATCTATGGAGTCTTACAATTTGCTTTAAAAATATATTGATATGTTCATTTGCATAAACCTTTTAAAGATCTCAGTTTTCTTCCTGTTGGCCTGCTTTTCCACTGCCATTGTTTTGCATTTGCCTACATTTGCATTTGGAATTAATTTGGGCAATCATTTGCAGTACTTTGGTGGTAAATGAGCATCCAATACTCCTGTAATAGCGTTGGACCCTTTAACTACATATACACTGTAGGTAATACTGTAGTTACTATATTACTATTTACTATAGGTATTAAAACTGTCATGGAAAACCTAAGTTTTGAGTACACAGGCAGCATCTAGAAGAATGAAGGTAACTACAGTAACACCATTCTTGGGTGCCTGGATATTTAGGTAACTGAAATAGTTTCTCTGAATTCTTCATGGCAGACTAGATTGCTCGCAGTAGAAATTCAGCATAATTTAGATATGTGTCGTGGTTTAAATCAAGTCCACACACAGCTCATTCATTCACTCCCCCCCCCTCTCTCCCCCAACTCCTGGAGAGTTAGGAAGGAGAATCCAAAGAATGTAGCCCCCACGGGTTGAGATAAGAACGGTTTAATAGCTAAGGTATAACACAAATCACCACTGCCATTACTACTACAAATAATAATGATAAAGCCAATAACAAGTGAAGAGAATACAACACCTTACCTGCCACCAACCCATAACTCACCCCACCATGCCCGACCGAGCACTGACCGATACCTCCTCCATCCGCCCCCCAGAGCTCCAGCCCTTCCGGGTCTCTCCCGGTTACATCCTGGGTATGATGTGCTATGGTATGGAATGCCTCTTTGGCTAGCCTGGGTCAGGTGTCCTGTCTCTCCCTCCTCCCGGCCTCCCCTCCTCCCTGTAGAGCAGGAGCTCAGAAAAGGCCTTGGACAAACCAAACACCCGAGCAGTAACTCAAAACATACTTGCTATCAGCAACCGTTCTCAGCCCAAAAGTCAAAACACAGCACTGCACCAGCTACCAAGAAGGAGAAAAATGCCTGCTACTGCTCAAACCAGGACAATATGGAATGCTTATTATAACTTTGAATTACAATTTTCAGTAAAGCTACAGAGATTTTCCCAGTATGAGAAGATTCATATCAGGTTGAGAACACAGCACAGTTGTAAAGCACAATGAAGAGGACAAGTGACAACAGGTTATTAAATATTTAGAAAATGCAGTGGGAAATAAAAAGGGCTGTTACAATAATTGAATCTTTAATATTTTATCTTGAGTTTACACCCTGATTTCTGAGGTAGCATACTAGGAAAACATGAAAAGTAAAATTTTAAGCTCACCTCAAAATAATTTAGCAGCCAAATTACATCTGTTACTGGTTTTTTATGAGCATGCTCTATGGGAGAGTCTGCACAATGTTTCACTAGAGGTGGCTCTCTGCTACTCTGCTGATCTTCCATAGCTGGTGGCTAGAAATATTTTGAAAAGAAAGATCTTAGTATTTTTTCCCAGATACGGTAGCAGGCCTGTCAAAGACAAAATGGTAATTTACGTACTGTTAATGCTGCTTCACATATTTCAGATCAGTTCAGAGAATTTGCTAGGGGTCAAATACCTTCCTACCTTTTCCCCTTGGACAAAAGAATATGTAAAACAGCAAAACAGGCCTTTGAATAGGATGCTCTAAAAAGAATTCCAATGTGGCTTCACAGGCACACGCATATCCACTTAGGTTATTAGTCCCTCCTCTGCTTTTAGGTCTCTCTTCCACTTATTCCCTTTATAGTCTTCTTCCACTGAAATACTCTTCTCATTTTCTGAGCTAACTTTTTCCTGTCCATAAACTTCCAGAATAATTTTTGGTATTATATTCAGCAACAAATGCTGTATGACTTTGATAGGCTTCATAAGGCAACTGTTGAGTACATGTTGGTGCTCATTAAAGAACAGTCTTAAGTCTGCACAAAATGCAGTAAAGCTATTAAGATGGGCCAATGAGGTAGAAATTATAGCGTGATAATGGGTTTATTTAATGAACTCATCAGGTTTCTTATTGTTCCTAGTACCTGACTGCAAAGATATCTACTGGTTTGAGTCAGGGTACTGTCACCCATTTTACCCCACAGACATACAGATGTACTACAATTGAGAATGGAAGCATTTATCATACTAACAGCTGTTACCTCGTTTCCATCAGCATCAGGTTTTGTATTTTGCAGCTTTTCTTCATGTTCAGAAATATCCCACAGTATAACCTGTAACGAGAAATGAGTATATTAAGAATTATTCAGTCCTTTATATTAAACGTATTTTTCACATACAGTTCATGGAGGCTTGGGGAAAATTCACTCTCTATACTAGAACTTGGGAAGTCTTTAAAATATTGAATTCCTCAAAGTATTGCCTCTTCAGCCTGATGCTGTCAGCAAAAGGCTACACTTGTCTCAACAACTACAAAAAAAAAGAGAGTCTCTACAGCTTGATCTATGTTCCAGTACTACAAAGAATGACCATACAATAATGGCTCAGCTATGGAGTATCCAGGCATAACTTCAGTGCAGGATCAGAGAATTTCTGAGACTGTGTCACTAAGGGTTACATTTTATTTATAAGCAGAGAATGAGCACCTGTCCATTGATGCAGCCTCCAACAATGATATTCGGGTCGCTTGGACTGAACTGAAAGCAGCAGATGTCTTCAGGACACTCCAACAGTAACTAGAAGGAAACCCAAAATAGTTGAGAAATACAAATCACTCAGATTGCTTGTTCTCTTGTTGTTTGAATGCCTGACATATTGAAAAGTGCTGATGAAATACCTGAGGCTGGAGAGGGTCAGAAACACTCCAAAAAAGTATTGCTGATTGCTGCAGCAGTGACTTGTCAGAAAGGTTAATGTGTTCTTCATAAGAAAGCCTCTGTCTTGCTGACACTGCTATGACCCCTGAGTGAGAAAACAAATTTTCTCAAAAGAGACAATTCAAGTTTCAACACGCTGTTAATTATTCTGGGTGACTTGTACCTTCTGAATACAGTGAAAAACAAAACCAAAAACGACCCCCAAAACCCAGCCATGTATTGATATTGTTCTTTTTACAGATCAACTCTGAGGAAATTGGTTTTGTTGCTGTAAGTTATTCAGCAATGAGCCATAGAACCTAAGCTTCATGATAAAATTCAGGGTTTTTGCTGCTACTCCTGAATGGTGTAATACTGCACCTGAAATGATGGGACAGGCTTCTAGTGCCCAGCATGAAATGAAATCTTCTGTAGCTGAATTTGTTTTCTGCGCAGGCTGCAGTATTGGCTATTAGTATGCTGTGCAGCTAAGACATTTATACAGAGCTTAATTGTGCCTTTAAGCTTGGCTGTGTAGAGCAATAATCCATGGCAGGGAGGAGACATTCAGTATGCCTCGTTACACTCCCTGGCACTCAGCAGAGCCATGTCCCATTATGGCTGTAACATTCCTAGCAAGTATTAGGCACACATACAAGATCCAGCCATGGGGAAAAAGACAGTAGTTTGCAGAGCCACAAGAAGGACCTGGCACAGTGGGAGCCCCACTTAAGTGAGGCTCATACAAGAGAAATTTCCCTTCCCTGTGATTTTTGCTTGTATTTTAGTGTGAGGGACTTTGCATGGCCTGTCTGAATTCTGCAAATTTGTCCACCCCATTTTCCACTTTGTCTGAAATCGGCAATTGAGACAAACACACTGAACCAGTTTTGGTGTTAAATTTAAAAGTTGATAGTTTTAAGAAAATTGCATATTTTGTAGTTCTCACAATACATGTCATTCAAGTCTCAATTCAGTATTTTAACTGCATTACCATCAATGTTTGGATGCCAGCAAACACAGCTAATAGTTCTATCCTTGGGATAGCGCAGATCTGTAAATGATTGATATGCTTGAAGGTAAACATCTGGCTTGCCACCAGAACTGCTTTCATCTTCTGCTAGGGCCTTCCAGTCATCAAAAAAAGGATTTATAATTTCATTTTGCTGCAGTGCAATTTCCATTCTGTTTTTGGAAAGAACAGTTAACACTTTAAATAATCCAGATGTGATTGCTCAGTAGCAGAATCACAAATATTTCTGTAAAGAGGCAGCTTTTGTTTTACACAAAATTATGACCACAGTGGTACAAAAAGTATTAATTCCTCAGTGATGCATCACTGTAAGGAAACCCTCCTCCATTTAAATATAAATAACTAATTGTAACAAGAATTTAACTCTAGTTCTAGTGTGGATCAACTCAGTGCAGTTGTTAAATTCTTGCACAAAAAATGCTGATAAGTGGGATTTTCCCTATGACTAAGGGCTTTAGGACAGTACCCTTGCTCTTCTGCATACACCTCTGCTTCAGTGAGCAGTGTCTGAAAGACCTGCTTTGCAGCTTTAGTGGTGTAACACTATCAGCTTTAAGAGTTCTAATTTCCATTTAAGCCATCATTCACCTATATTGCATAGACTTCATGTTAATTTTCATAGAAACAATTATTAATTTAGTATCTGTTAATATTAAAAAATATGAAAGAGGAAAACCAAAACAAACAAAAATCCCTCCACCAAAGCCAAACCAAAAAAGTATATAGAAACAATTATTATTTGACCAGACCAATGGTACATTGCAACAGCAGTTCTTGCTTGTAGTTTTACCTTAAATGTACTGATGTAAGAAATTCTTTCAGCTTCTCAGATGACAGACACTCTTCTTTCTCTTCATCTGACAACTGTCTAGGAAAATACTGTGTGGCTGCATTTTTTGGATAGGTCCTAACCAGTTGGAATAATTTCAATGTGAATAAGTATAGAAGCAATTTCAAAGACAGAAGCCCATGTAATGAGTAAAATTAAAAGCTATTCATTTTTTTCTAGAAACTCTTTGGAAAAGTGAAAGAAGAAAGATACAAACAGACCATCCAGTTCTGTTCTCTTATTCAGTATGAGAAACTCCAGGAGAGGTGATTTGATTTACACAACTTCAATTGAGATCAGAAACAGTGTGTAGCTTAATAAATCATAGAATCATAGAATAGTTAGGGTTGGAAAGGACCTTAAGATCATCTAGTTCCAACCCCCCTGCTGTGGGCAGGGACACCTCACACTAAACCATGTCACCCAAGGCTCTGTCCAGCCTGGCCTTGAACACTGCCAGGGATGCAGCATTCACAACTTCCCTGGGCAACCCATTCCAGTACCTCACCACCCTAACAGTAAAGAACTTCTTCCTTATATCCAATCTAAACTTCCCCTGTTTAAGTTTCAACCCATTACCTCTTGTCCTATCACTACAGTCCCTAATGAAGAGTCCCTCACCAGCATCCCTGAAGGCCCCCTAAATAAGCTGATAAATATTTTCTCACACTTACCATTTTGTCTGAGTACTACTTTCTCCTACTTTTGGAACCATTTGTACGCCCACATCTTTTTCAAGCATTTTAATACTGAAAGTTTTGTCTTGATAGGATGTGCATTCAGCATAACTGTTTTTTACGTCTGAAGCATTGCTATCAGTAAAAGTAATTGGTGCACCGAACTTCTTGCGTACTCGAGAAAACATATTCTTAATCTGGAAAAGAAGTACTTCAGTAAGTTAGCAGAGGAGAAAATGTTTTGTAAAATGGCAGCATTTATATAATTGAGGAATCAGTTCTATTGATGATTTTTGTGCTGAGTTTACTTACATTTCTACATTTTG
The DNA here is from genome assembly GCF_012275295.1 of Melopsittacus undulatus. NCBI lineage: Eukaryota > Metazoa > Chordata > Aves > Psittaciformes > Psittaculidae > Melopsittacus > Melopsittacus undulatus. The sequence continues at coordinate 24,571,846 of NC_047532.1, read as the reverse complement.
AAATTGAAATGCTCATATAGGTAGCCTGTAACATATGTAGTAAAAGACTGGTTTGTATTTCTAAAACAAGAAGTTGCCTTTATGTAATGTTTTGGCTAGTAGGATAAGAGAATTGTATCTTCTAGTTCACATAATCATAGAATCATAGAATAGTTAAGGTTGGAAAGGACCTTAAAACCATCTAGTTCCAACCCCCTTGCCATAGGCAGGGACACCTCACACTAAACCATATCACCCAAGGCTTCATCCAACCTGGCCTTGAACACTGCCAGGGATGGAGCATTCACAACCTCCCTGGGCAACAAAACTGCTCCTTTAATTAAAGGGCTGATTTGCAGTTCTATGTAATACTGCATTGAACTTCCAAGACATGGCTTTTCAGCTCTGCCCTCTTAATGCGGTTCTCAACATTGGGTGAGGTATTTCACCTTCCCTTGTACAGCTTAGGGAGAGAAAAGTACAATGAAGAGGATCTACAAAAATTTGAGTGAGGAGTTTCCTTATAGCGAGAACTAGGAAGTAAGGGATTTTGTTTGATTTCTACCCACAAAGAGAGGTAGGCACTTGATTTCAGGCAGTGGAAAGTTATTGCTTTGTCTTGGATACATAGCCAGGTACTTTCTCCCAGTACCTCCCACAGAACTGGAAAAGAATGTAGGCTGAAAACACTTCTGAGTAGACCTTGCCAGCAGGGTTCTAGAATACTTGGACTGTGAATGTGGGTTGAATTTCATGACTGTGAATTAGCTGTAGGACAGTCAGACATCTTTTGTAAGTAATGGCAACATGTCCAGCTGCTGAGAACTATCAAAACTTGGCCGGTTTTCTCTGAACAGGGATTTAGGTATTGAGTAGAAATCACAGATGGACAGTTAAATGCTTGGGGATGCCCCACACATCACAAGTTAGGTGACAGCTGTTGAGTGAATATACTTTTTGGACAGTTTTCTCAGTATAACATGTAGGTGAACTTAAGTATTAGGAACAATTCCTTCCCCAAAGGGTGCTCAGGCATTGGAACAGGCTGCTCAGGGCAGTGATGGAGTCACCACCCCTGGAAGGGTTCACACACAATGCAGATGAGGCCATCAGTGCCATGGGTTACTGGTGGCCTTGGCAGCGCTGGGGAACAGTTGGACTTAATGGTCTTACAGGTCTTTTCCAACCTGGTCAATTCCATGATTCTATGTCCTCCTGTAATGTCAGCCTGTAATACCTGTAGTCAGTAACATTTTTTTCTGAGGTAGAGCCCTTGAAAGTATTGCATGCTTCTTAAATGCCATCCACATCATGAAATAAGAGTACACTGCACTCCATTGAAACAGAACTAGGTCTTTAGAATATAACTGAAGTGACTCAACTTATAATTTGAGCAAAAAGTGGCAGAGATGTTACTGACCAGAGATGATCAGGACTTTTGAATTTACAGCTTAAAACATAGATATGTCCAATGCAGTCTCACGTGCCTTGTTTGCAGGATTTAAATACAAGAGAATTCAGAGAAAAAAAGATAAATCTGCAACTGCAGCACTTTCAGTTTTTGTTAAAAGTTGAGATATTTCTCTTTTTCTTCTTGAAAGACCCCAAGCAAACCTAGGATTTCAACTTCCCTTTCCCTGACTGGTTTTTGAGGAATGTAAAAGATTTTTTTTAACATTTATTAGATTGACTAACATCTGTGGCTTCTGACCTTTGTAACGGTGTCTTTGACAGATTCTTCTTCAACTTCCTTTTCACTGCCAAGAGAAACCCAAGGTTTTTGGACAGGAGGCCTGTATGGTTGGATTTCTAGAGTCTCCTCTATATTTTCTTCTTCTTCGTTGCTTTCTTCCTGTTTTTCTTCTGCAGTTTCTGGAGGCTGTGACATCAAACAGTGAGAAATGGTACTTTTTCACAACCGTTACTGAAATGTAAGTATGAACTAGAAAAACAGTTTTCAGTCTTTATCCACACATTCTTTATCTTAATGCAGCAAGTCTGGCTATTCTGTGCCCCTGCGTATGATTGGGTTAGGTCCCATTCATTCATTTGTGCATTAGAATTTTCCAATACAAGTTACATATTTAATATTTAACTACTAAAGAGAAACCATTGTCTTGAAAGCAAATTACTGTTATATAAAAAGAATTTGTGGTGGTTTCTTACATCAGGCCATCCTGCCTGGAATTACAATCTGCTTTTCTATTAGCCATTTTTTCTCCTGATGCTGAGTTACAAACTCATGTTAAAAAATTTTGTAATCTACCTACCCATAAACCTTCTCCTATAATGCAGTGCACAAGGTGAAATCTATGTATCCAGAATTATTCAGAACCCAAGAACATGCTGAAGTATGATTTAAAGAATAAGTATGATTCTTTGAAGATGCCAAATATAATCTTTTCTTCTTATGTCTTGCTAAGAAACCTGGGTCTTGGCAGAGGAAATTTATGTTTATGACAAAATGCAGCAGTGGGGGTTAGAGTGACTCTCTGAAGTAAAATATAAAAATTTAATTCAGTCTTTCTCAATATACAATACACTTTTTACAGTGATACACATATTTTTCTTTGATCAGATTAACCTTTAGAGGAACATTCTGGCATGCCAACCACATTAGATGCTTAGAAATACAGTATCAGTTTATATTTTAGACAAGATTCTGAAATACTCATAGAAAGAATGATGTTTGTATTTTCTTACCTTCAGAAGGTTTTCCTTGGCTTCCTCAGAAGCAACGAGGTAAAAGTTCTGTCCATACTGGAAATTTGCATCTAAAACTACCAAAAGTTCTTCCCCTGGATATTCCTAGTTTAATTAAAACAATCATTGGAACACTGAAGGCAAATAACATATAAAACAGACATGAGCCTGTGACTGGCAAAGCTACTGCTAATGTAAATTCAGTATCTTTGATTAATCTTTTAAGTCTTAACAGAGGATTGCATGTGCCAAATGAAAAGAATAGATGGATTTTATTTTCTAATAAAAATTATTTTGGGACCAAGCTAATCTTTTCATACCAACAATTGAAAAGAAACTGTTTTAATGATTCCCAATAAATAGGCAATGAATAAGGTGAGGCCAGAATATGTGAAGCTCTGCAAGTTCAGAGAATCAAAACTAATAATATTTATGTTACTTTTAGCATATATCAAATCTAGAGTTAGTTAAAAAAAACCAAACAAAACTGTGCATGATGAGCTGTGAGAAACTTTGAGTTGACAGTGGTCAAAGACCATTATAGCCTCTGGATATTACACCATTAGTGTTTTTACACAGAGTCAAACAAGGTCAAACCTTATCATATACTCTGAGAGCATGAGGTCTTAAAGTGTGAATCAAATAAGCTACATACCAGGATAATATTTTTGATAGGGTAAAAATCAGAAATTTTAGCTCTTCTTTTCAGGTCCTGAATGATGTCCTCTTTTTTAATGATTTTGAAACAATTTTCTTCTGTGACATCTTCATCCACTCGGCAATTGAAAATTGCTTGGGTCTGTGTAGTGAGAACTAAAGGAAAGATTTCTGGGTGGCCTGTAAAAGAAAGCAAAATTCCTTGATAAAAAAAAATCAGTGTTGTTTAAACATAAACATTCACTTTAATAACTCTTCCTTTACTGTTTCCTAGCAGAATGCCTTTCAATCTCTCAGCTTAGTTTTTTTGTATTTTGGAAAGCATAGGGTAAAAATTGTATTACATTTCGTTAATCTTGGAAAAGACTCTACCTAACACTTCCTACCTAACATGTTATTCCTAATATAAGGGTTTTTTTTTTCCTCTTGATTAACAGGTCATTAAGAACTCCAGTGAAGAGTCATTAAAGTGTTTTTAATACATTAAGGACACAACTGCCTTAAAGATAGCCCATGAACAAACACACTCTAATCCTTTGCTGTAGAATGTTGTCATGTTAAGCCAATGTTTGATCTAGGTGAGGCTTCGATGCCCTCCGAAATAAAGATGTTTTTCTGATTTAGGACTTTCATCTTCCTCTCACTGAGTTCTGAGTGCAGCTGAGTCTTTTTTGCACTAAGCAAGTGAGACTAAAGCAAGGTCACTAAGATTCAAGTCAGATACTTATTTTCACCTTTGCTGGAGAATATACAGCTGCTGTTTTCTGCATACATGACCTCTATTAGGTTTATTTGTACTAATTCAGAACAAGCTATTTCTGATCCTACCTCTGGCAGTGTTATTTTCATTGGTTCTAGTGAGGCTGGATGCAGTTAGGTTACCTGTCAGCTGCGCTTTGCAAACAGTCCGAAGATAATACCCAGTGCCTCTTGTTAAGTGTGTCAGCTGCACGTATGTAGCACTGATTCTTCCCATGTTACACGTTTTGCCATTCAGCTTGTATAACAGCTGTGTTTAAGATCACTATAGGCCCAGCTAGTTGAATCCTGCTGCCTAAGAGACTCTTTTCTTCCTTTGCAATACTGCCATACTAGCAGTCATGCTCTGTCTTAGCTGCCATAGTAAGAGCATTCTTCATGAAGGCCACAATATTTTGTCTGAGAGGGCTATCAGATGTTCATCTTTTTGATAAACTGGGAAGTGTAAAAGATTTAGGGACATGAGTCCATGGGATTTTTATGTCCTGAAATGGGCTGGATTTTGTAATAATAGCTGATACTTTCTATAATCTTTGTTTCATTCTCTTTTCTTAGTTTGAGTTATTTAATATTTTATCTTATTTTCCAGCACCTGTGGTATTTTTTTATCTTTGTGTATGCCTTAAATTGAAGTTGATGTATCTAAGATGATGATATTGACTAGCTGGCTCAGCATGTTTTGGAAAGCCATTTCTAACCCAAGCCAACAAGGACTGATAAAACAGTAAATTCTCCTTAATCTCTATCATTCAGGAAGCTAAATCTCTGCATAAGGCTATCACATAATGCATAATGTTTGATGAATCTGACATTTATCCTTTAAAATTTTTCAATACTGTTTCTCTACTGCATCTGCTTTGCTATAGTCATCCACTAAAATTAATGGCATGCTTGATGCTTCTGGTACACCCTGCACTATACCAAGTATTATTTACTTAGCCTTCACTAGTAATTTTGTAGTGTACACAATCCATTTGTAGCATGCACAGTCCATTAGTTCACTTTCTTCACAAGTTGTGGTCACTATTGCATGACTTTCCTTTCCTTTTGATATTTTGATGCTTTTCAAGATTTCTGTGTGGATGCTTCCAAAAAATACAAAATCAGAGGGATGTTGATCAGGAAAAACCTCTGAAAGTCATTTGGTTCAAGTTCACTGTTGATAAGACCAGATCAAGTCAGGCCTTGTTTATCTTCAGGAGTCCCTTTTCTTGCCTTTTTGACTTTTACTCTCCATAGATAATAAGGCCAAGACCTAGATTCTTTTGCTTATTAACGTGGCTGTGAGACCAGGCTCAGAAAAAGTGTTTATTCCAGGGTGACTTGAAACATTTGCTGCCTTTAAGGAACTGCAGAAGTTGATCTGCAGGATTCCCAGGTTACCCTAGCCAAGGGCATGAGGCCTCATTAGGATGTTATTAGGAAGCAGACTCAAACCTTAGCATGAACTGCAATGCTGCAGATACACTCTACATTTCAGTATATTGGAGAAAAAAATCAGACTTCCTTTTTCAAATTAAACTTCATAGGATGGATAGAGGACAGAAACCTAGGGCTGCGCACCTGAAGAGAATGGCATTTCCATCCTCTTTGTACACAGCTGGCTCACAGGGCACAATGGCTAGGAAAGCAAAGGAACAAGATATCTGTACATATCACAGTGCTCAGAGGTGGTGATGTGGCTACTGGCTGTGGCTAGAAGCTACAGAAAATTATAAACATAATTAGCTGATTCATAGGTGATTTTTTTCCCAGAAAATTATTCATAATAGTCTCAAATAAAATAAACCCAAGCAATTGGATTTTATTTTTCTTAATTAATAAAGAATCCTAACCAGGAGTTTATTCAAGAAGCTTGTATGATGTTATTTTTTAAAATGATGAATTGTGCATCCAGCCTTTCCACAAATGCTAATGCTAAAACCCCTCTCTTCTCAAAGAGATGTAGGCTTCAGTGTAAAACAAAACAATGTGAGCATGCTTTAAAGTTAAGCAGAAATATAACAGACATGACTACAAGAGGGAGCAGAGTAGGACAGAAAGTCTATTTTCTTCAATGTTCTGTTGCTGGAAGTCGAGGTTAGAAACAGAATAATGATCCAAATGAAAGTACGTACATCTTTTAGCCTAACATAAGGGACTGATACTGGAATTCTTACTATTATGAACATTTTTAGTGAATGCTCTTTTCCCATAAAAATTATGTAGCATCTAACCAAAGACTTCATATTGTTTTTTTGATGGTATATTGTATCCTATCATTTCTAACAGTCAGCAGCTCTTAGTAATAAGAGAACTTCACAAAGGACCAAGAAGCTCTCAGAGAAGTAAAGAACACTTACCAGTCTTATGCTGAGGAGATGCCATGCACAGTGACTGCTTATAGTAGCATTGTTTTCCTGCTTTTAGCGACAAGATTTTAGCGATAGTTCAGCTATTACGGCTATAACCTTACTTGCCACTAGGTGGAGGTAAAATTCTCTCTTACTGACAAAAATAAGTCTCTCCAGGAACACCGAAAACACAAATTATAATTTATTTTTAAAATAACACTTTTGTCATCTGACGGATCATTTGTGGTGCATTTTTCATTAGCTGCAGCTTAGCCATTTCGATGACACTAATCAAAATGCAATTTTCATACACACATGTGTGTGTACCTGTTCTACCCATGTAGGAAGACAAGTGCAAAAGAAATGTTTGATATCTCTGCAACTTCTAAATGGCAGGTTTTTTCCCCTACAAAGCAAAATATGTTGCTCAATGTCTGTTGACACTTATGATTAAAAACCACAAGTGATATGCCAAAATAATCTGCTCACCAAATTCAGTAATGATTTGATAAAGATGAAAGATTTTGAGATTATAAAAATATTTCAAGTTTTTCTTTCAGTTGCTTGACTATTACTAAATACAAACATTTTGCACCCTATAATTCTATTGTGATGTTGTTTTTTTTTTCCCCTGGTCCCAGATCCTCTCAAACCAAGATAAAAACTTCTTTTACAAACCCATACCTGTTTCTGTATTCCTTGCTGCACTGCCTGCTACTCAGAAAGTGGGACTGTAATTACTACTGTAATAGCTGCAATTCTTCATAGTTTCTAAATTTTATCATTCATAAAAAATCTTTTGATTTCATTCCCTGGCTTTAGTAACACTGAAGCTTCAAAATGCTGGAAGTGTTCCAAAACTATTACTTGAAAGCCCAATCTTTATAGCACTTACCTATACTAGCCATAGAAAGATCAACTTCATCTTTTTCATCTGGAATGTAAGACATGACATTACCAGTAAGATTTCTTCCTAACAAAGTTAACTATAAATATACAGTCCTTTTCTTGTTAGGCAATGTTTAAAATCTCTATGTATGTTTAAAAGTAAACTGTGAAGAGGAAACACAGTAATTTCAGTTCACATTTAACACAAGAAATGAGTGAAGCCTTTCAAAATAGGTCTGTATCTTAAGGAGATGTTGGCCTATTCTGAAACTATGGAGATTTAAACCTCATTTTAATTTTGAGCAGGTGGTCTGCCTAAGACAGAAACCATAAGAAATATGGTGCACACTGCAATTTCTATGCTTGAAAACCACACTGACCGCAGCCTGATAGTACCTGCTTTGGGCAGCTACTATGTGAAGAGGAAATAAATAGGCAAGGCTTGCTAACATCAGACGGTAGCAGAACTGACAGGTGTGCAGGCAGGAGTGGACGTGAGTCCCTTCTGACAGTGGTGAGGTGGGTAGGCTTGCTCTGGGTAGTAGGGTGCTGCTTTCAACTCCTGAGAAAGGGTCAAACTTCACAGCAAAGTAGGACTGGAAGAAATTAGCAGTGATGTGCAGAATATTCTCTGCAGCACAGCAGCTATTAATCAGCTGTGAGGGGAAAAGTGATTAAAAGGCAAAAGCAACTTCAGGAAGGTGGCTGTCACAGCAGAAAAAAAATGTATTGATGAAACGAACCAAATAAAACCCAAGCAAGAGAACATCACCACCTGTTCTGAGAATGTGCGTGCCACTGGGAAAAAATACAGCAAAGGCTCATTAGCCTTACACTTCATTAATATATACACTTTATAAGTGGCACAGGTGAGACAGCACCTCAGAAAAAAAAATACAATAAAATGTGCTGTGAAATGAAATTGTGAGACTTTAGTATTTTTTTCAGGCTCTGTTACTGTACCTGTACAGTGTGATCCTGAGCACTCAAATTCCTGCTTCTGGGGACACTTCCCTCTGCCTGATGCTCTCTCCCTGGGTTGTTAGCTTTTGTGAATCTCCACACTTAACATGTATTAAGCCTCCCAGTTTCCCATTCAGTACTGCTATTATGACACCACAACTTATTAAATCTGGACTACCAAGACAAAGTGTAAATACTGCAATGTAGCTTTGTTATGTTCCATGTACTGGTTACAAAACCATAATCATTAATTGTAGATCTCTCATTTATATAAAATAACACATTCTAATTTATCTCATGTTTACTTATATGCAATGGCCCAGAATAACCAAGGTAGCTCTTATGTGAGACCCTGTTACTGCTTGTTTCATTGCTTCTGTACCTTACATACCAGGCTTTTTCCCCTTCGGGGATTTCTTAGCTTTGTTTTCACCTTTCTTTTTCTTTGCCTTTGCTTGTGACATCTTTCAGATTTATCTAGAGAAAGATACACATCATCAACAAACTGTAAATAGACAATGGAATGCACCATGCATGAGTGAGAATTTTGCCCATGCTTTTATGTAGTTTATCATTATAGTAATAAGTTCATACACAGCCAAAGGTATGTTCCATAACTGTAAACCATAAACTGTACTTTGATATATGTAATAGATGGAAATACTGCTCCTTTCCAGGGTGATTAAGGTGGACACTGATTATCCAAAACTTTTCTATTCCAAGTTAATTTTTCAGTGTGGCTCTGTGGAGGTCAAACTTGGAAAGAAGTTGTATGCATTATTATAGCATGTAGCAACCACACAGCTGGAAATGATGCTCTGTACTCTTGTTTCATTTACTCTTCTTCTTCCCCTAGAATAAGGATGAGAACAGCAATGTAAAAAGGCTCACACCCAGTGCAAAAGAGGAAACTCAATAAAGGCTGCCCACAGTACAGACAGGACAGCACACCACCACAAAATACACTGCCAGCACCATCATGTGGAAGGTACACCTGTAGCAGCCAATAGAACAACTAAATCGAGGTAGTCCAGATTCTGTTAGAAGTATTAAGAACGGTTTGATGTTGTTACTGAAGAGCTGGAGACTGGAATTCAACTGGGACAAGGACGATGGGACTTTCAGTTTGTTTATATCCTCTGTTTTCCATGTTCCCACAGTTTTTCAAGATTGTAAATGGATTGGGAGAGGAACTATTTTTTAAATGTCTAAAAAGCACTTACAGTATTTGGATGCTATTCTAATTTTGACACAAGAGGAAAGCAGATGCACTTACAAGGCAGAAAAAGGCTGCACCATCAAGAGCTTTCTCACTTCATAACTATTTCTGATGAACTCTTACAGGAGCTATGGCCTGTCTGCCTGCACATGTGAACACCAAATTTACTGTCAAGATGCTTTAAGATGCAATGGTGAGTTTATAAAATAAGTGTTCTATCTTAAGACCTTCATTATGAAAGGCCTAAACCAGTGTAAGAATTAAAACAAACATGCCATGGCCTGTGAATTTGCAATTTCAGTGGTCATGCTTGCTTTGCGATGGTCATTCCCAGACTGAGAAACAGCATTTTCTGGTTTGTAAACAGTTCTCAAATACTCCAGAGGCAATCAATACAATTTTTGCTTCCAATCTGAATTGTAGTTTGGAGATGACCATTGATGGCAGATAAAGGTCATGGATTATAGCCTGACTTTGGGATCTGTGTTAACTTCCCAAGAATTCAAAGTAAATTTTGCTGTTAACTTTAATGGGAGCAGAGTCTGACACTCTTATTACAGGAATGCATTTTTCTTTTTCACTCCAATCAAAATAGAAAAATATACTTATAAAGCCTCAGGCTCTTTTCTCTATCTTTCTGGATCATGCAGACCACAGGTGACAAGCTGCATCCATGGAACGTTACTGCATTTCTCTGTTCAGTCATTATTGCAAATACAGCCCCTTCATTAATCCATCTGAAAAACTAACAATTTAATCTTACACTTTTTCCAAAAGGTAATGATAATACCAATGCAAAACAGATTAATGTTTCAGAATTATGAAACTCCTGCCTTGTAAGGGATGATGATTTTAGAAGATTAAAAAGCCCTCACAGGTTATGTATAGTGAATGTAAAGAAGAAAGTTAGGAGTTTTTTCTGCCCTCGTTCTCTCAGTCTTTTTGTCATGTACAACACTACAAACATTGGCAATCTATTTATGCTTAATATTCAATATATTTTCACAGTTATAATCTTTCAAAGAAGCCTCTACACTGAAAAATATGCATAATTTATAGTACTGAAACACTTAGGGCTACTAACTTAGAGTGCATGTCAATTCAGATGGTTAAAAGAGGCTAATTTTCCCTTATTTAACAATAAAAGTGCAAAGCTATTTCTTATCTATCTCCTTGTACATGTTATGTAAAAAATATTGTGACCCATTTTATAAATGGATTCTGTGACTAATTTGAAATCAACCTTCACACCTCTGGGTAAGAGAGACAGTCCTCCAGGATAGGAGGAGTAGTCAGCTGTTGTACAAATCAGTTGAAGAACAATATGAACCATCTCATATATGCTACAGTCACATTATTTTATTTCACCATTTCCTAATTAGACACTGAAACAAAGCCAATTTGGAAATGTTGAGTTTTTCTTTTGAGTAACCTAAACCATAAGTCACATGAATAGAGGAAATGCAAAGGCCTGAGATAAGTCACATGCCTATGTTTAGTACAATAATTTGCAAGTAAAAACATCCCTTTTCCTTCAACTGACTTCAAGTATCTTATACCTATAAAAACAGCTAAAATGTTTGAAAATTATCTCCCAGTAATGCAGTTCCTCCTCCTTTACTGAAAGAATCAGGTGTAGAGGCACACACAGCACTATGCAGCTAAGGGCAGTACTGGTGACTCTATGCATATGTTAATACAAAAAGTATTGATGTTTAAGAGTTGCAAATGAACAGAGCGACCAGTAGAGCTGCTCATGGTTCCATCTGTGATACCCAGAACCTCACCAACTGGAAAGCAGATAGAAAAGTACAAGGTAATTATCTTCTTTTACAATACCCCTAACATCGTATCGCCTCTGTCCATTTGTCGTTCTGTGGGCATATGATTGTCAGTGGTTAGGAAACTTGTAGGGCCTTCAGTGAAAGCCAAGGCAGAACCTCTAAGACTTCTCTGGAAACATTACCACGTCCATAGCTGTTCACAAAGTATGTATGCAAAGCTGGTTTTTTATACAGGATTAAATAACCTACTAACCACCAGGTGCTCACTGCAGGAAACCAGCATGCACTGACAGCTTTAAGTAGCTACTGAAGAGCAATCTTTTGTACCCCTCCTCTTCAAAACAGAAATAAAGGAATGAAACTCCTAATGGCTCTTAATGTGTAAAATAAAATCTGATATTTTCAGAAGTTACCTCTTGCTTCAGGGGTTTGGTATTTTTCACTCACTAAGTTTTTACATGAAGTACGAAATCCTATCAAGAAAACCATGAAAAAAATGGTGTCTGTATTAGAGGACAGTCTGCAGATACGACAAAAAGATCATTTCTTTAATCTGTGGTTAGTTCCTATCTTCTTAGGGATATTTCTCTATTGCTTATTTAGAAAGGACTCCAATATGCATATTTGTCCAGAATGTGTAATTGTGTTGTGCTTTTCCATCAATGCTTACATAAATTCAGAATTCTATGATTGAGAGCAGAGGTTGGGAATCAGATTTAAATTAACTTAATTTGAAAAATTTATTAGTACAAAACAAAACTCCCCCAAAGCTCAAGCTCTTGAAAATCAGTTGTCATAGAGATTGCCATAAATTTTGTGTTTCAAAAGTCAAGGTCAGGCTGGACAGGCCTTCAAGCCACCTGGTGTAGTGGAAGGTGCTCCTGCCCATAGCAGGGGAGCTAGAACTGAATGAGCTTAAGTTTGGGCTTCCAACCCAAACCATTCTCTGATTCTGTGAATATAAAAATTCCATTAAATATGTTCAGTCTAATTTTTCAGTCAGTTTTCAGTGGAACACAGTGTTACATTATTTAATTGTTAAAGCCCAAGTAAATATTTGACAACTTTGACATTTTGTAGCCTAGTTTATTTATAGATGCCTGTAATATTTTCAACATTAGTCTCAAGAGAAAAAATAAACTCAGGATGTTCTCCTAATCATTTAGTGTACTGAAACATTTATAGTTATAAACCAAAGGCGTGAAGTTGCTAGGTACTGCACCAGGGGAGAGTGAATTAGTTCTCAGTGCCACAAAAGATGCTGTCTGAAGTGAGGACACAAAATGATTCATGAGTTGCCTAATTGAATGGTGGAAGGTCAAGCCTATGTCCATTACAAATTTAGCACTGCAATTTACTACAATTTGCAATGACAGAAGAACTGAAAGCCCTTCCATTTAATAAAAGCACTAGATGGAAATTATCAAAACCACGTGCTACTTGCTTTTTATTGTTGTGTCACTGTCAAGCTAAAAATCACATTTCTGTCTGTAAACATTCAGGAACTTATTAAAAGTACTGTCTTGAGAATGATGTAGTCTCTCCAGAAGTTCATATACAGTGTTCCCTTTAATTACATTTATTCTACTTTGCTCTACACAAAGAACAAATAATACAAATACCTAAAGTTTGTGTTATTAATAATGCTTGTACGTATTTGGACACAACTTCATTGTGTAAGATTTAGAGAGTAAAGCTGAAGTTTTGGCAACTGCCAAATCATTTCAGCATGTGAATGGTTCTATTTGAATGTACCTGATTTCACATGTACAACTTCTTATAAAATTAGGCCTACTTGAACCAGGTGTAGATTTTGTTATTTGATAGAAACCAGTAGAGGTAGTTACAGGCTCTGGGATGATAAGTACAACACATGTCAATTTAGGTTAAGAATTAATAAGAAAGGCATAGACAGCAAAACTGAGAAGTTCATTAAAACATTGGATAATACTTTGTTATGTTTCTCTCATGAAATGAGAAATAGAATTGGAAAAGGTATAACATGGAATATTGAAGTTATGTTTTATATTGGGAAACAACTAGGATTCTTTGTAGCCTGGACTAAAGAGGCTATGATAGAAGTCAATAGTCATGAGAGGCATGGAGAAAGTGAGCGGGGTGATTATTCAGCGTCTTTCGTAATACAAGATCTAGTTGGCATCACATGAGCTTACCAAGGGACAGACTGAAAACAAACAAAAGGCATACAGAAGTGTTTCATTGCACAACAGATAGCTGAATTAAGGAGCATACTGCCCGTGGACAGGATAGCAGCCAAAAGCACACGATTTCAAACAGGGTAAATTGACAGCTGGTAAAACAATGATGATATCTCTGGCTATTGAAATAAAGCCGTAAATACAAGGAAAAAAAAAAGGTGTGAAAATGGTCTTGCCCAGGCCCTTACTGGCCCAGACTGAACCCCTGGTGTGAGGCAGTAGGTTGCTAGAGGACAAGCACGTACTGGGGACTGGACCGGTGCGTGTGAATTTGACGGTCATGTGCAGCAGCACAGGGGTCGGGGGGTGTTTGCAACCGCCCGGCTCTCCTCACCAGCACCCTCCAGCCTGTGACACAGCCACCCCGAGGGCCTGCCGGGAGCCCTTCCCCTCCCGCAGCCCGGGGGCGGAGGAAGGAGCGGAGCTCGCTGGCCGGTTGCGCGGTGAACGCGGGCGGCTGAGGCAGCCTCTATCGCACGGAGCAGACACTCCGCTGCTGCCCGTGTCCTCAGACCTCTCATTTCCCACCCGCTCCCACCAGCGCCTCGGGGCCGTTTCCTACCTGCGCGGCACCGCCACCGCGGCCCCAAAGCGTCCCTGCCGCCGCACCGTTGTCAGGGCAACAGGATTGACGTTTACAACAGCCAATCAGCACTCTGCCTTTCAAACCCGCCCCCGCCAGGGAAGCGGCTATAGGGGGTTCCTCGCAGGAACAGGTCTGCTCAGATCAAAACTACACGTCCCAGCATTCCGTGCGCGGAGACGCGTTGCCGCCTGGCTGGGTGGGGCGCGAAGCACCATGGGTGCTGTAGGCGGCAGCGCCCTCCGTCGTCCCCCCCCCCCGGCGTCTCCTCGCCCTTAGCTGCAGGGGAACGTCCCCAGCTGGGAAGGAGGTTCAGGTGGTCCCATGCGATTCGGTAATACGAAGATTTGTGTTCCACATCTTTCATATTTTTGACGCATAAAATTAATTTAGTTTGCTTTGCTGCGATGTAAGACGCAGGAGCCCCGAAGTGTATTTCTCTGTGGAGTACCCAGTCCCTGGTGGCACGCAGGGATCATTCACCCTCCTTATGGCAGACAGAAAGGATCCTTGCTGCCTGCCTTGCCTCTCTCTACAGCTCTCTTAAAATGCCCACTCTTTTTGGTTTAGCCTTGTCCTAATTTCCCCTCTTCCTCTCACACCAGAGCTCTCACGGGTTCCTGCAGCACGAACCGGGCAGCTGGTGACCGGGCGCAGCTACCGTTAGCCGGGCGTTACCCCGGGCACTGCCCCCGCCAGGCAGCAACTCCGAAGGGACTGTGTCCACGGCGCGGTGAAAGTGGCCGAGACCCAGGACAGGAGACCGTTTCCTTGAAGTCCAGTTAATAACTTTAATTCCTTAATTGCATGTAAGTGCAATGGCTCAAACGTGTCAGTCATTCCACTTCGCTCACTGTGCCGCTGGCTGCCCCTTGTAACTACAGTTCTGTGACCCGAAAAGGGATTTTTATTACAGATTGGGCACAACTAATGATAACGTAAGCGTTATCTTTTTAACTCCTGGTGCAGAAGCCCAGGTTAATAAATCTGGAGGCGGCACTACGGCGGCATACTTCAGAGAGTGTTTGTCCCGTGGGGAGCCCTCACTCACGGAGATGTGAAGCAGAAGGTGACAGACGCCCTGTGCACCCAGCCCTGCCCCCGGGGCCGGGACGGGCTGGCGGAGGCCGCCGGAGCCCCCAGCCCTGCCCGCCGCGGAGCCGCGCCGGCCGGGAGCGAGGGGGACCAGGACAAGGAGTGGGGCCGGTAGCAGCGGGGTGTGTGTGTGTGACGGCCGGGCCGCCCCTCGGCACCAGCAGCCCCCGTCCCGCTGCCTGCGCGGCAGGAGGGCAGGGAGCGGCCGGACCTCCTCGGCAGCGACACGCCCCAGCGGCAGGTACGCGATATGCCCCGGGCTGTACGCAGTGTGCTCTACGCCGCAGCCTCTCCTTTAAAAGCGAGAAGCGGTGCCCTCGGCCTCCAGCTCTTGGCTTTGGGATGCCACTGTAAATCAGCACCCGCCCGGCCAGCGTGACCAGGGCTGCGGGCGAGGCCGACGGCGGCTGCTGCTCCCGGGGAATCGCCGGTGGCCGGCGGCGGCGCAGCCTGACAGCATGAGCGAGTCCCGGCTAGCTCCAAGTGCGTTGCTCAGCCGTCCGTGGCAGCTCGGGGGAGAGGCGGGCGGCACCGCACCGGCTGCGCTGCGGGGATGGGGCGGGGGACGGGACGGGACGGGGCCGCCGGGTTCTGGCGCTGCCGCTGTGGGGCCCTGGCTACCTCCGACTAACACTGTGCGTTGTGTTTGCCTGGGACATCAACTCAAGCCGGTACCGTAAGGTCAAGAAGTATTATTTATGTATTTATCTATAAATCAAGCACGTACATTGTCAGGAATGTTGCAGTATCAGAGCAGGGCTTCACGTGGAAATGATTGATCAGCGGTAAGAAAGACGAGTGGGAACGGTGGCATGCTGTATCCTGCAGGACAATGGCGACCTGGCAAAACAGGAGCTGATTGTTTTTTGTCTTAAGCCTGTTTTTATGGGCCTGTTCTTAGTGTTAAACTGCTGATTCAGAACTTTTCTTGCCCTCTCTGACATGTGGGGAAGTTCAAGGTCTTGAATCGTGTCTGAAAACAGCCTCGTGTTCTAGTGTGTGCAATGGCTGCTGCAGGAGAGGGGATGTGATCTGTGTGTTTTTAAAAAAGTCATCTTGGTGATGATTTGTTGTTTGAATTCTATGAGAAACTTTCCTTATGCAAATTGAAAATGATTTGTCCAATATAGCACATGTTTAAATTCATTCACGACCCAGGCTGCCTTCTCTGTTCTTAACGTCAAAAATCTTTTATCTGAAATAAACATTCCTGGCTACCTCTTAAGTACTTTATAAAGCATTTATAAAATGGGAATCAGAGAAGTTAATAACAGGCTAACATTTAAACATGTTGAATACTATGGAGAGTAACATCTCAAACCGTATTTATAGGTTTTCTTCCCATCTTTCCCCTCAAACTTACCTAAACTATGAGCCTCGTTAGCTAATCACGATGCTTGGATACAATCACCTTTTGGTCTTTTTGTCTGCTTCATGACCACCACTGCTTTACACTCAGTCTTTTATGGCTGAAGAAATAGATATAATCTTGTTAAATGACAAATTAATACACTCAGGTAATTTATCTGAACTGCAGTTTGGCATGCTGGGTCCCCATTTCCAAGAGTGCTAATACTAATGTCAAAGAAAAATGCTGTCTGTCTTGGAAATTCCATTTCTTTCAAGGACTGGACAGTGGGCATGGAGATGGGGGAAGTACTAGCTACAGAAACAGGTAAGTTTTCCAGAAGGCTGAGTGCTCATGAGAGGCTTTTGATACTCCTCTAGACACAGAAGGAAATGAGTCAGGATGTCTTGCATGTATGATGATGTTGGCAAGTAAGAGAGGAAGCAAGTTTTTAGAAAGTGACTCCATAATTCCAAAGGGACAGAAATTCCACTATTAAATAAATGTCCTGACAGTCTATCTGCAGATTTAAGAGCTTGCCCAAACTTTTCTTAGGGATCCGCAGAACATGTGCAATATTATGAGGAAGGTCTTAAATTCAGTGCAATGTTCAAGTGCCTTTCACAGAAGATACACATCTTTGGATCCAGTTGTTAGTGCAGACTGATCTGATGCTACTGTATTCATGCTTGCCTGTTTTCTGACTGTAATGAGATTCTCTTCATTTCAGAAATGGAGAATCCTGAAGTGGCTGTGAGCAGCTGCAGTGCTCATGATAATGAAAACCTTTGCAGCTACAAACGACACCTGTCAATATCACAGGAGTGCCTGCTGGAAGACCAGCTTAGAAGGAAGTTAAAATTCTTCTTCATGAACCCATGTGAGAAATTCTGGGCCCGGGGCAGGAAACCTTGGAAACTTGGGATTCAGCTACTCAAAATAGCAATGGTTACTGTTCAGGTGAGTAACTATGGGAGCAGGGACTCTTCTTAGCTCATGGGAAGTCAAATGCGTGCTGGTGACAAATGCTGTTCATGGTGTGGTGCAGAGAAAGGGAGAAGATAGACTGCAAAACTGTCTTAGTTGCATGTATGTAGCTTAGGTCTAGTGTGAGGCATCCCTGCCCATGGCAGGGGGGCTGGAACTAGGTGATCTTTAGTCCTTTCCAACCCTAACTATTCCATGATTCTCTGATTCAATGATTCTATGTCATAATTTTCTCCTAAAACTTTTGACTGAAAAGCTTTCCTAAGAGTAGAGATGAAAGGAACCATGTTTAAGAGCTCAACTTGACTTCTTACTTTACTTTTTTTTTCTCCCCCCAAAGGATGGTGTCTGTTCCCCCAGTAACTTCTTCCCTGTGAGTGTCTGAGGGAAGGAACAGTTGTTCATGTTTCAATGTCATGGTGATAAGAACTGAATCTGTTATCTTTTTCACCATGTTTGCTTGTATCTTGTGTATGGTATACAAACTTGTGTATTGAAAAAAACCCAGAAATTCTGCTCCACTCTTCCTGTCACTCAGCCTTGCACCATAGATTTCAAATAACATATTTATCTACTGCACAAAAGGCAGTTGCTTATCTCAAAGTTTTGTGGTTAGGGAGGAAGAAGATCTTTCATGAAGCCTCTCCAGTGCCTGAGGTGATGATCCCTCGGAGTTTCCCACATGTGACTTACCTTTATGGTGGTGTCGGTGCCATGACAATAGAAGTATAGTGAAGAATCTTTTCCATGGTTGCATGACTGATGGGACAAACTGCAGAAATAATAGTTCTTCTGCTATACATCTGGCATTGTGTTTGTATTGCTTCCTTTCTGCTTCAGTTTTAAATGTATAATCATCCTCTGCTTGTCATCTGTCCCATTGTGCAACTAGAAATAAAATTTGATGGTGGAAGAACCTAAATAAGAAAGAAACTAGTGCTGATTTAGCCTTTTCAGAAAAAGAAGCTGCCTCTAGGTAATTCAGTCTTAGCACTGTTGATTTGCTTGTGTATTCCGTGTGCCCAGCAGACTGAGTTTGCCCACAGAGAATTTTAGTATCTCTGTAACTGAGTTATCCTTATCAAAATCTACATATCCAGTTTGCATCATGGCCATAAAACTTATCTGTGGACTACTGATTTGGACTTATCTCTGATGAGTTTCTTCACAATGCTCTTGGCACTAGATATGAAACAATAGTCACTGAAGAAAATTGTGAGCTCCCACAAACAATATATCACATTCTTCTAGAAAACTTTTCCAGTCTGGATAGTAGCAAGCAGTGGTTTATGCTATTATTTGTTGGAGTATATTTGTTATATTAGTTTGTTAGAGGTTATGCTGTTACAAGCACAGTTTCGATCTGTTATTCTCAAAGCACCTTTCACTGAAACCTGAGGAATAAATGCTTGTTTTTCTGTCCTCAATTTGCCTTTTGTGTGCTGCAGTAAGGACTTCAAAGCAGGGTCTGGTTAAGTCCTGTCCTGCCTTTTTGCCTGAAGAACACTGATATTCCCCAAGGCAAATCATATTAATGTCAGGCTGAACTAACAAAGTACATGTAACAGTATATAGGTAGCTTGAATTTGAGATGGTATCCTTTTCTTTGTAAAAATGCAAGTCCTTGGCCAAGATGCTGGTAAATGTGTTAAAGGGAGGTTCTTGAAACCCATTGTTTCCTTAAAGTCAAACTTTCTTTTGACCAGCTGTGAAATGGAGTAGTCTGCTTGTAACTGCCGTGCCTATCAGTGTGACAAAAGAGTGGCTGTTTGTAGGACAGGATTCATATGCTAATCTAGAAGCCAACTTTGTCTTTGAACAGGAAATATAAATGTCTTTTTCAGCTGGTGGTTTTTGGACTGAGCAATCAAATGGTGGTTGCCTTCAAAGAAGAGAACACTGTTGCATTCAAACATCTCTTCTTGAAAGGATACATGGACAGAATGGATGATACCTATGCTGTATACACACAAACAGATGTATATGACCAGATATTCTTTGCAATAAACCAGGTAAGGACCGTTGCTGCAATATATACAATATATATGCTCTTTTCCTAGGCACCTTTCCTTCTTCCACCTTCCCTGATAGTGCCTGAAACAACTTCTGTGCCTGTTGCGTAAGATGAGAATGTTGACTCATTTAGGTTTTCTGTCACTGCCAGGTTGTACTGTGGCAACATTCTTAAAGCTAATCAGCATGCTACTTCTGCACTAAATGTGCAGTCCTTGGATTTGAGCCAGAATTCTTTGCAAGTATCAAATTAGACTTTCTAGAAAGGGTTGTAAAGAGAAAAAAAATATAAGCAAAAAGGTATTTAGATCAAAATCCTGCACTTACTTTCTTTGTCAGATACTTTAAAGTATTTGAGAACTCAGCTGTAGTGTGGTGTAGGTTTTCAAGTCCTTTAGATGGCATTTTAAACGAAAAAGATGGGTTATGGCACAGATCCAAACACTTCTGGGTTGTTTTCTGGTTGGTTGGGGTTTTTTCAGACTAACAGTTTTGGTGCCATCTAAGTTGGTTTGTCTGTTTGTTCTGAACTTTAGTACTTAAAGCTGCCCAACATCTCTGTTGGAAACCATGCTTATGAGAAGAAGGGAGCAGAAGAGACAGCTCTGGCCCTCTGTCAGCAGTTCTACAAACGAGGAATCATCTCTCCTGGAAATGACACTTTTGATATAGACCCAGAGATTGTGACTGGTGATAAAACTCATCTGTTCTATCAGTTCTTTGGGAGGGGGGACCCTACATTGATGACAAATTCTTAAAACCCCTTCACAGTACTGTATAGTCCTATCACATGATCTGTATTGACCTTATTACCAGCCAAAACTGGTAAGAGAACTGCTATGTAACTAACCTCTAGCCCTCCAAGGTAACGGTCTTTTAGTCTACTGCCACAGACCAAGTGATGAGCTGTTGGCACTGATGGCCACCTAACACAAGTATTTTGGGCTAATTTCAGGAGTGCTCCCTGTGAATTCATGATTAATAACTTGGCTAGTGTTCAGAAAAGCCAACGTATTTGTCAACTGGCTTCCTAAATGACCCCTCACTTAAGCGTGCTATCTTGTCTGCTATAGTCATCAGCTCTTTACAGCCTTGGGAGTGGGAATGGCAGATTACAGTTAAAAGAGCGTGATAACCCATGAGATGTTGTTGTGAGTCCTTATCCGTTGCAGACTGCTTGTACGTTGAGCCAATGATACCATTAGACAACAAAACAGTGGGAAAGCACGATTTGAATTTCACTCTGGATTTCCACAGGTGAGGGGGAAACAACACCTCCTGTATTGGGGTATTTGTGCATTTTCCCCATGAAAAGCTAATATGGAGCTCTATTGCAGACTGGTGATGGTGCAGCTCAAGTTCAATCTGAAGGCAATCAACCTCCAGACTGTTCGTCACCATGAGCTCCCTGACTGTTATGATTTCACTCTGAGGGTATGTGTCTTTCTATTCAAAATGAGAACTCATTCCTGCTGATTTACCATACACAGTCAGTGCAGGTGCTTTCTGAAGAGCTGGGCATCACTGACTGGTCCACACTGGTGTCTGGATTACTCTGTTGTGGATTAGTGTACCCTGTAAATACTGCTGGTTGTCACTGTGCGAAGTTAAGCTTTCAGTGCTCATGACATGATCCTGAAGCACTCGTTTGGCTTACAGCCTTTTGTGCTCTAACCCATCTGAAGTATAATGAAAGTATAAACCTCTTCTCTTTAGAGAGATGCTACTAGGAAAGGTTGTTTTCAGATAGTAGAGGAATGAGGCTGTAGTTTAAAAGAATTTCATGTAGATTCTAGTTGATCAAGCAATTTGTGGCAAATATATTGTTCACCAGGTTTGTTTTTCAATTTGACAGCATTTATTTGAATAAACTGGAATTGCATTAGGCTTGAATACATTTTGTAACTTCTCTCCTAGGAGGATTATTCTGAGTCATTATGCAGGCTTAGCTTACAGTGTGCTACATACATAATGGTTTAAGTTGAAAGAGACATGCACTTTTTTGTTTGTTTGTTTTGTTAATACAGATAGTGTTTGATAACAAAGCACACAGTGGAAGAATTAAAATAAGTCTAGACAATGACATAGAGATCAGGGAATGTAAAGACTGGCACGTTTCTGGATCAAGTAAGTGACATAAATACATTCAAATTTTCATTAATTTTTTGCCACACTAGCACAATGTTTGTTAAACTCTTCCTTTGTTAAAAAATGAGGCACTATTGACAGACATTTTCTAGTGCTTTGGCTCTAAATCCTGATTTTCTAAGGTATTGTTCTTCAACCTCTGATCTGAAACCCTGGGAACCAGCCACACCGTTACTTTCCTTAGCAGTTCTTCAACCTTGCACTTCTGATAGTGTCAAAACAAAATTTTCCCACATCTCACTGTGCAGCCTTCTAGCTTTGGGTACTGAACTTATGCTCTTCGTTGCTTAAGGTAGGCTGTGAACCATTCTAGCACTAGGCAACAGAAGGATACATGATAGTGTTGGAAAGTAGAAACCGATTCACTCTTATTTCAGGACGTAACACCAGGAAAGATAAGGAAGCACTGTTGATAAGGCTTGCTAGAGTGAAATGGCTTGAAACACTTGTACTGGTGCTTAAATGTTGTTTGGCTTGTATTTTTGGTGTACAGAAATGCACAGTATGGCTAAATTAAATAATTACTCACAAGAGTACCCCTTGTTGGCACCTATTGGGTCTGGTCAAAACATTGCCTGAGATATTTTTTAATTAGAGAAAATAATCTCTTTGAAAATCAGAAGCTTTCCAAGACTTTAAATTCCATTTATTTTTTACTTTTTTCTGAATTAAGCAATAGGATGAATCAGGTCCATTTTTCTACTTGGCCGCTTTCCCTTTTGCTGTGCCTACATCAGGAAATTAAAAGCTGGTAGTGAAAAAAGAGAAATTTGGGGGGGTTATTTTAATGATCCATATTAGAATAAATTTGGAGGAATTTAATGAAATGCATTACAGGGTATGAAACGCTCCATTTAGGCAAATGTATGTTTCACTACACGCTGTTTATGAACTTTGCTAGCTGCTGTGTTAAAAATGCACACCAGATGGCATGCTACCGCCAACAGATTGCTAGTGCAGCAGCACAAGAAGGTTTTGATATCAGGCTTCTGTAATATTCCACATCTGATACCTGTGTAGATTGTCTCTGTAACAGTTTTCAAAATCATCTCTTGGAGTATCCTGTATTATAGTCTGAAAGCCAAGGAAGAATACAAAGGTAATGATTACAATGGGACAATAACAAGTTGTTGCTATTCTGGACTGCATCGCAAACCCAGTTTAAATGGCAACAGTACATGTGTCAGTAACTCTGGTATAAGCAAGAAGAAGGTGTGCTTTTTTCTGAGTAGTGCAGTTTGTGAAGTCAACTAGAACTTCAGTACAGCATTTTGGAGAATTGCTACATCTTGAAAATTTAGCATGAATTTATTTCAATTGTTTTTCTCCATCACTCTTTAGCATTAAAAATGTAATTATACTGTCTCATTGAGCTTCATCTATATGGTAAGTATAAAAAGGGGGGTCTAGTTGTCAAATTTTGCACCAGCTCTACCTTAGTTGGTCGAGAATGTGAATTTTAGTAACATAAGAGATGGAGAACTGAAGCCTAGCTCAGTGCTGGTCTTGGCCAGCTGGGCAGCAGTGCAAATTATCCGTGCTGCTCTAAGACAGAAAACCCACCTGATAGTCAAGTACTGGTCTGGAAGAGAAGACACAGAGTTTCTGGGATTTTTTTTTTGGACATGTTCTGTCACTCCAGAGACCATTCCCGTACTTGTAGAACAGGTAACTCCCACCTCAAATTCTGCAGGGCTGTCAGAAGCACCCTCTCTCTGGTATACTTCCGATGTGGTATCAGCCTTCCTAAATTAATGGAAGTAGTGGTATCCATGGTGCAGATGCACTTGTGTCTCATGAAAATATGTCAGATAGATAAACTTTTGGGGGAAAAATGTTAACATTTTTCTTAATTAAACTGTATAAATGAACATTGAAACTTGATTCTCGTTTCAATATTCAAGATGATCAACAGGATGAAATGCATCTGACTATGAATATATATGTACATTTTTGTTCTTGCAGTACAGAAGAACACTCATTACATGATGATCTTTGATGTTTTTGTTATATTGACTTGTCTGGCTTCACTGATCCTTTGCACACGATCAGTGGTTAAAGGAATTCAGCTCCAAAGGGTGGGTATAATTCTTTCCTTGGAAAGCCTTCATGTCTTGTGTAAGTCTGATTAACTTTTTTCTTTCCTCTTTTCCCCTAGGAATTTGTAAGCTTTTTCCTATATTATTATAAGAAAGAAGTATCTTTCAGTGATCAAATGGAATTTGTCAATGGGTGGTACATCATGATTATGATCAGTGATGTCTTAACTATTGTTGGATCAACTCTGAAGATGGAGATACAAGCCAAGGTGAGTTTTTTGCACTGTCAGGTAGAAGCAAAACTGTTGTTCTCCTGGTCAGGTTTAAATCTGTCAGAGGACTTTAGGCTGGCTAAGCTTCGTCCTGTAGTGGCATGAAGTTTTAAAATCCCATCTTCTCCTCTGTAATTGTAATGGAGATGTGTTGTTTCCAGTTGAGAGATTAAAAAAACTCCAATTATCTCTAGATATTTTAGTTTTAATTACCTTTGCTTCTTTGTGACACCAAGGAATAAAATTAGCTTCATCTCTGGAAGTCTGAGACTGTTGATTTTCTCTCTTCCCGATTTAGGACCACTTATATTTGCTTATTTGATTATTTATGTATTTTATTTTAATTTAGCATTTAACTTTCTGTTCCGTATTTAACAAGTGTTTAAAAAGCACAGAGACTCTCTCCTTAAACATCACTTTGCTGCTTTCCCAACTTCTGGTTTCCAGCATGTACAGAACAGTCAGCCACAGCCAGGAGCTAGACCTAAAATATTCTAAGATAAACCTGATAATGAAAAAAAAAGCCAGCTTCTAAAAACATATTATGTGAACCAGAATTAGGGAAAAAAAATTATTGCAATATGCAATCCTGAAGCACTCTAATATTTAGCTAATGTTGTTGTTCACCAAATCTCTAGCAGACTTTGAAGTGTGACATTGCAACACAGCAGACTTTGGACAGTAATGATGATAGGATGGGCCTGAAATCCATCTGGTGACAGCTTGACTATCCTAAATGCCCTGTACAAACTGTCCTATCTTACCTTAGGAACTATAAACTCAGTTAAGAGTAGGAAGAAGCTGTGAGGAAGTTGGCTAAGAGATAACTTCATCCTGCTTCAAGAGAAGCAAAGACAAGAACATGGTTGGAGTAAGATCTTGTATTTGGGATTCCAGTATCTATAAATACATCTCTTTCTATATGTTTCTGTTCTAAGAGAGTATTTTACTAAAACTCTTCTCTATTGGTACATTTCACTTCATTTTGCAAGCCTTGCAGACCATAACAACAAGATCTTGTTCCATGTTACTTAATGGCTGAATAAGAAGTTCACATTAAAGTGGTCTAAATTTGTGCTTTGTCAAGCTGTAAATGAATTATGGTAATATAAAAAAATTAGAAAACTCTTAGAGGAATAAAATCATAAAATAGAGAAAAATTCTTATTCAGTAAGTTGCCATGAACCATTTCAGAGTAGAGCTGCAATCCAGGGAACAGGGTATATGCTAACTTGGACAAAACCAGCCAGTATGCATAGGTGGAAAAAGGTAATGAAGTGCCGATAAAATATAAATGAAGTCCTGGTTAGAATTAATTAGAAGCTGATTACTCTTCTCCTTGAAACTGTCTATGCCTTACAGCTCCTGGCTACCTCACGAGGTCCTCCTTAGTACTTATCTGAGCTCTGGTGACAAGTCATGCTGTTTCTTACAAACTGCTTTGCCTGCCTACTGGAAAACCTTCTATGCTCTGCTGTTCTAAAGTCACATTTACACTGTCTATTGGGGTACAGTGGAGAGATTCCCAAGCTGCTCTGGGGAATTTGCCAATGGAGATTCCAGAAGCAGTTACTGCAGGCCTGGAAGCAGCATAAAAATGTTTGCAGTGCTACTCTGCAGGTCTTAGTGAGCCATGTACAGAAGGGGTGCCTCTGCACCCACCATGCTGCTGTGCTGTTGGCCTTGCAAATGAAGCATGTCTTGTCCAGATCTGTTTTACAAACAGCCATATGTAAAGGCATGTGAAATGAGTTACACTTGAAAGTGCACTTCCCCTCTGGTGGGACTTCAGCTCTCTAATGCATATTGCCCCAAACTAAATTTTATGGGAGAGGTTGCTAAGATAAACTATCTTCCTTATTAAGAAATCTATTAAGATTCTTATTAAGAATCTATTAGATCTTTGTAGTAACGAGAGTTGCAATTTAAAACCTGTTCTAAATTTAGTTGTTATAATACTTTATATAGATATATTTTATTTATTTTCCTTTTTTATTTTTGTTTTAGAGTCTGACAAGTTACGATGTGTGTAGCATACTTCTCGGAACATCGACTATGCTTGTGTGGCTTGGAGTCATTCGCTACCTAGGTTTCTTTCAGAAGTATAATGTAAGGATCTTCTGAGATCTTCGTGCTGTTGGTATTTATTCTGTTTGTTGCTATAAGAGGGCTGGAAGAAATGCCTGGTTGAATTCTAACTGTTTGCATTGCTCTGTGCAGCTTCTCATCCTAACACTGCGAGCAGCATTACCCAATGTAATGAGGTTCTGCTGTTGTGCTGCTATGATCTACTTGGGCTACTGTTTCTGTGGATGGATTGTACTGGGACCGTACCATGTGAAGGTAATATACTTACCATGAAAATAGTCAGCACGAATAACAGAAGGGATTCCAAACAAATGAGAGATTACTGCTGTTGTCTTCTAAGTTTCTGTGTCAAGGCTTCCCTTAATATAAAAATAGTGCATCCTCAACATGATGCTGCTCTGTTTGAGGAGTCTGACTTCCATGACTCAATCAGACTTCCTTGAGTTATAAAAGCTCTGAGTCAGAAGTGGAAGCTGCTGTGACTCCCTATCACATGCTGGTATTTTGAGAAATAATTTTCATATTGCAGAACACCAGTGTTGGACTTAAGCTTTGGAGACTTTGTTCTTATTCCTTTTAAAAGTGAAATTGGCTTATCTGAATTGAATGTGTATCTGTGCAGGAGGTGCCAAATATTGCTTACTCATCAAATGTTTTACTGTTTGCACCTTGTCATACTCTTGAGTGTACAATGATCCAAGGCAGCAGGTCATCAGCTGTGTATTTTTTTCACGCTATGTACATCCTTTGGATCCAAATAAAGCAGTGATGGATGTGCTTGTCTTCTTCCCTCCTCTCTAGTTTCGCTCTCTGAACATGGTTTCTGAATGCCTTTTTTCACTGATCAATGGAGATGACATGTTTGCTACCTTTGCAAAAATGCAGCAGAAAAGTTACTTGGTTTGGTTATTCAGTAGGATCTACCTCTACTCCTTCATCAGTCTATTCATCTATATGGTGCTGAGTCTCTTCATTGCACTCATTACAGATACATATGAAACTGTCAAGGTAAGCATGGACTCTTTGGAATAAAAATCATAGAATCATATAATCATAGAATAGTTAGGGTTGGAAAGGACCTTAAGATCACCTAGTTCCAACCCCCCTGCCATGGGCAGGGACACCTCACACTAAACCATATCACCCAAGGCTTCATCCAACCTGGCCTTGAACACTGCCAGGGATGGAGCATTCACAACCTCCCTGGGCAACCCATTCCAGTACCTCACCACCCGAACAGTAAAGAATTTCTTCCTTATATCCAATCTAAACCTCCCCTGTTTAAGTTTTAACCCATTACCCCTTGTCCTATCACTACAGTCCCTAATGAATAGTCCCTCCCCAGCATCCCTGTAGGCCTCCTTCAGATACTGGAAGGCTGCTATGAGGTCTCCACGCAGCCTTCTCTGAAAGATTGGTGCTATCAAGACTCTCATCCCACTCAATATTGTGACTTGCACTGCATGCCAGTATAAAAGATAAATATAATGGCTGCTTTAGAGGGTGTAGAGTTTTCTTACAAGTCTATCTGATTTCCAGCTCCAATGGAAGCTGAATACCTGCTAAAAAGCAGTAATTACATGTTCAGTTCTGTTAATCTTCTAATTTCAGACTTGAACAATGTCTGAAAAGTGGTCTGGGAAGGATTTGGGTTATTTGATGTTTTAGCCTTGTCAAAGGTTTAACTAAATATAAATTTCTAGCACTACCAGCAAGATGGCTTTCCAGAGACAGAACTTCAGAGATTTATATCACAGTGCAAAGACTTACCAGACTCTGGCAGGTACAGGTTAGAGGAGGAGAGCTCTGCATCCCTCTTCTGTTGCTGTAACGGTATGTACCTCTATTAAAATTATACATTAAGGTATATGCAAAGGCAACATGCCACAACATGTCCCTGTTATAATATTTATGAAGAGCACTTAATATTTTTGGTGGGTGGAGGGGAAACCCTCTGTCCCCCTAACATAAAAATCCTAAGCTATTTCTAAAACTTCAGAATGGAGCACTTTAGCAAAGTGTCCACAGCCAAAAAACTCCTCAGGAGGGGTGAGGAAATTTGTAAATTAAGGGTTGCTTAGTATGAAAAACAGTACAGAAAATTAGACAGTATATACAGTAGCTTGGGAACCCCGTATGTGTAATGTATGAGCATTAACTTTGCCTGTACTCACTGCAATAGACAGGACTTATTCAGTGTCTTCTTATCCACTTTTTAATGATGCTTTATGCAGTAAGGTATCCTAACTTAAATGGTAGCGGGCCTGAAACTTAGGGAAAAAAGCTTGCCAAGATTTTAGAACAGCATGCAGTTTAAGATAGTATTATAGCACCTGGAAAAGCGTTGCCTAACTTCCACTATGGAGAGCTTAATGCCTCAGTTATTTGAAGGTTTGTTTCTTTAGGAATACTGATTGCAGGATACATGGTTTATGTTTAACCTGGCTGGCAGCAACTCTGAGTTTTGCTTGCTGAACGGTCCTTTGGTGGGGGAGCCTTAAAATATTTGCAGCTTGGTTAAAAAGACCAAAGACATTTACAGCTCCTTGGTACTGGGCTTTTCTCGTGTGCTCTGTTGCTATATGCCAGATAGATTATATTTATGAAAGGGAGGAGATGGGGATGTGTTTCAGAACAGGGAGAAAACAGTCTTACTAGAGATGAAAGTGTGGGATGAAGCAGAGCAGGGCATCTTGCTCCTGGGTAAAGGGCACAGACATGTTAATATTTCCTTTTCTGCACACACCCCAGTTTAACCAGGCAAGAAACCCAACATGAGGCAGGACAGGGTGGGGATGTACTTTTCCCACTGACTGTAAGGCAGAGAATGGACCTCCAGGAGAGCATTCAAAAAGGAAAACTTGGGTACTCTCAAGCAACTTGTTCTTCAGGAGTACTGGGCATCCAGTAGCTGCAGGCTGTGGGCTCAGAGCTGCAGGCTCAGAGCTGCAGACATTTAAGTGCCACATTTCAGAGCCTTGTTTCCTAAATGGGTTATCTGCTCTTCAATTATTTTATCCTGATGCCGTATGTCCTGATCCACATGCATGCTTCATACCATGCATGCTAATGTTACAGACTGGTTTTTTGTCTGGAAATAGTGCATTTCATTCTCTAGAAGCCAGATCAGGGGCTGACTTTGCAGTTGCCTGCAAATACTGGACATTGCTCCATTAGCTCTATTATTGTGGCCATCTGGTTTAACTTTAAAACAAATGATCTGTAGGAAAAAGTACATATCTTGATGTTGCATTATGGCTTCTGCTCCTTAATTAGTCATATGGTCCTACAGGGCATACAAAGCTCAATTCTTTCACATGTTCAAAATGTTTTATGGTGATTCATAGCAGTTTCAGATCAGGGTATGTCAAATTAGTAATTAAATAGTTTATAGTTATTTGTAAGGATTTTTGTACAATGAAACTGTTATTTTGATGCATGTACCTGACAACTTTTCTCCCTCTACTGTACAGGTTATAGTGAACATATGTAGTGAATTGTGGGAATGTATCATGGCGCCTTTAAAGGAGCACATATTGCAAGAACTGTGAAGTGGAGCTTGTGGAAAATCTTATACCTAAAGCCTGAATTTGCTCCTCTCATAAAACAGTGTAAGCCTGTGGCAGAAGCTTATGGTAAACTTTCTGATTAGGCACTCTCATTACTAGTTCATGGGTTTGGGGGGTTGTTTTTTATTAGCTTTGTTCTATTTGTTTCCTCAGTTAAATTGCTCAGAGGGCATTAAAAAAGCTGTCTTGTGTTCAGAGACTTGGCTAGATTATGTGAGTAGACTAGAAATGCAGTAACTTCCAACAATAAGTAAAAATAGTGCTAGACAGCTGCAGCTTTGAACATCAACCTAACCCTCAGTACTGCAGGCTTTATCTGGCTATGGCTGACCCATCACTGAATGAGTGAAACCTCACTATATAGCTCTCAGCATCTTTTGTTTATCTTCACTCAGAGTACAAATAAACTAAAGCTATAAAGTTTGGTATAATTTGGTTCTGGAGACATTACAGCTCATTCAAATACAGCTGAGAGCATAAACCAGGTATTTTTATAAGCATAAGTACCACTTGATGTAAGTAGCAGTCTTTTCTCAGAGAGGTCAGGGGTATGACAGGCCAGAACTGAAGCTTGAGGGGTGAGTTGCAGGGAGAAATGTAGATGTTCTCCTATACCCAGAGCTGGGTAGGATCAGTTACAGTCTTCAGCTTCTCAGTGTGCTGACCTTACATTTTTAAAGGAAAAGCCAGACAAAAGCACTTTCAAAATATCTATTTTTTTTTATTTGAAACCTTCCTCTGGTACACAAGTTTACAGACCTGAAGTCTAAACTAATTTAAATACAGAGAAGATGTGTCTCTGAGAGTCATGTCTTTCCATGCTTTACAAACTGGATGTTTCCTACCAACCTAATAACCTGGTACTGTTGGTTGCTGTCTTAGACGTTAGATCTTATAAAAGTTCAGTTTTCACAACTTGGTTTATAGACCTTGTTGATTGTGATACCATTTAATGGATGCCTTATTTTCTGTAGTCTGTTCACTCTGGGAGCAGAACAGAAAACGAAATGGAAGCATATTTTAGATAACTTACATTTGTGAGCAACATTCCTGTAGTGGTGTGTGATAATGTATAATGCTGTGCACAAAAGTGGAGGACACTAAACACGTTCCTTCTGAATGTTTAAACATTGTAAATGTGCTACAATAAACAATTCCAGCTCAGTAAGAACTTGGTGTGTCAGTATTCATTTTAAGAGTAAATATGTTGTGAGGTTAACATGGGAGCTTTTTGTTTCATAGCAGTATGCACTAATTGGTATGAAACAGTGTGTGGAGTATGTGAGCTTGCATTTCCTGTATTCAACATAGTTCTTGTGTACCTTGGTGAGGACCTGTTCCCAGGTGGTCTTGTTCAATGGCATTTCAGAGTTTGTCATAGAAACAAATAAGCAAGTGTTAAACCTTACATTATGTGTACATTATGTGAAATTCAGCAAAAGCAAAACAAATGCAATATATAGGCAGAATAGATGGTTCACTGTATTTGAGAGTTTCCTGTATTGAAGTTCTTTTTTTTCCAACAATCCCCAAAGATTGAAGAGTTTTGAAGCTTTTCAAGAAGATTCAAGGCAATCTGGTCTTGAAAAGCAGATATTAAGTGACTGTGTTTTCTGTTGACACATTAAACTCCTTGTGGGTCTTTGACACCACACAATATGTATAACGTGAACATCACTACTGTATCAAATAGTTTGTGCAAGGAATTCTGACAAGGATGGCAAGCACTCTAATATCACTCAAATGCAAGCAGCTGACTTACTAGCAAAGCTTTTTCATACAGAGTTAAGAAAAAGCTAAGATTAATAATTTGCTCAAAATGCAAATGCATTTTGTAAACAGCTGTGAACTTCTTTGTAAATACAGTTGCAAGGCAAGTAATAGTGTGATTTAATTCAGAAGTGGGGCAGAGCATATGCTTGGTCACTGTTAACTTAAAAAAATTGGCAACAAATTTCAACAACACTTGACAGAGCTTTAAAATATCAAATTCCTATACAGCTTTATAGAAGCAGGGAGAAGTCACGTTTCCAAAAGCAGGAAAATATATTGTACAGAGATTCATTCAACCCCTAACAGGAGGAATCTTCCACTAAAGACTGATTTCTGTTGCCTGAAGGACAAACTTCATTGTGAAGCCTGTTTTGCAGTTAAATCCCTGTTAGAGTCTTTAAGTAATGACCTGTGCTTGTGCTACAGCTAAAAAGTCAATCAACTGAGACACAGAAATTCAATGGAAAACCATGCTCTGCTACTCCTGCTGGAGCACACAGCTTCTAATTTAGCATTGCTGGCAGCTGTGTGGGTTTGGGGAGGAAAGGGTTGATGAATGGTGACTTGCCTTCAAATAGTAATGACAGGGTCACAGTATGAAGCCAGAGGGGAGGGCTAACTAAAAAGGAGTAGAAAGATGTGTAAAGCAAAGGATTGGATGGGGTGGGAGGAAAAGGAGGGACAACTGCTTATGAAGACAGCACAGCAACAATTGCAGGCTGTTACATGAAAGAAAGAACAGATCCCTGAAAGGTTACTGGCTTACACCTCCTCAAAATGTCCAGTCGTGACTGGAAAAATTAATACTGCTTGTCTTACATATCTGATATCTATCTGGTTTTTGTTTAAGGAAACCAGACACTCAAGCATGTATCGTTCACCCTGTCCTGCTTCTGGCAGTTTAAGTGCTTGCTGTCCAGGTTTCTGGCCTTAATCCTTGGTGTTCAGGGTCTTCATCTGCCCGACTATTGTACCCACCTGACAAGCCAGTCAATGCTGTGTTTTCTAGCCTACTGGCTGCATTTGAGATGAAGAGCAGCTCTGCCAGGAGATCTGTGGCTGCTGCTGTTCTGTGTGTGGTGGGGCTTTAAAATCTTACTTCATGTCAATATATGATGTGCTTGTAATGGCCTTGCACAGACAAGATCTTATTCTAAAAAAAACCCTTGTGACTTCAACAGTATCAGTAATCTCAATATTAGTAAAGCTAGTAATAATGTAAAACTGCATCCTGGAGACATCGGTATCTTTATGCTGATACAATCAAGCAGGCATAGATAGAACTGTAAAATGTAGATGGGGAGAGCAAAGAAGCAGATAAAGCTTCAGATAAAGTTCATTATGCTTAAAAATGCAGTTCTAAGGAAAACAAGGCTCTTGGTGTTGTCCAAGGAGTTTTGGAGGGATAAGAGAGTTCCTTTGTTTTAGTTTTCACTGCCTGTGGAAAGAGTTGCCCAAACAATACTGACAGTGAGTATTTCCTCATGAAAATAAGTTGCAGGGTGCTAAACCTGGGTAACAGCTGCTTCCCACCAAAGCTCATTTCAATGCCATTTCATGCTCCAGCAGTGAGAGCTTGTTTTCAAGCAGAGCTCAGAGATCGTAACAGAATGGAGTTACACTGAAGGGAAGAGAGAGGTGGGGGCCATATTGGTTTCTAAGTGCCAATTTCCATGATGGATTGAAGCATATTCTCAAGGGAAGGTAAAAAGTATGCATGCAAAAGAGGAAGAAACAAAATTCATAAATGTTAATATCTTTCCAATTTAAAAGAAAATGTGTAAAGGCATAATTTATCTCTGGCAGATGGGGGGAAAACACATGCTACAGTAAAAGACCAAACCTGTGACTTGCATATGTCAGGACCACCATCTTGCCTGAAGATTCCACATCAGTGGAAGCCTTAATAAAAAACCTCTCATGCAATAGCTGCCATAATGCTCTTGCAGCTAATTTTGAGTAACTGCATGCAGATGTTTGTCTGGGGTTTTGCTCCTGCTTCTCCCTTAAACAGTGTGTAACCGAACACAGCATCATCTGAGAG
Source organism: Melopsittacus undulatus (assembly GCF_012275295.1). Lineage (NCBI taxonomy): Eukaryota > Metazoa > Chordata > Aves > Psittaciformes > Psittaculidae > Melopsittacus > Melopsittacus undulatus. The sequence goes on along the minus strand of NC_047532.1, from coordinate 24,538,383 downwards.
TATTACTTAAGAGCCACATGCTGCCCATCCCCACCATGTGGGCAGGCAGAACTCACAGTTGCTGTGATGAAGCCTCTTGTGAGTCTGTATTCTGTTTTCACACAGAATCACAGAATTGTTAGGGCTGGAAGGGAACTCTGGAGATCATCTGGTCTGCCAAGGCAGGCCCACCTAGAGCAAGTTACACAGAACCACATCCAGGTGGGTTTTTAATGTCTCCAGAGAGGGAGACTGCACAATGTCCCTGGGCAGCCTGTTCAGTGCTCTGCCACCCTCAACATAAAGTTCTTCCTCAAGTTGAGGTGAAACTTTTTGTGCTTGAGTTTATGGCCATTGCTCCTTGTCCTGTGCCATTGTTGGGCACCACTGAAAAGAGTCACAGAACACCCTAGGGTTTTTTTTAAACACCCTGATTTGCAGTAACCACTTTAAACCACATCCTCTGCGCAACAAAGCACCTCTTCAGCTGCAGAATGACTTGCCCTGCAGTACCTAACCTAACCTAACCTAACCTAACCTAACCTAACCTAACCTAACCTAACCTAACCTAACCAGACAATCTGCCCCGCACTCTGTATCCCATAGTAAGAGCCTCAGCGCCTGTCCCTCAGCCGAGGACAGAGCCGCGGCAGCTCCACCTGCTGCAGCCGGGCGGGCGGGCACGTGTGCAGCGGGCGCCCTCCTCCGCCCGGGCCCCATAAAGCCGGCGCTGTCGGCGGGGCGGGCAGTGGGGTTTGCTGGCGGGATAGGGCCGTTCGGCCCAGTCCGCTTCGGTCGTGGCGCCGGCTCTCCCCTGTCCGCTGCGGGCTGCTGGGAGCCCCGCGGCCCCATGGAGATCTCCCTCAAGTACCTGCCCGGCGGGCGGGCCGCCGCCAGCGGGTGAGCAGCACGGGACGGGACAGGGCTGGGGGCGGTGCTGGAAGCTCTAGTCCTCCCGCACGGCGCGGCAGAGAGGGGGGCTCAGGGCGTTCCTTCGGCTGCGGGAGGGGCAGAGCGCCCCGGGGCACAGCGGCCGTGTGGGGCTGCGATAACGGGCGCGTCCCGCTGCCCCGGGCCATGGCTGCATGGGGTGCCCGCTGGAGGGGCGAGCCCGCCTGGTACCGCGCCCCGCAGCGCTCAGGCATCTGACGAGCAGCGCACAGGCGGAGGGGTTACTCTGAAGCCGTGCCTTTAGCTTGCGGCACAAGGTACGTCCGACCCGCCTGGTCGCTTGGGGTCCGCTCTGCCCGGCCGTTCAGCAGCCGCAGAGCTTCCTTCGTATAGCGATGCGGGTCTCGCAGTCGTGGCGGGGAGTTGCCGAGTGTTCGGCGTGCGCCCCTTGCTCTAACTGCTGCCTTTGGTAGCCGCAGCTGTTGGTGCTGCTCCTGCGGCAGCTTAGTGGCTGGTAACGCTGGCAGCCCTGTGAAAGGAATGGATTTTCTCCCAGTTTCTTAGTGTTCCTCTTCCTGAGGAGTGGTAAGCGATGCTCTCCTCTCGGTGAGCTGTGAACTTGGTAAAAGAACATGAAGGTGAGGCTGGGCTTGCTCAGTCTGGTATGTAGAACAATGTGATTTATTCTTTGTTTTTGTTCTTCCTACCCCACCAATTTTGTGAATACCTCTTGTAGAGCTTAAGTAGCGTTTTTACAGAAGCATGTAGGAATAGGGCAAGGGGAGTGGATTTAATCTGATGAGGGAGATTTAGATTAGATATTGGGAAGAAATACTTCCCTATGAGGGTGATGAGGCACTGGGACAGGTTGCCCAGAGAAGCTGTGGCTGCCCCATCCCTGGCAGTGTCAAAGGCCAGGTTGGACAGGGCTTGGAGCAACCTGGTCTAGTGGAAGGTGTCGCTGCCCATGGCAGGGGGTTGGAACTTGATGAGCTTCAAGGTCACTTCCAACCCAAACCAGGCTGGGATTCTATAAATGTTCTGGAGGGGTGATGAACACTGTTAGTGTTGCTCCTGTAATGAATTATTTGTTACGAAGTTCAGAACTGCTTTTTAAAAACTTTTTAGGCACTTGATTGAATGAAGCTTTTTCTGCTAGATGAAGAGCTATGTATTGAAAGTGTATTTCATAAGCAGGTAACTAATACACTGTAGTCATTACTGTTGAAAACTCTTTCTTGAATAGAATACTGAGCTTTAAATGCCTCACTACAAAACCTTACCCAAACAACACATTGACCTGCCAGATACAGCATTTCAGTGGTAGCTATAGTAATGCAACTTTTAGAATTGAATTGATAGCAATTGTTATTTGTGACACATGATACTTAATGACAGTTAGATATACATGTAAACCTGCCTAGCAGAGTTAATAGTGATTCACAAAACTTGCTTGTATCAGTGCTTTGCAAAACATACTATGGAAACATACTAAAAGGTGTTAGTTACTGTGTCTGAATGGAGTTGAGCCATTACTCTGCCTTGAGCTGGGTGTTTTGTGTGGATTATTAGGCTAATAAACATTTGTTAAGAATTAGACGGTTTGTTTTAAATGTGGTAAGCCATTGTTAATCAGAGCTTTTAAATGTTTCGGCTGAAGGTTCAAGCTCTGCAGATTTAATGCAGTTTATTTGGATATTACTTTGAATCTGTCCTAGTAACAAATATACAACAATTGCTGTATTTCACCTATTGAAGAATTAATTATTTCTTAAATACTACACCAGAGAATGCCTGCTCTATATTGGCAGGCAAAGCCCAACAGCAATACAGGCTTGAACCTCATGGCTTCCTCTTACCCTGGTAAAGTATGTTGCTTTCCTTGGCTGAATTTCCTACTCACAGTTTCTACAGTTAACTAATAAAGGAAGCTAAAGGCATCAGTGGAAATAATCCCTAGCCAATGGAGTTAAGTGAGAGTTGTGTAAATGTGAAAGTATTGTTATTGGTAAACATCACATTTTTAGAACAGTAGGGGCTTGAAAGACAGTTTTGGGAAAAACCACCATGTCTTCTGTGGCGTGTATTTGATTATCAAAGGAAATGGTGTTTATTATAAAGTTTGCTGTTGGATTTTTAAGATCTCTCACTACTGATACTCTTACTGAAAGTTTAGGGGAGGATTTTGCTGAGATCTTGGAGTGGTTCTTATGTCATACCTTTGTGCTTTAAGTCTTGACCAAATCCAGCTTAAACCTGCTCTGTTTCACCTTTCTTCCTCACCTACTGCTAAGAGTTTTACTCTGGGTTCGACCTTGTTTGATGTGTGCTCACACAAATGCTTCTGCTTGCTCAAGAAAAGCTGTTACAGGAGCAGCAATGTCTTTGGGTGTCAGTGCAGGACTGAAGAACATATGTACCTGTTTCACTAGAGAGTACTTGTGTCTATAATGATCATATCCTTTTCTGTTGGATGTGTTTAAATTTAATCTTTTGTCTTAAACATTGCTAGAACAACTCTAGTATGTTTTTATTATAAATCTAAATAGGAATATACAATGTTTTCTTTTTCTTGCAAGCTTTGCTGCATTTTTCTTGTCTCAAAACCGGAATCAGCTTGCCTCCCATCATCTTCATGAATGATTGATTTAAGGATGTGCAACAGAGAGCACCTTTGAGCTTCTAATGTTAAAATAGATTTTGGGGGTTATTTCACTTCCTCTTATGAGGAAACATCACAGTATTTTAACTCATTTCTCTTCTTGTGAGACAGCTGACTCTAGCAAATCAAATGGACTTTGTGGTCTACCGTTTGGGCTTAAATATCTGTACACTTCAGAAAAGGGAGCACAAAAGAAGTAAGAATGCATCTGAAAATGTGGAAACTATGCTTTTGGTTTTGATCTTAAGAGAAAATGTTATCCTTTATAAAATTCAGAACCTGGGGGTAATTTTCTGTATGGTAAATGGAACTGATAATCAGTTTCTGCTACCAGCTTCAGGTATGACACGTTACTAACTGATAATTGGCTTCAGATAAATTTCTCTGTCTTAACGCATGGAGAAAAATTACAAGCTTGGTTCTGATCTTTGTGTGAAGTAGGAAATTTCTGACAATTACCGTACTGGAAAGCAGGGTTAAAAATACCAGGAAAAGGGGAAAGTTTTCAATGTCCCATTCAGCAAAGAGGGAGAAACTTGGAGTGATTTAAGACTCCTACAACAGCAGTGCTCTGTGCTTGGTCCTCTGGATTTTTTTCTTTTTTTTACATGCCCAGATAATTAAATAAATAAATGCCTATGAGTTTAGCCTGTAAAGCTTCCTGTTCATAACAGAAGCGTGCTAGGAAGCCTGCTCTGGTTGTTTAGTCTCTAAGAAACCTTTTTCTGGTGGTAGAATGTGGGTTGTTCAGCAAAATGTGTTAACAGTGACCTCCATTTCAAACATTTAGTTTTAAGAAAGAGCTGAATGTATACTTGCTGTTACTATTACAGATCCTCATATTTAATACGTGTTTCCTGAGAAATAGTAGTGTGGATATTGAGTTTTGATGATATAATGATTTTTTTTTTCAATTATGTGATATAGGGAAATAGTTCTTGCATTTTTTGCAAAACAAAAAACTGTTACAGACCTCTTATGTCATGTGATGATTTGAGGTGAAACTGCAGTATGAGGAAATTGCTAAAACATTCTATTGGTTTCTAATTAACATATTATTTGTGGCAGAAATATGATGGCTCAGTCAGATTTAGATCTAAAAGAGACCGCTTTGAAAGAGGATCTGAAGTTCTACTTCATGAACCCATGTGAAAAATACAGAGCAAGACGTCAAATACCATGGAAACTGGCTTTGCAGATTTTGAAGATACTTATGGTTACTACGCAGGTAATCCTTCCTCTGCTTTTACTCTTGGAAAGCATAGCAGTGATGTGCAGGAGAAAGAGGTTTGTGGTTCTGGGCCTTTGCCATCCCTGGATATTTATTACTGACTTGAACTTCCTGCTTCAGTCCAGAGAGGAAAAAAAAATACTAGGAAAGGTGTGTTGAAGGGTAAGAATAACACAAACTAAATTGCAAAAGCTTCCTGGAGATTTTGAAGCAGTATTCGACCAGGTATTTTGCTGGTTTTTAAGATAATACTTTAAAGCAAATGATGCAAATCATTTAGTGGTAACCACTAAATCCAGCACCGTTCAGGTTTGCTGTCAGTATGTTCTGCTTCCTGTTACATTCATAGATTAGAGTTTCATTGGACTATTTCAAAAGTGGTATTTCTTGAAATCTAGTCAGTAACTTGAAATGTTTGTGTTCAATGTACATCCTATGGTTCAGTGAAAATGCTGTGGTCTCTACTGGTGATAGGAATGACTGGGCTGAATCAGATGTTTCCCTTGCTTCTGCCCTTAAATGATGCCTTTCAAGCAGTCAGGTACCTGGGTAGTAGAGACAAGCAAGGGGGAGTGTTTAAACTGTAGTGGTATCACAGTGTAGCCGGTTATTTTACAGTCCACTAAGAAATAGTAACTGGGGATTGAGGGAAGCAAAATGGGATGCATGTATAAGAAGAAATTACTTTTCTGGACCTTTGAAATGCAGGACTCTGACATTTGAGTGTTTGCAAGAACAGCAAGTATACAACTCCTGAAAGCATGCCGAGTTGCAGGGTTACAGGTTTGTGTTTGACTTGCCCACTAGAAGGAAGCATAACTCCAGCTTGGGTGTCTCTGTGTTTTATTGCCTGCTCCCGCTTTTCATCTCCCTGCTGGAAATGTGACAGGCTCTTGGGCCCACTTGTCAGAGTGTCTGTGTGCCAGAGTCCTGACAGGGTTCTGTCTGCAGGCAGGAGTGGGATGCAATGGTCAGTCTCTCTAGGCAGGGCTAGCTAAAATAAGTTATATACACTTGTGCTGACACAGCTGCAACCTGTAGGGATGGAACTGCTGAGACCAGGGAGCATATGAAGCTGCATGGAAGGGGATGAGTTAAAGTGGGCAGTGTGAGCACAGTGTAGGCTAAGAGGAAAGGGTGCCCCATGTTTACTGGCAGCTGTACCTTGGATGTGGATTATTGCCCTCTATTCAAAGACAGGACAGTAACCTTTATGTGTCAATAATGAGACAAAATACAGCTCCACATGGCTCTGAAAAGGATCAGAACTTTCAGTCTGTCCTGACTTAAGTTCTTGGGGGAATTGCTGAATGTGTACTTCTGTCTGCTCTCCTGCTCTCCCACTCTGCTTTGTGAGCAAAAGGGGTGCAATGCTCTGCTGCTTGCCTTCTGAAGGCCACAAGATTTTTCTGGGTCACCACTTAACATTTTTCTTGTCAGACTTGGATCTTGCTCAGATGCCAGGCAGGTAAGTAGACAAAAGAAGGAAAATAGTGTCTGAAGGAAAAGGTGTTGCTGCTCTGTAGGAACATCTGAAACGTGAGCTAATAGCAGACAGGTTCAAATAAGCATCTCTCTACTTCAAGATTCTTGCCCTCACTCTGAAAGACAACCTAGCAGCTGGGTTATCTGCTTGACTGGAAAGCAGAAGCACCTTCTGTCCCAGTGTGGGAAGTAAATCTTATTCCAACACTGTGCTGAAATCCCTCAGGGAAACCCTGCTGAGTATATTTTATTTCTCTGTATTGCAGCTGGAAGATCCCTGATTTTATTTGTTTAATTTTTTTAGAGATAGCAGCTAGAGTATCGCAGTGATACTTGTAGCATTCAGTTGGTCATTTTTGTTTTGTAGTCAGCTGAAAATACAAATAGTTTATTTAAAACATGGCTGAAAGCACGAAGATTCAGTTTTTAGCCTGAAGACTGCATATGCGAAGCAGAGTTGACATCCCCTTTTCCATTTCCTGGCTGTGACTTTGCTGTACAGCCAGCCTTGTGCCAAATGGTCCTGCTGCATGTGTTCTGTTAGCCTGCCCCAGCTCTAAGCAATCACTTTCTAGATTGAAAGATGGTGTATTCCAGTGAAGCTGTAAAAATAATAGGTGTGCTTTCCAGTTTTTGTTTTGAATGAAGGAATTTGTATATTAGTGGAGCTTCTGCTGTGGGGGGTTTCAAGTTCACAGTTCTTGCTTGCAGTTTCTCACTCTTGCTTCTTCCCTTCAGCCAGTCTCTTTTGGAGCTTGGATAGTGCTCCATGCACTAATGGGAGTTTCATGTTTGCTATTAGTAAGCAGTTTAAACCTGGGATGAACGGTTAGCTATTTGTGGCTTGGGATATCCTCATGCTACTATGCCTGTGAATAAACTCTTTTTGCTTGATTATTTTTCAGCTCCTGGGCTCCATTTATGTTTTCCTTGGTGGTGATAGGAATGGGAGCTTCCATATGGTTGGGTAACACAAATCCTGAGTAGTAATTCTGCTGTCTGTTTCTGCTTCTCATAACCTCCTTAACTAGCACCTGGGTCAGGCAGGTGATGCTTTTTGTTGCTGTGAAGTCCCACATGGGTTTGCTCTAATCCTGTGCCATGCCAGAAGTAGGAAGAAGATGCAGGAATCTGTCCCATAGCAAAGGAGGGCATTTCTGGTGTAGCAGGTTGTGCTGTTAACTCTTCTGTCGTTTGCATCCTCAACAAAAGTTTTGGCATGTTCCAGTGCAAGTGGTTGGTCCAGGATGCATGAAGGGTGGCAATGATCTATCTGCCTGGTTAGTTCCTGCACTGTAAGTTTTGGAATCAGTGGGAGACCTGGTTTTATGTTTCTCATAACCCTGCTTGTGGTAACCTTTAGTATTCTTACAGCATTAGTTAACAGATTCTTTGCTCCTGTTGTAGCAGGGTTACAGGCACCTTTCTGTCTTGTGTTTATTACAATTCAGAGCTGTTTCCTAAATACTGTTTCTTGACCAATATTCAAAATTCAGATTTGTTTTCTTTTTTCTTGTCAGCTTGTGTTTTTTGGTTTGAGTAACCAGCTGGTGGTCTCTTTCAAAGAAGAAAACACTGTTGCTTTTAAACACCTCTTCCTGAAAGGCTATTCTGGAGTTGATGAAGATGACTACAGCTGCAGTATATATACACAACAGGATGCTTATGATAGCATTTTTTATGTTATTAACCAGGTAAGAGTGTGTGCTTATGATGTATTTATAAAGCCAAAGCTATAGCTATAAACTCCTGCTAAGCTTCTGGTTTTCTGTCTCCGTTCTTGGATTTCAGTTTTGGTGTTTCAATGGATCAATGAGGAGTCCTGAAGTTCATGTATAACATCTGCATTTTCATCTCTTGGAGATGAAGCTAAACCAAAATCTTACTCGGGTAGTACTGAAATCCAGAAAGTCAGAAAATCACTCATCTTGCATGAACAGGAACCTTTCTTTAGGTCTTACTTTGAAGACCTATGGGGCTGAATATACCTATGCATGGTATTCAGAAAATTCATGCTTACAGCTACACTGAATTGCAGCTTTGTAGTGAGTGCCAGAGGCCTCAAAATGGGGAATATGGTACTTCCAGGAATGCAGAGGCACTCACCCTGCTTTAGGGATGGTATTTTAAAGAACAGTCCCTTTACCATCATGGGAGGGAAGTGGAGGAGAGGAGGAAGGGAAAACCTAGGATGAAAATTCAGTAAAAGCTTTTGTATTTAATTAAACATTAGTAGGTTCAGAAGTCATGAGCTGAAATGGGGTGCGTTTGTGTTAAAAGAAATGTGTCTTGTGTTTGGGTATGATGATAAGCCCAGAAACAGTTCACACTGGATAAATGGAGAATGGCTTTAAACCACCTTTCATTTTCCCTGACCTCAGGACATCAGCTCTGACATTAGATTTAAAGCAGTTTTGCTGCTTCAGTTATGCCCAGCAGGCATCCTGGAGCCACAGGATCTTCACAGGCAAGAAGGCTATATGTCCTTCTTAAAAATGGCACTCTCATGGGGGCTTGCTGCTCCTCTGCTATCTGCCCTAAGCAGAGCCATCAGCAGATTGAGTGTGCTGTCTCTGCTGTCCTGAACAAGGCTAGGACTCTTATTCCTGGTACCTTAAAAGAGTGTTGAAGTAGTTTCTTCAGTCTTCCTTTGAACTCTCAATATTGCCACTATCTCTGCTATAAACTGTGCTTTTTTTTTCTTCCTTGCTTGCTTTGTCTCCCTTTCCTTCTTTTGTAGGCACTAAGGCTGAGGTGAAGTGCAGATAGAAGACAGTAGAGAAATAATAGCTTTATATCCTCAAGAATGAGCCGATGTGTGATACAGGCATCAGGAAAAGGTCTCTTCATAAAATGTCTGTGTATAAATGTAGACATGTGCTTTAAGGAGATTAAACTTGTGTAATCTGTGCTCTAGTATTGTATGGGGTTCCTAAAGTTTTTTCTTGCTCATAAGGTTTCATAGAGCCTGAATCCAGGTGAACACTATGACTGGTGTTGCTTTTTGGTGGTTTGTTGTTCTGTTTTATTTCTAAAAGATGCCTGCTGGGAAGAGCTGACCCTGGTGATTCCTAATCTAAAAGCAAGGCTTTTTTTGAGAATGGGCAGGTAGAAGACATAGGCCTTGGTGTTTTAATTTGAACTGCATGGTTGGGGGGGTTGTATGGCAAGCAGAAGGATATGATATTACAGAAGATGGTAACAGTGCACAGCAAAACTGGAGTTGTGAAAACTGAATTTTAGGCTTTGTGTAATGTACCACTGGGGTATTTTCACACTCTGGGGGCACAAACCTCCCCTTCCTCCTCCCACAAGAAACCAACAACAAAAACACCAAACATTCTTTTCCACTTTGAAGAGTGCACAGCTTTTGCTTGCTCCTCTCCTGGGTCCAGTTTGGAAGTTTTTATTACAAAGCAGCTGTGTGGAGTTGTTACTCTTGTACCTGCCCCCGGCAGAGTCTGTGGGACCTGGATGTTCTGCTCTCTGCCCTCTCTGGGGCTGCTTAGAAATGTATCAATGGGGATTTTGCTCTTACTGATTCATGGTGTTGTTTGAAAGTGGCATGCGAGTAACCCAGAGCCACGGGTTCCACTGTCAGGAGGGCAGAGGCTGGAAGCACACGTGGACAGAGCAGCAGCTGTTAGATGTGGTGTTCTAGAGATGTCCTCAGAGGGATGTGGAGCTGTGACTAATGACTGTTTCCATTCACTTGACCTGCCTTAGTCAGGCTTGGCTTCCTTAATTTACTCTGAGTTAAGATGATGTTCTTCATTTAGTTCTTAACTTGGTTTGGAGGCTGTACTTTTCTTCCAGGCTGTGTAAACCTGTTGCAAGCTCAGCCTTGAGGACTTGAATTGGGCACCGAGGCAACCCTTTAGATGGAAGTGTGGGAGCTCTTCTTGCAGTTCCTTTTGAATGCAGAGTATGTAGTGGTTAATGACTGCTGGGATTTGTATTTTACCCCACAACATGGGCTAGTGATCTTAATAACCATAGGATGGAGGAAATAGGATGACACTGAATGATTCATGATAACAAAATCCATGTTTAAGGGAGAAAAACCAGCTGACCAATTGTTTTTTTAGGAATGGGGAAGCCTTGTCTGACTTCCCATGTTTATTTACTGCAGACATTCTGGCAAACTGAATGCTTCCTTCACAGCAGACCAGTGCTGTATGCAGCCTTGAGCTCTTTTGCTAGGTGAGGTAATGGTAAAACCCCAAATGAATTACTAGATGTTTATGCCTTATTTCTCAAAGTACTGTGATCTGTTTGGCTTCTCTTGAACAATCTTAATTGGTGCTAAGCTGAGCTGGCAGGTAGCTGCCTTGCCTTCATGGTTGGTCATTGATATTCCCAGCTGTTGAGGAGCCAAGAGCTGTGGGGAGAGCTGTGTTCCAGGGGTTTGACTCACTTATGCAGGACTGGAAGGTGTGACCCCAGGGATCAGAGGATGTATCTTGCTTCCAACAGACACTGAGGATCTGGAAGGCAAGTTGTGAGAGGACTGGCCTTGAAGGGTGTTCTTTAGTGGTGTTCAGGGTTGGTCCATGAGTGGCTAATGCTTGGCTTGGCATAACTTTATTCACTTCCATTTCTAGCCCTTGTTTTTAATTTGTATCTTGCATATGAAAAAGGTGACTTGTTTGGTATTTAGAGCAAGTGGAAAAAGAAAGTACACTCTCATAGGCATGTTTTTGTGTCATGGTTTAACCCCAGCTGGCAGCTAAGTACCATGCAGATTCTAGCTCTCTCCCTCTTGCCCTGGTGGGATGGAAAGAACTACAGAAAGGTAAAACCTGTGAGTTTGGAGTAGTTTAATAACTGGAAATAAAATCAAATGTAATAATAATGAAAAGGGAGGTAATAAAAACTTAGGAATAAACCCCAGGAAACACAAGTGATGCACAATACAATTGGTCACCACCTGCTGACCAATACCCAGCCCAACCTGAGCAGTGATTGGCCCCTTCTAGGTAACTCCCCCCAGTTTATATACTGAGCATGATGTGCTGTGGTATGGAATATCCCTTTGACTAGTTAGGATCAGGTGTCCTGTCTCTGCTTCCTCCTGTCTTGTGCCCCTCGTCACTGGCAGAGCATGAGAGAGTGAAAAGTCTTTGATCAGGGTAAGTGCTACTGAGCAGCAACTGAAACATCAGTGTGTTATCAGCATTGTTCTCAGACTAAAGCCAAAACACAGCCCTGCATCAGCTACTGGAGAAAAAGGTTAACTGTATCCCAGCTGAAACCAGGACACTTCTATGCTTGTGTAAAGCAGGCAGGTTAAATTACTCTTGGAGGCTGCCCAAGCTCTGTGTGTGTTCCTTGGTTGCTGGTGATATGGTGAACATGTGGCTTCCCGCTTCTGTCACTGCACAGGGAGCAGGTTCAGTTTTGCTCTGGGGGTGAATTTAATAAGAACTGTGCCTTGGATTGTACATAAAGCAACAGTTTCAAGTGGTGTAAAAACTTAACACCTTCATGAGATGAATACATCAGATATCCCTGGAGTGTGTATTGTTAGTAGCAATACTACATTGAAGTTGCTGTTGGGCATCTCGTTAAAAGCTGTGTGCTGGCTTGCTGTCTGGCATGTGGGTAAGCATTTACAGTCAGCCCAGACTGGGCTCCCAGTCACTGTCACCAGGATGCCAGTGACTACTAATTATTTATTTATTTTAGCTTTTAGTGTAAAAAGCTCTATTGATATGTGTAACTTTGAGACTACAAGTTAGTGTTTAATGTAAAAAAGATGGCTATCTCTAACTTAATGCTTCTGGTTTGTTTTTAAACCAGTACAGGCAACTAAAGAATGTATCCCTGGGGACCCTTGGTTATGAACATGAAGGATCAGGTTTAAAAATCTGTAAACAACAGTACAAAAAAGGCACAATGCTCCCTTCCAATGATTCACTGAACATAGATGTTTCTACTGAAACAGGTATGGTACTGCTGTACTATAAAAGGCCTTGTGTGGAGTACTTAGATTCTAATGCTAAATAAGTGAAGTTTAAAACCAGCAGCTTTTTGCATGGCAATCAAATCACATGAACATTACCACTCCTCTTCCCCATTTCTCCCTTGGTTTTTAGTACCTGCCTGGAAATGACAGGTGTGTAGACTATAGGAAGCTCTTTTTAACTCCTGTCATTAGTGGGTTGTGGAGGTCTCTGGTTGTTTCCCCATCTCCAAGAAGTAGGTTCAAATACAGAATCCTGGATGCTGGTCACTCTGAGCACTCAGTGGCTGGGTGTCCTTCCTGCCTCTTGGAGCTGAGTCCTGGCTGCTAACTGCTCACAAAATAGTACATGAACCTGCTTCTGAGCCCACTAGCCGGGCCTCTGTATGGATAGCTTGGCTTGAAACTAATACTCTGCGTGATCTGGACATGCCCTTCAGTCTGATTAGCTCAGTTTTATTCTGTTTTCTATCAAAGATTATAAGATTACAGCTTCTCCTCTTTACTTTCCAGAATGTATCTTTTTAAAGCCACAGGAGCTAGCTGGTAAGAAGGCTGAACTGAAGCTGAACTCCTCTTTCTTCAGTCTTGAATTTTACAGGTAAAGTGGTGGTGGTGATTTTCTTTATTTCAGCTTGTCCTTTCACATGAATATGGTGGATTCTGACTCATGCAATTTGCATATATGTGTTTGGTTTGTACTTAATATACTTTTTAAAACATCCAGGCTTATACAGGTTGAAATCTCCTTCAAGCTGAAAGGCATTGCCCTACAGACCATCCATGCCCGTGAATTGCCTGACTGCTATGCATTTCAAAATACTGTAAGTTAATACAAGGTATTGCACTTCCAACTCTGGATATATAAGAGCTAAAGCTAAGGGGTAGGCATCATCCTCCCAGCTAGACTGCAAAGGAGAAGCGGTTGAGCATGTCCTGGCCCCCAGCCCTGCTTCCCAAAGGCTGCTGAAATCGTGTTTCCATGGGACAGTATTGTTTTGTAACGTATTCCAGGTGGTAATTTCACAATCTGGGAAGCACATAAATAATTGTTGTTCTTCCGAAGGTTAGACTTGAAGTTTAGCTCTGAAAATACTACTTTTTATGCAATACATGACATGTTCTCAAATTATGTCTACACACAATTTATGCTGAGAGCTTTCTCAAAGCTTACCTGACCAACAAGTATTAATACATACAATGTCAAAGCACTTAGCAGGATTTGTTTTCTGGAAGGAAATTTTACTAGTCTTGTTTCTGATACACTTCTGTGTTTCCAGATAACTTTCAATAACAGAGCCCACAGTGGGAAAATCAAAATCTATTTTGATAGTGACACTGATATTCAGGAGTGTAAAGACTGGCACATAGTTAGCTCTGGTAAGTATGGTGCGTGTGTGTTTGCATGATAGTGGTGTTATGCATCTCCTGTTACTTCCCCTGCTCTCTGACAGTCTGTCCAGTGAGATACTTCCCATCCTGTTCATCTGCCTCCAGCTTTTAAAACAAGACAATACAGCTTGTCTTGTGCAAGTCATCAGCTGGGAAATAATTCCTTTTTGTGATTTGAAATGACATGGGTATCTCTGTTATTCTGGTGTGTGTTAGCAGCAAGCTCTAACTGGAAGAGAGGATGAGTATGTATTCTATAATTTTTAATTGTTCTGCTGCTCTGAGGTTGCTCAGATAATTTAATGCATTAACAATGGTGAATTCCAAGCTCAAACTTTCTACAGCTTTCCTTTCTTTCCCTATAATTGACATGTTCTTTTTCTGAAAGTAAGGATTTTATTTTTGTGCCACTGCTGTTAGGTTTAATGATGTGCCTGAGCATAGGGTGGTATCTGCCTTGTATTTGTGACGTTAAGGCTTAGTCTGATGGCTAAGAAATGTGCTTTGAAGGCCTCTTCAGAAGAATAGAAGCTGTAACTGAACACTGTGCAACTGCTTATCCCATGCATTGACCTGCTGTAAAGGACTGTGGTGGAGTGGTAGTTTTATATATGTACAGCAGTGTGCTATATAGTATCTTGATTAAGAAATGTCAGATGGTCTGCCTTTTGCCTGGGCAAAGCTAGCTTTTATCTGATAATACCATGTTGTACTGATATTAAAGTGGTATCTTACAGTACATTCTGAATAACTGCAAGGTATTTTGCCTTGCATCTGTATACAGTAACTTTTTATGGCTGTCTTTCAACTAGCTGTTCTTTAGTTTATTTTGAATGTAATTAGCAGAGGGAGCATACATAATTCTGTAATAAAGATGGTAAACTGAAGTGTTACTGCAACAATTAAGTATTTCCTTTTGTTTTTCTATAGTTGAAATCTATGTGATGAAGAAGGTAGGGACAATTGATATGAGTAAGCAAAGGAAAGCGCCTGACTTGAGTTCCCATGAGGGCTTCTAAAGCTGTGGATGAAAGGAATACAGTACAGAAAGTCAAATAACTTTGTGACTGCAGGTCAAGGAATGAGAAACAATGCAGGGTTTTACTTATCTATTTACTTTTTAATTTAATGATACCAATACAGACCAAAATCTGCATTTCTTTTACCCTGTGTAGTTGTAACACTGTTGGAGCACAAATGGCCAGGTAAACTTAATGGGAAAAGGGAACACCTACATTGATATACCTATTTATTTGTTTTATTTTGAAGAACTTGAACATACTTTTCATTCTTGTAGTCCAGTCTCTGTGGCTGTTTTCATGTAATTCCCTGATCAGTTGTGCTTATAATATGCTTGCAGGAAGAATATTTCTTATAACCTATCTATTTATGGGGTGAGAGTGTTTAAATGCAAAATAGGGGACATCTTGTAACAATTTGTGCTCGGATGTGAGGAGACTAACTGTACTTCCTTTCCTTGACCACACAGTTCTCCAGAAAAACACTCAGTATATTCTAGCCTTTGATGGATTTGTCATTTTAAGTTGCTTTGCTTCTCTCATCCTTTGCACACGATCTATTGTTCTTGCCATGAAACTACAAAAGGTAAGTTCAGTGCTTATAATCTCCATGCTTGCTTTGTCTGTTTTGTTTGCTGCTGCTCTTGTGAAGTAATGAAGTTTGAAACATAAAGTAGTAAATACCTTGCAGGATGTTGTTCTCTTACTGTTGTCCCTATCTCTAGAGAGGATGTATAGATGCCTGTGGTGAATAGCTGCTAGCTGTATAGTGCTGTAATACTTCATATTTTGTTGTATCTCTCAAGGCTGAAAAAAGTAGACTTGTAGTTTTCTGGTGTAAGGTTTTTTGTTTTGTTCTGTTTTTTCTTTTTTTTTTTCTTGTTTTTGTTGTTGTTGTCCAGGATTTTACACAAGACTTCCAAGTCTTTGTGCTCCGAACAACCAACATATCCTGCACCTTCAAGACATGATTTTTTCCTTCCCTCCTTCAGAGCAGAATTCCCATAGTGCTTTTGTCACAATTAATGCTTTAATGAGCATCCCTCCAAGCCAGCTCTAACTGGAGAAAATGTGAAGCATAGCACATAGTCTGACTCTGGCTGGGTTTTTGTTTTTTCTGGGGCTGGAACCACCCTTTTTCAGTTCTTCTTTTTCTTCTCCCCCAACAATCCCTGATCAGTCTGCTGGCACCTTCTTCCCCACTCACCCTTCTTTGCAGGCTGAGACTAGCCCTGTCCAGCTTCATCTCAAGCTGCTAGCACAGCTGTGTTTTCAGCAGACTTGGCTCTTCTGGTCCAGATGCTAATGCAAAAACACAAGCTGGTCCCTGAGATGTGCCAGCTTATAACTGCTAGTTGATACAAACCCTGCAGGCATGTGGCTTGGGGGAGTTGGAAAAAGAGTTCAGGATAGGTAGGATATGAAAGTACAAATACTTGTCTCATTTAAAAGCTATGAAGAAGATATATTGAACAGGACAAGTGAAGAGAATGCAGTTCAGTAAAAGCATTGTCAAACTGGTGTCAGGAATAAGGCCATCAGCATTTACTCATGAGCAAAAAGAGCAAGTGAAAGCAAATGGGGGCAGTGTTGGGTGTGGGAAGTAATATTGTTAGCTGTATTGGAAGTGAGAGCTTGTGCTTTATAGCTTTCTTTATTAATTCTCTTTTCCACTTGTTTGTTGAGTGCTTTTGCTCTGTTGGAGGTGGACAGAAACTTTTGCAAAGAGGGCTGAAGAGGGGATAACAAGCCAGGGTTAGGCTAATGGGGATTTGTTATGAAGTCAGCTGCTCTGTGGAAATTGGTTGTCATTGGCCTAAACGATTCTTCTTTTTTTTTTTTTCCATTTATTTCTTTTGCTATTGAAAATGACTTTAAAGCTGTTATTCCAGCAAACACTATAGTAAAAGGGGATATCTCAAATTGAGTACTGCTACACTACTGGGCAACTGCACATATTTTTCATCTAAGATGACCTGTAACTAACAACTAAATGCTTGTCAATAGAGATTTGTGACCTTCTTCTTGGAGAAATATAAGCGTCATGTCTGTCATGCTGATCGCTTGGAGTTCATAAATGGATGGTATGTCCTGGTAATTATCAGTGATGTGATGACAATCATTGGGTCAATCCTAAAAATGGAAATAAAAGCCAAGGTGAGAGTTTAATACTTCAGATAAAATATTAGGCTGGTTACAAATATGTGTAATGTTGGGAGCAGTTTGGGAATGAGTGAAAGTGAGCTATCACAGTCACTAGTCATCTTGTTTGTTTCTGCTAGTTATTTCTTAGCACTAGCTAGACTAATAACTGATTTCAGTCACTCTTCCCAGAATCTTTCAGTAAGACCATGTAAGCTATTTAAACATCTTATTTCCATGATGCTCACCCTGGTACAGGGTCTGGGGGCGAACAGTTCCTAATCAACCAACTTAAAAAAACCTAAAACAACTTGGGTTGCTGTTTCTGAGAGAAGTAGCAGTACTTACTGCACAGGGAAACAAGAGTCATTCCCTGGAATAAAACAGAGCTCTGACAGCTTGTTGAAGCATGACTGTTACAGCTTGCTTTCCTGCCCTGTCCAAACTACAGGCACAGACAGTGTCACCTGCTAGTCCTTGACCTCCTAGTCTGGGTTTGCTGAAATCAGTATCTGTCCAGCTGGCAGCTCTGCAAGGGAATTTTGGTTTGGGATTTTTGTTTGCTTGCCTTTCTTTCCTCCAGTAGAGCTGTATGTCAATAATCCACATGTTCACAAAACCTTGTGTTCTGGGAAAAATAGAGTAGATAGTGTGCTGCTCCTGCTTAGTGTGTACTAAGGCTCAAAGGGCAGATGCCCAGAGTGCACCTAACAGGAAGTACTTGACAACCTTCAGCTATATGGCAAGGTGGGGGATGGGGGTAGGAATTCTTGATCTAGATAGATGTCTTGTGCTTATTGTAACCAGCTCTAGCTTTGTAAAGTAAAATGCAAAGAGAGTTGGTTATAAATTTCACTGGTAGTAAAAATGATGTTCAGGCTCTGAGCAGCTCAGAGGTGTGAGTGTGTGTAGCATGGAAAGGGCTGTAGTCCTGAGGCTCACATTTCATTTAAATGATGGCTTGTGTTTTTCTAATAGGCAAACAAGCTCTCATTCACTAACAATAGTTTTTTTATAAGCAAAACCTGGGATGTATTCAAGCTAATTTAAAGTCTGTGTTATAATGAAAGGGTTGTAATTATTCCAGACTTTGCATGATCAAACTTGAAGAGTATCAGCACAGATGTGCTTTCATTTGCAGCACTGTTATATTTGAGTGGTCTCTAAGTAACTGCAGTTCGCTTTGGTCTGATTTTTGTGATGTAGCAACATCCTTTCAGTATTGGACTGCCCTGCTTTGTTTGAACTGGTGGAACTCAAATAGCTGTCAAGCTGACATACCTACTGCTTTGTAACTTGATCACCTGCTCTGTTTGGATCCCTCAGAACCTCACAAGTTATGATGTCTGCAGCATTTTACTTGGAACATCAACTTTGTTTGTCTGGGTTGGAGTCATCAGATACCTGGGATATTTTCAAACCTACAATGTAAGGCAGAAATCAAATATTTAACAATCAAAGCATGCATTTATATTTGTCACTTACTCAGGTCTCTAACTTGTGGATTTCTTCCCTTTTCCTTTCCTCTACCCTGACTTGTAGGTGCTTATTTTAACTATGCAAGCATCATTGCCCAAAGTGTTAAGGTTTTGTTGTTGTGCTGGAATGATTTATCTTGGCTATACTTTCTGTGGTTGGATTGTCTTGGGACCTTATCATGAGAAGGTATGTCAGCAGTGTTACTCCTTTTCTGGTCTAATGGTGTGTAAGTATTTGTGTCTTTAACTCCTAGTTGTAACAGAAATGGGTCTTAATGTTTGTGTTTCAAAGCTGTAATGTGAAGAACAGAGGAGTGTTTCTACTTCCACGTGTACCTCCCGCTCTTTTAAGAAAGGAACTGTATTCTTGCTTCACTGTGTGCTTGAACTCAGTGTAATCTCCAGTACAGGGCTGTGTTTGTGATGAACGGGTGGTCTATCTAGGTAATGTCTGTCTGGAGGCTAGAGGGCATAGGTCTGTATCTCTTTCGCCCTCTTCTGGCAATCCCAGTTCAGTTGAGTGGAAGAGGCACTGACTAGGTCATTGTTCAAATTTCTGGGAATCTCCTTGGCTCTGACTTTGTTTTTCCAAAGCTTTCCTGTGCCATGTAACTCCAGCTCTTAAATCTTGACTCGTAAAGGGGTGGATGAATGCTTGTTTTGTTTAATTTGCTTCTTGTGTGTGGGTGTGTTGTGGGTTTTTTTGTTTGGCTGCTTCGGGTTTGTTGTGCTGTGGTTTGTTTGGTGGTTTGTTTGCGGGGTTTTCTTAAGGTTAATATTGGACTGTGTGCTTGGTATGTTGCCTTGTCTGAAAGGTACAGGAGTAAGGCTTTGTGTATTCCAAAACACCAGCAAAAGAGCTGTAAATCTTGTTTTGTTTTGTTTTATTGGTTGATGCAGTATATGACAGTTTGAAAAAAGGCAGATTCCTATTGTGATAAATTCTAGATGTCCATTAATGAGTTACAAATGTATAACTTCTAATTCTTGCTCTCCAGTGATACACTACATATACTGTAACAGGGACACATGCTGCAGTACCTGCCTCAGCTCCTCATGCCCCCAGAGCTGGGATTTCTCTAATGCAATGTAATTCTGTCCTCTGAGAAATGTAGGCATTCTGCCTACAGGTTTTGAATTGATGACAGCACATTGTTTTGTGCGATGCTGGCTGCAGCGAGATCCTCTGTCATACTAGAGGCTCAATTGATTATAATGGGCACAGCATAAATACTGTTTTAGCATCCCTGCAGCAAGTACATTAATTATCTGAGCAAAAGGAAATGTGATCAATAATACCCTTTTCTTTGGAAGTCGTACCTCTTGCTAAATATCACAGATCAATGTGAAGGAAAGCAGCTGTAGTTGATGGGTTCTCATTCCTGTCAATTCCCCGGAATCCCCCTGGGAGGCAGTGTGGCTCCGCGCACAGCCGGAGGGACCCCCTAGCCTCTCCCGTTATCTCTGATGAGAAATGGGAAGAGCCTGCCCTGATGAGCAGGTGTACAGAAGGGAGACCTTTATGCTCAAAAACATGGGAATACCAATGTTGTTCCTCTTTCCTGTACTACAGCAGGAGGGAGGGAGCAGAAATACAGCATTTTGTGTTATGTCAGTGCTGGAGCATGTAGGTGAGCAGTCCTTAGTAGGGCACTTGCTGTGCCAGTGTGTCAAAACCTGCGGGTTGCTCAGAATTTACCTGTCCAGTGTCTCCCTTCTTACAAGATAATGTACTGCTGGGTTTCATAATGCCTTCAACATTATTAATTACAAGCTATAGGTAAAAGCAGACCTGCTGTTCCTGTGCAACCGTATGTTCTCCATATAAGTACACGCTTCTTGACATCTTGTTTTCAGTTTAGGGCCCCAGTATAAGTGGGTGTATTCGTGTTTCTTCATTGCTAATAGCCACATTAAAACATTGTGCAGTAATTCATATTGTTCAATAAAGTATAGTTAACCAATTCAGTATTTGGGGAGGGTGGGGAGCAGAGCAAGGGGAAAATCTGCTCACCTGGTGGCTGAATGGAATTTAGCCTCAGGATATATTCCATCTTGGGGAAGCAGAGTTAGGAATTTAAGATAATGTCCTTAAAATTAAACCATGCTTTTGTCCAGGGTATACTTCAGTAACTTCACAGTACAGCTATAGCTCGTACCTACAGCTCAGAGAGGGCTTTCTGAATGACAGAGAAATGATGTTTTTGCAAGAAATTTAATTTAGACCACTTGAACTCTGAAGGCTATGTGCTCTCTCTAACTGCTTAATATAATATTAATTACCCATACTGCAGTAATGCTGCAGAGCTGGGAAACCAGAGGATGTGGATTCTGTTCTAGCATATCACTGATTTACTTTATGTATTCTGTGAAATTGCTTTATCTGCAAATGGAATGATATCTTCCCATGGGTCTAAAATGGATTAAAATTCAGTAACTTTCTGTGGTGGTCAGTTATTGACCATTTTGCCGTTGATCATCAGAAGTTTATTTCTTGATAATAAATCATCTTAATTCTGCTGTTGATATATAATGCTTAGCCCTTGATTATTTTCTAAGTGTTTCTATTACTGACATATATGTTTTGGCCTGTATGTACAGGAAAGAGTGTGGTAGCATTTGATTGACTGGATTGGTTGCTTTCTATAAGTAAAATTCTGTTATAGAAAAGATTGATTTGGTTTTGTGTTGCTTGGATTGGTTGGTTTGGGTTTTTTTCCCCACTTTCCCTTTAATCCAGCTGATTGCTCTTCATATTCTAGTAATAATTTTTTACTCACTTTCTAGTTTGAAGATCTGAACACTGTGGCTGAGTGTCTGTTTTCTTTGGTCAACGGTGATGATATGTTTGCCACGTTTGCTCAAATCCAGCAGAAGAGCATGCTGGTGTGGATGTTCAGTCGGTTGTATCTGTACTCCTTCATCAGTCTGTTTATATACATGATCCTCAGCCTGTTTATTGCACTCATTACTGACTCTTATGACACCATAAAGGTAAAACAGTTGTTTTCCGTTATACTTCTAACCAGTTTGGTACTCATTCTTGTTAATCACTCAACACCATAGTACCTAGGATTAGGCATGACAACTGATAAGACTATTAACATCTTTTAGCTTAATCTCTGGTGAAATTTGGGAGGATGGCTGGGTAGTCATCCCAATGGCTAAGCAATGATTGGTTTGGAAAATAATCCTCAATGTGTGTCCCTGTTTGTATTTCTGTTGCTTCACCTGGTTTCAAAAGAGTAACAGCTAATGGAAGCGTGAGTGGAAAGAGTCAGTTTTTATGTCCAGTTATACAGATCTGGATAAGTCTTGTTTGAAGTGAATGTTTCTTTTCATGGCCTCAAAAGCTGAGGTCAAGAAGAGTTTGCTGGTCTCTCAAAAAATATTCCCTTGGCAGGAGTGTGGCAGGGGCCAAGCAGATAACTCTAAGCTCATTTAGGTGTCCACACTTGCTTAACGTGCTGTTTGGAAATGTGTCTAAAAGGAAATGTCTTCTAAAAGACCCAATACTTCTCACTCAAGTTAAAATTGTGCTATCCAGTTTCAGTATAAACTGGCTGAAAGGGAAATCAGGTTTCCAGTAGTTACCTTTTGTTCTTGTGCTGTCTTCCCTTTGTGCTCCTGGTAGTTGCAGTAACCAGTGGGAAGGCAATGTGGATCATGCTCCTTAGTTCGCATCCCTTCTTCTCTTAATGTCAGGTAAACAGGCTGGCAGAATAAGGCTGGTCTGACATGAACCACACTTTCCAGACCAAACAAGATCTCCACTTTCTAAGCATTTCAAAATACAACTTGCTTGGCTGTGCTTATTGGATGGTCAGATTGGCAAAATGGTGTTTTACTCTTTCCCTCTGAGCACGTCATGTAGATTAGTGGGGAGCTGTTTCAGTGTGCTGAACTGGTGTTATGCAGAGCATTTCTTAAGCATGGCAATCCTGGATATCCACTTTAGGGCTCTTCAAATCCAACATTGAGGATCCTAGGGAAAAATGAGCCCAGGGCACTTGCAGTGAGTGTGAACAACGGAGAAACATTGCCAGTATGACCTGAGATCAGTTGCTTGGTCTCTTACAAACAAAAGAGGAAGGAATCTGCGAGCAATGTCCATTTTATGTCACTTAGATTGCTTTGTTCCACCAACTACATATGTGGTGTTTCTAGGGTGCGGTTTTAGCTTTTTTGTCAGACAGCAATACTAAACAAATGAATCGAATAGGCTGACTTTGACTGTCACAGTCTAGAGGAAACTTTAGAACACCTCATGTGCAGTAACTTGTCATGTGTTGTAAATAAAATGTCTTCTCTTCCAGAAATACCAGCAAAATGGGTTTCCAGTAACAGATCTCCATGAATTTCTGAAAGACCAAGGCAGTGTTGGTTACGGAAAAGAAAGGACTTCCATGCCACTTGTCTGCTGCTGTGGGAGGTCAGTAGGGTGTTTTCAATGTGTTTTTGAGAAGTACATAAGCTAGCTTCTCACTGCAAAGTGCTGTATTATAAATGCTGGAGCATCCAGAATTCAGCCCATGGAGTATTTGGACAATGTTTCTCTCTTGGGTTTTGCCCGTTGTTAGATCTGTTGATGGTACAGAAGTGGCAATTCTGAACTTAAATGAATGTTTTAAGTGTTCTGTTGATATGGAAACTACCATGTAGAAACTGGTGGAACTTGATGGGAGAACTGCAGAGTAAAACATGGAACTGCCAAGGAGTCAGGAGCAAACTAAGTCTCTCCTGCTTAGGGTTTTGCAAGTCTGCTTTTTCTAAAAAGCTTTTCAACTAGGTTGGGGATAGTAGCAGAAAGCAAGATTTCAGCCAGGGAGTAGTACTTGATCCCAAAACTAGGCTGGGTCTGTAAGAAAAACTGGTTTAATGCCATCTGTCAATATTGGAAACACACTCGTATATGTTTGCCACCAAACTCAAGTCTTTGGAGGTCTTAGTGGTGCTTTTTAAGCTGGTGTTGGTTAGAGATGAGCATCTCACCTTGTACTTGCTGGTCTGGAAGTAGATTCTTTGAATTCTGTTTCTGAGGAAACCTAACACCTCTGAATGCCTGATTGAGAGAGGAGAGATCTTGTTGCTGTCCCTAGTCAGTTCAGGAGAATTCATGCTTGAGTGCAGAATTGTTGTGGGTGCTTTCTGTGGAAGCCAGGCTGTGGAAGAAAGAATAGAGGTGAACATGAGCACTTACTTGATCAAAACTGGTGCAACAAATACTATTGAAGTAGTGGGATACTGCTACTTACATACTGAGGCTTTGTGAAGTGCAGCTTTATACTTTTGGTGTATTCTGACAGAAGGAAGCCTCATAGCTAAAAAGCAGCATGCGAGATGATGGTTGGCAGGTTTGGCAGGTATCCCAGCAGTTGTTGTGGACACTTGAAAGTCAACTAACTACAAGAACTCCAGCCAGGTACAGCTTCAGGTTTCACATCCAAGTCATTGTGCAGGATAAAAGACTTTTGTCTGCTTGAGCATAATAAATATGCTTTACTGAAGAGAACTGAGAGTGCAAGCCTGGTAGCGGAAGTGAAAATCTAGAGCTCTTGCACTATAGCAGTTTCTGCTTGGTTGTCCTAATGCAAGTGCTGTAGTTGCTTGCTAAAATGGGAGCATGCAGAACAGAAGGGTCAAAATTTAACTTTTTTGTGGGTAAATGCATTTCTGCCTGAGTCAGAACTTACATTTTTTCTTTTGCAGACAACAGAGTGATGACAACTTGATACTCATTAATTGATTACAAGTTGAAATTCCTCACTGATATGCAAAGAAAGAATAGCTGTATGGAGAAGAGTAATTCTACAAATTGCAGTAAACCCTGCTATCTGGACCTTCCTGACTGTGGACAGACTCATCTTACCTAACTGAAGATGATGGGGGAAGAAAAGCTGCTAATGTGACCTCAGGTGGCTGAGCAGGAGGAGAGCCCAGAACCTGTGCCTGGAGGAGAGCTGTGAAGAACTCTGTATTCTTGCCCTACATTTTGTCACATGGGAGAAGACTGATCCTTGAGCATTATCTGTGGGAGCCCTGTGTTTTCTAATTGCCTCTAGGAGGAAGGAAAGTGGCCCTGAATAAACTGTTGTTGTTAATAAGAATTATATGAAACTAATTTTAAAGAAATAATTCCTTGTTTAAAAAAATGCTAAGAGGCAGTCAAGAAGAGCAGTTTTCCACTTAAAATGATGCATTTGGCCTGTAATGTCTACTTGGCACAATTAATTTCCTTGAAATAAATCTATGTACAACTACAGAGCTGCACAAAAGTGCAAAATAATTGCTGTTCTCCCTCTTGTATATTGTTTTAACACAAACCATCTATAGATTACAGTATTTTCTTTTACAGCTTTACTAAAAACAAAAGCCATTTGTTATCCTCTCTTTTTGTCTGTGAGTCTTTTCTGTTATACCTACAATATGTGCATACTGTGTCCAAATTAAGCTTACTACTTCAGCTATAGGTAAGGTTTTACATGGTTGGAAACTTTCTTGGCAAGCATTGTATGAAAGATGATGAACAGATTGTTGCTTTCTTTAAACTTGCTTTTGATTTATTAGTATTACACAGTTGTGTTGTCAGAACCTGGAGGACAAATTCAGGCAGAAACAATGCCATGGAGTTAACTTGCCTAATTACTTCTATTTCAAGTTCATTGGAAGAAAATATGTAACAACTGAGCCTGGCTGTTGGTTTGGTCAGGTGTCTTTGGGATGATCATCTGTGAAGTACTGTATTTCACCCTTTGATCTTTATAAACGTCTTTCAATGAGAACAGAGCACTCCTGTAGCTTTAGAGCACTTCCAGTATAGAACTGCCTGGTGTTAACCAGATGCTCTGGAAAACTTTCAGTGGTACTGGCTGCCCCAGGGCTGGATGGACAATTATGTTAGATGTTCCACTTTGTCTGAAACCTAAATTATTAACCTAACATTATCTGCACCCTAAAAATGCTTCCTGTAGCAAATGAAGTTCATTTCAGTCTGAGTGTGAACTTGGCCTTGATATGTGTTCTTAACTGCTAGGGGCTTACTTGGGAAGTTCTGGCTTCTTAGTGCTTCAGATGGCAAAGGCAGTTTGGAATGCTGTCCTAGTGTGAGTAAGGTGAGTGTCAGTGTCTTAATTTCTTTCTTTCTTCCCTTGCAAGAAACTGGAAGGGGGGTGGTGGTGTTCTTTATTCACCTTTTCTGGTAGGTTGAAAATCATTTTTTTAGCAGGCCTGTCTTCATCTTCAGCCTCTCTGGGATGTGTAAAGGAAAGGTTTGCACTTCTCCAGCAGTACTTCTGGTCATTGGTAGGAGCGGTGGTGACTGAGCTCTGGAAGGAGGTGGTGTTACTCAAATTTTTCCTGCCTAGCATTTGCCTTCTTGATAATGAGTACTTTTGTTGGAGATTAATTAATCATTTTGTCTTGCTTAGGCTGCTGCTAGATGTCTGACAGGGATGGTTTCTGTCAGTGTTGCTGTGTAGACAGGCTTTGCAAATTCTGATGCTTCTCTTGATGAAATGTCTTTGCCAGAGAATCTTCTCCCTATTCCCAGTCTGAGCAATGTCTTTCTGTGGCCTGAGCTGTCACTACAGCTTGTGGGTAAAAATTATGTTGCTGGGTAGAAATTATATTGCTACTTATAGCCAAGACTTTACACTGTGAGGCAAAGCTTTCTGTAATTCTTTATCAAACAGATGCTAATTGTGTGATCTAGAACAAAGGATTACTGCTTTCCCCTCAGGATATGCCAGTTTTACTCTGTGTTCTCAAGTACAATTTGTTGGAGTCAGTGTTAGTTTTTTAGTGTGTGCTCTGGGGTCTTGGATAAATAAAGGGCTCTTTAAGCAGGCAGCAGAAGGCATTAAATGGTTGATGGCAAAGTTTCTTGTCCTGTGCAGTGTACAATCATTATTTGTTACGTGTAAGATGCTGGTGTTTTCTGCTTTATGAACAGTGTGACAGACTCATTGCCTTCTGAGGTCTGGTGTGCTCTCCTCCCTAAAGCAAGTGAGGTATGTCCTGAACACTGATACTGTGGGCCATGGTGAATGAGCCCCGAGGCTCTGACTCAAGCTGTTTCTTTCCAATTTAGTAGGACACTGAGTGTGACCTGCCAAAGCCATTGTTAAGGTAAATACTTTGTGAGAGAATCCTTGGGGAATGAGGGAAAGTATTATCAACCAAAGGCATATAGAAAATACTTAGAATTTTCACTGATTTTAAGAGTTAATTTCTATAATGGCATCATAAAGCCTTCTTGACTGTTATTGATTTTTAAATTACTTTTTATCATATGAGCTGCTAGCTAGCTGGACTCCTGCTTCAGCCCTACCATATCAGAGCAGGTCACTAATGTATTGTAGAAACCAATTTGTGTCTTCACCATCTGTCTATGTTAGGTTTTCTTTCTCTTGGAAAAAAGATAAGAGCTAGTTGCTGGAGCTTTTGATTGGCTCTCTATTCCATAGAGGTTAAACTTAACAGGAAATCTGACATATGTTGACCCTTCATTCTGTGCATTAATACAGACTTGAATACAATAGGTGGTCCCACTCCAGCTGCTCAGGAGGTGATGCACAGTAATGGAAGCAGAACTGGAGCATAAGGTTTTGCAAAGTGTTCTGAAAGATAAGCTGTTTGGTTGTCTTGTTCCCTGGGAATAAGAAGCTTTTGCTAATGGCACATAGAAGTTAAAAAAGGAGGACAGAAGTGAATAGAAAGGCAGTGATGAGGTTGCATTAGAAACAGGCAGGAAGGGGAGAAGAAAGCTCCTGAGCCATCTTTAAGGTGAGCATTCAAGTGAAGGGACAGAGTGGATAAGAGTTTGGGCTCCTTTCTGGGGGGATTTCCATTTATGGGTAAAATGGCAAAAAGCTGCTGGCATGGAGGCTGTTTAGCGTTTCATGTATAATGTTGATGAGCAAGGCTCCACCTAGTCAGTAACACTGTGTCTCTATTTCATGCTGTAATCATTACCAGGATTTCTGAGAAGCAGAGGAGAGATCTTCTGCTGAGATTTTCTTTTGCCAGTTCTCCAGCTCTTAGCAGACCTGTGAATAGCTCTGAACTCCTTGGATATAAGCTTGGTCTCAGTAAATGGTTCTGGTAGGTAGAAATGGGTCAGATCCATCTGATCACAACCTTTAGCTAAATTTGATCGTGTACCATCTCCTACATTGGAGTTCAGCTTGTCTTTCACAGCAGAGCTGTGTGCTTGATCCTGCCTGTTGGAGATGACACAAGCCTCATTGTTTCTGTATCAGCATTGGGTGTGAGATGGTTCTTAGTGCAAAAAAAACATGTTTGAAAGAACAGCTACCTGTGGTGCTGGAAGGAAGAGGCACACATACCTGCCTGTGCTGTCCTGATCTACTCATGGAAGTTATTGCTGGTTTATTTGGGTTTTGTTTACCAAAATGTGGATTGTGAAACGTCTAACAGGCTTTTTAAGCAGTACAGTCCTTCAGACTCGCACAGCTCTGGGTGCTCCACGGTCCTGTGTGCTGTGCCTTGTCTCTGCCCGCATCGGAACCTCCAAACCTTGGTACCAGTGAGGAGACAAACACACCCAAACCGACTTTTACCGTTGGCTTCGGCTCAGGTGCTGGGCAGCGGCGGACGGGTTAACGCGGCGCGGGGCGGGGAGCGGCGGACGGGCGGGCCCGAGCGGCGGTGGCGCTCCGGAGGCTGCCGGTGAGTGGGGCCGCGGGGGAAGGGGGAGAACCGGGACGCGGCAGAGCCCCCCGGCACCGGGAGCCGGGTGGGGCGGTCACGTCCAGGGCAGGCGGTGGGAGCACTGCTGCGGGCGCGGTGAATGCGGTGGCTCAGTTACCGAGCTGCTGGTAGCCGGGAGAGAGAAACTTCCTGCAGTTCTGGTAAACTACTGCCGCTCTCCCTAGGGTCCCCCCCGGGAGCAGCTGCCTGTTGACGGTGAGCAGTAATAGGCGTCCGGCTGGGGCTGGCTCCTGGTCCCGGCACTGCTGTGCCGCAGCCCTGGGTAGTGCAGGTGTTGCAGCTCCGCACCCTGAGCGCGTCTCCGTGTGTTTAAATATATGCAAGGTATGGATATTGCCTACATGTACTCATGTGAGCGTCTGTACGCTTCAAGCTTAGTTTGCACACCTCTGGATTAGCGTATCGTGTCCTGCCGAGGCGCTGGCAGTGAGTTTACACCGCGTTTTTCTTGGCGTAGGTTCTTCATGAAATTTTCTATAAGGTCTCGTCTTAATCTGTGTCATACACGGACAAGTACAATGACATCGTTTTGCGTTATACCTGTTGATTAGGGTTTTTTTTTTCTTAAGGAAAAAAGAAAGGAGGGGGAGAGGGTAATGCATGCTTGTACCTTTGTGTTTCCAGAGGCTGTGTGGGTAAGTCTGGTTTCCCTTCTGTAATCTAATTCTAGAAAGACATTTCTTGTTACAGGTTGGTAAAGGGCTTTGCTGTAATTTTGTTCTTTATGCTATGTAGAGAGTGTTTTTTTGTGCATGGTCTTTTGTGCTTATGGTCTTCCAGAGGTATAGTAGAAAGCACAACTCAAATCCAGCCATATGGTGAAAGTCTGATTTTATCAAATTTATCTGGGTACTGAAAATGAAGTGAAATTGAAAAAAAATATGCACAAACAGTAAAGCAGCAGCTTTTACTGGCATGTAAAGCTGAAAGGTCTGTTTGACTTTTCGCAGCAAGCTAGCCTATAGTTTCAGACAAGTTGGGTTGGCTGTATCCTTATCCTCCTGTGTTATGTGCTTTAGCAAAACATCCTTCAGCATAGTCTTTATGCTATCAAATAATAACTTCTGATGTGTAGGTTTTGACATCATAGAGAGTGTATTCCTCTTGGGCATTAGTCCTGAAGATTTGTATGTCTGGGTTCTAGTTTTAATCCATTAGTTTCACTTCCATGTCTGTAAGTATTTCTCAGAGGCCATAATTTCTGCCAGTTCCACTGAAATATTTGCATGCAAACCAGGGCCTTGAATCTGTTAACAGATCAGATACAGTCAGGTGGATTGTTTTAATTGACAATGGTGTGATTCAGGTCCTCATCAGGTATGTGCTGAAAATAATAGCAGTTCACTTTGGTTGTGACTGTGCTGAAACAGTCTGTTTGCATTCTATAGGTCTTGTGAAAGAAATCTCTTTTGTTGAATTGTAAAATGGAGCTGATAGCAATCAATGAACGGACCTGGAAGTTCTGCAGAGATGGAAAACTTAGTTTAGAAGCAGAGCAGGTACTTACTTCTAGGCATATTTCACAATGTACAGGCTGTTTGAATGGCTTTTAAATACTTTAAATGGTGTGTCTGTTTCTGCATCATAGGATGACCTGCCAGCTCCTTCCAGAACCACACTTAAGGGGACTAAATGAAAGCTTTGCAGTAAAGTTTTTAGTTTGAACTCCATATATAGATTTAGTAAACCATAATTTCAGAAAGTCTTAAATTACCAAAGTCTGAAGTCTGTGGTAACTAGCAAGTTACTTTAATATCTGTCTCTAGCAGCTTTCTGCAATGGATCAGATCTTTAAAAAGCAATTTAGTGTGGTAAAGCAGCTTTAAACAGACAGGATTTCAGGAGCTGGCACTTGAACTATGTAATACTTTGGTGTAGGTGTCCCTGTATCTCTGTGCTTCACGGTTCCACTGCCTGTGCCAGCTGCAGCAGCTTGCAGAGGAGCAGCCCTGTCACATACATGCACAGGGTGACACTTGTGTGCCCCACAGTGGGGTTTTATTTCTTTTAAGCCTCTTATCAGTGTGTGTGTACAGAGTGCTGTGGGCCGTGGCTGGTGGTGCTGCTTCCTCTCTCTGCAACTTAAATATTTAGTCTTGAGGTTCTACGGTTTTGGTAGGTTTAATACTTAAGAATCTTTGTTTGCACCATATAGCCTTGGTGTTCTACACGGGATATATTGATAAGCAATAAAACCTAAATGTTTCTGCCACCAGTATGTACATGTTGCCAAAGAATCATCTTGGTTCCCTGCATTCCACTCCCTGCCCTTTTCAGTCTGATAGATGATACCATTAAAATGGGCTGTTACACTTGGAGTGGAAATAACTGTGATGCTCTGCTTGTCTTAATCTAAACGGTATTGAAGACCAAGATAATGGGATAATGCTGCTTGTGCATGCTTGATTTGGGTTCAGCCGATTATGTGAAATTAGGAATATTGAAGAAACAAAATATAGCCAAACACAACCAGAAGTAGATTCTCTTGTTAATAATCCAGTTCTCTGGACTAAAAACTTACTCACTGAGCCTTAGATCTCTTTTTTTAATTAAAACTTTCTTCCAGTCTGTAGAGCTGAATGTAAAAAATGGCTTTTAAAAAGTATATTCTCAGTTCCTTAAAGATGAGCATGCAGCGTGTGGTTCCAAGCACAGGCAGTGCCCACAGAATTTCCTTAAAATGTAAATCAGTTGCTCCTGAGATAGTCTGTCTCTGTAAAACCTGCCAAGTGACTGTCAGCTTCCCTTGCATCCTCTGACAGTACCAGATAAAAAAACAGCCCTTTACTTCAGGCTGGGATATTTGGGCATAACTTAGTTCTTTGTGTGCCACCTTTCAGTTTGCTTCTCTAAATTGATGGTTTTGGTTATAATACCAATTAACTATTAAAGACAACTAAAATCGAACCAGAGTAGCTACCTCACAAAACTCCTTCCTACAGTTACATATTAACATTTTTGGCCTCTGCTGTGTTACACACCCTTTTCTGCACTGGTATTTCTTTCTAAGCTGAGCTAACCTGAATGGGTTTCTTGGGTTACTGTGCAATCATTTGGCTGTTTTCCTCCGTGGCCATACATGTATGCAGGGTGTGGAGGGGGACAAGGGATCAATTTCCTTTCTGAACTGGTATTACTTGTATGTATAGCTTGGCTGCCTGGTGTCCCAGCTTCCTACTGCTGCCTTCACCTTCCTCATGGGAATGAGGTGAGAGGTTTTCAGTAACGAGAAAGATAAGCAGCACCATAGTTTATCCTGAAGAATAGGAAGGGACAGAGGGTGTTCTTGACTGCCTGTGGCACAGGCTTCAGGAGAAGGAGTGCTATGGTGGGCAGCCCTTGCCAGGGGATGTGTAGCCTGCAAGCCTCCAGATGCTCCTTTTGTGGTACAATACTAGGGCTTACTGCTGCTTGTAGAAGTTTAAAACACCTAAACAACTGCAGAAAGGCAATCTCTGTGGCTTAATATTTCTCTGCAGTAATGGTTTGAATGCAAGGAGAGTCTTTCTTCCTGCCTCTTTGCTCTGCCCCCAGTGCCTGTGATCAGTCAGTATGATAAACGCTGCTTTTGTGAAGAGTAACATTTGTAATAAGTTTCAAAATATCTTGGAAATCTGTATTTGATACCTCATCTCTGATAATGGGCAAGGGGAAGCAGGGAGGTGAAGTGCGGCAGCCTGCCCACTTTAAAGGCTGTGCCTAGGCACAGCTTGCTCCTCTGTGCCATCCCATGGCCCTGCCTGGACTGTACTGGCTTCACTGTTTGTCCTTCTGGCCTGGAGTGTATCATTTTGGATGCTGAACCATGCCCAGTTCTGCACAGAAATCCCTGTGCCAGCTCAGGAGGACCAGCACTAACCCAGGCTTGGGGTTCTGCCTGGCAAACTTTCCCATGCTAACCTTCAGTCCTGCTATAGGACTTCACTGCTATAGGTTCAGTCCTGCTCAATGGACCTCTCAGTCCAGCTGCAAATACACCTTGAATCCCCTCAAGGTAGCTGACTGGGCCAGCCCAGGCTTGTTGCATTTTTACAGGAGCAAGAAGCTGTCAAAGTTCCCCAAATTGATGCCAATCCTTAAATAAGCTTGTGGCAAATGTATTGAAACACCTTAGGTTTTAATGGACAGGAAAGAGGCAGAAAACCAATGTGGTGTGACATGAATCACATTATGGCTTGCAGGTTAAACTTTGTAATAATCTTCTCATTAACACAGAGTTTTCCTTCAGAAATGTCTACATTAATAACAAGTGACTCAGCTTCAGCTGATTTACAGGCTGAATTTATTTTGAATCAAAATGACTTAAGTGATTTTAATCACTGTTTGAATTGAGCAAAATCAGTGATTTAAATAACATACTAAAAATCAGTATATTGAAATCTAATAACATGAGGCAAATTAATTTCTAATTGAATAACTATTAAAGTATATTAGTTTGCAATGTCCAAAACATTATCTATGTGATGTTTTATTTTGCTAACCCTTTATTTAGGTAGCTAGTGTAATATATTCTTGTCTACCCGTGCAGATCCTTGACTTTTATTTCAGAAGTGGTGTAAAATATATTCTGACTTGCTACAAGTTGCACTTACAAATAGGAATTTAAAATCAACTCAAATATACGAGCTGTCTCTAAGACAAACAGCTCAAGATGTGCTGGATTGGAAAGGATACTTAAATGTATGCTTTTGCATTTGAAAGCAGTTTAACTGAATCCACAGAGTTCTTTTGAACAGATGTTTTATGTTTACTCAGAGTTGTAGAGGAAAACACACTTTGCAGGCCATCAGTGTCTGGTGTTTGTAGCCACTATTGGCTGAAGTAATTATTGTATTGAAATAAAACCTTTTTTGACAAGGGTGTGTTTTTGGCAGTTGCAAAGCTTTGACATGTTTGCTTGCAAGTGACTTGTGGCAAGCTAATACCTCAGCCCATCTATAGGATATGTAATACGTGGTTACTACTGTCAAGCTCTTGGTGGTCTGTATGAAGGGCTATAAAATACTAAGTGGCATAGAGGAGGTGAATGAGTGTTGTTTGCTCTGCATTCCCATAAAAAACAAGAAGTCTGAAGCTCATGAGTACCACTTTCAAAGCAGAAGAGGGCAATTCTTCTTGAAGTGAGTAGCAGAACTTGGGAGCTCTCTGGTGTGGACTCCAGACGACTGTTTATGAGCTTGGACTGACCTGTGTTCTACTATTTGTTTCTATTTTTAAAATTTTAAATATTATTTTGCCTGAATCTTCAAATCTGTGTGTACTTAAATCTGAAATATGTAATACTGAAGGGTGTGTTTTTTCTTTTTAAGTTTAAACCTACCCCGATTAAGAAAAACATCTCTGATTTGGATACAGAGGAGAAAACCTGGATACCAAAGTCTGCAATGTATTGAACTGTTACATGCTAGAAAATATGGCACATCCTGTCACACATCTCTTGTGCCTGATGTGGACTGGGGCAGGACCGCTGAGGATACAGCTGCACAGTGCTGTCACAGCTGCACAGCTCCCCTGAGGCCAGGCTGGTTCTGCTGGGAGGACTTGAAGTAAAATGAAGGTGTGAAATAAACCACTGCCTGGAAGGACCCTGGTGTGACAAGTGCTTTTTGTACATAAGCTGGTACAGACAGCCAAGTGCTACATCTCTGCTCTGAAGGACTGGGATGCAAACTAGCTCCACTTCAGCTACCACTCTGGTGCAGCTTCCGTTTGGACATCTCCAGAGTCCGCCCTTTGACCCTGAGACCTCAGCTGGATGCTTTTCTACTCCCTCCCATCTTACCTCAACACCTCAAGACATCACTTTCAAAACTGGTTGTTATTTGAGCTCTGCTGTGTGACAGTGAGTGTTGGATTATTTTGGTGGAGCATTAGATGTGTGACTCTTTATTTTGACACCCCCCCCCTTTTTCTGGGTACTACTGAAAATGAGGGTGGGATCAATAAGGTGAAGCATTTAGATTAGGTTCATAGTTGATATTTTGGATTTATTTTTTTAGGCTTGCTCTCCAGATGAGATGCAAAAAGTATGTGCAGATTTCTTTCTTCTCCTGTCACTGCAAATAAGAGCAATTCATCTGTTGAGATGATTACACAGTAACATGCAATATGTTCAGAAAACTTTCCCTAGAATTTTCACATATTCTACACTCCCCTCCCCTGCCATTCTTGCCCAGAATGCTGCCTCTATTTGCAGGCATTTGGGGTGTTCTGTAAAAGCATCATGTCAAGCTCAGCAAGTCGTTTACTGCCTTGGTGGGTAGGAGTAGAGCCTTCTTGGTTGGCAGGGCTCCCAACACTCTGCTGCTTGAGGAGCTGTTTTCTGCAGCTCCTCAGGGAACTCTGGTCACTTACAGACTTGAGTACTTCCTAGGTGAGGATGGGGAATGTAGCAGCTGTCCAACTCTGCTGTACTGCCATGAACAGGAAGCTGTAGGCATTGAATTCAGGTTGACTCCTTATGGTGGATCTGAGCTGCTAAGGGTTTTTTATTTGTAGTTGAAGGGCTGATTTACTTGTTTCCTTCCATTTCTTGTCCTTTAGTAATTGTCCTTAGCTTTATGCATTTGAATTAATTTTTTTTTTTAAATGATACATTTTTTTATAGAAGTGGCTGCCTAGGTTCTTGATGGTAATAAAATGAACAACAATGTCAAGTGATCTGATTTCGTGTTGACCCCTAGATGTAGGGTGGGAACTGGGAACCAAGGAGATAGCTCAAAAAATCAAAATATTAAAAACAAATCAAAAAACCAAACCAATACCCCCCAAAAACCCAAGGCTGCTGAAAGAATCACAGAATCGTGCAGGTTATTTTCAAATCAGGTACTACAAATACTGCATGAGAGAAATGACACAAGTATCATAAATGGCAGAAGATGAACCTTTTAACCTTAAAACACAGAAGGAACCTTTTAATATAAATGTGGCTTGTTAGCCAGCCTGCTGGAGATTGCTTAATTTGCTTCCCAGTCCCTGGGGAGATGAGATATAACTGTTAGGCAACCACAGGGTAATAACAGACAAAGTGAACCTGATCTTTATCTGTGATCAATTTTAGCTGTAGAGATTAAAAGCTTATTCTTTTTTGTATCTTTCTGCCTGTAACCACTTCTAGGTGTGGGTTTTTATTTTTTGGTTTTTTCTTTTCAACCCCACTCAATCTGTTGCTGGCACCCATGACAGCCTGAGGCTCACAAAGGAGCTTTACATAGGTTATTAACCTTGCTGCCTCTCCTGCAGCTTTGTATCCTGATACTTCCTCCTCTCTGTCCTTAGTCAGGTACCTGTCTGCCACTCTGTATAATGCCTAATGTGATTAGGATCTTGTGCTATGGTTGGATTCCTAAGTTTTGCTAAATCTATTAGTGAATATATCATATCTACTAATAAAGTCATTGTTAAACCCCTTATTCAGATGCTGACAACAAATGTGAGCTCCAGTGATGATCAGACACAAACTCTCCCTACCAGGCAGCGAAACCCTGCATGGGGTCTGGTCACCGTGGGTAACTGCTGTCAGACCTGCCTGTGTAAATTAATTCAGGTTCAATTTGATTCATAATAAAGGCAGTGAAATTGCCAAGGCAGCTGCCATTGACCTCACCAGAGTAGCTGAAGTGTGATGTAATCTGGAACACAGACTCCCATTCCATCAGGGTTAATAGCCCTGTGTGCAAAA
This sequence comes from Melopsittacus undulatus, assembly GCF_012275295.1. Taxonomy (NCBI): domain Eukaryota; kingdom Metazoa; phylum Chordata; class Aves; order Psittaciformes; family Psittaculidae; genus Melopsittacus; species Melopsittacus undulatus. The sequence continues at coordinate 24,502,726 of NC_047532.1, read as the reverse complement.
TAGTGCTGAGTGGGTATAAGAAAAACCCTAGTACTACTACTGTTGCTGGAGCTTGTTTTATCCTGTGGTTGGGTAGGGATCAGTGTTTTAGTTTTGAAGACACTTGGGCTGTGTGGTGCTCACAGGGCTCTGGGTTGACAGCCCAATAAAAGAATCCCTGACTTTAAAATAGTCAAATATTTAGAATATTTTTTTTCCCTTTTCATCACACTTAAATCCTGTAGTAGCAAGTAACAAGCATGTGCTCAGAATATATATGCCTGTAGCATCTTATATAGCTTTATTTTTACATTATTAGTTTATAATTAAAAACAACAAAAGAAAAAGTTGTTTTGTTTTGTTTTACAGTATTAGGCCTTTATTGCTTAGTCAGTAAAATGGAATAGTTATGTTTTATGCTTCCTTGTCCTGACTGGTTACATTGAGAAATGGAAATAATGATGGGGCTGTGGCTCAGACTTGGGATTTCATGGCAAGAATGCCTTGGCTGTTGCTCAGATTTTCTTTGTGACCTTCAGATAGTCACTTTTAACTCTTTAACATCCACTTCGTTGCCTAGACACTATGGTTACTAGTGCAAAGGGACTGTGTCGGGGTTTTGTAAGCAGGTAAGTCTTATAAAAGTTCCTAATCGTCCAGGCATCATGCGCTGCAGTCCTCCAGGGGACAGAATATAGTCTTCTGCATTAACTGCGTAAAATATGAATGTTTACCTAAGGCCTCCAAATGCATTCCTTCTCATGTCCAGGTTCTATCTCCTTCTTCCTAAAAAAAAAAAAACCTGTTAGGTATGGTGACTGAAGCAATAGCTGGGGTTTTCTTAATACTTCTTTCTTTTTTCCCTTCCACCCTTCCCAGGATGCAGGGGCTTTAATCCAGGATGAATGAATGCTACTATGATAAGCGCATGGACTTTTTCTATAACAAAACAAACACAGACACAGTAGATGAGTGGACGGGGCCACAGCTTATTGTTGTTCTGTGTTTTGGGACATTTTTCTGCCTCTTCATTTTCATTTCAAATTCATTGGTCATAGCAGCTGTGGTCAAGAACAAGAGGTTTCATTTTCCCTTTTACTATCTTCTGGCCAACTTAGCTGCTGCAGACTTTTTTGCTGGAATTGCCTACGTCTTCTTGATGTTCAACACTGGCCCAGTGTCTAAGACATTAACTGTTAACCGCTGGTTTTTGCGTCAGGGTCTTCTGGACACCAGCCTGACAGCCTCCCTGGTGAATCTGCTCGTCATAGCTGTTGAGCGGCACATGTCGATAATGCGGATGAAGATCCACAGCAATCTTACGAAGAAGAGAGTCACCTTTTTAATTATATCTATTTGGGCCATTGCTATTTTCATGGGTGCTGTTCCCACCCTGGGTTGGAACTGCCTCTGTGACATTACTGCCTGCTCATCCCTGGCACCTATTTATAGCAGAAGTTACTTGGTGTTCTGGAGTGTCTTAAACCTGGTTGTCTTCTTCATTATGGTGGTGGTTTACATAAGAATCTATATGTACGTCCAGAGGAAAACCAATGTCTTATCATCGCACACTAGTGGATCCATTAGCCGTAGGAGAACCCCTGTGAAGCTTATGAAGACTGTCATGACTCTCTTAGGTAAGAGACTACAAAACATGATGTGCAAGGCTGGCAGTGCCAATGAATGGGTTTGTGGGGTTTATTTGTTTTGTTGTTTGGTTGGTTGGGGTTTCTTTAAGCATATTGCAACCCCCTCAAACAAAACCAGAAAAACTCTTATCAATCTTTTAAGTGCTGGAGGCATTTTAGGCTTCTGTCTGCTTTAGATAGTGAAACAACTGTTGCACCATGCAGAAGTAAGTAGAAGACGAATCAATACGCAGAACAAATGCATCTCTGTTTCAGCTTTTTAAAAACACAAATTATCTACAGGTATGGTTGAGGAGGGGAGAAATACAAAATCATTTTGAAGGAAGGTTTGTGAACATTCACAATTATCTAGAAGAATGTTTTTGAAATAATGTTCTTTAATATCTGTCCAAGGTCATGAATCCTATGGCTGGATGTAGATAGTTTCCTTTGCACTTCTTCCTTTTGACTGTGTCCTAAATGTACTACTTCCCCTGGAAACGCATCCTCCCTGGGGAAAGGAGTTGATGCCTGGTGGGTCTGACTTTGACAGAGATTTGCTTTGCAAGGGGAAAATTTGTCTTCATTGTGAGAAGACTGCATGGTGCAAAATATTTTAAGGTGATTACACGTTATGGCCTTGGATTTCTAGATCATAACACAAAATTTGACTCGGGTTCTGCACTAGAGACATTGCTGATGTTTGGACAGCTCAGATCACTGCATCAGTTAGTTGTGATGTAGCTGCTAGTTAAATTAAAGATGCATTAGAGAGGATGATTGATCACTGGAACAAATACCAGCTGTAGAAGTCAGTTTTCCCAGGGAGACTTGAGTCTGCATGGGGTGTTTTCTGGAAGCCAGGTTGGTGCAGCTTGCTATGGTTGGAGCTGTGGGGACACTGGGACACCTGCAAAGCTGGGCTCAAGTGGTAGGGAACTCTAAATCCACAAATATGGCTTTACTGCTTTGACAACTGTTCGGCATGGTAGTACTAGAGAGGTCTGAGAGAGAAGTGTCACTTTTCATGGGGGCAGGAGTTGCCAGGGTAGGGAGTTGGCTAAGGACACTTCCTTCCCCTTGTGGTCTATAGATGTTGCGCAGTCTGGTATCTGCTTCTTTCTTCTAACCCCCGCACCCTCCAAAATAACAGTGCTGTAGTACACAACACCTTTGTCCACCAAAGTGATGTTTTAAGATGCTTTAGAAGCTGAGATCAGTTACATTTTACAGTGTCTGACCTTGGAAAAGAACTTTTCTTGGTTCAAGTAAATACAAGGTTCTCGCTTACGCTTCTGTGTCTTCTGAAGTTGGCTTGTCCACTGCCAGAGCCTTTCCCTTCTAAAGAACTCCCCAGTACTCCTTTGTCTTCCCCCCCATGATTTTATGGCACCTATAGAGAGACAAGATAGTGATTGTTCTTATCCCCCTCCTTGATTTGCCAGGGCAAGATGTGATCTTCTGCCCTGCCTGAAGCTCTCATGCAGTCAAACTTAAACCATGACCTGGAAGGAGAACACTTCTGTAGAAAAGCTCAGAATCACTCCAAATATGACCATGCCCTAATGTGTAAGCGTTGGGTAGACTGTAGTTAGCTGCTGCATTGGAAAGAGATAAAAACTGCTTGAAAAAGTAGTTCTCTGAGCGTTTCTATTGAAGGCAGAACTGCAGGCTGTTTTCTGGGAAGTCACATGGAAATAAATCATCATGCATAGCCTTGTCTGATTTATATGTATATTTATAGAGTTTGGTTTTGAATAAGGCGAAGATGGAGGGTGTTAGGGGAATGCTGGAATAACACTGTTGGCTCTTGGTGCCACCCGTGCATGTTTGCAGGTCAGAGCAGAGGTGTTCTGTGTGCTGGAGGACACCCAACTGCCTATTGTAGGAGTTGGAAGGACACTGGTGGCTGCTGTTTGCTAATCCCTCATGGTCCTTCAGCCTTTGGCAGACCTTCAGTGCTCACCATGGCCATGCTGCTGTGAGGAAATAAACCCCACTTTAAACTTCATTTTCAACTTACTCTTTCTTTTATTAGGGAGAGGAGCCTTTGGACTATGGGTTAACGTAAAGATCAGCATTACCTTTCTCTTGCTCGTAGAATATGGCTTTTCAGCTACCAGATTAAACTATAATTTGGGCAAGGCATTTAGTGCTTTAATATGCTGGGCCAGACAAATTTAACTTAGAAAGCCTGAGTCCTACTTTAGAGATCATAATTTTGTATATTTACTTTGTCAGTCAGAAATATCACCAAAAAAGAGCCTGCTTCCAAAGAAGTGGACTCAGTGCATGTGTTGCTGGGTGCAAGATCTACCTCAGACTCCTGTGTCAGGGGAATCATACCTTGGCATGTTCCTTCATGTCAGTTCTCCCAGTTTTGACCCTGAGAGGCTTTTAATAAGCATTTATTTCTAGGAATGAGCATTTATTTTATGAAACAGCCAAGTCATTCAAGCACACTCTGCAAAATGTATTAGAAACCGAACAGCACATTTTCTGGACTTATTACCAAGGAAGTTACCAAGTGACCAAACTGATTCTTCCAAAATTTTGCTTACATCCACTGGTGCAACAATCTCCAGCTGTATGGAACATGTAGATTTTGCTCAAGGCAGTTATTTCTAATGGCTTGTTCCAAAACATCTGAAAATGCTTTGTAATACATGCCTGATATGGTCTCAACTAAAAGCAATTCCAAGATACTCAGTTGCTGGATGAAGCACGATGAGAACCTGAGTTTCTGTTAATGTGCTCTGCTGGTTTCATGGGAGGCTCAGGACAAAATCCTGTTGGCACACTGCTCCTCCCATCTGCTTCCACCTCCCTTTGTGGGGAGCCTGGGCCTGTGGCTGGCTGTCCCTCCAGCAAAGCATGGCTGTCCTCTCTGGGTGTTCTCCCTCTGTGGTCCGACACTTCAGAGTTGAGGGAATCTGGGTTTCAGTGTGACTTTGTGAATTCATGGTGGCTTTTTGGCCTTGAATGACACCTTCCAGAGACTGGGACTCAGGTCCCTGTCATTTACCTTTTTCTACCATAACCCCTAAAATGGTCCATCACAGGATAGGAGCAAGGCTTTCCCTTTGGTGTGCTAAACCACAGGAGGTTATCTGATTGAAACTGGAAGATGAGAAACCTAGCAAAGGGTGCTAAAATCCTCTTAGGCTGCCCTTGTGGAATAGTCCTAACTAAGCCTGTGACTATAGCTTTGAAGAAGGGCGGTTGCAGGTGTGCGAGTATGTGATTTTTCAGATGGTCTGTATATGGTAGCTCATCTGAACTTGGCAGTGAGATTCCTGCTGAAATAGCTGCTTTGGGGCGGATGATTTTCAGTTTCAGTGAATTTATAGTTTAATTGGTAACTTACTGTTTTAACGCGGGTGCGCATGTGGCAAAGGCAACTGGAAGCTACTGCACTCTTCTCAGCATTGGCATGCTCAGGGACAGCTTTGATGTGTGGAGCTTTATGACATGGTGCTACTAAAGCATCAGTGGTGCTTCCAGGTACATAGGAATTCACTTTCAAGCAGAGATAATGTAGCCTGCAAGAAAATGCTATTTTAAATCTAATGGCAAATCCTTAGACTAACTTTGAATCATTGTGGCACTTGATCTCCTATAATCTGGTGGGAAGACTTGGAGCTGTTTTTCTGATCCATGTTGCAGCCAGGCTGTATTTCATGTCACTTCTGTGAATTTTAGAGTGCCGCAGAAATTAAACTCTTTTTAGAGCATTGCACTTTGTCAGGGAGAGGAATTTCTATGGGATAAAATGTTTGCAAACAAGAAAATCGGTGAAGGGCCAAGACAAAGGTATGCATTTAGGCTTAACCATGGTTCCCTCTGAAGGATCTGTTGTAAAAATAGCAAAATCCAAGCAAAGCTGTGAGTCTGAACTATGCCTTGCTTTCGTCTCTGCAGTGTTAAGAGCAGGGTGTGAATCTCTTGTGCTGTCCCCATACACAGCAAAATGTACTTTTGACGATGGAGTCAAAGCAACACCCCATGGAAGCATCAGCCAGCACTGTCACTGCATTGCCTCCTGTCCTTGTCTTCAGTCATGAGGTGGGGGAAATGTGCAGAGATTTGTCTGCAGATGTCTTAATTTCCCTTACTTTTGTCACTGAAACCTTTTAGGGTTTAGATAGACAGGGGTATATCCTAGGAGTTTGTGGACTAATCCACCTGCAATCCTGGGGGCTTGTTTGAAGGGGAGATTTCTGTCCTTTGTTAGATGTGGCTTTGGGGTCTATTTCTTGAGACTTCCATGAAAGCAGGGTTGGACCTTGCATGCTTTGTAGAGCAAGTGGTCAAAATGCTTCCAGTTCTTGCTCTCAGGAGGGTTTGTTACCATCTTAATTTCTGCATGGAGCTGGTGTGTTGGTGACGTTGCCAGTGATCCTTGGTGGTCAGCAAAAGCACCTTGTCCAAATACTTACTGAGACACTTAACTATTGTTGTCTGGGTGGTCTGGTTCCAGGGCTTTGCTGGTGAACCCCAGGGCAATAAATTTAGTACAGTGTTCTCTGCATTGTAGACTGTAAGAGAGAGTTAGTATCACAACTGCTTACTCAGCATTCTGGAGCCAAACCAGTATGTAATATAGAGACTGAGCAGAGAAAACAAGTGTTGTGGTAACAGCTTGCAGCTCCTGATGCCAGTGGGCAATGGAGGAATGTTACTGATGTTAACCAGTATTTCAAAACTAACACCATGAAAGTAGTACTTAGCATCACAAAAATCTTGGTACAGCAAAGTAGAAAATGCAGTTTCTGAAGGAGGCAGTCTCTTGCCTTTCTGTTCTGTAAAATATTGCCTGGAAAACAGTAGATAAGTAGGTTTAACTTTGGTCCCCAGGAGCACAGATTTGCAGCAAGATCTGTGGTACCTTGTCCTGGATACATTTTACAGCAATCTTAATGCTTAATAAATCACATGGATTCAACTTCATTACCATTAAGGCTTGTCAGAATTGCACAGACTCCATTAAACTCCTTGGTGGGGAGAAGTGTCCAGTGCTGCTGAAACCAGCCCATATGCTGTGGAGTCCTGGCTCTGGTGCTGCCTAGGTCCCCTGCTTGCCTGTACAACTCAGCTATGGGAAAACCAGCAGCTTTAAAAAGAGTGAGCTGGACTTGATTTCCCTACAAACATTGTTGAACAGATACCAACACTCCCAGGAGAGCTTTTTAATATGTAGCTGCCATAATCCTTGTTTCTTTATTTTATTCTAAGCCCCCAAAAGGGGAAACTCTGCTGTTATAAATGATTGGAATTTCCTCAGTATGTTGTTCAAACTATGACTGTTGTGCAGAGTTGTAATTTTCTATTTCTGTATGTCAGACAGCAATTGTGGCTTGTGCTAAGTTAGTATTATCATGCACATGGCTACTCCTTCCTTGGGCTTAAGGCAAGGGCTGACAGGCTGTGGTGATGGGGGAGACAGGAGGGCAGATGGGGCAGCTCAGGGTCCTCCCCTAAGCTTGTGGCCAAGGGCTGCACTTGGTTGCCATGTTCCCCCTCCCACAGCCCTGCCTTCATGGTGGGGATGTGCAGTAACGTGGAAAGATGCAGATCCAATATTGAGCTTTGTCCTAAGCCAAGGTTTTTATGCTTTTTCGTGTTGTCTTCACTCTAAGATCTCTCTCCCTTATTTCTTCTTTCTGGTGGAAGAGGAGTGCATTGTCCTACTTTGTGTGTTTCAGCTTTTATTATCACTGTGTGTCTCACTTCTTCCTCACAGGTGCTGTTATCGTTCCTGCCCAGCTTTAAAACACAAGAACTCTGTTGTTCCTGGGCTTTTCCTGCAGTTTCTTGCTACACTACAGAGTTTCCTTGCTCATCATCACTACACTCTTACTTCCTCATCCTTTCTTGCCTTTTTTCTTTTTTTTTTTTTTTATTCTGTTCTTTGCTTCCTTTCTTTGCCCTCACTTGTTACATCCTTTGATTCCTCTTTGCTAACTCATCTGTTTTCTTTGTCTCTTCATTTGCAACTGGACTTGTTTCCTGGATCTGAGTTGTTTTGTCTCAAGCTGGGAGGGAATGGTGGAGAGAGGTGGGCTGGTGGTCTGACAGGCACCAGCAGTGTGCTTGTGTGTCACAGTCAATGGCATGTATCCTGTGGGGTTTCCACCCGGGATGTGTTTAAATTCTGATTCCTATTTTATGAATTGAGCATTGTGCCTATAGGTCTCAGAGTCAGCTGTAGCGTGACAGAAGATGTGTCCCTTCTTTGGGTCATATTGCCATAGTTCTGGAAGTGAGCCACCTGGTATCTACACCTCCAGCATACAAGAGAGATGAAGAGAGGAAGTCTGAGTTCAGAGTGCTAGTTCTCTGCTTGTTAATGCTCCAGAGCTCTTGATTATTTATCACTGTGGAAATACCACTATTGTGATGGCCTTTCCCAGCTTGTGTTTGAGCTGATGCTGTCAGTAGCTGGATTCTTGCTCCCTGCATCCTTCTGAGAGAGCTGCTCTGCCTCATCCTCAGGGCTTGATGGAGAAATTGTATTAGATATGATTTTGATACTGTCATTAGAATTTTGTCCTCTCCTGCTTTTATAGTTTTTGTGTAGAATTTGGTGAATCCAATAATCTTGTAAGAGGCAAAAAAACCCCAAACTCCTACCAGTTTAAAGTATTTTTTTTCTCCTTTATTTCTAGGTGCCTTTGTTGTCTGCTGGACCCCTGGCCTGGTTGTCTTACTGCTGGATGGTCTGAACTGCACCTACTGTGGGATTCAGAATGTTAAGAGGTGGTTTCTTCTCCTGGCCCTCTTGAACTCTGTTATGAACCCAATAATTTATTCATATAAAGATGATGAAATGTGGGGTACCATGAAAAAGATGATTTGCTGCTCCTCTGAGGATAAGAGCCAGGACAGACGCTCTTCACGGATCCCCTCAGCAGTTCTCTGCAGGAGCATGGATACCTCGGGGCACTACATTGAAGATGGCATTATTCAAGGGACAATTTGTGGAAAAGGAGATCTTGGTGACAAAGGAAACTCCTGAGCTGTTGGAGAAACTGACTTGGCTGGAGAAGGAGAGGGGGAAGGGAGAGGATTGTAAGAGATTGACTGGCAAAGCTAGTAAACAATATATCCACTTTGTTCCAGAGCCTAAACTCCAGTGTTAACAAAAGTTCTTATAAATAATTGCCTGATGGAAAAACACTTTGTAATGAAGAAAACTTTCTGTGCTGCCGTCTTTCTCCTTTTCTTCTTTTAAGTACATGAAATTGTTTTTTTGTATTAATGGAATAAATACACCTCAGAGACTTCTTTTGCATGGAAACAAATTGTAAGCCACATAGCGAGACCCTCCTTAAACTCCTACAGAGAGAATAAACCTGCCTCACTGTGCAGGTTTAGCATTCATACAGTATTTATGCTCTAAACAGTTTCTGTGCTTCTTGAGGAGGATTGCAGGCTTGGTTGGTCAGAACTGACATTGTGACCTGTTTTCTTAGTTGACAAAGCTCATGAAAGAGGCCATACTTACCTTCTCTCTTCCTCCTTCTTATCTTGCTTTCAGAAGAGGCAGTTTGGTAGTTTATTAAAGCTGTGCCAGAAACCTGGCTGTGATGAAAAGCCCAGACCAGTGTACATGAGTAAGTCTGACTGTGGATTGTCAAGATCAGTACAAGAAGCACAAAAGCCATTATTACTTCCATAGTGGAGTGAATGCTCAGGGAGATACACTGCATTCTGTGCTGCTATTGCATAGGCAGACATTGCAGGTAGATTAACAGAACAGTATTGCTGTATTCATTATGCTAATTTCTTACTTCCCCTGATAACATCAAGTGGGTGTGCTCACTCCTCTTTAACTGCTATACCACTGAAAGAAATGAACTCAAGCTCTGTTTTAAGAGGGTGGACTTTTAAAGGAAGTTTAAATATACATGTATACAGGTTCAATACAGCCATTTAAAATAGAAAGTGATTTACAGGAAAAAACCCTGAAACCAACCTAAATCACTACAGAAGTACAGTATGCATTGATTGCCTGATCTCGTCTGGGCCACATTTAACCTCTGATTTGCAAACAGGGTACTTGAGGAAGAGGCTGTGAACCAGAAGGGCTTTCAGCATTATGACTAATCAAGTCTAGTGTTGATGCAGCCACAGCCCAAACTGTTGAAGTTTTGCCTAACAAACTATGCTCTAATGGAGGATCTAGCAATTTAGACCTCAAAACAAGTTTTTTAATTTATCTTCAACATAAAAAACTCAAATACAGATTTCTCAGTCTTGTAATAACCTGGCTCCTGCTGGCTTGTTTCAACAGCAGTGAGCTCCCTGATACCTATCTTAAGTCCCCTTGAAATTATCTGTCCTGTGTCCTTCCTCTTTATCAGAGAAAGTCTGATCCTCGGTATTCAAGCAAGTGATTACAACCAGGGGTTATATTGGGAGGTTTTGGAAGTTTTGACCACTTGCAATTGTCAGAGAACACCACCGAGAGCATATTCTATGATGACGAAAGATAAAGACTGGCTGTGGCACAGGGAAATTCCTCCTTTGATACAACTTCCATGTTGGATTGCATTGGTCAAAGCAGAACCAACACTTGGCTCAAAGGCCAAGTTGCAGGTTTGTAGAATGCACCATGGGATTTCACAGCAGACCTTAGCTTACAAACACATGAATCCCCTCTTCGGAGAGCAATCCTGTAGCACTAGTCACCTTGTAGGGATATGGCCTAAAATTCAAAGTGGATGCTGTATTTGACTGATGTTGAAAAGGTTTATACATGTTTTTTTTTTTTGCTATAATAATGCACTACTTCATTTGGTGTTTTGAAAAGTACATAAAGCGGTGCTTTCTAGAGCTGGTGCTGTGGTGGGCTGACCCTGACTGGTGCCCAGTAAAGCTGCTCTATCACTGCCTCCCTCAGCTGGAAGCGAACATGAAAATAAAATATAAGGCTTGTAGGTAAAGGTAAGGATGTGGAGAGATCACTCACTACCACCATCACAGGCAAAGCAGACTCAACTTGGGGAAAAATGAGACCAATTAGAGTAGGAAAAACACCTTCCCTTCTTCTTGGCCTTAACTTTGTTCCTGATTTTCTCTATCTCCTCCCCCAGTGTGGAGCAGGGGCACAGGGAAGGAGGGTTGCTGTCAGTTCATCCCATTGTCTCTGCCACTTCCTCCTCCTCAGGAAGAACTTCTCATATTCTTTCCCTGCTCCAGTGTGGGTTCTCTCCTACAGGAAATAGTTCTCCATTAGCTTCTCCAATGTGAGTCCTTCCCATGAACTGCTCCAGTGTGGGTCTCTTCCATGGTCCTGCCAGGAGGCTGCTCCAGAATGCACTTCCCATGGGATCACAGCCCCCTTTTGGCATCCACCTGCTCTGGTACAGGGTCCTCTATGGGCTGCAGGTGGATATCTGCTCCACCATGGACCTCCATGGCTGCAGGGCATCAGCCTGTCCCACCATGGTCTTCACCACAGGTACGAACCTTGGTACCTGGAGAGTTGTTTCTCTCACGTATTTTCACTACACTATCTGGCTGCATGTTGTGCAGATTTTTTCCTCTTCTTAAACACGTTGTCCCAGAGGCAGTACTACTGTAACTGATGGGCTCAGCTTTGGCCAGTAATGGGTCTGTCTTGGGACCATCTAGCATTGGCTCTATTGGACATAAGGGATGCTTCTAGCAGCTTCTCACAGAAGCCACCCTCTGTAGCCCTCCCACTACCAAAACCTTGCCTTGCAAATGCAGCAGAGGTGGCATTGTAAAGGCACAGTATTCAAGCATTCCTGTCCTCAGAGCTACCTGCAGTGCACAGCTTGTGTTACCTAGACTGAAGCTCCATATACAAAGCTAATGGAAAATAAAATGCTACTTCAAATTAAAATACTTGTTTTGTTTCCTGTTTGGATGGTAATTGGACAGTACCTGGCACTCCAGTCAGCAGTAAATGGCTGCTGTTCCTCTTACCCCTTTCCACAGATCCATCCAAGTTAAAACTCATCAGACTGCAGATAAAAGTGAAGATGGGGACGTGTTGTTTCATGTTACCATGGAGTGTGTGTGGGGAGGGATGTTTAAGTAAAATTTTAATGTTTACTAGTGGTACGAAGTAGCGTCGTAATTGGTTGAATCAGGCCCTGAGCTGGCATGATTTGGGAAGAGCTTGGATGAAGATCTGGAACATCTGCAGCAGTGGAGAAAATACTAGGTCTCTCCTGCAGAGTTTGGGATTTGGGCTGCAAAATAATTACATGTGGATGATTTTTCCAGGTAAGAAGGAAAAGGTGACTCCTGTAAAGACTAAGGATTGTGTGCTTTATAGAGCATCTCATACAGTGGATTTCTGGTCTGGAGGAAGATCTGAGAAGTGCTATCAATCATTCTGGTACAAGTAAGTGGGAAGGTTTGAGGTCTGCACTCTTCTTTCTGTTTTCCCATAATAAAATAAAAAAAAAAAAAAAACAACAAAAAAACCCCAACAAACAAAAAACCCAACAAAACCAACCAATGAACCTCCAAAAGTTTGCAAACTGGAGGTCTGTGAGTGGTATTGCTTGCAATGAAATGCCCTCTATTTTGGCATGATGCTTCCTCAGAGCTACTACCTTATTGTCTAGTACTATAAACTACAATGTGGCATAACTGGAACAGGAAACTGATCTTGCATCAAACTTTCCTACAGACTGCTACAGCAGAGACTGTATAATGTTTCCTATACCAAACTGTCCAAACATCCAGCTACTCACAGTGGGGAATTTCTTTTTAACTCCATAAACATTTATCAGAATAGTTTGTCTTAAGAAAAACATTAAAGCACTGTTTGTATTTGAGTAAAGAAAAAAAGCAAAGGGCAGATAGTGAAGGCAAGTTCTATGGGGTTTCCCTGTTGCTGTTTCCACTAATATCCCAGAACAGAAGATATCAGTTGAATAGAAGATATCAGATATATCTGTTGACTTTGCATGTGCCTGCTCCTATTTATGTATGCTCGTATACGGATGTGTGAGATGAAATTCATTCTCTTGGGGAAGCCCTTAGGGTGGACACTTGCAGAAACCCGAGGTCATCAATTCCTAGGAGGCAGAGGAAGGCAAGTGTAGAGTTAGCATTAAGTTGGATAGTTACAAGGTTTTGCATGCTCCTGGTGATGCTGGAGGCCTTTCTGTCTCTGAGAGTGCCTCGAAAGCTGCTGTATTGCAATAAGTAGCAAGCAGATGCTTCTAATACAACATGTTCACAGCAATTATGGTTTGAAAACCTTTGTGATACTCTCCTCCTTTCCACCTTTCCAGCTGTTTGTCTCCCAAACCAAAGTTGCTCTTCCAGTTGATCAGCGTGTCCAGGAGGAAACGCTTCACAGCTTTTCCCAGGCCAAAGATGTATGGTCTGTCCTCTGCGGTTAGTTCTCTCATAAAGGCTGTGTGGTCACAATCATTAGAGATGCTTTTGAAAGAATTGCTATTAAAAGCCAGGAACAATGGGGTTTTACTTTATGTGATAGACCTTTTGAATCTTTCTGGATAAGCAGCTGAACTGATCACTGTTTAATAACTGTGTGCATGGGAGAGAAGTTTCTCTAATATCTGTGCTGTCAGTTTGACCTAGGTGGGGTGGGTGATGAGTCTCTCTGGGAGAGCTACAGCTTCAGTGGCTCTGAAGCATGGCTTGCTCCACAGCTTTGGGGCTGCTTTACCATGACTACTGTTCCCTAAGTATGCGGTTCTTTGGCTGTTTTGTTGGGGGTTTTTAGCAGTTACTGTAGACTGGAGGAATACATCTGTACAAGTGCACAGGACAGCCTGTGCATGTATTTGTGACCTACAATAATTACTGCGGCTATGTGACATGATGGTGCCTTTCTCTGACCACATCTATATTTTTTATATATCTACCCTTTTTTAATTTTTTTTTAACTTAAAACTCTCTTCCAAGTAGGAGTTAACTATAGGGGCAGTATTTCTACTATAATCTTTTCGTGGGTTTAGTGAAGTCTTCATGGACATTTCTGAACTATTGGTTATTGAAAGCTGATGGAGGAAGGCTCATTTTAAACTTGTCATATTTCTTGTGCTCATTCCCTATAGCTCTGGCTGTTGGCCACTATCCTAACAGATGCAGTGCATGGGCAGCCTTTGGTCTGGTCCAAAGCAACTGCTGCTTGCAAGAATAGAGCCCAAAAGTGAAAATATATGGAAATGTTGAAAAGAAGGAGGCAAGGAAATGCTGTTATATATCCTAGCCTTTAAAACCTGAAGGTTTTAAATCACTTGGAAGAAGTGATCCCACTTTTGCCCTTGCACCCACTCCCTCATGCTAGTGCAGCCATTTGTGAGACCATATGGTGAACTGTAGAGGGTCTGTAAAATAACCCTAGATGATATACATTGCTAGTAACTAGAGAAGATTTTCCACTTGCTGTGAATCAGCAGCTGTGTTATTTCCTTGATTTGTTATTTAGAGTCCAACAGATTATTTGTTTTCTATAAATCTCTATAAAATACAGTCCTCCTTGAATGCTACCCTTTGCAGTGACTGGGCATGCTTCTATCAGGGGAAAAGGAAGAAAAATCCATCTGGAAACAAGGAATTAGGTCATGATAGTCTTCCTCCCCCTCCAAGGTCTTTTGGAAGATAAGGAATTTAGACATTTCTATGCTCTGAGCCATTCGTCAAACATCCTGCTTATCTTTCAAGTAGTAATCAGTCCCTGGGCTTCTTTTATGCATCTTTTTATAATATTGAGGGTGTTTTTTTTACTGTATCAGGCAGAAGCATCTGTTTTCTTCCAGGCTACTTAGAAGTGCTATTTTGCAGCCCATAGGTATGCTATTTTGAATTGTCTTGTAAATACATCTATGCATCGTCTCCTCTGAAACAATTTTCAAACTAGCCTCTGCTATATTTACCACAGATAAATGTGCTAGAAACAGCTGCTTTTTTTCTGGAATAACCTTTACTTGTATCCCAGTGGTGCATTTAGGACTCTGATGTACAGTCCTATATGAAAATCAACACACAGAATAAGAAAAGTACAAATCATTTACTAATCTCCTCTCACCAATAGCTGTATCTTAAATGTTAACTTCATTGAAACTATAGATCTGGTCTGACTTCTCTAAAAACCAGCAAAAAAAAAAACCAACCCGAAAACAATTCTGTGTATCTGTAGGCAAGGAGTAAGTAAGCATGCTTATCTTCCTTAAACTCTAGTTTACCTGACTTGCCTTGAAATATATAAAAGTAAGGTAATCATGTTTCTGAGCACAAGTAATTGTTTGAGGTTTCAGTAGGTGATCTCCTGAGGATGTGCTTCTTATCTAGAGACGTTCTTTAGCTTCCTTCTAAATTTGCTGTGGAATGAGATAGAACACTGGCTTGGAACCATCATTGTTGTTCTCACCCATTATTGCATTTTATATGTGTAATAGGAACATATATCTAATGTTTTGACCCTTAATGGTAGGATTCTCCTGCATATGCTAGACTCTCACAGTACTGCAGGGTTAATTTCATCTCCAGCTTCCATTTGTATTTATGGAAACAAATGTTTGGTGTATTGGCAATAATTATGTTTCTATTAGGAATGTGTTCAGTTACTATTGGATGTCAAAATGCACAGGAGTGAAAAGGCTTGACTTCCAGAGATGGAACTGTTATTAATGCTTAAATGATTCTATTCAAATCCAGGTTAACGCCTCAGTTGTTAGGAATGTCAGTGTATTTGTTAGTGCAGTGCACTCTGTGATACTGGCCTGGGATTTTCCCACAGGTGTGAAAGTGTTAATTTAATTAGACGCATGAGGTTTTGTGCCATAGGAATAAAGGACCTGCAGACTCTGAACTTGCAATTGCTTACCCCATGTGCTTAACTTTAACTTTCTGCACAGTTGCATTGCTTTCAGTAGACCCTCTTCTGTGAAAGGAGTCCTGTGTATGTTGGCATTTGTGAGATGAAGACACTTAATGTCACATTTTAGACTGTAAGTTTCTGCTATATGGGAAGCTGTGCTTTACCAAGAGGCGCAGCTGCAGCAGGCTGGCTTCCTTCACACACCAGTCCCTCACAGACACAACTGTTGATTTTAAAGAGGAAACATTCAGGCCCATAAGCACATATTTACAATGTTGGATTGTGTCCCAAATTTGACCCACATTGTTTTGTCCTATTTTCTCCTTTATAATCTTTTTGCACAGTCCATGTAATTTTTTGTGTGTTCTGCTTTATTCTTCAAAGCGCAGATTAAACCATACTTCTCTCGAAACAGATAAATTCCAGCAGTATTGGGTCCTAGAGCAACCCTCCAATTTCACAGACCAGAAAGCCACAAAAAGAAATAAATACGGTTGAGCAGAGATTTTAGTCTTGGGTTTTTGCAAGGTCAGAATACCAACAGTAACAACAAAAAAGTTATGTTTGCATGAACTAGTTAAAACATTGGAGAATAATGCTTTTGCAAAAGAAAAGTAACCCTGAGCTTGTGACTGATTTTTGCAGTTAAAATAGGAGTTGGGAGTCCTAGACTGTGAACTGGTGAGGTTCAGCAGAATTGAAGAAATCTGACTTCTTCTCTGAACTGGAACAAAGCAGCATGAGGGCATCCAGGCACACTGGTGATCTCCTGACTCCCTTCCCCTCAGCAAAGCTACAGCCCAAATTTCTGTCTTCATGGGCACCAGGAGCTTTACCAGTTCATGGAAACAAAACCAAGCCCAAGGATGGAGGAACTGCTGAACACGGCACCAGCTCTGTCTGGAGACTTTCTGGCAAGTGCCTGTATCCCCTTTCCCCACAGTAGCTGAGGCTGCACCACAATCCTTCCTTCCTTGGAGGCAGAAGCAGGCGCTCTTCTACCCAACTACCTATTTTCCCAAAACCTGTTGGTGAGGCAATAGCTTTAGATCTCTTCCTCTCAGCCAAGATTATTGGAAGTGACTGATTTCAAAAATGATGAAGGACTAGTCAGGTGAAAAGCAATGCAGCTGCACATGTCTTATTCCATTCAGAAATTGGGATACAACTGTCTTCTGGTTCGAGCTATGTAAGTTGTGGATGCAATTTTATACTTGACTCTGCATAGGTGAGAGCTCCCTGGGGGAGGATGAAGGCAATCGCCAAAGGTGCTTCACAGCAAATCTCCAGCACCAAGATATCCCACCACTTCTGTACCTCTACTCATCTTCTCACACAGTCAGTGCCAGGAAAATACCCAAATTTGCCATCTTTACACCATTTTATAGCCAGTAAAATTGTGAAGGACTTACTGAGGTGAAATATGAAATTGTCAGTGTAGAGGGCTACTCTTATTAACTAAACCTGATGCTATCACCTCTTCATTTGTCTGAATGGGAATGGGCCATCCCAGTGGTGCTGTGGTTGTTCACAGCCTCAGCTGCCGTGTTTAGGGGCAGCAAGACCAGGTACTGGCATTCAGCACCCAGGCATGAGGGTAGGAAGCTTATAGAAATAATAAGAGGTGACACCTCAGTATCCTTAGGGATTAAGCTAAGGGTTGCCAGACAGGAGTCTTTTATGGATGACAATTCATTTCTCTCTTGTCTCATCTCCTCTTGCCCTCTGTCCCTTCTCACCCTTTGCAGCAGCAGCAAAAGCTGCAAAGTTGAAATGCAAAGAGCTTTCAGCAAGTAAAGCCAAACGTTGACTAGAAGAGGTGCCAGGGATGAGATAACACTTGGATTTGCTAGGAGCAGTTTGTCCTTCCTTGTGGCAGTCACACCGAATATTTTGACTTGCTACAGTAATTTCCTGTGTGCTGGTATACACTGGTTTGATACAAATGGTAGAAACAGGCTCCATCAGGAGCTGCCCTGAAGGGTTGTTGATTCATTTAGTCCCACAATGGAGATTGAGCGAGCTATTATTTCAGAAGGCAAGCTGGATCCAGCATGTATTTGTATCAACACGCCAAAGATGACACAACCAGTGCCTCACCCAGCCCAGCAAAGTGGGGTTTTGCTAATGCTTTGTTTGGTCTCCATGTTTGGCTGGGAAACAGGCAGTGCTCTTGTCATGTGTTGTCTTTATGAACAGTGAACTAAAAACACGCTGCAAGGAGGTGGCACTGCTCTGTTCTGCTCACTTGGTTTCTGTGCGCTCTCTCCTGCATAGGTTAAAGTGGGAGATGTAGCTGTGAGGATGAAGACCTCAGGCTTGTGGAGATGCCGCAGTGACTGGGGTGCCAGCCCATCAAGTGAAGCTGGGAGCTCTACACAATTCCTGCTGTATTTTGGAAGGAGAGCTGGTGGGTGGCATTGCTGATGGGGTACTGATGGTCCTGGTCAGACAGTGTTCAGTGTCCGGTTCCCACCCACATGTGGGGTCTTCACAGGTTCCACACCAGCACTCTCCTGGAGAGCCCACAGGCACGAACACATCTTTCCAATTAGGAGGTTTTGTGTCTCTTGTTTTTAAGGAACATTTTTGACATTGTCAAAGTTGAGGCAACCGGAGCTTTCTTTGATCCAGGGGTGAAGTTGACTCAGCTCTGCTTTGCCCAGTTTTATTTAAAGACCATGACTACCACTTCTGAAATGTTACTTGTGAATGCTATGTTATTACATTATCTGCTTTTCCATCTGTTAAATGCCATGTTCCAGCAGCAAAAATACCACTGTCTGACAGTAGCAGCTGTCAAAGGTCTTATTTAGTCATCTTCAAAAAGTAGTAAAACCTGATACCATCAAAGATAAGCCAAGTTTGTTACAATAAAATTTTCTTTGGATGTGATGTTAGGAATGTTATTATTTATAGTCACCCTGGCTTTTTACTGCTTAATAGGAGGGAGGTTGTACACATCTATAATTTTAAGTACAATTATTTTCTTATTCCTGGTTTAAACACTGTCACATTATTGTTTATAATGTGTGTACAAAATGTTGTTTGGGTCAAACCCATCTTCCACTGTCTGTGTAACCCAAATGACTTCATGACAGCTTGTGAAGCATGAGATATCCTTAACCAAGTCCTGCGTATCACTTAGAAGTGAAAATTACAGTTGTGTAGTGAATAGTGCACTTAAATATGAGTGATAATTAGGACAACAAACTAAATGGAGTATTGTTTATATTAATTGAGTAGTTCTGAAGACTTCTTGAAGTCAGGGGTCCCATTAATAAGCATCATCTAATGGACTGTATTTCCCTGGGGATTCCCAGCCCCAACCTGACACAAGGAAACAACCAAAGAGGTTCTGCAGTATTGCAGCTCCACAGTGCTGCACACAGACCAGCTGTATGTCTGTAGGAGGCTTGGGCAGCCCCTCCATGCTCGTGGCTGCTCTTGCACCTCTGTTCCCATGGGCTCAGCACCTGCTGGTCCTTCAGCCTGCCTGGAAAACTACTGAAGAGCACAGTTCTGAGCACAGCCCAGCAGGGGCAGGGGTGATGCTGTGGTGCCCACCACCTGCCCTTGGTGCACTCCACATAGAGGCACAGAGGTGAGCGGTGCCTTACAGCAGCTGGAAGACACATCGGCAACACCAGCAGCTCTCCTGGCACTGCACGGGCATCTCACTGCTCAAAATCGGGGATGTATAAACACTGTGTAGAAGAAATACATGCTTTAGAGCTAAAATCCTAAAACATGAGAGGAAGTTTTGCTGGGGTGGTGGCAACAACTGCAATCTGCTGCCAGGTAAGGCACTTTTGTGGTGTGGGGCTTGTTTGTTCTGTCCTTTTCCCCAGTAGCACTAGCACCCTTGCTGCTGCCACGGGGCGGGTGGCAGGAGCCACGCTGGATGGCACAGCACGTTCCCTGCATGGTACACAGCGCTCCTGGGCCACCCAGCGCCCAGGGCCTGCTGGGATGGCCCAGTGCCTTGGCAGTGTCATGGTTTGGTGCCCACTGGCCATGTGCCATCCCAAGGGCTCCCTCTCCACTCTGGGGGCTTCCCCATGCAGTGCTGATTCTGCCCAGTGCCTCAAGCCCCTCAGTGGTGCTGGGCAGGGGGACGATGGGGTGGTTGAGGGGAGGGCAGTCAGAGCAGTGGGAAGATGGGGGCTGTTGATAAAACTTCAACCACCAAACCGGTCTGGAACCATGTGATTTGGCACAGCACAAGGAGCTGTAGCTAACAGCACAAAAGGTGAATAATTGCAGGTCATGGCATTCACCCTCCCTATTTAAAAATAATTAAGCTCTGGGTGAGGGCAGGCAGCTGCAGGTTTGGGCTGCCTTCATCCCCCTGGCAATGGCTAACACAGCACTGACGCCTGGCAGGACGTATCCTCCAGCAGCCCCCTTTGCCCAGGGCGGGGCCACTCCAGGGTGGCCTCACTGTCCCCTGTCCTGATGGTGGGTTTGGAGGGGATAGGTGCACAACATGAATACCAAGGGTCCTTCTTCTCCTGCTGCTCATTTCTCCACCTGAATTGGCAGAGGGGGATGTAAAGCTGCAGTATGGGGTAAGTCACAACCGCTTGTGCCTACCTCAAGGAGATGGTAACCAAAAGGGCAGGAAGAGAGAACAGCAAACTTTGGCTTAAGACAGGCATGCCCAGGCTGGCTTTCTGCTGTGCTGCTGCCTTGATTCACTTCCCAGGCCTTGGGGCCAGAGCTTTAGAGGGGTTTGTGGGCTAATGGACCTGTCTTTAGTTCTGTAATTGAAGATAACAGGTATGTTTAACTAAAATGAAACACCTAAATGCTGGGAGCGGGGAGTTTTTATAATGCTAATGAAGGAGAAAGCAAAAATAAAAGGGCTGGTTTGCAATTAGAAAACTGTAACCTATATAGAACTGTATCTTATCGCGATTGTCTTATCTAATTTTACATTCTCCTTCAGTATTTGTGAGGTGCAGCATGTTCCTACAAGTGAATGTGTCCTTGAAAAAGAAACAGTAGCTACTGCAAGTTATTGCAGAGGGCTTGGACTGAACATGAGATCTCAGGGATATTGCTAGTAAGTCTAGAACTGTTGACTTTGGGACTGCTGCTGTGTGTTTTGAGCGAAGGGTGTGTGTGAGTCTTGCTGTCAGTCGGCAGGGACAATGCTTTGGTACAATTAATGTGGCACCTCAAAGCCTGAATCATATAAGAAGGAGGCTGAAGCTAAAACAGAAAGGAATGAAATCACCAGTGTTTGCTAAATGCTCCTTTCCTCTGACTGCCAAAGGTCTTTTGATTCCTTCCCTATTGGAGTATAAATGTCTACTGGATCTTCTCAGAGCTGCAGCATCATTGGCCGGGAAAACTAATTATTTTCTTTTGTCTTCCGAATTATTTTTTTTTCCATTTCACTGAGCAACTCTTCGCATACCCCCCACTGCCTTTGTGTATGCTTTTAATGTGCCTTTCCTGCACAGCTTGCAGAGGTGCCTCCCCAGCTAATCTTTTACAGCAACCAGTGATGTTGCATAGACCTTCAGCATTGGTAAGCTTGGGGAAGAGGTGAAGTCTGGGATGGTGAGCAAGGCATAAGGTTGCTAAAGCATGGGGGGAGAAAATGCTGCCCAATGGAGCAGCAGTTGAAAGCCAAGGAGTGCATTAGAACAGACCTGGGAAAGGCTGATGTCTCTGTTGCTTCCTTTGTCTGCAGTAGGTGGAGAGGTGAGGGATGCAGCAACCAACAGCTCAAAGCAAGTCCACCGAATACACAGCATCCTCAAAGGCTGCATAAACTACCCAGGCAGGCAAATTGCCTGCTATGAAGAGCAACTCCAGATTAATGGGGAAGCCCAACTAGTGCATGGAGGGGCTGTCCAGAGCTAAAGAGCAAGGCTGATGATAAAGCACATTGCCAGGTCATTTGCTATCCTCTCTTTGCAGGATTAAAATATTGCATACTGAGCTAAGGTTCACAGCTTTGTCATGTAGGTTTGAAAAGTGTTCAATACATCTTATGGTTAGTACTCATTCTACTACCCAGGGCAGGTCACACCTAGCTAGCAGCTGTTTACGGGATATAAGCATTCACTTGGCTTGGAGTTGATTGATGGCAACTTAAAATTAGACAAAGTTCTTATTCTACAAGACTCCATGTTTCCCTTTTTGTCTGCATTGTTCTTTCAAAGATCCCTGTGTAATTTTTCTACATTGTCTTCAGTGTCATTCTCTGTGCCTTTCTTTTATTCATTTCCTTCTCTTCTTTCCCATGACAAGTTTTTAATTTCTTCTATAAGCTTATAGGCTTTCTGTTCCTCTTTCTAATTTCTTTGCATCAGACTGATTCTTCTGTTCCCATCACCATATTTTCATGCAGCCCTTTCTTTCCCCAACACACATCTCTTTGCCTGCCTCAGATTCCTGCCTGTGAATCCCAGTGGCTTTGGGCATCTGGTCCAGGTGGGGATAGTGAAAAGATGAGGGAAGCCTTGCATTTCAAAGAAGAATAAAGTGCAAAAATAGAAAAGGCTATCACAAAGCAAAAAACACCCCAAACCCCAAAGAATAAAACCAGCCCAAACAAAAAAACAAGCAGTGAAAAATGGGTCACAAACCGAATAGAAAACAGTGATGTTGGGCTGTTGCAAGGAGAAAAAAGAAATTACATTTATGGCACAATTGCACCTGCAGCATGGGGTATCTTGTTTTGCTTGACAGTGGGAGGCCACATCCAGGACACTGGGTTGAACTTTCTGGGTAAACTGGCAGGTGCCCACAGGACAGCAACACACCTGGCAGCTGTAGAAAATAGGACCAATGAGGAAGGGCTGAAGGGGTCAAGCTGGGCACTAGAACTGTCCCCCCTCAAGGGAGGATAAGCACCATTACTGAGTGTTTTAAAAGAGATGAGTGTGCACATGGAGCCTCCAGGTATGGTTAGGTATATTGATTTAGACAGAATAATCTTAGTTTTTTTTCCAGTGCTGTGTTCTGAGGCTTTCCTGTGTTATTATTGCAGATACCCAGTTGAGGCTGTAAAACTTTCATCCTTTTTGTTTTGCAGGATGAGGTGGGAGGAAGGTAGGCTGGCAGCCACAGCACAAGCCTTCACAACCACTGTTCCCAAGCTCCACTTCTGGTTCCACTGCCAGCTCTGAGCAGTGTTATCTGCAGGTAATAAGGTTACACTTCCTGTCCTTCTTGAAGGGTTAACAGCTCTCTCTCCTGAAGTGGGCTAAAGTCTCTGTGTGAGTGGGACGAAAGACCTCCAAGTAATGTTCTGTTGCTGTTAAGAAAGCATGAGGAATAAACTATTCTGGCTCACACATAAATATTTGTTGTTACAAACAGGAGCAAGGATAACTGGAGAAAATGTGAAAGACTCATGATTTTACGTTGTCTTTTAAAGTTTGCTTTCCTGGGATGAAATATCTTTTAAACATTTCTATGGCAACCACAGCACTACAAACCCCAAATCCGCTTCCACTCAGTTACTTTGATGAGCTCTGAAATGCTGGTTAGTCATTGAGTTTCAGTGGCTGCCAGTGTTTTAGCCAAAGCACACATCTGCATGAGTTGGTTCTGCTTCTTTCTTTGACCAAGTTAAAAACTAAACCAGACCAAAATGAAAAAGTTATGGAAATGAATGCCAGGCGCTTACAGCAAGGGAGATATAACCTGGTTTATTATTAAAAGATAGCTCCAAGCATCCAGGGAGTGCTAGCCCACTCATCAATTAAAAATCACCTCAGGACCATGAACGATGTTGTGCACTATAAACTCCCATTTCAGGCAGAATGATTATAGAAATCAGCTTAAAACAGATACTAAAAATAGCAGGTTAATAACTATCAGGCTTGGTATATTAGGAAATTAGAGATTTTCCTGCTTGTTTGTAGTTTTTTGACATGAAGAAATGGCATAGTTCACAAATCTCTCTGGGGCTGAGAGCACTGCCAGTGCAAAGCTGTGCTGGAAAATCTGCAGAGATTCATGACTGCCAGTAGCAAATCCTGTAGGAACAGCAAAGGCAGACTTGTGAAGAGTCATCTCCTCAGAACCAGGCCTGGGAGTGGCAAGACCTGGAATGCCCTGGTCTTTCACCCGTACCTTATAGCTGGAGTGAAATGAGATAAAGCTATGAGGAGCATCCTGGAAGAAGAGGGTGCTAGTGCAGGAAACCCTTCCTGCAACCTGGGAGAGCATGGGCACTGTGGTTTTGGTGGTGCAGAGCAGTCTCCTACGGCTTTCTACAGTCCCAGGTGAGGTGTGTCTGGGTTTTCCCACCAAGGGGGACACAAGCTCTTTTGAAGATTAAAGCAAGCAGAAGGTGAAGAGGATCTATGGACCATTGCCACCTCTGAGGCAGAACTGTTCCCAGAAGCATATTTCCAAGCACTTAGTTCGGTTTAATTTTAAATTACTCTCACTGTGGCTTTCCGTTTCCCCCAGAAGTCTTGGTTCATTAGGTCCATTAGTGCAATTAGGGATTCAACACAGCAGGCCACTTAAAAAATATCAGTCCAAAGGGTGTTTCACTGGCAGTTGATGTGACTTTGTGACTACACTCCTATTACATGGGAAAAGCTCCATGCACAAATATGAATGCCGGAGTGTTCTCCCATGAAAAAATGTGAGTCTTGATGTGGCACTGTGGTCTGATGGCAAAGCAGAGCTTGCAAGGCTCTACATTACAGCTGGGCTCTGTGGCAGAGCATCCTGAGTGTCTCCCTGCCACCTCAGGCTCAGCCCTCACACCCTGGGAAGATCATCCACCCCAGAGGAGAAAACATGGTCCCTTATCTGGAGGCAGAACACAAATAATGAAGAAACAGAGGCACTGCCAATTGGTGATCAGCATGGCCCCACATCCCCAGACTGTGCTGCTGAGTTAGTAGCATAACACACAGCTGTCTGCTGGAGGTGGTAGATGTGTACCATGAACCAAATCCTGCCATGGCTGCTCTTGGAGAGCAGGGTGCCTGGGAGTGATGTGGGAAGCAAGTTTCAGCCTTACTTAAACACCAGTTTTCTTCTCTCACCTGGAAGGGAACTGGTCAGGTTGTGAGGCAGTGCTGGCATTGTTTGGACCAAGCTGTAAGCCAGGATTGAGTTATTTCTTGCTGCATGGATTTGGAAGAGGCACATTCTCTATGTTGTCCCACTAATAAACTTCTGCTGAATCAGACAGTGCAATGAGAGGAAAATCGCTTTTCTGGGAAAGATTGATAGCATATGCTACAGTTGTTATGGGAATGTTGCCTTTCTTTGGACAAGTAGTTTTTGTTTGGTAATGTGGGAGATGATCATGTTCCACTTTTAGATTTCAGTATGGAATAAGATAAGACAGCATCTCTTGATATCAGTGGGAAATGAGCCTATTAATGCCAGACAAAATTTGGGCATGGCAAACCATCCATATGCTGCAAAGGATTATACCACCCTCTCTAAGTACTCTTCTAGTTAGTTCCTTATAATCCAACATGCTCAAAGTAGAGGCAGGCTGTGATGTGTTTCTGGCACTCGTGCAAGCAGAAAATCCTGTTAGGAGCTTAAAGCTGCCTAACCCATTGACTGCTTGTTACATGCTCAGCACCATCAATCACTGCCATGCCACAGCAGCTGGGGAAGGTGCAAGTGTGCCAAAAGTGTTTTGGCAAGCAGCAATGCCATCAGGGCTCGTGGCCACAGTTCAGAGGAGGGGGTTTACTGCAGTGGTGAAATCACAGCCCCTGGGCAGCCGCCTCACCCACACCATGGATGAATGCCTTTGCGGGAGATGTGGCTGAAGGGGATGTACAGCTCCACCCTGGCCACCACATTTTACAGCCTGGTGTGTTAACCTAGACCTTGCAGGGTTTCTGCTTGGGTTAATATGCAGGAGCATGAGCTACGGCAGCTGTTTGGCTGTTGGCAAAGGGACAGCACATATCTCTGCAGCAGCTATGGCTCCAAGGGCCCCAGTTATGTCCAGCTGCTCTTCAGTCAGTAACCAGTGTGTGCAGAGTATGCACCTTCACAGGGCTGTACTGACTCTTCAATTAGTTGAACACATAGAAATATTTCAGAGTTTAGAGTATTTTTCTCATACAAACTTTATTAAATGGAAAAAATTCTTCCTTAGACCATCTCACCCATCACATCCTCAGTCTATCCAAACTGCTGTCAGTCACCACATCCCAGTGCATAAACCTGGCCAAACAACTTCACCTTGCACTGTGTATGCACAGTGTTACATGGGCTGTTGCCCCCCTGCCAAAGGCTGGGAGCAAATCAGAGCTAAGGAGAAAGGGATAAAGCACTTCATTAGAAAAAAAAAAAAATCTGGTGAAGTTTCTGACTGCAAAGGCTTCTGCTATAATTAAAATGCAGGTATTGGAATTTCCTATAAACATTCAAAGACACATTTCAATAAACATTCCTTAAAAAGACTTATTTTATAAAATCTTTCAAAAGAGAAATCATGCAACAAAAAATGGCCCACGGTCCATTAACAGGTTATTTATTTTTCTGTTTCATTTAGCTAAAAGCACTGCAGTGTAGACCAGTTCCTAAGAAAGTGTAGACTGTTGCTGTTGGATTGCTGTCAGCCTTGCTGAGCACAGGAACTGAACGTCACAGCCTTCTGACAGCTTTGCAAATGGATGCATCTCCTGTTGCCATGGAAATGGACCTGAGCTCACTGAAAGCTGGATATCGGCTCTAAAGTCATCACTCCTTATACTGAAAATATGTTGGGGTGATATCAGTTAGTAGTAGTAATAATAACAGCTTGTGGAATATAGTCTTTGCCAGTTTTATTTTACGGTAGTGTTATGTTCCTGTTTGTATGTGAATTATCTGGTGAAATATAACCCTCCCATTTATTTTGTACTTACTGACCACAGTGTTGCAGCTGTTAGATACCACCCAGACCCAGCAACACTAAGAAAATGGATTTGAGGAGCAGGATTGTTTATTTTAACTATCCAGGCATATGAACACAACTGACCATTTCTTTTATCATCAGTGTGTTGTTGCACAACCATTTTCCATTAGTCCTGAAGTGTTTGCTTGATCCATTGCCATTACAATATATGCTAAAGTTCGATATAATTATGTCCCACATTAACGTCCTTTCATTTTGCTGTGTTCAGCAATCTCCAGCTTTGCCCTAGTTTCACAGAGTTCTTAGTTGTGATTAAAATGTTTGCCTCTAGCTTCATAGTAACATCTTGCTAATCAAACAATACTGGCAAAGAAAATTATGCTATGCAGATAAACTTGACCATGAGAATTTATACTGTAAAAAAAATCAGGATTTTAGGGAATAACTGTGGCTGTAGTCACAGGGTGAATGCAGGGCTGCAAACAAAGAAAATAAGAGATAAAAGTAATCTTCTCAGCCTATGGTTTTGTGGAAAAACCTACACTTATCAAGAATCCTGCAAAAACAATATGCCAGTATTCACCTTGTGATATTTTAATAGGCTGCTTTTTAATTGTTTACCTTCATCAAATTAGCAGGAGAGTAATTTTTTTACTGTAATATCAGCTCTTGAGAAACAGTATTGTACACCAGAAACTATTGTGATTTTTTTATTACTGTGGCACATTAAAATATGATCTTGAAATGCTTTTAAATCTGAGCAGCAGTCATATTGATATATTATAGGAAAATGAGATGTATGCTTTTAATTCCTGGGAAAATCTGCTCCTCTTAAGAGTTTGTGCAAATATTTTAGGCTTAAATAATGCTGAAATGAGCAGTCTGTTCATTCAAACTGTCCACCTTAATTTCTATACTTACGGTGTGCTTATTTTTATTTACCCATCAGCTGTTTTCTAGGTAGATAAAGGGGATTTGGGGCTATTTGCTTTCAAAATGTCCTTTGTCAATCCTCTGTCAAGTTAAAGAGAAAATTTGGGAACCATTTTAATCCATTTCCCAAAATCTGGCTTGTCTTCTTCTGGTGCCTAGCAGCACTAAATTATTCCAGAGGAGGGCCAAGAAGGTGATCAGGGGACTGGAGCACCTCCCATATGAAGACAGGCTGAGAGAGCTGTGGCTGTTCAGCCTGGAGAAGAGAAGGGTGCGTGGAGACCTCATAGCAGCCTTCCAGTATCTGAAGGGGGCCTACAGGGATGCTGGGGAGGGACTATTCATTAGGGACTGTAGTGATAGGACAAGGGGTAATGGGTTGAAACTTAAACAGCAGAGGTTTAGACTGGATATAAGGAAGAAGTTCTTTACTGTTAGGGTGGTGAGGCACTGGAATGTGTTGCCCAGGGAGGCTGTGAATGCTCCATCCCTGGCAGTGTTCAAGACCAGGTTGGATGAAGCCTTGGGTGATATGGTTTAGTGTGAGGTGTCTCCGCCCATGGCAGGGGGGTTGGAACTAGATGATCTTGAGGTCCTTTCCAACCCTAACTATTCTATGATTCTATGATTCTATGCAGAGTGTCCTGCTATATTTGTTTTAAAAGGTGCCTAAACTTTGTCCGTTATAGCTAAAAGGAGCTCGGTGGAAGAGATCAGGTTTGCACATTCAGAAAAGATGCTGGTAATGAAGGAAGATACTGCTTCAGTAGTAAAAGTCTTTAGGCATGCAGCCAAATTCAGGTCTTACATTCTTCCTTCAGGCCATGCTTGTGAGACTCAGGGTTATTTTAATTATATTGTTTCTTTCCAATAGATTTGAAAGCACTGCTCTCAGTGACAACTCTTTTCAGTCTCAGAGGCTAAGTAAAGGATCTGATGGTTAGCTCATTTCTGAAGAATCTTCTCACAGCCACTTTTGTATGGGAATTGTATTTTAGAGTCAGAATTGCAGTTTAGAGATCTGAGCTGGTGCAGACTGCCAGTCGCAGAGTAGGGTTAGAGTTCTCCAAGCCAATGCCAAATCAGCACAGTCACTTTAGGTACTATTTACAGGCACCACCAAACTAACATACGGTCTTTGGATGCTTAGAAGACATTGAGGAATACAGCAGAAAGAGTGATCTCCAGAAAAGAGAGTCAGTACAGAGCTCTGGGAAGAGTCTTTCACAGGACTTGTCTCTTTTTCAGAATTATCTGAAACCTGCATCCTTTTCCTCACATTATCTCCCAGTTTCAGTTTGAATTAAGTCAATGGAAGATCCCCCACCGACTTCAAAGCATCAAAGTTTTGGTATTTAGATGAAAATCACCATGAAGGATAACAATGCAATATAAACACTCCTGTTATAAATGCAAATGTAAATAACACTCTTTTATAGCATTTATTTAAATCCCTGGGCACTGGTGGAAAATAGGTCTCCAAATAACCTAAATAGTTTGGCACATTAAACTCTCAGCCTTTGCAAATATTGGTAGTGTTTCAAAGAATGCATTTTTAAGTGAGCAGTAAAAAGCAATTAGGCATGTAATTGTTGTTTTAGTGATTTAAGCCAATTCCCACTGCAGTCAGTGGGAGTCTACATTTACATCAATGGGGACTGAGTTGGAACCTTATACATTTGAAGAAAGGTAAGGAAAAAGAAGGGAGGATCAAAATTGTACAAAATCAGAATTGGGAATTTCATAAGTCTATATAAAACACACAAAACATTTTACATGGCAGACATCTTTTGCTAGGCAGAAAGCAACTACTAACCACAACTATTAGAACAGGCAGATGGAAAGCTTTGATATATATTTTATGGTGTTACTTTGATTGAAAGTAAAAGCTGTATTTTTTTTGTGGAATTTGGAAAGAGAAACTACTCAGAACATTTCCAATTACTTGTGAGAATGATGGATGGTGTACCTATCTACACTGCGGAGATCTGAATTCATAGAATCATAGAATCATAGAATAGTTAGGGTTGGAAAGGACCTCAAGATCATCTAGTTCCAACCCCCCTGCCATGGGCAGGGACACCTCACACTAAACCATATCACCCAAGGCTTCATCCAACCTGGTCTTGAACACTGCCAGGGATGGAGCATTCACAGCCTCCCTGGGCAACACATTCCAGTGCCTCACCACCCTAACAGTAAAGAACTTCTTCCTTATATCCAGTCTAAACCTCTGCTGTTTAAGTTTCAACCCATTACCCCTTGTCCTATCACTACAGTCCCTAATGAATAGTCCCTCCCCAGCATCCCTGTAGGCCCCCTTCAGATACTGGAAGGCTGCTATGAGATCTCCATGCAGTCTTCTCCAGGCTGAACAGCCACAGCTCTCTCAGCCTGTCTTCATATGGGATGTGCTCCAGTCCCCTGATCATCCTCGTGGCCCTCCTCTGGACTTGTTCTAACAGTTCCATGTCCTTTTTATGTTGAGGACACCAGAACTGCACACAATACTCCAAGTGAGGTCTCACGAGAGCAGAGTAGAGGGGCAGGATCACCTCCTTTGACCTGCTGGTCACGCTCCTTTTGATGCAGCCCAGGATACGGTTGGCTTTCTGGGCTGTGAGTGCACACTGCTGGCTCATGTTCATTTTCTCATTGACTAACACCCCCAAGTCCTTCTCCGCAGGACTACCATGAATTTCCTTTTTGCCCAACCTGTAGCTGTGCCTGGGATTGCTCCGACCCAGGTGTAGGACCTTGCACTTCGCATGGTTAAACTTCATGAAGCTGGCATCAGCCCACCTCACAAGTGTGTCAAGGTCCCTCTGGATGGCATTCCTTCCCTCTAGCGTACCAACAGAACCACACAGCTTGGTGTCATCGGCAAACTTGCTGAGGGATTCAGGATTCTAAGTATTTAGTTTCCCCCTTTGTTGATGTGCAAATACATAATGACTGTGAAGATGTACAATTCAAAACCAAGTGACTTGGATGAATTTTTAAAGTTTTAAGGTGTCAAGAGTATATATAGTATGTCTGAAGGGAAACACTACTATTCTTGTTACAAGATTATAGTGTAATTTTACTGCATTATTTTTTCCCCTGAGGTATCGCAGCATCTCATTTACAGTATTTTGTTTCCTGCAGAAATGAGAATGCAGCAGATACTTTAGTCATTATCAAGTCAGGGTTAGGTTCATTGCTTCAGCTAAAATCTAAATGGAATAGCAGAATATGGATGCAAATTAAATACTCAGAGGTCTGGTGGAGTAAACACTCTCTTTCTTTTCAGTGCAGGAGAGGCAGTGGGCATTAAGATGACCAGCCTGGTGTGAATGTGTGAATGGAAGCTCTCCATCTACAATATAAAGGTGAGACTAAACTGAAATATTTCAAATCATATTCTCCTCTCAAAATGCAATATTTTCAAAATATAAATCATGGCTAGTAAGGAGACGTGATGCAGCTCACTTCAGTGACATAGGTAAAATAAGCTTCCAAGGATTTATAGCAACCTAAGTATTACTTCTGGTGATATATAAAGCCACACACAGATCTTCCTCTAGACAATCAGAGAAACCAAGCAGAACATAGCTGAAAGGATGTATTAGGAAACAAAACAGCATAGCTGCAATGATGTATTACAGTTGGTTTGTCCTCTTTCATCACAAGAACAGGGCCTTTAGATCAAATGTGTTTGCACCAAGGCCAACTATGCCCTTCATAGAATTACTTGCCAACTGCAGTAGGGCCTCAGAAAATTAACTTTTTAATTATTGGACATTACAAAATGTATTTTACTCTCTCCACTGAAGTAAAAATACACCCCATTTTCAAAAAGTATTATTTCCCACCACCCCGCCAAAAAAAGGCAATGAACAGAGCATGAGGTGCCCGAGCAGATCACACTATCCCCCTCAAACCCTGGGGAAGCAGCGCTTTGAATTTTGCTGACTGACCACTGGATGCCACTATTGTTCCACTTAAATTAAGTGTAGCGTTACCATCTTCCGATTCGTTTACTACCCGTGAAGACAGGAGCATAAATAGCACCAGTATACGCAATTTTCTGCAGAAAATAAGCGGTAAGATTTGAAATGATTAATGGCTTTTACTGTGTTTAGGCATTTGACTTTCCTCCTTGCTCAGAGCCCATTCTCAGCAGGAATCACAGCACCAGTCTCTCCCTTCAAAGTCTTTGGCTGGCTACCCCCATCTTTTGTCTCAAGAGAAGCAATTTCAAATCCACATTCTGGTCATGTAGAATATTTAGGCATTATTCAGGAAAAGAGAAGACATTAATGACATAACACTGGCTCCCAACAAATCGAGACAAGATCTGGGCAGCTGATTGGGCAAACAGCTAGTGAGTGGCTCATTCTCCCTCTGGCCCACAGTACTGTGCTCCCCAGCTGACGGAGGCTGCAGCGGAGCTCAGAGCCTCTTTCAGTAGTAACCTTGGAGTTGAATGTCAAGATGACCTTAAGACTGGAAGAAAGCAATTTGAAAAAGCAAAATTTAATACAAATAGGTGTTTTTACCTTGCTTTTAAAAGGTTTTACTGTTTTTAACATGATCCGGTCTGAAAAGAGACCAGTTCTGCCTCTGCTGAATCATGGGACATGGATTGCAGTATTTCTCACCATCTTCAGGTGTGGCTGTGCAGCTCCTCAAGATCTATGATCTGAAGCTCACAGGAAAACCCTGTGGTGCTCAGTACATGGTGCAGTGCTGAGGTGTTCCCGGGACTGCACTATGGTTTCGCAGCCTTCCCTCCTGTAAGGAAAGGGCTTTCCATTCACCTTTGTGCAGCACTGTCCCAGTGCTTCCACCCACATCCTGTGACACTGGATGTGGTATTATTTCATGGTGGTACTTTCCGTGGTTAAATTACCACTTGGCACTGTCACTGAGCCCTGCTCTAGTTAATAGAAAGTGTGAGCAACGATGATGCTTATGAGTCCATCTCAGCTTTTCTTCAGGCGTTCTTCTGTGTGAGCTCTCTACACACCAACACTATTCGTGCTTGCTGTCTGTGTCATGCAGCCACACAGTGTTTTTTTCCTTTCCAGGAGACAACTCTGTTAGGAAGGAATAGATGTTCTCCTCTTAGCTGCTGTAGTTGATATTCCAGAGGCAGTCACCTCCAGCCAGAGGTGAAGACAAAAACTGTTGGTAGTAATGTCTTAAGTCCTCTCATCTAAAACTTCACAGTAAATCTTATAATTATGTTACATACTGGCACCTAACTGTAGCACTAAAAAGTTTTTCCCTTTTCTATAGACTGTATCAATGGGAAATATAGGCACTTTTTTCCTATGAAACACATATATTCCAACTTCTATTGGCAATTTCACACACACACACACACAATACTGGATGTTACCAATTAAAATCAAGATTGCTTTATTCTAGCTGAGGGATCCCTAACCTAATTTTGTAACTGCCTTTCAAAATCACCAGGGACAGGTGACATTTATGTGGATATGGAAACAAAAATGACAGTGTAATTTATGATCGTACCTAAATCAACTTTTCCCTGTGGCTCATATTTTTTCTTTTGCAATTTTCAGCAGTTGGAGTGATTTTATTTTTTTACTATGGGTTCCTCTGTGCTCCATCCCAGTTTCTAAAAAGATTTCGGCTTCATTTCAAAAAGGCACTCTAAGATCTTGTATATCCAAGCACACAATGTAGAATAACAGTTTTCATTTAAAATGGACCTGATATACTAGTAATCTAAGTGTGCTAGTAGCACAAGTCACAGCCTGTACAGTGACTGAAGACATACACACATTAAGTGTTGTTTCTATAGACATTCAAAAAATTAACCTAAGCTAACAGAAAGGGATGTTCAGGTGTTTGCTGGAATGCAATCCCTGATAATACTATGCAAAAATTATTTCACATAAGGATATTTTTAAAGATCCATTTGCTGGCGTCAATCTGTTTTAAAAGCAGCTCACTTTATTTCTTCAAGTAACAGAAAACCTTTCTTAAACTATTACCCAAGAGACCACTAAGAACAAGTTACTCATCGTGGTCTTTCCCGTTCTGGACAGAGAGCTATTATGCTAGCTGTATTTCTCATGTTTAAACTGTGTGTGTGAGTGAATGAGAAGTTTCTTTGTGCAGGTTTCAGATTAAGAAATAAGGAGAAAGCAGTTCACGTTACCAAAATCTTATTATCTTTAAACATGTAGGGTTTAAAATATGTTCTTTTCTTTTTTTGGTTTTGTCTTTGCTTTTTTCTTGGAGGCATAGTGTGAAGGAGGTATGCCAGCTATCTGCAGAGACAGCATGTCTTGGCAGAGCCGAGATACTGCTCACTTCCATACTGTTGCCCTTAAAATTTATTTTAAACAGGGATTTTGTTTTTAAGATACTAACGTGAATATTGAATTTTTGCAAAATTATTTCTTTTCAGCTGGTAATCTGTCTTGACACTTTTTTCTATCAGGTTATGGTACTTGTGCACATGAAGTTTAAATTGTATGTTGGCACTCGTGCGTCATGAGCCCCACTGGGAGTGATGTAGAATCACATACACAATTGTTTCCTTACACTTTTGCTGAGCTAGTCCTTAACCAAGAAAATAAAGGATTTCAATGTGTCTTTCAGCAGTAAACTCACCCTAGCTCAGACTATACTCAAGCGACATTACATGAAGCACCTCTCTTGGAAGAGGCATTGTTTGAAACCTAGTTACAGCTGGGGATGCTTAAAACCCAGAGTATCAGCTGTGTTCACCATGGATAACTGTATTTTAATTGCTCTGCAAGCTAGTTACAGACAAGCTAAAGAGAGATTGTTAGGTTATGTTCATTTTCTGACTTTCAGTGTTACCTCGTGAGTCTCAGACTGAAAGGACTGTGCTGTGGTAAACTATAATTCTAGAAATTTTATTTCCCTAAATATTTTACTGTATGGCTGAGAATGGCACTACACAAAAAGCTTTAATTTGAGTCTTCTGATGTGTATAATTCTTTTTACAGTCAATAAATGATGCTGCAGTAAATTTTCTCATGGAAGAAGACTATACTTGCACACAGCGTCACTCTGAGTAACTCCAAGGCCTGTTCTGGTCCATAGGATTGCAAAATATATGGCAAACTCCTGTGAGAGTGTCAGGAGCATATTTCTATTGAAATTCGATGTCCTAATGACCTGAAATTTGAGCTAAAAAATAAATTACAGTCCTTGGCTGTGGAATGGGCTTTCCTGAAAACATATTTAACACTTTGACGCCTCAGTTCCCATGTTTAAAATTATAACACCACTCCTTCTCCTTGTTATGTGATAACCCTTCAGAGTTTGGGATTTTCTGAGTTATTTTGAGATGCGGAACAATGGCACAGATGTGTTTATTTGCTGACAATGAAAAAAGGTCCTATTTTCATGACTGGGGAGAGGTCAGGTAAACCAGAGACTGTTCCTGCGGACACCATACTAACATTCTTCATACACCACTTTCACCTGAAATGCTATTTTGCTGCTTTTCGCAAGCTGTGGGACCTTTCTTCACTTCCCTGATGCTACTTTTTGCTCTTCCCTCCTTTAAAAGCATATTACAATAATTGCAAACATTTTTGAGTGCCTTAGTGTTTGGTAACGCCACTTACCCAACTATCTCAGCAGCTGTCCAAATGAAGAACAGTTAAATGCAAGAGATTCAGTGACATTTAGCCCAGCCTGTAGTGATATTTCATGCGTGTGCGATGTTGAACAGATTTTTGTGAAGTTTTTTCAGATGAAGATTGAAGCAGACATGCAAAATATTGCACATATTCTCTGATGATGGTGTATGTGTAGCACAGGACAGGGTGGGAAGAAGAACAACTGTTTCATGGCACAAGTTGCTATAGCTACTAAGATCAAAATTTTCATGAAGTATCTGCATCACTAAAACCCTTGAACACAGATGAATTAAATGGCATTGTCTACGCTGCTTCATGAAAGTAGAAACAGTGTGAAAACGGTTAAGCAGTGAACCTGAATTGCTGCAGGCATTGTAGCCATCTGATAACCTTCTCCAAAGGTATTTGGGTAAATACAATAAAAGCTTACCTGGTGCCTGCCTCCCAGAATGGAAAGGAAAATTTGGGTGCTATATTGTGTGGAAATAGTTAAATGAGTTATCTGCTCCCATCTTTAACCAGAAATGAAGTTGCAGAGACACAAATGTGAGGGTGTAGCACCATGAAAGGGATAAATGATCTTACACTTACTTCACCAATACTAAAATTGGGAAGTCCCATTCCTCCCCCCATTCTTTCTTTTCCCTCTCTCCTGCCCTGGATTGTCTGGTACTGGCTCTAGCATATGTTGGACTTACTCACTTTTCCAGATCATAAGGACTTTTATTCACACAATTCACTTGCTAAGCTGTTGAAACACTAGCCCAACAACAAAAAAAAAAAATAGTAAGCTGAACTGACTCAGATGAGGCCAATAAAAACCAGTGCCTGTGCAAAAGCATGTAGACATGTATGGGGAGGAGCAGTGAAACAGTGATAGCCTGTGGTTTAGTTGGCATCTTGTCACTCACCCTGAGGCACTCTTGTTCAAAAGTTCTGTCTATAGTTTCTTTGCTGCAGAGTCAGCATCCTTTTTGTGTTACATTGCTTTGGATCCCCAAAGCTTTGTTTGCTTTCTGTGGAAGTGGTCTGGCACAAAGCCTTGGGTGGGGGATGCTCTGACCAGACAGCAAAACCATCTCATCCCAGGGATATTTCTGTGACTGTTGATGTGCTTGGTCAAACCCGTGGAGAAAGATAGCCACCTTTTCTCTACATTTTTGTAACCTAATAGGAATTAGCCTGAAATCTCACAGTCCAAGTGTAAAAGCAGAGGGAACTCTGGATGTCTTTTAGATACTGATCCAAGTGACTCCCATGTAGTAATGCAAAAGAGGAAAGGAGGGACATGACCACACAGGTGGGCTCAAATATGTAAAGCCTACCTAAATTCTGCTGTAGATTCCTGTGTCTTTGGAGTCTCCAATGGGCTCTGGAGGTATCTGTTAAGATCACCACACAACTGGAGCTTCTAATGTATGAGCTGGAACTGAGAACAGACATTAAAGAACAGACCTTACCAGTGCTCCGCACAACCCACAAACTGGCTTATGAGGTTATTTTTCTGCATCTCCACAAAGAGATGTGAAAACTCTATGAGCTGGGCTTTGCTGAGATGCAGTTCTTACATCAAGAGACAATAAAGGAGTCACCGGCTGCCACTGGCCTACTGCATAACAGGATCAGACATTTTAATGAGCTTTTGCTAGTCCATGGTTCATCAGCCCTGCTGATTTGTAATGAAGCAGGACACTGCTATAGAAACCATGCCAACAAAAAGCATTTTTGAATGTACTTAAGAAGATGAGTTTGAATTGAAATGCAAACAAACTGTGGATCAGTCCACCTCTTCCTGAATTGTAGGAGCCTGTTTGCCCTCCTGTCCATTTTACAGTTTAATCCATCCTGAATGTAAGTTTTAAGAGGTATTCTGTATATTTCATTTCCCAAAGCAATGCATTTCCTCTGGTTCTTTAATATTTTCCCATTATAATACTTAATCCCACTTTTTAGCAAAGAATTACAAAGAAGAGTTTATAAATACATCTTCAAAAATTCTCTAATAATTTATTCTACAGTTTATAAAGGAAATGGGACTAAAATTAATTTTAAGGATAATAGTTTATATCACATAGAGGAAAGGCTATGAAATAACACACACACACACCCCTTTTTTTTCCTCCTATAGTGCTAAATCCTAAAGCAAAATAAAGTGAGTCTCCAGACAGCTCCATCAAATAGATATAAGTAAACCCAGGTAAAGAAGGAAAACACTGTTTAAGGAGTTGAACTTTTAAGGCTGGGTTAGTGTCAAAGACCTGATATCCATTACAGGATCTTTATGACGTTACTCAAGAGAGCACAAGATATTATCCTCTACTGTATCGCTCAGGAACCAAAACTTCTAATGACACTACCCTTTCCCAGCACCAAAAATCCTACCTATATGCCACCTTGTTATGAACCACTTTGGAAAAGTGCATTTTAATTCTCACTGTGCTTTGTGGAAGACTGTTATACCAAATTTGTGCATTATCAACAAATAACTGTCTTGGGCTACAGTTTTTCTTAAGGTAGAATTTCCTCTGTCACTTGCTTGAATGTATCCCACAAAGACTTCCCCTTTCCTGGCCAGCCCTTAAAAAGAAAACATAAACAAAACCCAACCTATGATGCACAGCAAAGTGCTTGGGGAGTTCTCTTTTGAATCAACTTCATGAACAGCTGTTAAGATCAAATGGACAAAGGGAATTCAGCACCACCCACTCCATGTATTATCTTTTAAAGCCCCAGGACCTTAATCCTTCCCATGAACAAAGTCTGTTGTCCCATTTGCCATTACCACTAACGTATTCTGTGTGAGTCTGTTTCCTCTTGCAGAGTGCACCTGCAGCAAAGCTAGAGTATAAAGGGCCAAAGCCTCTGCTATTAACCTGAGTCATAAAATGAAACATTCTGTGCTACAAGGACTTATTTCCCATGACCTAAACAACTCTAAAAAGAATGTAGTTATCAAAAATATTTATTACTGATCTTGCAAAAGTACTAAAAGCCCAAACAATAATCACTATTTCTGCAAGCTGCTGGAGTCTGCTTCCTACACAGCAAGTGCCAGACACTTTACTAAACATATATATGTCTTCTGGGGAGATGTCTGCCCATAAACAAGAGAAATAACTTCCAATCTTGATGTCAAAAATATATTTCATTCCCGGAAGTTAAATTCTGTGAGAATTTTGAAAGGCTGTTTTTGACTTTGTTCAGTGTTTTTCCATTCTCAAGCTGACCTTTGAAAATCAGGAATGATGAATGAAAAAGAATCCAGAAGCAGAGCAAGCATCATGTAAGAGATGTAAGAGGTTTATCACAGCGACATTAGTGGCAGGAAAACCTACAAGACTCATTTTCTTTCACTATTCCATTTCTTCTTGAATGTCACAGAGCATCACTGTCCACTTGGTGATGGTAACAGTGAAAATGCGGCCTGTATCTTGTGTTACCATCTTCTTCCACTGAAAATACAGAAAAATAATCAAAATTTGCTGACTTAGGTGAATAACTGAATTTATGAAAGGGTATATAAATATATAATCTATGAAAAATAAATATGTAATATTCCAGTTGCTGCTGTTTATCTGTGATGGTGGCTTTCCAGTCATAACAGCCAATCCATCTACTGCATTTTCAGCCTCTTTTCTGTCAATAATTGTTTTGTTATTTCTTGCCCTGTAACATCCTAGCTTTTGAAATATTGACAAAAATATTCCTCAATCTCTTCACTTCACCTGTGGTTAGATGTTTGCGGTTATTTGCACTGGGTCCTCCAAAGGGATACTCTCCTAAAAGCTAGATGTAAAGAGAACACTGGACCAATAAAGGTTATTAGAGAAAATGTAAAGAAATGTAAAGAAATATATAGAGAATTGAGCTGAATATTCTTTAAAGACTCATTAGTCATTAGAAATTAAAATGTAGTAAAAATGTTATTTTACTCAGCAGAACCTGTTCTGGTAACCTCATCTTAAAAAAAAATAAAAAACAAACAAAAAACCCAAACAAACAAACAAAAAAAAACACAAAACCAAACAGGATAAGGTTGATTTTATTGAAAGCTAGTATTAACCTGGAAAGAGATTAGGATTAAAATTTCAGATTGGGAAAGGCAATTTAAAAACTGACCTCTTCTGCACCAAAATATAGAGACATGTGAGATGTCAACAAACTTACATCAACACAGAAGACTGAGAATCTTGTATTCTGGGTACACATACATATGATTGCAGAATTTGGTGTACATGGCTATGAAGGTGGTAGGTGTCAACCAAAACCAATGAGGATGTCATTGACTCAGTGAAGGCTGCAGTCTTGCAAACCCCAGTAGTGAAAGTAGCCAAATCCTATGGGTCATGATTACTCAGTTGATTTTAATGAGTTCTATTGGGTAATTT
Source organism: Melopsittacus undulatus (assembly GCF_012275295.1). Lineage (NCBI taxonomy): Eukaryota > Metazoa > Chordata > Aves > Psittaciformes > Psittaculidae > Melopsittacus > Melopsittacus undulatus. Next base: position 24,463,463 of record NC_047532.1, on the reverse strand, counting down.
TATAAGAAGCCTCACATATTAATTGAGGTAATGCTAGACAATTTAACAGGTGTTACTGGGGCAATAAGGCATGTTCCAGACAGCGTGTCTTGGTGCTCCTTCACCACCACTGCATGCCACAGAGGGCTCTCAGGCACATGAGGTCTCCCACACGGAGCCATTTTTACGATGTCTGGGCACAGCTTGCTCTGGGTGAGTGCCAGGGATTCCTGGTGTGAGCTGATTGCTCAAATCAGCAACACCTTTGTTTCAGACAGCACCGAACAACCCTCCACATCAGCTGTGAAGGTGTCTTCTTTAGACTGTTTTACAGGAATGTTGTTTTCGAATAACAACATGACACAGAGAAGGACTTCTTAAGCTTTTATCTGCAGGCACTGAAACTCCCTGCGGGGAGAAAAAAAATGCAGCAACAAACAGTCAAACGTAGGGGCTAATCTTTAATGGCAGATTCTTTCAGAACTTGTGACCAGTCTGTCCTCTGTGACAGGCGATGTCATTCTGAGCAGAGCATTAGGTAAGGAGACATCCCTCCATGTACTCGCCGGGCAGCAGAGGGCCCAGGCCCCATGGGGACTTCTCGCCGCCAGCCCCTGCAGGCTCCCACCTTCTCCTCCCCTCACCGTCGACTGATGGCGGGGCAGGTGCGGCCATAGCGGCGCCACAGCCCGCCGGGGCGGTGCGGGCCCTTGTTGATGGTCTCCTAGCAACTGCTCTGCCAATGGGGGCAGCGCTGGGGCGGGGTCACGCTGGGGCAGGGGGTTAACCCCGCGGGGCCCGGCGAGGGGCCGGCGTGGTGGTCGTGGCAGCTGTGGAGCGGAGCCGAGCAAGGCAGAGTGGAACCCGCTCGGAGCCGCCGCTGTGCTCCTCCCCGTGGTGTCGGCAGCAGCCGCAGCCGCAGCAGGTGGTGCTCCGCGGATGGGTGCGCGGATCTACTGCTCACCGGTGCCTCGTCAGGAGGGTTCCGCGGGGCTGCGTCCCGCCCGTGAGGCGTGGCGGGTAACGGGCGCTCTGCGGCGAGCCACGAGCGGCAGGAGCCGGAGTTACCGGCGCTGCGCTAGGCTCAGCTCTCCCGGCCTTGTGGCAGCCCGGAGAGGGCCGGCTGAGGGAAACGCCGGTTCCGCGGTCTGTGCTCGCCCGGGCCGGGGAAGAGCTGCGTGCGGCTGGGGAGCCTTTCTGGCTGCGGCGAGGGGCTGGATTTTGACGTGTGCTCCTTCTTACTAGGCTCCGGCTGATCGCAGGGACGAGTGAGAGCTGGGTTAGCTGCTTGGGTTTGCCGGCTGTCTGCCCGCTGGAAGGCCTAGCGATTTGTTGATCTCTGTGGAGCTACAAGCGTCAGATGTTCTAAGAGGTGAGAGCTATAAAGCTTTCTACTGAGTTAGTGAATGTATGATTGCTCGGGTTGAACTGGTAGTTTCACGTCAGAGTAGAGGTTCTGTAAAGAATTCTGTGTCTCGTCTGTTTAAGAATATTTTTTCTTAATTACATCAAAGCCTTTTTCAATTTGACAATCAAATCACAGTACAAGGTCTGTTTGTATTATTATTGCACTCCCTATTTATGTAAAGCACTACTGCTTTCTGTGCTGTCAATGAAATAGTTACATGGGGCTCCATATGCTACAGAGGCGTGGTAAGAATTTTAGGGCAATAATTTAAAAATGGAGGCATGCAAAGTAAAATGTGAATGTATTAGGTAAATTTTGATAATGAAGGTGGGAAACCTGAAGACACGATTTCATAACATTGTTGGAGATTTGAGAGTGTTTCTGGGGAGAAGATGGTTCATGTGGTTTTGCGAGGAGAAAACGGTGGTACTAATACAGAATTATGGAGTGGTTATCCTTTGGTCTTGAGAGAGCATAGGAGAGTAATAGGCTCATGGGGGTCAACATCTTATCTGGAAGTGCATGGCAGCAGATGTAAAGAAAAAGATTGTAAGTACAGGTTTGTTGTGCTGTGATGTTTTTATCCATCTATCCTTTTAGTATATCACAGTTTGGAGCTAAAAGATTTCTGAGCAGAGGTTGCATCTCTTTAATAGCTGCTGATAGGTGGTTTTCAATGAGTTGGAGACAGTTTATGTTTAGCATTCACAGCACTTCATGGTGATTTAAGTCCACAGTTTAACTGTTTTATATGGAAAAAAGCTCTTATTTTCCAGTTGTTGCACTGAATGTTTCCTTTCATTCTGCTTAACAGTTGTGTTATAAGAAGCAATGGATAATTATTTTCTGTATGTTTGGCCTATTTATCTAGCTGCTTTCTCTTGTAGCTGAAAAGTTGTAGCTTACTAGTTTCTTGCATGAAAGCATTGGTTGACCTTCTTGCACCATTTTCAGGTCTATTATACAGGGAAGGCTGTACCAGTGTGTGATATTTTGGCTGGGGAAGCTTAGTATTCTTAGAGACATCATGGTGATCTCTTTCTGTTCTCTGTTCCAGTGTTCTTTAGCTGTTATTTCCAGAGGGCTAATCGTAGTGACCCTGGGATCTCTTCCTGTATGATAATACTTAACTGGGGCTGTTGGTTTAAGTAGCTAACAGAGTTGTCTTTTTTATTGTTTGTGCTTATGAACATGGAATTTCAACTGCTGATTTTATTGTCTGTTTGCTTAGTCTGCAGTTCTTGTCACTCAGTCTGGCTTTTATTTTTCTGCATAACTCTGTACAGTACATGAGCTTTCTTACTAATCTACTCATCACCTTTTTAAATTTACTGAACAACAGAGATGCCTGCACAGGCCCCTCTGTCTCATTGGAACTTGCAGATTACATATTTCCATACCCTTTCCTTGCTCTTCTTTAACTTATTCTTACACTTTGCCCTTCCCCATCCATAACTGATCATTAATAAAAATCCCTTGACCTCTTAGCTTAAGAGGTTTTGGTAGGAAACTCTGTGAAAAGCTTTTTGGAAATTCCTTTATGCTGCTTTGCCCAGGTATGTCGGCTCTTTTTTTCTTCCAGAGCACTGTGGTGGATGTGCTAGTGTGTGTGCATTCCAGAGAGGGTATGTTGACCACCAGTCCTATTTGTTTGCAGTTTACTAAGTCTGTTCTGTGATGCTTCTGTTTTGCTCAATAGAAATCTAGAATTTACATGAAAGCCTTTCCTTGAATTCCCTGGCAATCTTTATAGAGAAATTAATTGCAGATTAGTTAATCTTCCATTCTATGCCTGATTTAACCTACAGGCTATATGCTACTGAAACATGAGTTTCACAATGTCTCAGATCTGGAATAGTAATTTGGGGCTCTGCCCAGTAACTGTTATGAACTTTAGGAACTAAGGTTGTGGTTTGTTTTGTTGGTTATTGTTTGTGGAGCTCTTTTGCTTGTTTGAGTTTTTTTTTCCCCTTCTAAAAACCTCCTCTGCTTGCAGAGACATCCAAGCTTTTAAAGTTTGTCCAGAGTTAATCCTGGTGCAGGGGAAAGGAAGAGGAACCACAGAAGACAGTTCCTGAGGTTTTTCTTGTGGGTAGCAAAATGTTCTGGTCCAGCTACTTGTAGTAAGTGGTTTGTGAACGCAAACAGAGTAATGCAGTTCTGAATATTAACAAAAATAGTGCTGTTGTTTAGTAATAAGGAAATGCCATGTGTTAGTTCAAAATGGGGTAGGAATTTGGGAGCCACATGAAATGTTTTCATGTGTTTCAACTGTTCCCGTGATTGTATTAACAGGATTTCAGTCATCTGTGTTTGTAAAAGATAGAGTTGAATCTTGAGGTAGTAGATCAGATTATGTGCCTTGCAATCTGAGTATCTGAGCCAATGACAGGACAGGCATTGAACACTGGCTTTTATCAGATGTGAGAGTATATTCTTGTGTGGTTATATATGTTGAGATGATCAAATAAGATTTTATATTCTTAATCTTTATTTTTTATTTTGCTTTGTAAGTAAAACAGAAATATAGTTGGGATTTTCTGAGTATGATATGCTCAGAATGCAGCAGAGACTCAGTACCCACAGGCTGGGTGGTTGACTTGCCTTTTCACATTACTTCTGGCAGCATGAGAAGTTTAGCTGGAAATTTGAGACTACTGAAAGTTCCCATTGAATGTGGCTAAGTGGAGGGATTTCCCCCACCCTCATTTTGCAGTTAATATAATAACAATGAAATTGCCACAGTCTTGTAAATGTGGAAGGAAAGATCCAGGGTCTTGCTTGGATTCCAACACCCATCATTAAAATTACAATGTTAAATAAAGGTCACTAAAAGTCTAATAAATTTTTAGAGGAAGATATTCTTTCAACTATAGTTATCACTGGATATAAGCCTATTTTAGTGCCAAATGTAAACTGTGTTATTAAAACAGCTGTAGAGAGAGTGAATGTCAACTCTAGGGAGGAAATGCATGGACTTTTATGGTGATCACATGAATTAAAGCAAGTATATATCTTATGACTTTGTCAGGGATAATATCTGTAAGCCTACAGTGTCATGACTGGAGTGTACCCTAAATTTACATAGACTGATATGCCTTTGTCTACCCAGATAAAAGCCATCTGTAAAAGGTATCTGGATTACTAGACAAATGTAAAAGCTTTAAGCAGATTCACAGCTCTTTTTGGGATATAATTTTTAGTAGAAGGAATCATATCACCTTTTAAGTAAATGCTAACTATGCCACCTCCCACCCCCAAATTTTCCAAGTTGAGATGTATACATGTGTCAGCTTGTAGTACTATTTGAAATATGCAGAGAAGGAATATTTGACAATTTGGTACTTTTTACATTTTTTTTCAAAGATATTGCACTGTTGGGGGAAGGTAGAAACCACCTCTCTAAAAATTATCTTTCCCTATCTTCTCTGCACTGGGGGGTGAAAAGTTTTCTGGGTTACCAGATACTGCATTCCCCATTTGTGTCACACCCTGTGTAGGTTCCAGATGATCAGATGGTGTAACATGATCACAGCACAATGCTGTGACAAGGGATTCTCTTCTGATTGTCTGAATGAGTTTTTACAAACCCAGTTACAACTACTCCTTTTCAAGTTCAAGCATGATATCGAGAAACTCTTAAGTATGCTGCATTGTGTAAAGTGTATAATCCTACTTCTTACTGCTAGTGATACCCGAGTTGTGATACGGTCTAAACTCAGGCTTACTTAATCATATTTCTGTCTGGAATCTTGGTACATTCATTGTCAACCCCTCCCCTGTCCCCCAAACCACAAACCAGTAATTTTAAGAACAGCTCCTTTCAGCTCTCTGGGTTTGTGAAATGTACTGTTTTTGAAGTTTAATCTACACTTGTTCCCCAAAAGAAAGATGTATCTGTTAGTGAATCATGTAGGAGTTTGGAATTATTCCTGTAGGCTTGTGTCAAAAAATTCCCCAGGTGTCTTTCTAAGAATCAATTTCTAGTATGCTATTACCAAGAGTTCTGTGTGTTTTGTGTTTTTTTTTTTTGTTGTTGTTTTGGGCTTTTTTTTTTTTGTTGTACTTCACTTGTTCCAAGAATCATTTGAATGCCTTGGTTTGATTACTGCTTCCTTGGTGTGAATCAAGCTCTGTTATTACTGGAAGTACTTTGGGGAGGCCTGTGTTCATGGTTTTAGATTTCTGTTAGATTTTTTTTTTTACATTAGCGTGAGATGCTGGGAAAGTGCTTCCTGCTTCATGTTTTCCCAACCAGGATTTGAGGAGGGGAAAACACAAACAGAACAACACAAAACCCCTCAAACAAACCCACCCCATAAAACCCCCACAAAGCTTTACTGGTTTTGTTTGAAGTTTTTCTATATTAACTAAGATAGCCTTGGAGATCCCTAAAGTACTTCTCAATTTTATGTGTTTCATTATCCCATAATTTCACAAAATACTGCTTCAGAGTAACACATTTTCCTCTTCTACATGAGTATGTTCCCTGGTACATTACCGTGGTTAAAGAGAGTGCTGTAGGGTACTAAAGGTTCAGGGTCCCTTCTGAATACAGTGTATCTAAATTAATTTTGCATCCAGGCTGTCTTCATCAGGAATGCTTGTCTTCAGTTCTTGCATACTTCAGTGAGGCTATATTGAGCTGTGTTGCTACAGAGGAACTGCCTAAGCTGGGAAGGAAATATAGCTAGTGGATCTTAATCACTAGATAGCTTTAGAGGTCATTGCCAAGGTCCTGAACTGGCAGTAGAAGTCATGTGGAACTGATGAGATGATCTTGGCATGGGACTAAATGCTTGTAGCATTCCCTTTTGTGTCTGACATGGGATTATCTTGTTCTGCACATCTGAGCTTAATTTTAAATACAGTATATAAAGATGATTCAAGTACAGAATGCAGACTACTCTCTGAAATGATTACTGCTTCAAAGCTCCTGTGCTTATTTGACACAGAACAACTTCAGGCACTTTAGGTAGTGGGTTAACAGTTGAAGGAAGCTTGAGTTTGTCACTTTCAAATAAAAAAAAAAGAAATTGTTGAGGGTGATTTTTAATCTGATGTATTTTAAAACACTGTGCAGTGTACTGCAGGGGTCTTTTCAAGACAAAAGGCTCTAGAACTTTCAAGACTGTAAGAAGAATATATTTGCATTATCTGGATTTTGTTGTGCTGCCTATGTGTTCTTGCTTACTCTATCTTCACTAGACATGTTTCTGAACCTGCGTTTGTGTGTTAATTTTCTTTGTCCTCTTGTTGTGGACCTAGAAGCAGCATGTCACTTGAGAGGAATCTTGATAAAGCATCTGAATGAATTTGCATGTGGCTTGTAGGGTTCAACCTAGGTGTGGGAACACAATAATCCTTTAGTTTCGTTTCTACTTCCAGTCAAACATTGTTTGGTGTTATAGATGCTGTGTCAGAATAGTGTTGTCAATGTAGAGAGGCCTGTGGGTTGATAATACCATATGTTGAGGGAATCTGGGTGGTAAGATCTCATGATGGGCATGCAGTCTATTAAAGAATAGAAGCCAGTTGGCTTGAAAGTTACAGTGTATCTGAACTGTGAGTAGTATTTTTGTGCACTTTCCAGCAGTCCTTAATGGAATTTGTATCTTGAGTTTCTCCACAATCTTTTAAAATACTTCACTGACATCACAATCCTGCATTCTAATAATAAGAATATACTTGTAGTTTAATTTGCTGCCTTTTCCCCTTACATTTGCAGGTTTCTCTAATAGATCCAACAGAAATGAAACTACTATGTAAGATGTGTGTTCTCTTAATTCATAGTTTAACTTTGAATTCCATGTTTAAAAGCATAGCTGTTCTGGATGGATGTAAAAAAAAAAAAAACAACCCAACCACCACCAGCCTACTGCTACCCCATCCCACCTTGCCTCCCTCCCCCCAAACCAACCCAAACAACACTACCACCACAAACAAAACAAATGAACATTGGGCATCTTGGTTTTACAGGGGGAAAAAGATTGAGAAATTTGCATAAATGAATATGGGCAGAGAGCAGAAAAATCTGTTTCTAAAGAACAGCCATTAGATTGTCACATTGACTATGTTTTCTTGGTGCTTTAACCTGTAGTTTCTGATATGTAATTTAGCAGTTCCTGCAAGCTTTCAACTTATCTAAGGAACATATGTTTACAACTTATGAACCTGGAAGAATATCCAGCTGCTCATTTTATTTGCCAGTGCTGAGCATACTGTCCACCAGTATGATTTCTTAAAAACCTGGTGTTACTTTGGGCACTGTGTTCTTCACTTTAAAATATTGATAAGGATTCTCACTGTCTCTGTTTTCAAGAGGTCTTATGGCTAACAGAGCACACTTTTTTCCCCTTTTCCTTTCCTTTCTGCTCCCTTCCAGAGATAATATTTTTTTCCGCAGTGATAAAAATACAAGGTTTTGGTGTCAGAAACTTAAAAGTTGCTTATCCAGAGTGTATTTGTTGGAACATTAGTGGGAGGGCAGGGAAAAGATCCCTATGCTCTAGAAGTCTAGAGTCCATCTAAAACTGATGTGAGAGTTTGTTCCAAAGTGCTAATTGAAAAAAGAAGTCCTTTTTTCCTGCTAGGTGAAGAGTTTGTTTCCGTGAAGTATCATTGTTCATGTAACAGGTGATGGGTTGTGCTGTCTGAATCTTAAATATCCAAGCTGGATTTTAAGTTTCCAGCAGTGTGGTGACTAATGCTATTACATGTCACCCTACTGTGCAGTAGAGGTAGGGTGAGGGGGCAATCTGTTCTTTCTTATGACTGTGTGGCTTTCCTTTAGGGTAAGTCTTCTTCTGTTTGTGTTCTTTAATGGTTTTGGAGATTCTGCAAAAGAGAAAGCCAGAGAAAAGCAATATGGAATCCTAGAATAAACCAAGTGTATAAGCTAAGTTAAATTTAAATGGCTAAATACCTAGTGGAAGCTAATTTGTGATCTCTCTGTCAATATATCTTCTCTTTATTATCCTTCTAGTTAAGTAATAATCCCACTCACGCAGATTTATGTTAAAACTTCGCATAAGTGTACCTTAATAAAATCACTTCCTAGCCATATGGCAGGAAAATATTTAGCTTGCTGTGTTTCCTCTGAGGTACATCAACAGAAGTAACTGAGTTATATATAGCGTGAGTCTTTATTTTCATGTGTGCATGGCATTCTAGCTTTAGTTAATGGCTTACAAGACTTGGTTAAGTTTAAGGCTAAATACAGATATGCATGTTTTATGATGTAATATTTACTGTACTTACTGTGTTCCAAATGTTGTGTGAAGAAGTAGAAAAATTTCATGTGGCTTAAGTCCAGTAATCATTCCTTATGCCTACTTTAATCTTCTAGCTGTATTAGCTGCTATTGTTAATCTAAAATGCTCTTGCTATTTTAGGAGATGCCTACGTAACACACGTTGCCAGCAATTGTACTAAGTACTTCACTGCTGAACCAGTTGCTCAGGTACCCTGCCTGTCTTTGTTGCTATGGGAGACTGGAAGACTATTACTGTGCCAGTGCTGTCATCAGGTAAACTGGTAATATTCTTGAATTTATTGGATTTGGTGTCTATACTGGTGATGTTATAGCACTTAAGAGAGAGATTGGAGTTTCATGCATGACATTTGACTACTAAAGTAGACTATTTAAATAACATGTAGTACTTGCAGTGCTTTTTTCTGTTTTTTTGTTTTGGATTGTCTGTACAGATATGCTGCTGTAATATGCTGTCCTTAACATATGGTCACACCTTTCAGGATATGTTGTATTTTTAGAGGTTTCTTATTCTATATTCTTTTGCCTCATAAATTGATTACAGAAGTATCAAAGGAGTAAATGGTTTCTTTTACTTCTATTTAGTGGAATAGTAAAATTTGTGGATCATGGCAAATGAGTAAAATTTGAAAGGATGTAGTACTTTAAGATGATATTAAGTCTTTCAATCTTTGGTGGAAGCTTATGCCTTTTATTTTATTTTTTTTAAACTGTGGATTGTTCAGTATGTAGTTCCAAGTAATGTTTTTAAGCTCTAGAATTGTAAATTTCTGTAAAGAAGAATTTGGGTGGTAAGGGACTTGACTTTTTGTGTGTCTTAAACTGTTAGCCCTGACTTGTTTCTTAATGTTTTTACCTTATAGATAGCAAAAATATTTTTGAATATACCTCAGATAAAAGTATTTCTTCCCTAAGTATGAACTCACAAGTGCTACGTTTGTCACTGCCTTCAGCCAAAAACATGCACGGCTTTTTCAGTGCCTTCTGCACAGAAGAGAATATTGAACAGAGTGTATCCTATCTTGATAGGGTGAGTTCTTGCTGTTTATTGGTGATTTTGTGAAGGTGACATTACACCATTTGTGGTAGTATAGATTCACTGGATTAAGAAGGCTTTTTTCTCAATGTTCAGAAGCTGAATTTAGTGAGAAATAGGTTTTTCTGGGGAGATGGTGTGGGAATATAGGGAAAGATTAATATAGAATTGCACATGATACTGTTTCTCTCTTTTGGAGAACTGTGGAAGATTGTTAGTTATTTATTCTCCACCCACCTTGTCTTTTGCCAGGAACTAACAACACTGGGCTTTCCCTCTATTTATGCTGAGTCCAAAGGAAAGGAATTAAACTTAGTATCTGTCATAAATTGCATGAATGAATTGCTTGTACTGCAGCACAAGAACCTTCGAGCTCAGGAAGAAGTAGAAATGCAGCATCTAAAACTGGGTAGTGATATGGATCACTTACAGAACTGCTATGCTAAATTAAAGGTAAAACTAAGATAGTTCCACAATTATTATGCAGTGCTTCTGTTTAACAGATTGTAACATTCTTAACAGTGAATGCTTTTTTATTTTTTCTCCCCAGTACTAATGGGGAGTTGTATTTTAATGTGCAGTTTGGGTTGGCTTTGGGAAGTTTATTTCCAGTTGAAAGATCCATAAAGTTAATAAGTTCAGTTCTAATTCATATTTAGAATTATGGCCTCTTTAATCAAGGAAGAGGAGAGACTGTTCAGATTAGAAGTGTTAATGCATAGTGTGGGTGAAAGTGTTAAATAGGTCAGGTAACCATTGAGTACCACTTAAAGGAATTATGCCCAGCTGTAAAAGTTGATTTCCTAATATAATTGTAACCAGTAAAACTGTAGTTAGCATTTCTCTTCTGTGTCACAGAGTTAATTATCAGTCTTTCCCCATATCTGTAGCTTTCCGTGTGTGGGTGGGTGTTTTTGTTTCTATTGTATTCCCTGGATAGCCAACTACAAGTTCTCTTCATATGAATTGCTCAGAAGATCTTGTCAAGCCTGAAGTTACTAAGCTTCATTTTATCACAAGATAAACACATGCACAAGGCAAATCACTGTGGAGTAGCTCATAAATTGGAAGTTCAAATGCTACTTCATGGGCACTTGCATGTGTGGTCATGTTAGTGTTGTCTTTCCCTTGATTCTGTCAGGAAAATCAAAGCCATCAGTATAGGTTTCAGAGCTTTTCAGACTAGTTTTTCACTGGAGCTGGCCAGCACTATCTCCTTCATAAATACTGCTGTAGATTCTCTCTCATAGTATGTCATCCACATAGAAGGATTTCTATAAGATGTCAAAAAATTGTAACTACACTCAATTTTTATACCAATACTATATAATGGTAGCTTCTGGGTAACCGCTCCAGTTACTTTCCCTAGACAAATGGCATTAAGGTAATGGTGTTGGGATGGGTACCTTGTTAGTACAACTTCAATCCCGGGGCATTTAATTTAGCTGTCAGCTTGCAAAGTTTCTTGTGTAAATTCTTTCAGATACCATGCAGCAAATGACTTACGCTATTTTGTGACCTGTGTTCCAGTGTGGTTTGCATAGAAATTCTTGTTGCTTAAATATCTGCACATTCATAGCTCAATACTATACATATAAAGAAAAAGAGCTTGTTTGTAGTATTTGGCTCTGTCAATTAAGTTGGCATTTTTGGGTTTGAGTTCCATATTTGTGGAAAAAAATCCAAAATTCTAGTTTTGCATAATGTTGTTATAATGAGATTGCCCCTCTAGCCTTACTCTGTATATGTGAAATAGCTTGTTTTGCCATGGTCACAGGCTGCATGTCTGTGTTAATTGTTCTCTTGATTATTTAACTGAAATACTCCAGTGAGACCATAGTCCAAGTTCATACAGGTTGTTCAGTATCACTCTCCCAGTATAGAAATGCTTACAGAATCGCAACTTAAAAGTTTTCATTAAGTAATTAATAAGATTATTAATCAATATGAGATAATTCCTGTTAAATACCAAGCCAAATTTTTTACTTGTGAGCAGGAGTGTTACTTGTACTGGGGAATCGTATTTCTTGCTCCAGAAAATAGAACTAAGTTGTCATTGAGAATGCAAGGTCACCCCCAAAACATTAGAGAAATATATAGGAAAACTTACTTCAAATGAGGTGGTTTGGCACTCTGGTTTGTATGTTCTGTTGTTTAATTTGTGGGTTTTCTTGATTTACTTTTGTTTTTTGTTAGTGTTTTTTGTTAATCCTTTGCTGTTAATTCTTACTGATACTGAGCTATCAACACTCTTTCATAGGAACAGCTGGAATTATCTAAAAGGGAGATAGTCGGACTTCAGGAAAGAGACAGACAACTGCAAAACAAGAACAGAAATTTGCACCAGTTACTTAAAAATGAAAAGGATGAAGTGAGTTGATGTGTACATTAACACAAATCATTACCTAGATATTCAGTAATATATTTTTATTTTAGTGAGTCTTATAATTGTTCACATTGAATTCTTATTTTCCTGGTAAATGTTGCCTGTCACCAAAGTGAAATTGGCATGTTGCATGTGGATACATAAGTTATGTTAGGGATAGGTCCAAGTTATAATAGCAGAGAGTAGTGCAGAAATCCATATGTACCATTTTCTGAGGCTTTCTGTACTTCTGAGCATAGCTTTATCTTAGAAGTTAAAAAGAAGAACAAAGATCAGAAGGAACTTTGAAATTCAAGGTGCTGTTTAGTTTAGGATTTGTGTCCAGTGTGCTTCCCTCCCTCCCATCCCCTCTTCTGTACCACCTCCTGCACCCCCCCCTTGTTTATATGGCTCCTAAGTTTCTGTGAGGGTTCTCTGTGATCATAAACCTATCCATGCAATTAGTGATCACAGCACTATCTGTATATAGTGAACATTCTGAAGTTGCAGCTTAAAATATTCAATGTGATATATGTTTGTAAGCTTAAAACTGATAAATGAGGGGAGAAAAAAATACAAACCCAAGAAAAAAACCAAAATCAAAACCCAAGCCCAGGTATTGATAGTACTGGCCAAAAATTTGGTTTATTATATGTTTTTATGTTCTTTTAGACCAAATAGAATAGTCTGTCTTGTGGCATCCTGCTGCCCAGAAGATTAGTACTTTATTATTTTTAGTGTAAACTTAACAAGTATTATAATAGGTTGCTTGTGATATTGGTTTCTGCAGAAAAGACACCAAATCCCCTGAGAAGTCTGAGGTCAGAATCCATGGGCTGGGAGAGTTTTTCTGATTCCTTTTGTCACTTCCTTTCACCAGAAAGACAGTTTTAATTAGAAGTATCATTTTGCTTCTTGTGTTTTGGTTTTCTGAAGAAATCTGTTGTAGTTATGCTTTAGTTGAAGAAAATAGTTTTTGTGGGGTTGCTTTTAGGTACAGAAGTTGCAGAACATAATCTCAAGCAGAGCTACACAGTACAATCATGATATGAAGAGGAAAGAAAGAGAATATAACAAATTGAAAGAGCGTTTACATCAACTAGTCATGAACAAAAAGGACAAAAAGATAGGTAAGTAGCTCTGAATTTTACTACAGTAAACCAGTGTATTCAATATGTTAAAAATGCTTTTATGTTCTGGGTATCTTTAAAATCAGTATGGCCATCTTTTAGGTCTTTAGATGTTAGAACATTATGTAAAAGATGTAATATTTCAAGTCAGCTGACTCTGTAAGGCTAACTTGCATTGTTCTATAAGGTTTTTTACCAAGCACAAACCAAATGGAGAACTTTACAAAATGAAATGTTTTTTTACTAGGAGGAATTGATTCCAGATAATTCCCAAGATAGAGCTGTCTCTCCTATACTTTAGAATTGCTGCTGCTATCACAAGACCTTAGTGTCATAAATATTGTATTGGGCTCACCAGTTGAAATCAGGAAGGAACACTACATGACATTTTCTTCCACCCTTAAGATACTACAGTCTAATTGTGTTAGGGACAAGCCTTGAGAAATTTTGGAGAGGAAGCTACATGACATATGTAGCACCTAGTGTTTTGTGAAATGAGGAGAAAAGAAATCTCCTTTATTATATGAGCACTCATATGTCCTGCTGCCTAAAAATTGTGTTCAAAGCATCAGTGCTATTTAACATGAGTATGGTTTTTGTGGTGTGCTGCTGAAAATGGGTATCAGTGTTACGTATGAAGGAAAATATCTGCATGTTTTGTTTCATATATCATACCTTAGCGTATTTGTATCATTTATCTCCAATGGAAGTCCTGTGCTTCTTGTCTTATCCTTCCTGCCAGCCCCAAAACACTTAGCTGTTCTCCAGCTGTAGTGCATGTTGTGTTTTAGTAAGCTGGTTTAATTCACTAAGCCAGAAGAAAACTATTCATGTTGTTGCCAAGCTGGTTTTCTGCTGGTTTAGTCTGCTCAAAGTGCTTGAGAGTAAGCTAAACCAGATTAGGACACTAGCAGGAACACTTATTCTGGTTTCAGAAAATCTTTAGGTAGAAGCCTCACCCTGTTGTCAGCAAAATTTACCTGTGGCATGTTCTTGACTGCAGTTGGCTAGTACTAGCTCAACTGTCAGTGAAGTCAAAATAGATGGGGTTTAAATCCAGTTACTCTTTGCTTGATAGCAAACTAGAATTGTGCTTGGACCACTCATCTGTAGTGATGAGTCTGGGGTTTTGTTTTTCATGTGTTTTTTGGGTTGTTGCATTTTGTGTGTGTGTGTTATTTGGATTTTTTTCTTTAAATGTGGAACGAGGCTTCTTTGTTTTAAGGCTTCTTTGTTTTAAGGAACATCTTGTGGCACATTAGGAAGTTGCTTACTCTAAACTGCAGGTATAAGTGGCATTACTGGCAGAAGAGAGGTTAGAGTTGGTAAGCCTCTGATGAAGGTTGAAATAGGGATGAAGATGTCATTAAGAAATGCATAAGAAAGTATAAAACAGGATGAGAATACATCCCTCCATGAATTTTCAAACACAAAAAAAACATTTTCTTGGCTGTCTTGTTCAGTTACTTTAAGCAGGGCAGTGTGGTTTCATATGGGTTGGAGAATTGAGGGGAATATTTGGGTAATGTGGTCTCTTGACAATAACTACATGTAAATGCAATGTTGTGTGAATGTTTATGTATTTGCATGTTGTTCACACTTTGAAATATCCTTTTCATTTGTAGCTATGGAAGTTCTAAATTATGTTGGTAGAGCTGATGGGAAGAGAGGTGCATGGAGGACTGATAAGACAGAAGCCAGGTAGTTGTCTTAGAACAACATTAATTGAAGTTAATGTTATGGCTGTTATGTTGTTACTGTAAGATTTTTTCCTTCAGAAATGAAGAAGAAATGTACAAAGTTCTGTTAAGCGATTACGAACAACGCCAAAAACAACTTTTAGTGGAAAATGCTGAGCTGAAAAAAGTTCTTCAGCAAATGAAGAAAGAGATTATTTCACTTCTCCCACCGCAGAAACAGAAACTTAAAGAACGGTCTGAAGATGGGCCAGTAAGTATTCTTCAGTTAAAATTAAATCTGTGTGGTGGTTTAGTGCTGGAGTCTTTTCACAATTATAAAAAGATGACGTAAAAGTAAACTTTCATGTTTGTTGTGGCTTGCACATCAGTTTAAACAAATCACTTAAACAAGTAACCTACTATCTGTTAATGGTACACAGTGTATTCTTCCCAGTCAGTCAATGGAAAGCTTGAAAGTATACTCCAAGCGAACTGTAAATGCAGTAGCTACCTGTATGTGTTTTATGTAATGATGCATTTGGGATTTTCTTTGCCTTCCATACAAAGATGTTGATGCCAGCTTTCAAGGTGCTTATGCAAAGAAACCAGGCTTTCCATAAGATCTGTGGGGGTGAAGGATATGTAATTATGGTGTACTCCTATATGGATTAGAGTAGTTGTTGGTTCCTTTTACAGAGCTGCTGGTAATTTCAAGGAAGATGTTCTGTGGGGTATTGTGTTTTCAGGCTTTAAGTATTTCTTTGTTTACAGAGTGTGTATATATGTATATATTTATTTTTTTATGGAACAGTATGGGGCACATTCATTGTTTATCATTCAGTTTGCTGATTCCCTGCTAGAAGTTGAAGTTATGTCTTGATGTCAGAATGAAGTGGGGAATAATCTAGAAAGTTAACTGAGCTTTTGCTTAGCTAAGTCCCTCAGCATAAAAAAAGAGTTGAAACATGGCAAATGTGCATAAAAGCTAGATTCTAAGAATCACTCAAGACTGATGTACTGGTAATAGGGTATTAAGAGAATACAGATAATCCACAGAACAAAGTATGAAGCATTTTATATTACAAATAATACATGTTCATAAGAGAATATGTGTAGATAGAGCCTGTCAGAGTGTGCTCTTTTTTGGGATCTAGTGCTTTCTGTTTGAGAAGATCTGCTGCCTTGCTCAAGTTGCTATACCATTCCTTTCTTTCTGAACTATCTCAGGTGCATTTATCCAGTCTCAGAATGCACTGTGTAGAAAAGCACTAGAGACTCTGGCCGCACCTTTGTAAGGTGTGAATAAACCCTCTTTAACTTCACTGGATGACTTGCCCCTTATACCACACAGAGTGACTCCCATGTGTATTTAGTACAGTAGTCAGTAATGTGCTGTGTTAACCTTTACCGTAGAAGTTGATTATGTAGCTCTAATTATTACTATAGCTCAGCAATGAGAAGTTGATCTTCTATAATGGGTATTTGGTATAACTTGTAGTATAAAGCATAATTGGGTATCTGTTCTGTGAATGTTCCTGCTTTTAGGATTCTAGTGAGGCCAAGAGGATTTGGAGCAATCTGGAGTACACTGGTGAAAATCTGGCTGTGGGAATGGGGTCCTTATGAACTTGTGTATTGAAACAAATTTGAGGAAAAAACAGACTTAGTGCTCTAAAATCAACTACTGATTAGACAAGTGTCTGCTAACTGTTGTAGCTAACCCATTAATGGGTTACTATGGTTTTGTACTTCCCATCCAACATTTCTTACCTACTTGTAGATAAAGGGCATTGTATAGAATGGCTTAGATGCTTAAGAGTGGAATACTCATGCCAGTTATTCAAATGACTATAGTTTTTCAACTTGGATCTACTGAACTATCCTGGGCTAGTTTTCTCTTTGCTGTTTAGACTTTTATATGCTAGCTCTTCACTATAGCGTTCAGGTTTGATGTTTGAACTGTAGCAAAAAATGGAAGTGGGAGAGGGAGGTGCTAGCTCCACTACTGTCAGTGTGGTGGTTTGGTTGGTTGGTTGGGGTTTTATCGTGGAGAAAAATGAGGCAGGAACAAACTACTTAATTCTCAGCAGGCAAAAATCTTTGTCTTTAAATCCTGTTTGTGCTGCATAGTGAGATTATGGGCAGCTCCGTTTAAATTTGACTGCATAAATTGGCAGTCTGAACTCCTAGTTTGAAGATGTGTGAGAGTAAGTCTTGTTAGCTGATACACTCCCTCTGTGGTGGGATTCTGGGGACTGCCAGGCCACTTCTGTCTCTTCAACATTATGCTGTCAAGGAACTGAACTCCCTGACAGTCACATTTCCCTGACTGGAAAAATCATTCCTGTATTAGAAGCGTTTTCTTCCCTTCAGTAAATTAAATCCATATACATATTTAAATTAATGAATGCATGTATTTGAAATAGCGGTGTGGTTTATACCTTCTTGTTTCTGCTTCTACAGGTGCTGTCAGACTTGGAAGAAGATATTGGAGAGTTAAATAAAGAGAATATGTGGGAACTGTCTTGTGAAACTGTACGAGAGCAGCTTACCAACAGCATTAGAAAACAATGGAGAATGTTGAAAAATCATGTTGAAAAGCTAGATAACCAAGGTGAAGTTTGTTTGTATTACATTTTCATGTAGAATACTACAAATAATTCCATTTGGTATCATGCTCTGAAGACGTATTGTCAACCTAAAGTGGAAGGAACTACCTGGTAGCCTTTCTGAAAGGGCTTGTGATATTTTATAGTGTTTCTGTGTGAATTTCAATTGTAGGGAAATGATTGCATACCAAGCCTGTTATGAGAAAGGACATGATTATATTTTGACATAATAAACAGCAACTTTATGAAGGCATAATTGTTTTTCTTTTGAATGTCCATGCCCTGTAGTACAGTTTGTTGCCTTTCCCCAGCTTTTTGGGGTGTTCAAGTAATGCAGATGTAATTTGAAGTAATTGGAGGGAAAATATGTAAATCCATCTTGGGAGTCTAGGCTTGCCATAACCACACCTCTGAGGCTTCTTCTGGCATTCTGAAGTGAACAGGCTGCTGGTGTGGTGATGGACCCTCCTTGTTTCCAGCTGTTAAACAGCATTAAAAGACAGCTAAAAATATATAAAATTCTTTCCTAGTATTATTTTCCCATGCAAGCAAATGCTGCTGCTATCACAGGGATATCTGCAGTCAAGAATAAGACTGAGAAGGTCATGCATGCAATTGCAAATAAGAGCAGATGGTCTATGTGAGAATATGTTTATGCCATAGGAAGGATTTTAAGAATGCTTGTTTTAGGTAATACTTAATTTGTTGTAGCTAACTGAAAAAAACAGTTGTAAGCACCAGGAAAAATGTTTTGAGCATTTGCTGTTTTCTTGGAGTCACCTTTTGGTTTTTTTTTTTTTGATTTATAAAAATGACCATAGTGTAGCCCACCAGGATTAAATTAATATTCAAACACTGACATCAGGGAATTGAATTTTGGTGTATTATAATCACTGTGGTAGCTATGCATGAAATTAAAGCAGTATGTAGTTACACAAAATACATCTTATTCTTCTCTACCTTTGTTCCCTTACTGGGATGAAAATGTGCCTGTGATGTTTGTTAGCTCCTTTTCTCCTTCACAGGACTTGAAGGAAAAGGCTATCTTTTTATATATGTGATAAATATAGTTGCTGTTATATTTTTGTGAACACACAAGCCCTTCAAAAGTGGGCTTGGAAGAACAGGCTAACAGCATGTTACTGAAAAGAAATCTTCACTTGCTTTCTTTTAAATAACTGCTGAAACAAGTGGGGGGGTTTGTATGACACTTATTGCAGTGCAGATGCTTGGTTTTCCTTTAGGGGTGTGAAATGGCTGTTTTCATTGCTTTCTTTTTTTGAACTGGATTTTGTGCATAGCTATATGCGTAGCACCAATTCTGGATCTCGTCTCCAGTAGCGCTTTTGAATACACTGTGTATATATCTTTCAGGATGAAACAAATAGTCTAAATTCTTTTGGTATTGCTTTAAGTCCCTGGTATGAAGGATCTTTGTTTTGTTTTTTGTATTTTTTCT
This sequence comes from Melopsittacus undulatus, assembly GCF_012275295.1. Lineage (NCBI taxonomy): Eukaryota > Metazoa > Chordata > Aves > Psittaciformes > Psittaculidae > Melopsittacus > Melopsittacus undulatus. The sequence goes on along the minus strand of NC_047532.1, from coordinate 24,444,525 downwards.
CTTAAGTAGCTTTCTTCTCTTCCCCTTAGTATCGCGTGTACATTCAGGAGCTTTGAATGAGGAAGATGTCATTTCGAGAGAAGACCATGAGATGGAAACTGAAAAGCTAGAGTTGGAGATCCAGCAATGTAAAGAAATGATCAAAACTCAGCAACAGCTTTTACAGGTAGTAGACTTTATTTTTTTCTTATTTTTTCTCAGCTGAATCTAAGGTGTTTTTTTAACTTGTCACTTTTCTCACCTCTAAGTCTTTCTCCAATTTTTTTTTTTTAATAATGCTTTTAAAATAAAACATCTTAATGGCTGGTCTGAGTATAGGTGTGCTAGTGGGCTGGTTAGTACTTTAAAGAGCTTGTAATCCTGGTAGGAATAATTTGGGGGGATAAAGGTGAAGAAGGCTGATGAGGTCAGCTGACTGACCAGGGACTTTCTGCTTGCTATCTGGAACTCCGCCCTCACCAGCCACCAACTTGATACGTACTACTTAGCTTTATTTTAAACTCCAGTCATTTTTCTTTATAAAATTGAAAATCCATGGAAATCCTGCTCCTCTTAAAAGTCACTCCCAAATCAATGTTTGTATCTCTTTGCTTTATATCTGCAGCAGCAGCTCATGTGTCCATGTGATGATGACACCACTGTGTTACTACAGGACTGCTATTTACTGGAAGAAAGAGAGCGTCTTCAGGAAGAATGGAGACTATTTCGAGAACAAAGAAAGAATTTTGAGAAGGAACGAAGGAGTTTTACAGAAGCTGCTATTAGATTAGGACTTGAGGTATTAAAGAAGTGGGAAGGTGTTAGAAAAGGAAACTGCTATGGAAGATGAGTCATGATTAAGTAATTTTACTGCTATTCGCACCAAAGTGCAGCCATCCAACAGTATCTGTTTGCTAACATCTACAGAGAAAGATTATTCCCATACTATATGAATCACATCTTTGGTCATTGTAGGAGATCATTCTGTTGGCATAAAAAAAAAAAAACAACCCTAAAAAGTCCTCCCCAAAAAACCCAAAACTAAAAAAGTAGGATTTTTTTGTGTAATAGAAAATACAGCTGCTGCAATTGGAAAGACTAATTTTTTTTTTTTTTTAGCAATATCTAAGTACTTCCAAAAATCAGTCCACTTAATCACAAAATCCTTTTGTAGATAATGCTTAAGCTTGGTTTCCTACAAAAGCAAGGTTTATGCAAATTTTGGTGAGATTTGGCTGCATACTCTTGAGTTCTCAAAGGTACTAGATTCCTAAACCGACTATTTCAGAAATGCAAAGTAACTGCTGCCTTTCCCTTAAGGTTATCTGTTCCTTTCATGTAGTGAAGTTGGCCATATACTGAGCACACATACTGGAACATGGTTGGGGTAGGTGTGTTTCTAAATGAGCTCTAGCATGTGTGTTCTTTGGTCCAGCCAGCAGTTAGGGCTGAGTGCATGAGGTGGCTTACAAGTTTAGCAGGGAAAGGAGGCCACGATGATGTGTGTGGTCATGAAACTATGATGGTACAGTTATGGCAGAAAAATACTGAAGGAAAAAAGAAATGGACCTTAGATTTACTACTTGGAGAACTGCTTGCTTTGACATGCAGAGCAAGAAGTTGGAGTTGGGATGTGATTAAAATTTATAGAACTGTAGATTCAGTTGGTAGGATGAAAGCAGTACTGTTCACCTTATCTCTCAAGGTTAGGACTAGAATGAACTTGTAGGACCTGTTTTACTGATGTTTTTTATTGAGAGAAAATAGCTTGTTGCTTGATTCCAGAGCCATTGGATCTTTTTGGAGTTTGTCTTTTGCCATTATTTTCCTCTGCTTTTTTATGCTCAGTGATGAAAATAAAACAACCCATTTCTGCCACAGTTTCAGATGGAATGAATCAGTGCTATTTTCAGTATCACTTTTACCATGGAAAAGGCTCAGGGTTGAAGTTTAAGCAGTAATCCTTACTGGCAGCTGGGCAGAAATGGGGGCTACCTCCAAGAGGTAGTGTTACATTGAAGGAGAAGGGGAGCATTGGAGGCAGTGATAGGAGATGGTATCGCTGGAATGGAGAACAGTAAAATGAAAGGATTAGTCAGACTTAAGTGAAACAAACCATGGGAGTTAGCTTGAGAATAAATACCTTTTCAGCTAATCCTTGTTGGATTCAAAAACTTGTTCACATGACTATAATTCTGTGTTAAACGGCCATCTCTCCTGAATTACATGGACATGTTACAACTTTTTCTTAGCTGGAATAGCATGAATGTGGAGTAAGCCTATTCCTGTGGTTGTAAATGTAAATTGTCATTTCTTTTCTTAGAGAAAGGCATTTGAAGAAGATAGAGGAGCATGGCTGAAGCAACAGTTCTTAAGTATTTCTACTGATTACAAGCACTCTGAAAATGTGACAACTCCAAGTGCCTTCTTAGGAAGCAAGTATTTGGTTCAAACTATGTTCTTGTAATGTGCTTTTTCTCTCCCTTCCTCCTCCCTTCTATTAGAAGATGTAAATATAAGCAAAACTATTAAAAAAAACCAAACAGCAACACCTCCCCCCCAAAAAACAAAACAAAACAAAAAACCCAGCAACAAATCCCAACCTAACACTTCATAAGACAAATTTTACCAGGTATCTGTGCCTCTGCCTATCAGAGTAACTGGTGGTTCAAAATCTCCTTTTAAAAAGGGAATCGTGATAACTCCTTTGCTGATAATTATTTATGTAATGGTTTTGTATTTGTGAGGTGATCTGGTAAATGTCAAGTACCTGACAGTACAGCTGTTATGAACAGGGAGCTTCTAGAGTTACGAACCTAAATTAAATGTAAGCATAATAATTGCCAAGGCAGTTGAAGAAATCATGACCTATAAAGATCTATATAGATAAGCAACAAGCTTTGGGAACAAGAACATCATAATGTGGAAGTGGCAGCATTAATTGTTTGAGATGAAGTAATGTTAAACATGTATACATACATATTCAGTAAGAAAAGAATCCTTTGGAAAAAGAAATAGCAAAAAGAATGTAATGATTACATATTTGAGCAATAAACAATTTTAAGATTTGTATCTCCATAAAGGAGTAATTTTAGGGAAAAAAAAAGACAAAATGGCTATGTTAGGTATAGTTTAGAATACCTATTGAAAGTATTTTTTTCTTTCAGATTGGTATGCTCATTTCCGATGCCCTCATTTCTTGAATATGCACATGCAATGTTTTGGTCTTCACCACTGAGTCTTCGATACTTTCTAAGGGCTGTATGGTGGGGTTGAGACAAAAAATAAAGGAATGGGGGAGGAAAAAGTAACAACAATCTGTTAAAAAGATTCTTGTTACGGCAGCCAGCAAGTACTCTAGGTTTCCCTGCTCTTGCAGACACTAGATGATCTTTTGAGGTCCCTTCCAAGCCTTGGGATTCTGTGATTCTGTGATAAATGTGTGAAACATCTATCAAGTGAAGATGGCTTAAATTTGTTTCCTTGTTAGATAAACTAGTCTGCCTCATGTTCTGGGCTTTCCTTGTTTCTTCTCTATGCAATTCTTTCTGTAAGTGTGAAATGGTCTTCCACAGTAGAACTTTTATTTTTAGGAATAGAGCTAAAATTGTTTGGCTGTTGCTCATGAAGAATGACTTGATTAGTGATCTGTGAGCAACTTGAGATCTGTTTAACATTCATTGTACACTGAAACTTTTGATTTGTAATTGCCTTTTTTCAAACCGTATTGTTTCTGGACATATTTAATGTCATTTTCTCTTCTAAATGGGATTCTTTGGTCTTTTATATATGCTAATCTTAAGCTACTGGGTAACAGCCATAAAACCAAAAGTGTCTGCCACAGAGTCAAGACTCCATTTGGGTATTATTCCACAGTTCATTAGAGTTGTTTTCATGATAGATTTTTGGTTTTCACAGCACTTGTCCAAAAGCTCTTAAATCTGTAGTGCTGTGATGGATACTGCAGAATACAGAACCATTCTATTTTTCCACATCATATGAAAGCTTTGGAATCTAAGTGTGAGGCAGAGTTAGCAAGGATTGATCTGGCCCTGGCAAGTTTGGCCATTGTCTTTCCATCAACTTTAGTGATAATTAAGTTCAGTAAATGCTAAGGCATTTAACTTGGTGCTTTTACTTTATCCCTGTACTCTGACAAGATTGTATTTTTTTTCATGGCGGTGTTGATTACTGTATCCATCATATGCTGGAAGAAACTTTTTGAACTTGACTTCAATATGACTATGTGCAGTGATGGTTGTATATGTAAATGCTTTGCGTTCAAGCATGGAATCCTAATCCGAGCATAACTTCATTACATGTACTTATAAAATTTTATAGAGATCTGTAGCAATAAGATTTATTATTATAGATATCCTGCAAGATATTTGGTGGTTTTTTTGAAATAGAACATATAAAGAAGCGAGTCCTTCAAATGTTTTCGATTACACTGTAGTTTAACTGTTGCTGTGTATCTCTCTTAGGTTCTGACCAAGACAATCGATTACCGAAATCTACATCTCAGCAAAGAAAACCTCACTGTATGTTGGGTGGTCCTGTTTCAGCAGAACCTTACCAGATATCTCAGTATATTGCACGTAACAGGTATCTGAAATGAGGTTGGTTTTATAGTGCTAAACTCTATGTAGAGACTGAGTTGTGATAACTTACGGAAAGCCTAATCTGAAGTTTATGATTGTTACATTGCAAAATATATTAAATATCATAAAAGTCTCTCCTAAGCATAATTTATTTGCATTATAATCTTCTTTTTTTTTTTTCTTACCCCCCTTCCCTCCCCCCCAGTTCCAGTGCTGCATTAAGAAAACCTGCTGGAGATAGCAAACCAAATCAGTGGGTGGAAAGTGACAAAGAAACAGAGTAATGCACAAAGTCATGGGAAGAATCTGGAGCTGGCACTCTGCTATGTAGAAACTTGCACATAGAACAACTGCCTTAGACTTCCTAGGGTTGCTAGCTGGGTTTTTTGTTGGAGATTGGTTCATAAACTTTTCATTCTAAAGTGAAACAATGCTGTGAGTTTGATTGTTCTTCTAGAGGATTATGTGGTGATCTGAATTGTGGTGTGTATGTATGTGTGTGCACATGGCTTTTATTTTTAGACCATTTTTGCTTCATTTTCTTGCAACTCTGAAAGAAGATAATTTAAAATATATAAAAGCTTTGATATTTTTTTAGTAACAAAGCCTGATTCTGTGAATGAAGCAATAGTCTGACACTTTGACTGTAACAAAATACTGGATCCTTGTGTTCCTTTTCATCACAGGCAGAGATAGCACTTTTAGAAGTTGTTTAATTATTGGAAACCTTCAGTTATGTCTCAAGTGTAACTGGCATTAGAACTTCTTTTGCCTCAACTTGAATGTACAGTATACTGTAGATTTTTAACACAACAGGTTCTATATTTATTGTGTGATTTGAAAATACCTCTTTGATATTTCAGATGACTTAAAAGTGCAGAATCTTTATATATTTGTAAATAGACAAAGTGATTATGCTGAGAAACCATGAAACAAAACACATACATACATAGTATTATTTTACATGGCATTTTAAATTTGTTTTATAGTGATACTGAGTTTACAGATGCATTAGAACTTTCAGTGGTTCAGTGAGGAACCAGATTATTCCAAATGTGAACAATAAATGTGTAATTTTATTCTAAGAAACCTTGGTTCTCTCTTTTGTATGCACTAAGCTATTGTGGATGTCAGGCTGTCTACTGACAACAAATCCAATGCTGCTTTGGAATTTTTAGTTTTACCTTTTAATCAATTCCAGATTTTTTTTCTGGTAGCCTTTGGGGAAATCTGTTGGTTTGTTTTTTTTTTTTTCTAATGTAATAAAAATAGCCAAGTTGGGGGTAAGATGCTTCAATCTCCTTCACTTGACTCCATGCATGCAGTTTTTCCTTGCCCATTACAAATCAATCTTGTCTTTATTGGATTTTCATGTGCCTGTGAATGCATGTGCATAGCTCTGATGCTTTTGGAAGATGCCTAAGAACCTTGTGTGTTTCTTACGTTCATAGGAAGGAAATTAACTCTGAAGCTTATAATCCTTTACTGAAAACACACTGGTGCTCTGCCTGTTATCTTCAGAATTGGATGTAATGGAGTGATTGGGCCACCTGGACAAATAGGAATTGAGTAACATAGGAAAGAGAAGAAAGAGGGGATCTCCAGGAAGCTAAGACAGACAACTGCAGTTTCTGCTGATTAGCTCTGCGTATTGAGTGAGATGAAGTAGTGGTCAATGCAATCTGCACAGGATACTTATATGGTTCTTGCAGAGCACCCTTAAGGAAGCAGGGATGTATATAATGTTCTTGGTCAGCTTTCAGCTGCAGAGGTAATCAGGTTGGAAAGACAATACAAATATCATATTTCTTATTTTTTAGTTCTTCTCCAGTTCCTTGTCAATAAATGATTATAGCAATGTCATCTGCTGAAAGCATTTAGTAGCATATAGTTACTGTTAGGCTTGCACCTTCTCCACAATGTCCTGGACAACTCTTGCCTGAGTTTTAGTCGTGGAAGAATAAATATACATATTCAAAAGGTGTATTTAAAGATGTAATGTGGAAAGCTTAATATATTGACAGTACTTTACATGTAGAATTCTTACTTCCAAGTTGGTATGTTATTCCAGGTTTATAAATCTGTAGATGATTGCAGTATCAGGATGCCACTAGGGGCTGCTGCTACTCTGAAGTATTACTTTGTGCTGGTTGGGGCTGTGTTGAACACTTAAGAGGCATTCAGTTTAGTGGGACTCTTACTAGACAGTTTTTCTTCACGACAGTAAGTTTTAGGATAATAATGCATTTGAAGAACTAAATAACTTACCTCTTTAATCTTTTGTGCCTATTGGATTGTTAGTACAAAATGTTTGTTAATTGCTAGTTTTTTATGTAATATGTCTGATATAAGTGGAAAATTGTTTAAATGCCTTGATGGAAGAATCAGCAGTGCTAGGTCTGTGCATGCAGTTGAGCCCTGAGCTGCCTCCTCAGACCTGGTCTGGAAGGCTGAGGTATAGATTCTGTTCATAACCCTGTCCCTGTAAAGAAAAAAGATATGCCTGAGTATTTGGATTGTTCTCTGCAGTGATAAGGAAGCTTCTTAAATCTGAAGCTACTGCTCATAATGGTAAGAACACTACAGATGGTCTGGTTGGTGGTGACACTGCAATGCTTCACTGTGGTGGAAATTACTTTGGCATTTTTCTTAACGTGTAGAATATGGAAGAGGGAAGGGAATTCACTGCTTGCAATAATGTAATACAGGTGTGTTACTGTGCACAGGTGCACATGGCCTGCTTCAGAAGGAACAAGAAGTACTGACTACTAGTGACTGATAGGCATGCAGCTATTGTTAGCTAACTATGCGTGACATTGGAAAGATGAGTGGTTCTCTTAAACCACCATATTTCATGTCACAAAATCTTTAAACATCATATGCATTGCTGCTTTTTCAGTCTACATAATGAGAGAGTGCTTTTACCATAAATACCATACTTAAAGCTTTCTTCCTCTAAAACAGCCCTCCTCCTGGTTTGAAGAACTGCTTCCACCAGCTTCTGCAGACCTGCAGAAGGACAAAAATTGCAGTTGGAGCAGGACAAAACTATTTCCATGTTTATGGAAAAAACACAAACCATATCCTAGATTTTCCTTAGGGTTTATTGTATGTCCACTTTATACAGGCCAAGGTAACTAATACATTCACAAGATCTATCAATTTAAGCAGGTAATTCTTAAAAGGAAAATAAAAATATATGCAGAGTAATGGCAATGCTGTGTATGTTGAATTAGCTTAGCTGCTCCTTGTGCTGCTGGTTTATTTTTGTAATTTGCAGTTACTACAAAGTTTTTGTGTGTGAAGACATGGAAGACATCTACTTTCATCCCTTCTACTACCCTCCATTGTGAGAGAAGTAGATGGCAAAACATGAAAGGTTGATCTAGTTACATGCAAAAACCGATCCTCAAAGAAGTTCGACCATCAGATGATTTATTTTTTGCATTCAGGTGCTATCTTTGACTTCTGTTCACAGTTGCACTGTAATTAAAATAATGAAAATCCCACAGTCTGCATTTTGTTGTAGTTTTCAGACTGATGCAGTGCCCATGTTCCTTTTTTTGTACAAGTTTTGACTTGTACAAGATGTACAGCTAAATGGCATGTGTAACAGATAAGCTTGGTTTAATGAAGCCTTTAATGAAAAAAGTTAACAGTTCTATGGAAGAGCTTGACAACATCGTAAAGAAAAGCTTGTCACCTGAGATGCATAATAACTTCATAATCATGAAAAAGAAGTTATTTCTTGATAATATCACCCCAAAAATGTGGTTTTCTGCAGTGAGCTGGATGGCAGTTCCCAGATGAAAGGTTGTGCAGCCCTGTATGGGCTTACAGCCCAGATGATAGCTGTTTGAAAAGAGGAGCAGTTACTAGTGGGAGACTGTAGAAACTGCTGGAATAAAAAATAAAGGTTAATTTGTGGTCATTAAAATAGTATTTGCCATGAGTCACACTCCAGTAGTTAATTATCTGAACACAGGTGTTATGGAAGCAGAAATAAAATGACTGAATAAATGCGAGGTTGTAGATGTCAAACTAGAAATATCCACCAACTTGGAAGCCTCTGTGTGGTTTTTCTTGCCTCCCCTAGCCCACCCTCTGTGTGTGTCCCTATTGATGCAGTTGATACTCGGCCCCTTTTGGAAGACTGTGTAACTTTTTGGAGGGAGGGGACACACTAGAACTAACTTCTCCTTTTTTTTTTTTTTTTTGCATTATTGTTGAATTACCATACTCAAAAAGGACAAATGTGTTTTGTGCATCTCTGCTTGCCTCCATGCCCCTGACATTTCTAAACCAAAACACTTGTGTGACTCTGTTCCTGGCCTGTCACTCTGAATCAGTGATGGCTGCCTGCCTGCCTATGTCAGGCACTTGGCTACATTTTGAACTTGGCTCCTTAGCAAATGTAAAAGATCTAGCTGACCTACACCCCTGTTTCCCTGCTGCTGCTCTCTGCAGCTTTTCATTGTTCATGTTTAGCTGTCATTTGCCTTGGAAGATAAAATGTTTACAGATTGCTTATGAAATCTTTGTTCATTTAAAAAATATTCGTGGTCAGTGTGACCAGAGCTGAAAGGGCACACTGATCCCTGGGTTTGTTATTTTTAATGCATCTATGTATTTTCCATATATACAAATTTTCAGTAGGATGTTAAATCTGCTTTGGTGCAGATTATATGTAAAACTAGCAAAGGTTCTTGTCTCCTGGCTACAGTGGTGACTGTAAACCAATGCTGAGTGAAGAGAAAAGGCATTCTTAATGCATGTGACACTGATACTACTTTGTTAATTGGGCACTATCAGTGAGATAACAGTTTGGGTCAAATGCCAGGTCAGCATAACCAGAGCAAAATCAACCTGATCTGTGACTGAGTACCAGCAGCCAGCTGGTGACACAATCTAGGAAATTAAGTAATGTGTTTATTATTAATTTATTGTAAACAACCTGGTAAAATTGTTTAACTGGGATAAGCAGAAACTTTTAAACAATCTAGCAAAGGGCTTATATGAGAAAATCAGTAAGATGCCAAGGTATGACTTGGTTTCCATTATTCCATCTGAAGAGAAAGTATGATTGCGGGAAGTGTTTACATAAACTGATAAAAAACTTGAGAATTCAGCAGAACCTGGCCACGTGTTCCTGAGCTTTCTTCCATAAAAGTCTCACCATGACAAACAGAGCCTCATTCACCTTCACTATGAGGGGAATCGTACTTGCACTAGCGCTCACCTTTGTAGGTAAGCTTACATATCCCTTCATCTCTTTTTCCCCCAAATTTCCTCAAGTCTAATGGCAACAATTTGATCTAGACTGACAGTTACTCATTAGTCCTCTGTCTGTTTTTGCAGGTAGCCAGAAGGTTGATATTGGTAAGTAAATTTCCTTTTATGGCCTTCTTTTGGTGACTTTGTTGTAATTTCTACTCCCTGGAACGTGCTTGCAAGTATTGTGAAAAATTGTTCTCATTTCCCCACAGACCCTGCATTCAGTAGCAGAAAGAGCCACTTGTACAGCTATGAAGGCTGGGTGTTGAATGGGCTTCAACAAAAAGGTTTAGCCAAAGCTGGTGTGCGCTTGAGCAGCAAACTAGAGATCAGTGAGCTGTCAGAGAACACTTACCTCCTCAAGGTACTGTGTCTACTACCAAATGTATTGTACGACAGCAGACTATAAATCACAGTTATAACTGCACCATGCTAATCTGTGGTTTAGGAAAGCTATTGGAAATACAAGTAGAGCCTTAGTGCTGTAGATAATGTCATAGAATAGTTAGGGTTGGAAGGGACCTTAAGATCATCTAGTTCTAACCCCCCCTGCCATGGGCAGGGACACCTCACACTAAGCCATGTCACCCAAGGCTTCATCCAACCTGGCCTTGAACACTGCCAGGGATGGAGTATTCACAGTTTCCCTGGGCAACCCATTCCAGTGCCTCAAATACCCTTACAGTAAAGAATTTCTTCCTTATATCCAATCTAAACTTCCCCTGTTTAAGTTTTAACCTATTATCTCTTGTCCTATCACTACAGTCCCTAATAAGAAGTCCTTCTCTAGCATCCTTACAGGCCCCCTTCAGATACTGGAAGGCTGCTGTGAGGTCTCCATGCAGCCTTCTCCAGGCTGAACAGCCCCAACTTTCTCAGCCTGCCTTCTTACAGGAGGTGCTCCAGCCCCCTGATCATCCTCAAGACACCCTCAATGTCAGGGAATGATCTCAAGCTAAACTCTTGGAAGTGACAAGTGATTTAGCATCTAGTCACCAGTGTTTGTTGTGGAAATTGTTTGTAGCAGATGTTCCTCAAGACTTTATGAGGGAAATAGAGGTACCAAAATCAGGGGTTCTGCTAGAAAATCACTGTTTCTAACTCAAAGCACTCAAGCCTGCTCTGTGTTCAAGATTTGATTCTAATCTCAACACACATTTCCAGTCTCTGTGGGAAGCCAGACTTGGGTATGCAGATTTACTGTCATACAGAAAATTACTAAATGTAGACTTAAAAAATGATACAAGCTAAAAATAAAAAGTGATAGGTGATGAAAGATTTAAAAATGAAAGGCATTAAAAAGGAGCATGTAATAACATGTAGTGTTTGGATAATGCAGTGAGAGATCTGTACGTGTGCAATCATGCCTCTGCCAGCCTCAATAGAGACAGGACCTGACCCATCTGAAATAAATATTTTTCAGAAAAAATACTTTTATTTTTCTGTTCGATTTAGTTACAAATCAGAGTTTCTTTTCTGAGCACTGAGTTCAGTGACAGAGCCCTTGCTGGTTGTAGCTGAGTGGTAGATCGTTCACTGACGAGGGCAACATGTCAAAATTATGGGCTAGGCATTGCAACCAGTTTAGTAAAAACAAATAAATTTGGAAAATGAAATGTTCTCAAATTTTCTTTTTTTACATTTGGAATGCCATAGATCTTTTAAATACTAAATTTCACCTAAAGCAAAATATTTATTTTAAGGTTGAATTGAAATTTTTAAATTATTTTTTGAATCAGTCTTTCTCTGTATAGAGCTAATGCAAGTAAAATGTTTAAAAGGTCCCTATGAGATAATAGCAATATGTCAGCTGCATCTGTAAGCTGAAATACCACTGCTGATCCCACAGGGTTTGTGCTGGTTTTATAATAGTGTAAGCAAGAGACAAAAGAATAAACTGCTGAATGAATTCCTAAGCCTACATCTGGAAGGAAAGAGTATATAACTAGTGATTATGTTAATTTCTTCCAATCTATTTGCATATATAGTACCAAAGTAACTTTATTCACTTACATAACTTTATTTCCTCCTAGATCCGCTCTCCACAATTCGAGGAATACAATGGCGTCTGGCCCAGGGACCCATTTACTCGGTCTTCCAAAATCACCCAGATGGTTTCTTCATGTTTTAGCCGCCCCTTCAAGTTTGAATACGATAGTGGACGGGTTGGAAACATTTATGGCCCAGAAGACTGCCCCAGTTTATGTATTAACATAGTGAGAGGAATACTGAACATGATACAGATAACCATTAAAAAGTCACAGAATGTGTATGAATTGCAAGAGGTTTGTTTTTCCATTCTAAAACTCCTTTACTGAATGTATTTGTTCTCTTCAGGTGCTCTTCCTAGAAGTTTCTATTTGTTTGCATCTACTTTCAAATGTTCATCATCAAAAAAAGGATAATTTTCAGTCACACAGAAGAAAATGTGTGCATATGTGTTGAACAAAGTTTCAGGGCTGGATTCTTTTTAAGACTTAACAAACAGTTCTGTCAAGAAAAAGGAATGATTAGCTATGGATGTATCTGTTATATGGCTTCCCTGAGTCAGCTACTTGATCCATTTTACTTGCTCATTGTCAATATTAGTTAATTGATTACTTGTTCATTTTTAACTCTATCCCCTGAGTATTTTTCATGTTTATTGTTTAGTTCAATAGGATTAAATGTGTGTGATGGTTAAAGGTTTCAAAACATAATTAAATCAGTTCAGTAGGTCCTTACCCTCATGCTGCTCCTTCAGAATCATTGTTCAGTAAAATTTCTCACACAGTGAAATACTGGCATAATTGGGAGGTCTCATTATCTGTATTGATCTGCTAGGCTGGAATTGGAGGTGTTTGCCATACAAGGTACATCATCCAGGAAGACAGGAAGAATGGCCGAGTCTCTGTTACCAAAACCGTGGACCAAAATAACTGCCAGGAAAAAGTCACCAAGAGTGTTGGACTGGCTTACATCTATCCTTGTCCTGTTGATGCGATGGTATGTGAGACATGAAAACATCTTCTTAATTACAAGCCTGGCCATTCTGCTCCTGTTCACTCTTTGGATCTCTCTGTCCTCCTCCTCCAGAAAGCAAGGCTCATAAAGGGGACTGCAGCTTTCTCCTACAAACTGAAGCAGTCAGACAGTGGCACCCTGATCACAGAAGTGGTCTCACAGCAGGTCTATCAGATCTCACCATTCAGTGAACCTACTGGTGTTGCTGTCATGGAAGCAAGGTAGGCAGGACATGGGCTTGCTTCAGAGTGAGAATTCTGGCAGTCCCTTTCACCCCCAGTGGAAGTGAAATGAGAACTGAGTTCCACAGCAGTTGGGTAAAGCTGTGAGTACTCATACTTAGGGTTTCTACACTTTAAAAATTCAGTGAACCATTCTTTATTTGTGCCCTGGTGAACTTGGCACTGCAAGTACATGGAAGAAAAGGAGAAAACCTCTTTTGTTTGCTTATGCCATAAGAATGCAACTTTACTACTCTGTCATAAAAAAGGTCTAATTTTTAGTGTCAGGAGGAAGATGTTGCATGTAGAAATAAGATCATTGATTACAGAACTATTTTGTTCCAATTGAGAGGCTTTGTCCATTAGCAAACTGTAATATTTTACTGTGATAAGAATAATTATTAAAGAGTAAAACTGATACTGTCACAGTATTGCTGAACCAACAAACAGCCAAGGCAGATGGAGGAAGAGAGCTAATTCATTCCTCTGGCGACACTTGTCTCTTGACAGACAACAACTCACCTTGCTTGAAGTGAGAAGTGAACGGGGGAGTACTCCAGACATTTCCATGCAGAGCTATGGAGGCCTTCGTTACGACTTCTCCTCAGCACTGCCACAGATGCCACTGCAGCTGATCAAGATGAAGAACCCTGAGCAACGGGTATAGTATTTTTAGGTCTTCAAATTGCTTCACTAATTGTGAAAAAATAATAGAAGAATAATGATCATAAATTCTAAAAGATTTAATTACACATGCCCTCTCTCTTTCATGTTTTGTAACAGATAGTAGAAACACTACAACACATAGTCCAGAATAACCAACAAGATTTCCACGATGATGTTCCATACAGATTCTCGGAGCTTGTCCAGCTCTGCCGGATAGCAAGCACTGATACTCTTGAATCCACCTGGAAGCAATTTTCAGATAAACCCCGCTACAGGTATTTCATTGTATTAACTTTTCCATTTTTGGAGAATGAAGAGCTAACACTAAGGTGGGTTTTTTTAACCTGCTTTCAGGCGATGGCTGCTGAGTGCAGTTTCTGTAACAGGCACTGCAGAAGCACTCAAATTCATTAAGACCAGAATTCGCAACGATGACCTTAACTACATTCAGACTCTTCTCAGTGTTTCTTTTGCTCTTCATTTAATAAAAGCTGATGAAAACACCGTTCCAATAGCAGCAGTGAGTAAATCTGTGTGAATCTTCACTATCTGATTATAAAAGGAATGAAAATTGATAACAGCCTTTGATTGTTCAGTACAGCAGAGACTGGATACTCCTCTCATGTACACTAGTTTTATGCAAATGTTGAGCCATAGATTTCTTTTGGCATTGCATATGAGAGGGGAGTTCAGTTTTGTGTCTTCACTTTGCTACATGGATACGCAAGTCTTTTTCCCATAACAGCATCAGAGAATAGCTCCCATTTTAGTTTGCTGGGATCACATCATGCCTTCTGCAGACTACATTTTGTCCACTTCAGTTGCTTACTTCTGAAACAAACGGTGATTTGTTTGTAATTTCATTTAAAAAGAATAGCTCTTTTAATTGCAAGCTATTCCTACGAACTAGAAGTGCAAGTAGTAGTGCAAACATCAACTATTTTGATACAATAATGAATCATGTATTCTGAACAGGATTTTGCCACCTCTAGTCAATGTTATTCTTTTTAAATAGGAAAAAAATGATATGATATGAGAATGCATCATTAATGTAATCTATCCATCTCCATTATAATCTCCATTAATATAATGGAGTTGCACATTTTTCTAAGGATGTTCCATTTATACACTGATGTTCACCCATAATCTTTGTATTTTCAGTGATAGGCTCAGTTGAGGAAAATCAAGATGGTGCTTTGAAAACCTATATATACATTGAGAATAATGGGGAATTAAGCTCCTAAGTGAAGCTTGCAAATATGACATGCTGATTTAATTTGTTTGGATATGAACAATAATCATTCTGAATTGCTCCCCTTAGATAAGCTCTGATGATTTTCCTGCTCTGAAAGATATATGAAGCACCATATTAAATAGCAATTTTTTTTTCCCCTCACTTTTTTCCCCCATAGGATTTAATAACCAGTTCTCGAATCCAGAAAAGTCCCATGCTTCAGCAAGTTGCCTGCTTGGGATACAGTTCTGTGGTCAATAAATACTGCTCTCAGGCCTCATCTTGTCCTAAAGAAGTTCTTCAGGTAGGCTTCTTTTTGTCAGGTTGCTCTTAATAGCTCAGTAATGTTCATTACATTAGCCCAGATCTTTTAGGATAGAGAATAAAAATAGCAATTGGGATCACAAATACACATTTCATAGGTCTCCTTCAGAACAAAGGCAACTAATTAATTAATTTGCTTCATCACTGAAAACACAGTTTTCACATTGTAAGGTAAAATCCTGAGAAAAGCCATCACTGAATGATATTAAATCCACTAGCTTTATTGTGATAGGCTTTTCAGTGGGGAAGGGGAACACTGTGGATAATCTGTATATTAGGAAGACTGAACTGTGCTGTGTTTATAGCCCATCCATGATCTGGCAGATGAAGCAATCAGCAGGGGCCGTGAAGACAAAATGAAATTAGCTCTGAAATGCATTGGCAACATGGGAGAACCAGCCAGCATGAAGCGCATCCAGAAGTTCCTTCCCATATCTTCATCAAGTGCTTCTGACATCCCCATCCACATTCAGATTGATGCCATAATGGCTTTGAGAAAAATAGCTTGGAAAGACTCCAAAACAGTAAGTAAAATCTGCCAGGGATTTCTTTACTAAGTGAATTAGAGACTATATACTGTAAGGGTAATGAGCTTAATGGTGTCATGTGCAGGGATTCAGCCCAGTTAAAAAAAAAAAAAAACCCAAAAAACATTATTTTTAAGACCAACACAGTACAGTTTTATATTTAAACCGGTGTTTTCTGCTAAGCTGTAGTAATTATTAGTAGGAAGCTTCTAGTAAGATAACAGCAGTGTTTCTTTAGTCATCTATCATAACCAACTAAGGCCTACGCTATGGTGGAAATTTAGCCACCTAAAAGTCAGACATTTAATTTAAACTGCCTTGATAGTCAGGAGGAGAGAGAGAGACACTTCCTATTGAACACCTGGGCAAAATGTTGACATTGCTCTGCCTCTTCTAGACCTTTCCCGCTGACCTCCTGTGGAGGTTGCTTATATGTTGAGCATGAGCAAGACTGCTGCCTTTCAGATGGCTTAGATATAGGAGATGTATGAGACAGCAGATAGCATCCACTCAGACAGTCTTTGGTGAGCTGCTGAAGCTCCCCTTTTAAAAGTAATCTAAAAAATAGTGAGGCATGCTCACCAAATCAGTGGAGCTACTCCAAAAAATGAATCTGCCTTACCATTTACAGTTGTTTCTTCCAAAGTTATTCACTACTCTTAAATGTAATGCAAAAATCTATGCTGATGTGTTTCTGGTTGTGGTGAGTTGACCTAATACATTCATACATGGATGTTTATTTCAGATTCAGTGCCAGCTGTTCTCCATGGGGCTGTTCCTCCATGGCCTCCTCTTAATAAAATTATGTGGAACCATGCAGTAAAAAAGATCAGGAAACCTTTCTGCAGGGATAATGATCCCCTTTCCCATATTTCTTGTGGGTTATGTGTGGATCCAGTTTGCAAAAAAAGTCTCGATTATTGGTAATTTCAGTCACTGTTTTCTCTCTGAAGGTGCAGGGACATCTCATCCAGATCCTTGCAGACCAGTCGCTTCCTCCGGAAGTGCGAATGATGGCTTGTGCTATTATCTTTGAGACAAGGCCTGCCCTTCCTTTAATAACAACAATAGCTAATGTGGCCATGAAAGAGCGCAATTTGCAAGTGGCCAGTTTTGTGTATTCCCACATGAAGGCTTTGTCGAAGAGTAGACTGCCGTACTTGTACAACATGTAAGTAGAGACAGGAGCAAAGTGGGCAATCTGCAAATAATAAGTTCTGTTATGTTCCTGTTGGTGAGCACTGCATGTGCTGACAAACTGAATTCAGTTCATATCCTGATGGGGGTGCATCTTATTTTTTAATGTTATTACCTTTCCCATTTTGTTTAGATCTTCAGCTTGCAATATTGCCCTTAAGCTGCTGGCCCCCAAACTGGACAGGCTCAGCTATCGGTATAGCAAGGTTGTGCGTATTGGTGGTTACTTTGGTGAGTAAAATCATTTCATTGACCATTTCAGGAACCCATTCTTAACAGACATTAAGTCCTTGGAGAAATATGTCATTCTTCATTTCAATAAGATACTGAATTAAATGTGACAGTCATATATTTGAAAACACACGAGTAGCCATTTATTAATTTGTGCCTAAAAAGATTTATGTAATGATACATCAGAGTTGGCAATGGAAAAAGCTGCAGAAATCTGATCTTGAGTGATAAACGGAATGGTTAGAAAAAAAAGATGTCTTTTCTTTACTTCTGCCATAGATAACTATAAATTTGGTGCTGCCGGAGAAGTCTTTGTTATGAACAGCCCAGGAACGATGTTCCCATCAGCAACAATTTCCAAGCTGATGGCATATTTTGCAGGCTCAGTGGCTGATTTGGTGGAGGTAAATATTTACCTGAATTATTAATCAGACAAATTGAAATTAAAATTGACCACAAAGTTTCATCTCTGTAAGTATGTTTCAGACTGCTCTTTCTTGTGTTGTTTTGGTAGGCTGGTGTCCGTGTGGAAGGCCTCACAGATGTTATCACAAAGCAGAATATCCCATTTGCTGAATATCCTGCATACAAAAAGATAAAGGAGATTGGAAAAGCTGTAGGTATTTTTAGTAATGCAATGTGTGCATTATATGAAGGGATATTTAGTGAGGTTTCTCATATTAGTTAAGCCCTGTCTCAGAAGGTAAATACCTGCCTAGAAGTCAGCTCAAGTATTTCTGTGAAAACAAAATCTGCAGTGGAACTGCTGGGGACATCGCTCCTGTGATGTTTGCAATAGCTTCTGCAAAGTCTTGCTCTGGCCCAGCCTCTGCCCAACTTCATGTATGGCTGCACAAGGAGCATTGGGAGGAGACAGGAAAGGCAGGCGTCACGTGTGTTTCATGGCTGGCAGGCTTCCCCATCCTTCCCTTCAGCTACCTCACTTAGTTTACAAGAACATACTTTTGGCTTCAGAGAAAAAGTGATTTGTTGCTGTGCTTTCAAACTGGGTTTGGTGGTACTAGTGGCCCAGGCCTTCTCTGTAAATGTTACTGCATCAGAATACTAAACACATGAAGATATTCATGGGCACCTTGATGAGAGGGGAAAGTCTGAATTTGTGGCACTGTGCTACCTACAAAACAGCAAACAAACACCAGTAGCAGTGGAAGACTGCAACTTGGTCAGTGATGGCTTTGATCACCTTGCTGAAATACCATTTGTAAAGTGTTGCATTAAGGAAGTTTGCTTATTTCTTTATCTGTTCCTTAGCTGCTGGGATGGAAAGAGCTGCCAACAGAAACCCCCTTGATATCAGCCTACTTGAAACTATTTGGCCAAGAGCTGGCCTATGTCAACATCAATAAGGAAGTCCTGCATCAGATTATGAAGGTAACAGGGACCCCTACTTCTCTTTGCAAGATTTGACACCATTGTACTTTTATATCTCAGCCTCTTGGATCTCTGTTTTACTGCAGGCTGTGCTAGAACCAGCTGACAGGAGCACCACGATAAAGAAAGTCGCCAGCCAAATCCGCAATGGTATTGCAGGACAATGGACACAGCCATTGTGGCTTGGAGAGCTGCGCTACATCGTTCCTACCTGCACTGGCCTGCCACTGGAGTACGGGTCATACACAACTGCTCTGGCACGAGCAGCAGCCAATGGTGAGTGGGAAGTACAGGATCAGCCATGTGAGCTCTGAGCGGGGGCTGAGAGGGAGAGGCCAAGGTGGGCTGGAGAAAGAAATGGAAAAACAGGAAGTTAGAAAAAGAACTAATTTTTGTAGTGGAGAGGAAGCAGTGAATATGCTTAAAGAGAGGCTGGACACACCTGATTTCTGACTCATCCTTGGGTAGGCTGGAGACAGAGAAGTTGAGGTGGAAATCTAAGAAATCAGAGAGAAAGATCACAGTGTTCAAAGGCAGAGATAAACATGGAGAGCTGAGATAAACATGGGCAGAAGGGGGTGTCTCCCGAGAGATGCACACACAGGCTAAGCAGGATTCAATGGTGATTTGAGCAGAGGAAAAATAGAAGACAATCAAAAGGGAACTATCAATAATGTTAGAGAAGGCATGAAGAGAAGAAGGCTTCTGAAAAGAGACAGAGAGCTCTGTTTTAAAACACTAAATATGCAAGTACAAATACTTATCAAGAAATTAATTCAGCGATCATACTGTGTTGTGCAGCAGACTTTTAGTCTAGGCAAAACTGACCCTTGCTTCTGCTGACACCACATGGAGTCTCTTTACACAGAAGTCTTGTATATGCCCACTCTTCACTGCTCTTAGTGTTTGGTTTATTAGTCTGTTTTAATAACAGCTTTGAATACCTGCCTCTTGTTTTGTGGATATTTTTATTTATCTATTTTTGTTTAAATAACATCCTTGTAGCCGAGCTGGGAAGGTATGGATGAGGGAACTGAGTGTACCCTCAGCAAGTTCACTGATGACACTAAACTGGGAGGAGTGGCTGACACACCAGAAGGCTGTGTTGCTATTCAGCGAGACCTGGACAGGCTGGAGAGTTGGGCAGGGAGAAACTTGATGAAATTCAACAAGGGCAAGTATAGAGTCTTGCATCTGGGGAAGAACAACCTCATGTACCAGTACAGGTTGGGGGTTGACCTGCTGGAAAGTAGTGAAGGGGAAAGGGACCTGGGGGTCCTGGTGGATAGGAGGATGACCATGAGCCAGCAATGTGCCCTTGTGGCCAAGAAGGCAAATGGCATCCTAGGGTGCATTAGAAAGGGTGTGGTTAGTAGGTCAAGAGAGGTTCTCCTCCCCCTCTACTCTGCCTTGGTGAGGCTGCAGCTGGAATATTGCATACAGTTCTGGGCCCTTCCGTTCAAGAAGGACAGGGAATTGCTTGAAAGAGTCCAGCGCAGAACCACAAAGATGATGAAGGGAGTGGAACACCTCCCTTATGAGGAGAGGCTGAGGGAGCTGGGTCTCTTTAGCTTGGAGAAGAGGAGACTGAGGGGTGACCTCATCAGTGTTTACAAATATGTAAAGGGTGGGTGTCAGGATGATGGAGCTAGGCTTTTTTCAGTGATATCCAGTGATAGGACAAGGGGCAATGGGTGTAAACTGGAGCATAGGAGGTTCCACGTTAACATCAGGAAGAACTTTACTGTAAGAGTGACAGCACTGGAACAGGTTGCTCAGGGGGGTTGTGGAGTCTCCTAGGTTGGAGATATTCAAGGCCCGCCTGGACAAGTTCCTGTGTGATGTACTCTAGGCTACCCTGCTCTTGCAGGGGAGTTGGACTAGATGATCTTTCAAGGTCCCTTCCAACCCTTGGGATTCTGTGATTTTGTGAATGGATGGGTTACAAAATGAGTGAAGGCTGTATGGATTGCTGATTCTCCAAGAGTAGTCAACAGATGAAAGTCTAATTGGTGGCTTGTTGTGAGTTACTCATGATAAGCTTCTCAGCGTTTGTTAATTGTCTCTTCTGACAATATGAACTTTGGAAAAGTAGGCTCCCTCAGCAAATCTGTGTCAATGATAACACTGAATTGGTGAGAGCAGTCACTGCACTGAAGGGTCAGGCTGTCATCCTAGGGGTCCCTGACAGGCTGGAGGGGATGGCCTGACAAATGTATGATGAAATTCAGCAAAGGCAATGCAAAGTTCTTCACCTGGGATGAAGTAACCCATGCAAGTGTATAGGCTGGGCATCACCCGGACAAAGCAGCTTTGCAGAAAAGGGCTGGGGAGGCCTAGAGGACAAGCTAGTATAATGAATCAACAGTGTGCTCTTGTGGTGATGAAGGCCAACTGCACTATTGGCTGCAACAGCGAGAGCAGTCTGAAAATTATTCTTCCCCTCTATTTAGCACATCTGAGGCTGCATCTGGATTTCAATACCCAGTTTTGTGTCTGCAGTACAAGAAAGATATTCACACTTGATATGAGTAAAGATTGGAAAGCAGGGTTTGTTTAGCCTGATTGCCTGCCATTCACTCTGTCTTCTGGCTCCTTGCATTTCTGGAATTTTAATGTGATACTGATTAACAAACTTTCAACTTGTGTCAGCTCCTTTTTTCTTCCTATATTTTCATTTCCACTTTCAGTGTGTTGCATCATAACCTTTTACCATGTTCAAATGTTGTCCTGTCATTTGCAGTTGATGGAAAGATAACCCCCCCTTTAACTGGAGACTTTAGACCTTCTCAGTTGCTTGAATCCACCGTGCAGATTCGAGCAGACATAAGCCCAAGGTATGGCAGGTTTTTAAGGCTTTACATGTGGTGGAGTTCTATGAAAAGGTGGAACCACATGTTGAAAAGGAGCACCTTTCTTACACCTGACTGCTTCACTCTGTTTCAGCTTATACATGCATACAGTCGCAACAATGGGTGTCAACACAGAATACTTTCAACAGGCTGTTGAAATTCAAGGCAAGGTCGTGGCAAGAGTGCCAATCAAGTTTGATGCCAAGATAGATGTGAAACAGAAAAACATCAAGATTGAAACAAATCCATGCCTTGAGGAAACTGAGATAGTGGCTGGAAGGTATGGTAGTTGCTGAAACCTTACAAGTTTGCAGTTTGCTGATGTCCTACAGAGGTTTCTAGACAGGCAGAGTGACTTTTCATTGTGTAGCAGAACTTTTGGGATAAAGAGCAAGGAAGAGGAATAGAGGAGTTAGAAGTCAAAAGATACCTAAATTATTTAGAAATTTAATTTTTATTTTAATTTGCCTGTTATTGTGTGGGTTTATTTTTTTATTATTATTTTATTGACTTGGTGGGGGGTAATTTTTGCTTTTAAATAAACGCCTTTTGTGTTTTGGAAATTTGTTTAAATTCATCCTGATTTTGAAAATTTCCTGTGATACAAGAAACTGGTATTTGTCAGGAACTCTTATTTGTCTTTAATATTTTTGTTTATAGTTGCATCTAAAATCTCTGTGTTCAAACATCATATCTCTGTGCTGTCACATGATACTGACAGGGATGTATTTCATGTAATCTAAAGACAAGGGGTCAGAATAATTCACCATTTGTTTACACCTATCTCAACAGACATAAAGCTTTTGCTGTATCAAGAAATATAGGAGAACTAGGTGTTGAAAAGAGGACCTCAATTCTTCCAGAAGATGCTTCATCGGATATTGTGGAAGAACCTTTCAAACCAGCAGAGAGTGCTTCCAGAGAAGGTTTCACAATGGTAACTTATTCTTTTTTGCTTATATAGTAATATTTATCCTCTCCATGATGCACATGTGTGCAGTTTTACTCTTGCCTATGGTATGTTCCCAATGGTATTCACATACTCATCTCCAATGCAGCAAGAAGCTGACAGCATGCCAAGGAAACATGCCTATAGCTCTCAAGAGGATCTTCGCCATGGCATAGGAAGAAAAATTCGTAAACAAGATATTTGCATCAAACTGTATCGCCTTGGTTGTCAGCTCTGCTTTTCCGGAAGGTCACAAGATGCCAGCTTCCTAAAAAACACATATTTGCACAGATTAATTGGAGAACACGAAGCTAAAATAGTCTTGCTGCCAGGTACAATGTGATCTTAGGTTTGTCTGTGCTGTTTGAAGCAGTATAGCCTTCTCATGTGTGCAATTGGTGTGTAGTTCGAACAGATGCTGATATTGACAAAATTCAGCTGGAGATTCAGGCAGGATCCAGAGCAGCTTCCAAAATAATTCATGAGGTAAACTCGGATTCTGAGGAAGCGGATGAATCATCTCCATATGAGGACATTAAAGCTAAGCTGAAGAAGATTCTAGGCATTGAAAAGGTGTTCAAGGTAAGGGGCTTTGAGCAGGGGAGAGGGGAATATTTTCCCGTAGATGAAGCCAAGAATTTGAAGTTCTGTGTGGAAAGCTGATGTGTGAAAGCAGGGACGGGGTTAGTTTGAAAGGTGCCAGTGCCAGGCCTGTAAGCCAAAGCCACATCTGGAAGGATTGATGCTACGGAGGGCATCCAGCTTGGGCTAGTCCTCTGTGCTGAGATATATTTCAGCTGGGCAGAGTTGATATAAGGGGTTCTGCAGCTTCTGCAGTGAGTGAAGAAGGGAAGTTGTTCCTTGAAAGGCTGATGTGAGCAGCTTGTCTGATGCCCAGGGAAGTTCTACTTTGTAAATACAGAACCAGATGTATCACATCTCTTGCACTTCTCTTTGAACTGTTTTTGCAGGTTGCAAATAAAACACGACATCAGAAGAAGCAACCTTCTAAGAAAGGAAACACTATGCTAACAGAGCTTGAGATAGACTCGAAGGCAAAAAATCCCTCCAGTTCATCTTCTGCCTCCTCAGCTGTCTCCTCTTCCTCATCATCTGCTGCTTCTCCTGATCATAAAAAGGCTGTGGATGAAGATGAGAATGATGAAGTAAAGCAAGCAAGAAACAAAGATGCAAGCAGCAAGAGCAGCAGCAGCAAGAGTAGCGGCAAGAGCAGTAGCGGCAAGAGCAGCAGTAGCAAGAGCAGCAGCAGCAAGAGCAGCAGCAGCAAGAGCAGCAGCAGCAAGAGCAGCAGTAGCAAGAGCAGTAGCAGCAAGAGCAGTAGCAGTAGCAGCAAGAGCAGTAGCAGCAGTAGCAGCAGCAGGAAGAGTAGTAGCAGCAGCAGTAGTAAGAGTAGTAGCAGCCGCAGTAGTAAGAGCAGTAGCAGCAGCAGTAGTAAGAGGAGCAGCAGCAGCAGTAGTAAGAGTAGGAGCAGTGGCAGCAGCAGCAAGTCATCAAGTCACCATAGCCACAGGCATCACTCAAGGTATCTGAATGGCAGCAGCAGTAGCAGCAGCAGCAGTAGCAGCAGCAGCGAGTCATCAAGTCACCACAGTCATAAGCATCATTCAGGACATCTGGAAGATGGCAGCAGCAGCAGATATTCCAAAATATGGGTAACTTTGCCAGTAAATTGACTGATGCTGCTAATGTTTGTTAATCTTGCTCCTGATGGAGCATAATCCTGAAATGCTCCTGATGGAGCATAATCCTGAAATTATGAATGAACACGGTAAATTTTAGCAACATAATATCCCAATATTTATTCTGCAAGCACACCTGCAAGCACTTGCTCAGATGTCTAGTTCAGACCACCTCAAATATGTGAAACTTTTGCTATAGGCATGGAACCAGTTTTTTGCTAACTTATTGCTTTCTGTGAGTATATATTGCATGTTTCTGTCTTAATTTTGCAGTAGGAACATGTTTTATATAAACTACTTCAAATCTTGCGTTATGCGCTTGTGACTAAGCATATAGAACTACATATGAATAATTAGTCAAATCCTTACTTAATTCCCAGTGCTCAGATTTCAATGTAATTACAGCATTTCTTTTCTTCTAAGACTTTTCATCTTCTTGTGTTGTTTTTTTTTTTTTCAAAGGAAGATGATGAGATCTATATGTATCGCTTTAAATCAGCGGATAGACAAGAGGTGAGATTTTCTTTCCACAGTAAATTAAGTATGGAGTTTGTTGTGAGTCAAATGGAAACCTTAAAGGCAACTTACTGTCTTTCTTGAGGAAAATTACAGTACTGATAACATTTAGAACACCAAATCAACTGTGGTGGTTCTTCTAAGCTGCATAAAGACAAAGAGCTGTGTTCTCCTTTATGCTCTCCACATGATGCAATTTATGGCTCTGCAAACTAGATGCAAAGTTCTATCAAAGCAATACAAGGGACTGGGGATGCCCACTTTGGAGGAGCAAAGATTCTACCATCAGAGCTTGGGTCATTCAACTGGCTTTGATCATTTTGTTTCTTGGGCTGGAATCACTGGGATAGTGGTGTTGAAAAACACAGGAGGATACCATATTTTAGGGTACTTCAGTATAGCAGAAGTTTCTTCCTAGGGTGTGGGCCAACCAGGAGCAGTATGCTTGATATTAGTGTTTCTCAGAAAGTAGGGAAGTTCAGCTGTGTGTCCATTCAGTTGGTCCATTCAGTGTGTCTTCCAGTTGATTAGGCCCTTCCATAAGCAAAATGAATCAGTTCTAGTCTTTCATGTTGAATACAGAGGCTGGTTCAATTTGACTCCCTCTGGTCATCATTTTTTGACACAGGGAATTCTCATCTAGACACTTTCCTTATATGTCTCTTCTGAGGGGTGAGATATATTTGGGTAAAGAAGATTTTTCAGAGTTAGATCACATGTACTAAGCAGGACAAAGCATATTCCAAGTCATTGAGCTGCTCAGGGTTGGAACGCAAGTTTACCAACACCAAGTGCCAGGACAGAGAGTATTCTGCAGCACTGCCTTGTGCAATTTGTACAAACATGCTTTTAAATTACCCTCTACAGCATGATGTGTTTTCTTCTTGCAGTTCCCAAAAATGAAACTCCCAGCTGAACAATTTAGCAGCAAGTATGCCTCTACCAGATCCAGTCATGCATCATCTCGAGCTGCTTCCCAGGTTAGTTACATCATTTCTAGGGGATTTTGTCAGCTTGGAAGAATGGCAGAGGGGCCTTGTGCTTGCAGTAATCGTACAGCTAGGATAATGCAAAGAGAGACATAACAACCTCTCAAGTCTCACCTATCAGTTAAGAGTGAGACACACATCTTAGTTCCCATGTGCACTTTCCTCAGCAATGAGGTGAGAATCCTTCTTACTGGCACCACAATCCTTCCCTCGTGGTACTCCTAGCCAACAGAAGCTGCAGAAACTGATCCTGTGACCTCTGCAACAAGGAGGGAAGTTGAGGTGCTGCGTTGCCAGTGCAAGGATGGTGGCGGAGGCTGAGGCTAAGAAGAGCCTCAGTGGAAGACATGCTCCAGAAGCGACATGTAGCACTTTGGCTCCTCAGCACCACTCAGCCTGATGCATGCAGGCTTCCTCACTGGGAAAAGTGATGAAGTCTTAACAATGGAGTGAAGGAATTACAGGTCACAGCATGGTCTCAAGGGGGGAGGTTCTTGATGATGAAGGCTTTGTCCTGGAGGATTATATTTTGTGCTAGGGTGCTGCACAAACACAATAGCTGCCCGCCCCACTGAACTCACAGCTGAAGTGGGAGATGAAAGCCAACAGACCAGGCAGACAGGCAAAAAGCTGAGAGATGTTATTGTTGGGAGGATGAGTGATGAGTACAACTGTCAGCCGATGTTGTTAGTCAAATTGAACTACTTTCTTTCACAGGTGAATATATGAAGCCCAAACCATATAGTCATTACTGTAATCTAATAATATGAATATTTCCACAGCAAGAACTGTAGCTTGGGAAATGGCAAAAATTTTAGCTCATATAGAATGAGCCATGCATGTTAAAGACATATGTGTTATAGGCATGTATTTATGCGTGGTACATACACTGGTGCATATTTACAATTCAGTTGCTTATTTTTCGTTTAGCCGTCTAGATCTTGCATCTAAAATGTTAACTCTTTTATAATTCTGTTCTTTGCATACTTTCTCTCCCTTCTTCTTAGCCTAAGTTTTTGGGAGATGTTAAAACACCAGTATTAGCTGTTTTTCTTCATGGCATTCATAATGGTGAAAAGATAGGAGGCCTTCAGCTTGTGGTGTATACTGATATTGACTCCGTCAGGCCCAGAATGCAGCTATTTGTGTCAAACCTCACAGATTCAAGCAAGTGGAAACTCTGTGCCGATGCTTCAGTCCTCAATGCTCACAAGGCAGTGGTAAGACTCAAAAATAGTTATATACAGCTGTATGCATCATAGAAAAAACATGTTCCATGCATTTAAAAATGGATCGTTTCTCTCTCCATTATAGGCTTATCTGAAATGGGGCCGGAATTGCCAGGACTACAAGATTTCAACTGAGCTGGTAACTGGGCGGTTTGCTGCCCACCCTGCTGCACAAGTAAAAGTGGAGTGGCCTAAAGTTCCTTCAAGTGTCAGATCCATAGCAGAATGGTGAGGTTTTAGTCTTTAATGACACTCATCTGTTGTATCAGTCAGCTGGGAAAAATCAGCATCCACTCATGAGGATTAAAGTGAATGGTTAAATTACTGGCTATTATTTTATTCTTTGATCTGCCTGAATACTGCACTTGGACATAAAAGCTGAGTGGGAGATCATAGCCATGCTACTGTAATGTACACTAATCTTTATTTTGGGCATAATTGCTGAAAACTGAAGAACAGATCCTTCCTTTCATTGAAGATTTAATAAGGAAAGCAGAATAGTCATGGGGACCTCATCAGTTACCCTGAAGACTCCCTATGCTACTTACAGATGTGAGGCAATCTGGTTGGGATGTGTGCTGGTTTTTGCTTCTCTGTTTCACCAGATCTTTCTGATCTGAATTTTTGAAGGTTTTACAAGTTTGTTCCTGGGGCTGCGTTTATGTTGGGCTTCTCTGAAAAAGCAGACAAGAATCCTTCTCGACAAGCCAGGGTGATCGTGGCTCTAACTTCTCCAAGGACGTGTGATGTTGTTGTCAAACTTCCTGATGTAATTGCAAAATATTATCACTTTCCTATTTTTTCCTATTAGAAAAGTGACACTTGCATTTTTATTACAGTGGATCAGTTCTAAGAAAAAAAAATTAAGTAAGCATCAGGTTGGGTGCAAATGATTAAAACAACTTTTGGTTATTTTCAACCTTTTAATATTACATCCAAGAATATTTACAGAATTATTTTGCTCATGGAAAAGGGAGAGTGTTGTGGGTACTTATAATGACATGTTTCCATCTGTAGTACCTCCGTAAGTGTTCACCTAACCACCTCTGAAGTGTCACCTCTGAATAATTCTTTCCCTAATAATATCTGACTGACAACCCACACTATGAGAGAAAACTGTAAGCAGAAGCAAAAGAACTCATGGTCAGATGAGTTGTGTTCACACAGTCTTTGTCAGCCAAAATAGAAGAAATTGAAATAAAATTCCAAGTAGGAGAAAAAGCTGATCTCAGCAGTTTGCTGAATATGAATTGTGAATACCTGGCACAATTCTGAGTGTGGTTTTGAATTCTTTTTCAGATAATCCTCTACGAAAAAGCCATGAGGCTTCCCCTGCCACTCCCTGTAGGTCCGAAGATACCAGCTTCAGAGCTGCAGCCTCCCATATGGGATGTCTTTGCTAATGCCCCCTCTGCAGTGCTGGAGAATTTGAAAGGTCAGGGTTTAATTGGTTTCAGAAGCATGTCATCCTCTGTCTCCTGAATGACTTGAGCATCTTCGGAATTTTTCTGGGATTATTTGTCTCCAGTTAATTAGGACATATGATATAATAATGTGAGGGTGGTTCAATTGGGAGAGAATATTATGCATAGAGCACAGAAATCATAAACATTTCAGGGACCAAGGTACAATAAACTTTCTGGAACTATTTTCTGACAGAGGAGTATATTTTCCATGCTTTTTTTAGAATTTATGGGTGCTTAATAGCCAAAAGCCCCTGTAGTCGATGCAAAAATATCACATAGTGGAAAAAAATATAAAGCTAAAATAATATAGCACTAAAAATAAAATATTTCATTTAATGACTTTATGGAAAAGCAAATATTCACTGGCATTTTATTTAACCAGCTCGCTGCTCAGTTTCCTACAACAAGATAACAACCTTTAACGAAGTTCAGTTTAACTACACAATGCCAGCAAACTGCTACCACATCTTGGCTCAGGATTGCAGCGCTGACCTGAAGTTCCTAGTGATGATGAGGAATGTTGAAGAAGCTGTGGACTTGAAAGCAATTAACATCAAGCTTGGCAGTCAGTAAGTAACTCCTGCCAGATGCTGGGAGCATGAGGGACTATGTTGTCCATACTTAACATCAGAGGAGCTTAGATCTGAGCTTTACGGTTATGGTTAACAGCCCATGGGATTTCAACATCTCCCTTATTCACTTTCCATGTGATGCTGATGATGTTATCCTGCATCTTATGTGACAGGAATACCCCGATGTAATTTAAGTAGTTGAAATGAGGTTATACTGTGACCAGTGATACTCAGTGGGCAGGAAAATGTCTTTGTCATTGTAAGCATGTGAATATCATACAAACAGGGTATGAACACTCTTCTTGTTAACAGTGAAATTGATATGCGCCCTGTGAGAGGACAAGTGAAACTGCTGGTAGATGGGGTTGAAAGCCCCACGACAAATGTTTCATATGCATCTGCTGGTAAGTGAAGCAGCACCTGTTGTTTCATTTTCACGTGTTTTAGGAAAAAGAGAAAAAAGTACAGGAGGACTTTGTTTCATTTTGTGCTATGTAGTCAGTGACTATATACAGTGCAGGTATTTCCTGTAGAGCTGTAGTATTTGAACTAGGCTAAATCTTACTGTGTTAGCAACTGGCAGTGCTGAGCTCTGTCCTATTTCTTAAGTACTAGGGAAGTTATAATTGTGGTACATGACAACATGACAGTTGCTTTCTTTTTTTCTTGAAGAAGCTAAGTTGGGTCTGTTTTGGATTTGGTTTTGCTTCGTTTAATATTGCTTTCTTCCAGGTGCTCCTCTGTGGATCTACAGTGAAAATCAATGGCTTGTACTTGTTGCCCCAGCCTATGGCATTGACAAATTGTACTTTGATGGATACACATTCAAGGTATCTTTCTACCTATTCATAAGCTTGTGTGTTGAGAAATTTCCATAGATTCCCTTAAATCTGTATGTATGAGTGCAAGAGTGTACAGTGGCAAAGCCAAATATGTGCAGGGCCCAAAAAAAGACCCAAAGGGAAGATAACACTACAGGTCTGCACAGTCCTGTGCTTTATTTCTGAGCAGAAGTAAGAATCTTTCACCAACAAAAATACCTTATTCTTGCAGTACAGGTGTGTGTTGGGAAATGGGTGTGTGAGTGCACATACACTGAGTCAGCATTGCATTTGCAATAAAGATGAGTTTCAGCCCCTGTCCACTGTTCTTACAGCTGTTTAGATCTTCAGATCAGCAAAAATGAAGCCCTTCTTTAAGACGAATGAATGCTTTAAAGGCTGCACTAAAAACAATGTGAAAATGGAATGTAAGAAATCAGTAAACCATACTAGATCTATCGCCTGTACTATGAAAACATCCATCAAGCAAAAGCTTCAGCCTATTAATAGTCTAGATTATTAATAACTTAACACACCAGAATGGCACAGTAGGTTTTAAAGGCTGGAGCAGTTAAAGACACTGCAGCACCACAGGGCTTTGGCATCTGACAGTCAGATCTTTTGGATTCTTACCAAAGAGATTTTAAATGTTCGTTTATTTGCTTATACTGGAAGAGACCTGATAGCAAAAATCTGCTCCATAGGTGTTACTTTTTTCTAACTTGAAATGGTTCTTACTATTTTTCTCACAGATTCAAGTTGCTTTATGGATGGCAGGGAAAACATGTGGGATATGTGGAAAATATGATGCAGAATGTGAAGAAGAATATCGGATGCCCAATGGATATCTAGCTAAAGACGCAGTGAGCTTTGCACATTCTTGGATTTTGGAGGAAAAGCCGTGTACAGGAGGTATGCAAGCTCTAATAAATTTAATATAATATTTTTACAGTTGTTTAGAAAATGCAGAATCTCTTTATAAAATATCAAATCTGTAAACATTTTGGAAATAAAAAACTTTTTATAACAATTCATTATTGACTAATATATTAAGTATTAAAATTTCTTGCTAGTTTAGAAAGAAGTAAGAAATCTCAAGTTAAATAAATGAGGCAAAATACACCAGTCAGCTGACATCTTTGTTTCAGTTTTGAAGTATTTTAGAAGATCACGAAAAGAAATATAAGAGGATAAACTCCCATGGAATGCTTTGATTTAGGCATAACAGCGTTTTCCAGACATCAGTTTCCAGCATTTGACTCATCAAAAAGTCAGATGGAGATTAGTAATGATTACCATGTCTGACCACCTGATTTTTGGACTAGTGCAACCTGTCAAGCAAAGCATTCAAGTGCATGAGCAGCTCCAGGGAGTTACTTACATTGCTGAAATAAAAAAGCTGTCTTTTAAGTGTTTCAGTAGATTAGGATCTTATGGTGTGCTGATACTGTCAGCTGAGGTTCTGATGCAACAGCATTCCATAGTGCTGCAAGGAGAACCAGCATGTTCTGTTTGTGAAGACTTGTCCTGGTCAGAAGGATTTCCTTGATCCCTGGAGATGGCTTTTATATGTTTAGCTGTGCATTAACTCTTACCCTTCTATGTCTTTGTCACTTATACTGGGCATAAAACTTGCTATAGATGGCTACGGAATCCACATGCAAGTACACAGTAACAATACCATGGTTGGTAGTGACCACATACTGTGTTTCCTTTTAACATATGACAAAAATGGATGGAATTTTAGAGACTAAAGCTTATAATCAGGAATAAATTGTGGTCAATTTAGTTTCACACACACACGTCACTGCTTGTCTTGGGAATCCAAAATGAGCTCAGTATTACTGGCTGGGAGCAATGACTTTTGATCTCTCTCAGCAGCAATTCTGTGTCTGAATGACAGCAGTAATAGTGTAATTCTTTAGTGATTACTTTTATTTGGTCAGAAATCCTTTATTTCCACTGCTGAGTACTCAATATTCTCAAACTCTTTTGCAGCTATTCAGTAAGCCAGTTTACTTTGAAATATGTTTATTATAAAGTACATTAGACTTCGTTTCTACATGCTAATCTAGAACTAAACCAGTTGCATTTGAAATTAACTTTACGTAGCTTTTTAAATCAGCTAATTCAATAGGGAGCTACAAAAAGTTAATGTCAAATGCAACTGATTTATTTCTAGATTAGCATGTAGGAACGAAGTCCAATGTATTTTATAATAAACATTTTCCAAAGTCAGCTACGCTGCTTCACTTCTGATCAAAATACAGTTTTCACAGAGGCAAGTTGTTTGCAAATCACCAGCTTTGGCAAATGGGTCCTTCTGGGGAGTTCTGAAGATTTTGAATGTAAGCACATAAACTATCACCAATGATTGTGTTACAGTCTGCAAACTGCGGCGCTCATTTGTGAAGCTTGAGAAGACCGTTCAGCTTGCGGGTGTAGAGTCCAAATGCTATTCTACAGAGCCTGTGCTGCGCTGTATGAAAGGATGCTCTGCCACTAAGACTACTCCTGTCACTGTTGGTTTCCACTGTCTCCCAGCAGGTAAATCAACAGAAATCCTACTGAATAGGAGCTGCAGAAAATACTTAATAGATTGTGCCTTGGCTCAGTTATTGCTCTGTAAATGTATGAATAATCTAATACATTCACAGCTAGAGACTTACTGCAATATTGACTGAAGACCTTTCCTGTTTTCATTAATATGTAAAGCTTCATTTAGTGAGAGAGGTGGCTTTTTGTTGTAATTTTACAGTGGTTTTCATTATACCAAAATTTAAAATACAAACTGAACTCCCCTTCACGGTGCTTTGAGCTACCAAGGTAAGGTCAGTGTAACAGTACAGCTGTGTGTTACAGCCTGTGATGATTCAGCCATATCTGATCATGTGCAGCACCCTGAAGCAGGGATCCTCATTGTCTTACAGCCTGTGAGGATTCAGCCACATCTGATCATGTGCAGCACCCTGTAACAGGGATCCTCACCTTGTATATTTTTATATATCACACTTCGGGTGTGATCCTATTTCACTGAACTGATTTAGGCAATAGAAAGGCAGGTGTGGACAAGATTCCTGCATACAGGTACAGCGATATAGGAGGATGTCCTTTTTATAGGTATGCAGTAGATTATAAGAGATTAGATAAGGTAGATACAGATTATATAGATGATAGGTTCGTGCCTGTGTCCCAGGTTTCCTTTAAGACCATAATATCCTTCCCTAAATGTATGATTAATAAAATTCTGCATGGAAGTAGTAGTTTTAAAGGTAGAACTGGCTTATTAATTAAGTGGGTTTCCTGGATCATCGCTGTGTGACTTCTTAAACAAATATAAATATGTGAGCCAGCGAGGAGAAGCCAAGCTGCTGTAATTAATGACTAGGGTATGGTAAATACTGTACTTTGCAAAACGACTTCTGAGGTAAACTGCCCATTTGTATTTCTTGTTGCCCATCAGATTCTGCTACCAGTCTGACAGACAAACAGGCGAAGTTCGACCAGAAGTCAGAAGATATTCAGGACGCTATTGATGCACACATAGCATGTTCTTGTGAGAACGAAGACTGCAGTGCATGAAGCTGTACATTGCAACACAGGAAAAAACAGAAACACTTTAGTATTTTTATTGTGTGGTGTAAGAAAACTCATCCTAAGGAAAATAGAGATAACTAAATTAAGTGTTAAGGATATGTGGAATCTTCCCAAGTAATTTAAAGTATTAAACTTTATTATTGTAGAAACTGTTATGATTTCCTATAAATACCTGATTTGGTAATAAATCCATGCATGGACAAATGATGAAGGCTTCCTTATTTCGCTGGTTATGGAAGCAGAGTTCTGTATTGCTTCTCTTCATCCCCAGTTTCATTGACTTTTAGTCTGTGACTGTCTTCTGTGCACCACGCATGTGTCTGTGCCAGGCCCCATCACAGATATGGGTTGGGTAGCTGCCATAGCAGGTTGCTGCTTGTGTCTCCCAGTGCTTGCCTCCCTGGTGCTAGGATCCTGTGCACTCAGAGCAGCAACTTCTCACTTCTGTGTGGTGCAGCAGCCACACAGCTGTGGTACTCTGCAATAACTACATGTGTGCCACTGCTGCCAGTGGGAACAAGATCAGGGACTAAGCCTGAATGTCATGCCACTGAACAAGGCTGCTCTAAGAGTTAAGAAGATATTATGCTTCTGATGCACCACATGCAGAAGCTAGTGCAAATTAGGGGACTTTGGACAGGACATGGTGGAGATACCCAAATATACCACCTGCCAAAGGGTCCAAAGCAGAGCCAGACCTTTGTGTTTTAGGTGAGACGCCCCAGCCCCTGTGCCCAGCACAAGCCATTGCTGCATCCACCATCAGCCTCCTACCTACCCGCTGCAGGGCTCTACAGGTACTGGTGAGGGACATGCTCATCTGCTGTAAGTGCTGGAGCCCAAAGGACTCCAGTGGATTTGTGAAAGTGTTTTCTGCTTCCTTAAGTCACCATTTTTGCACAATTTTCAATAGAAATGGTATTGTATTTTCTTAAGTTTATCTGCCTTAATTCATCCTCATTCTTCTAATTAATACACATCCAGTCCAGACATTTTAGTTACTGACTGGACACACATTCATTTCCTATATTGAAGTCTGTTAATGTAAAGCAGAACGTGATCCTACCGAATAGGTAAAAGTGGAGCTCTTCAGTATATTACTGGGGAAAAGAAAAGAAAGAAAAAATTGAAGCAAGTTATTTGATTCTTAAAACCAGTAGAAACCAATGAAGAAAAGTGGCACTTACCTATGACCATGTGGGGTGAAAAGGTAATCACTGGCTAGTTCTTGAAAACACTTGAGAACATTCTGTAAAAATTGTGTCATTCTGATTTCCCCAGCACCTTTTGTACCTTCAATGGATGTGAGTTTCATTGTTTGGTTGTGAGTTTTATAGTTTGGAAGTTAGTGTCCTTTGTACCAAAAGAAGTAGTTTTGAGAGACAGGCATAAATATACATTGACATACAGTTTAAATGCTGTCATGGTGCCTTGCACTGCAACGTGATGGGGAGCTAAAGGCAGGCAGTGTTTGGGCCCTACCTGGCACCAGTATAGCAATGAGTTGGTGGGTTTGCTGGTTGCCTGGAAGTCACAGTGATGGGGTACAGGCCAGTGGTGGGAAGTACAGTGCAGTGATGGGAAGTCACATAGAGCACAGACATTCCAGGTAACCCCTGAGGCTTAATCCAGAGGAAGACAGGGCTTTGCATGACCCCCGGGGAATGGGCTCTAGGGGACTCTGGCATGACCTCCCAGCTCCAGTGGGGCCAGCCCACACTGCTCCCCTCTTCCCAGCCTGCCGAGGCTGGAGCACAGTTTTGGGTATCTTCCTCCCCCTGTGCTCAGGTGTGAGGGGTGCAATGAGCTTGGCAGGAGACCTGTGGGTGAGCATCGCCCAGCCACCATGGCAGTCAGCACACCCATGGGGCAGTGGGGGAACACAGACTGAGGGTGTCCACCTTGCAAAGGGCTGTGGGGAGGCCCCAGCCAGCCTCTGCCCCTCTCCTCCACTGCCATTGCACAAAGAGCTGAGTACAGGAAATGCTGTCCAGGGCAGCTCCTGGGCACAGCAAAGTGGTTCATCACCCTCACAATTTTCTTAGGATTTCCTTTTTTTTTCTTTCTTAATTCAGGCTATATCCTTTGGAGAAATGTGAAAGGGCTATGAGTGTGTGGGCAGACAGCCTGGGTGCTGAAGTTGTTATCGATGTTCAAAATGTTTTAATCATAGAATCATAGAATAGTTAGGATTGGAAAGGACCTCAAGATCATCTAGTTCCAACCCCCCTGCCATGGGCGGAGACACCTCACACTAAACCATATCACCCAAGGCTTCATCCAACCTGGTCTTGAGCACTGCCAAGGATGGAGCATTCACTACCTCCCTGGGCAACCCATTCCAGTACCTCACCACCCTTACAGTAAAGATTTTCTTCCTTATATCCAGTCTAAACCTCTGCTGTTTAAGTTTCAACCTGTTACCCCTTGTCCTATCACTACAGTCCCTAATGAATAGTCCCTCCCCAGCATCCCTGTAGGCCCCCTTCAGATACTGGAAGGCTGCTATGAGGTCTCCACGCACCCTTCTCTTCTCCAGGCTGAACAGACCCAACTTTCTCAGCCTGTCTTCATATGGGAGGTGCTCCAGTCCCCTGATCAACCTCGTGGCCCTCCTCTGGACTTGTTCTAACAGTTCCATGTCCTTTTTATGTTGAGGACACCAGAACTGCACACAAGACTCCAAGTGAGGTCTCATGAGAGCAGAGTAGAGGGGCAGGATCACCTCCTTCAACCTGCTGGTCACGCTCCTTTTGATGCAGCCCAGGATACGGTTGGCTTTCTGGGCTGTGAGTGCACACTGCAGCCGGCTCATGTTCATTTTCTCATTGACTAACACCCCCAAGTCCTTCTCCACAGGACTACCATGAATTTCCATTTTGCCCAACCTGTAGTTGTGCCTGGGATTGCTCCGACCCAGGTGTAGGACCTTGCACTTGGCATGGTTAAACTTCATGTGGTTGGCATCAGCCCACCTCACAAGTGTGTCAAGGTCCCTCTGAATGGCATTCCTTCCCTCTAGCGTATCAACAGACCCACACAGCTTGGTGTCATCGGCAAACTTGCTGAGGGCACACTCAATTCCATTGTCCATGTCAGCAACAAAAATATTAAACAAGACCGGTCCCAACACCGATCCCTGAGGGACACCACTTGTTACTGATCTCCAGCCAGACACTGAGCCATTGACCACAGCTCTCTGAGTTTTCATAGAACTTGACTTTCAGTTCTATGAAGAAACCCCCAGAGGTGAAGACCTCACCAACAGGTTTTGGCCTACACCTGGAGGCATAGATGATGCCATGCCATGGCAGCAGCATGGCCAGGGATAAAATGTTTGTTGCCCAGAATGTGGGATGAGGTGGGATGGGGGTGAGACTCCACAAGCCCTGGGCTGGAGGATGTGGGGATTCTGGGAAGAGCCTGCCCTTGCAGCCAGGCACAGCCTGTACAGTCCCCTTGGAGGACCCTTATTTCATGCACACTTCTCAGTGTCACTGTTGTGGTGTTTCAGTGGTAGAGTGTTATAATTTCGAGACACTGAATACAAGCATTGTTGCATTAAATCTGCCATCACAGCAGATCACATCAAGCTCTTCTGCTTGTGTTGCCCCAGACCTCAAGTCCTCGCTGCCTGCAAGGTGGGTTTTTGTTTACAATAAAACCTGCAGATGCTCATAGTTACACCATAATACATTAGCTTTTGAGCCTTAATTACCAGTCACCACTAGCTATGTGCTCACATCCTTTAGCTACATTTACCATATACTAAATCTGCAAAGACATGACACAATTCATTAATGAATAGCTTGACTTCTAACATGGGCCATCAGCTTTACATGAGAAGGGGCTAAACCAAGTGGGGCCAGATTATAGTGCTGGTAAAAACATGGTGAAGTATTTGCCATGCTTGAAAATTATTTTTTCTACCCTATAGATGTAATCTTTGTTCTGGAACCAAACCCACAGTCTGTCAGACATAAATTATACCCTAACTGCCAGTCATTAAAGCCCCCATCAGCTAAAGAGCATTGTGAAAACTAAGCTGCCTTGGATAGCAGCCACTGATGTGCTGATGAGAACCTGCATTCAAGTCCCTTCCCACAGTGACCTGGGCAGCAGCTTCAGTTCTCCACCCACAGAGGAAAAGGTTGGTGAGCAATGTGAACCCCTCAGTCCTGAAGCTGCCGGAACCCTTGTCCTGCAGGTTCCTGATGGGAATGGTCCAGGAGGCTCTGGCTGAGCCCATCTCCATGCATCTGC
Organism: Melopsittacus undulatus; assembly: GCF_012275295.1. Taxonomy (NCBI): domain Eukaryota; kingdom Metazoa; phylum Chordata; class Aves; order Psittaciformes; family Psittaculidae; genus Melopsittacus; species Melopsittacus undulatus. Next base: position 24,406,922 of record NC_047532.1, on the reverse strand, counting down.
TGTAAGAGATACAGAGACTAGACCAAACCCCAGCACCAGGAGCAGCCTGAGGGACCTGTGGGTCTGCTCCAAAGGGACAGGGTAAAGGCCTACCGATGGGAGAGGGGAGCTCCACAATGGGGTGAAGATGCTGCCCCTTGCTGTGTGATGTGAAATGAGTTTGGGTGAGCTGCACTTTGTGCACCTTTGTAAACCAAGAGGCTTGTGTCTGTAAGGCCCATTCAGCCTCACCTGTTTCACCTCGCATGGCTAATCCCAATTGTGAAAGGGGCTGATGCCTTAGCCCTGTAAGAGAAGGCAGGTGAAGGAAGCATGAGCTTCAGTGGTTTAGCCATGGCCTTGTGACAATGACGGGAGGTTTGTGTTACAGGGTGAGGCCACTGTCCCCTGAGAGCAGCACTGTGGTGACAGCCTGCCCTGCTTGCAGCAGTGGGTCTGTCCCGGTGTCACAGGAGGGCTGCCTGGGCATTTTGCACAATCCTGCTGGGGATATCAGTTAGATAAGCTGTGTGCCTTACGGTCAGGTCAGGGTAACCTGGGCAAAGTCAGCACCGACTGCAATAGCACTGGCTGCTTCCAGTGAATAAGGATAATCAGTAGTTTTTCTTGCATAAATATTTTGACTTTAACCATACCTCAATACTTTCAAGCACTTGTTTCTAAAGGTATTTTCAGTGCATTCAGTTGGTGAAGTAAGAACAAAAGTGCCTGTGATGGTTTTGGCTCATAAAAACAGCTGGCACCTTGTCCCCGACCCCCTCTCCCTCAAAGGGCTTGAGTGGTTGATAAAAAGTTGATAACTCGACAAAATTCACTGTGCCTGTTAATAATTCTTCTATAAAAGCCACACATTTTCTTCTGCAGTCTTCAGTTGCTTTTAGCATGAAGGCACTCATCCTGGCCCTGGTGCTCACCCTCGTGGGTAAGTTGAAGCTTTCCCAGCACTGATGATGGCCACTGCAATCCTGAGCAAACTGCATCTCCTCGGGGCCTTTTAGAGAGATTTACAGCTAAATTTGCTGAGGCCCTTTTATGACTTTACTGCAACCTATTAGATTTCTGTGCCTAAGATTAACAGCAGAGGAAAAACCAAGCAAGGAGCAGCCAGTGAGTGAGGCTGCCATGGGTTTTGTGTCCCCGGGGTGTGGGGTGCACCTCGGGAGCCCGTTACTGGTTGTTTGCCAACCACTAGCATACTGAGTAAATGAATCATAAATTAAAGGATCCACAGAGATGGGGTTTTTTTCTCATGCATCCTTCTCTTTCCTCCCACACAGGGGCCCAGAAGCAGGACCTTGGTAAGTGCGCTCCCACCACCAGTGAGCAGCTCCCACTCTGCCCTCCCCTGCGGCCATGCTTTGCCCACTGCTCTCATCTATTTTTTGGCAGTAGCAGCCTCACCCTTCTTTGCTGGGATGGTTCTTGCAACTTACATCACAACAGCCATAGCAAAGGACATGTTTCTGTTATATCTTTTGGTTTTGAATAGGGCCCATTTTTCATACTGGCAAGACTTACCTGTATAGCTATGAGAGCTTCATCCTGCACGGGCTGCCCAACAGAGGTATGGCAATGGCTGGAGTGAAGCTGACCTGCAGGGTGGAGATCAGCCATGTGTCTCACAGAGACCACCTTCTCCAGGTAAACCACCATGGATGGGGAAACCCACCCTCCCACCTGCATCAGGTGGTGGTTCTTACCTCCGGGCTGGTAAAATAAACAACAAAGGATGCAGAGCTCACATGAAAGCTTAGGGCCCTGCCCAGTGCCAAGATGACCCCATAAGCTGAATGTCAGACCAAGCAGCTTTGCCCAGGCAGTTATGATATCCCCAGCACAAGGAGAGGTGTGGGCATGGGCACTGAGCTTCGTACCCATACCCCTGACTCATGCTGGGGGAGAGCTGAGGGCATCACTGAAGTGTCTACAGGTGCAGCCAAACTGCTTTTGGTCACTGGTAGTGACCTACAGACAGTACCACAGGCTTCCTTGCAGTACCCACTTCTGGGGGGGGGGGGGGGGGGGGGGGGAGGGAGGGGGCTGGAAGCCAGAGCTGCTCCAGCTCTGCAGCCATCAGCACTTTTCCTTGACAAAACCTGTCTTAGGTTCATCTCTATATGGAGCTACAGCAGGCAGCGGCTTTGAAGAAATGTCCTTAATATACAGTATATACATTAATATAATTTAATTAAGGCAATATGAAGCTTGAGTATGAAAATGAGAATTCATGCTTGAAATACACATGTTTTTCAACCTGGTCTATAGCCTGAGAAAAGCTCGGTGCTGGAATTCAGATATCACATGAGGAAGTCTCATCTGTCTCCATTATCTTCCTTTTGATATTCTTCACATAGGCATTAAATCAAATGTGAAGGATTGTAAGGGTAATGCTTGTGTCTGGCATAATGAAATCAGATCTGGAAGCACTGTTACTCATCAAAAAGATTAAACCAAACAGTTTAAAATACTAGCACAGAATGAAAGGCAACAGAAAAAGGGATCCAGAAGACACCACATGAGGAGAAAGCTGTAAGGGGTGCCCTTAGCATTTATCCTTGGAGTTTACTCAATCTATATTCCTTGTATATATTACTGAAACAGCTTGAAGGAATACTTATTATCACACTTTACACACTGCTGCAATTGCAGGCTCCATGTACCTTGCTAGAGTTGCTATAACTTTAGCAATTGCAGACAATAGTCTTGAGTAGGATTTAATTTGAGAAAGGTGTCAAGAGGCAAGACACCCTTGCAGCACTGACTATAAATGCCTAGAATAAATCAGAGCACTAAATCTACACCATTTCCCTCTGTGCAGGAACATGTACTTTTATATACATGTGACAGGTGATGGGTGATGTGTGTGTATGTGACTAGATATGTATGTGACTAGATATGTACGTGCATGCAGGCATGTGTTTCCCACTAGGTAGCAGTCAAGGACTTGTGTGCAAGCTTTTACAGCTTGGTAAGCTTAAAAGGATGACAGCTGCATCCAAAGAGACAGCTCCCACTGGCCCATCTCCCATGCGAGATCTGCTGTCAACTCTGCTTCTTCATCCACTGTGCCACAGCTCTGGAGCTCTAGGACACACTAGACCTAAAGCAGCAACCAAAATAGTCCCCACACGTTTAAGTAAGCAGCTTGAGCAATGGCTTGGCTGCCTTGCAGACTGAAGGGAGATCTCACTGGACATGTGGGGAAAATGGGTGAGTATCCTTTCCATACAGACTGCTGGCAGCTGGTGGTTCACTCACCCAGCAAGCTTCACCAGACTTGCTGAAGTGCTGAATGCTGTTTGCATAATCCTGCTTTTCTGGCAGATATCCTTCATGAAAACTGTGGTTTCAAGGAAACTTCCTATGCCCAGCACAGGAGTCTGAGGAGGAAAACATTTCCTGTGGTACTGGACAAGTGGTTCGTGCCTGGCTGTGGACTGAAAACGTGCAATTTCCCTGTTATTGCACTGTTTCAGACTGATGGTGAACAGGATAAATGTTTTCCTAATTTTGTTTACAGATTCAGTCACCGAAGCTGGAGGAATACAATGGCTTCTGGCCCACAGACTCCTTCACCCCGTCTTCAAGGCTCTCAGAGATCCTTGCTACATGCTTCAGCCAAGCCTTTAAGTTTGAATACACTGAAGGAAGGGTTGGAAGTATTTTTGCTCCTGAGGACTGTCCCATCCTGTGCACTAACCTAGTGAGAGGGATTCTGAACATGGTGCAGATAACCATCAAAAAGTCACAAAATGCGTATGAACTACAGGAGGTTTGTTTTCCATTCTAATTTTACTTTAATTCTCATTTTACTGTTAAATAGTAACTTGCCTGTACATACACCTCCCAGGCAATTTTCTTTAACCTATTTATTGGTGTTTCAAGTGGAAAGTTCATTGTGTTTAATCAATATTCACAGGCTGGGATTGAAGGCATCTGCCAAACCAGATACATTATCCAGGATGACAGCAAGAATAACCGTGCCATCATTTACAAAAGCAAGGACCTGACAGACTGCCAGGAGAAAGCAGTGAAGAACACGGGAATGTCATACATCCGCCCCTGCCCCACCTGCCCCCTGGTACGAGCAGTACACAGCTCTGCTCTCATGCCTGGGCATAAGCCACTGTTAAACACTCATGCATCATGATGCATGCTAGTATAGAGTTTGACTCATCTGTGATGTGTGAGTAGTTAACCCAAGACAGTTGACTACTGCCTGTTCATATTTCTGAGTGGGTCTCTTTGCACTTCTAGAAAATCAGAAACATGAAGGGCACGGTGATGTTCACCTACATGATGAAGTATGATGACAATGAGACATCGTTGACATCTGCTGCATCTCAGCAGGTGTACCAGATCTCTCCCTTCAATGAACGCAATGGGGCAACAGCTATGGAGGCAAGGTAAGCACTATGTGTATCTTTATGTTAGCTGTGATTATCAGAATCAGGAGATGCCTACAACATATTTAATGTTGATCTGTGAGTTAACAAGAAGCATCTGGCCTGTAGGCTGCAAAAAGCCAAGGCATCATACCTCCCTTGGAATGCTGAGCCAGGTCCCATGCCCTACTGCCTGGGGGGTTTGCTGGGCCACCTGAAACATTTACCCAACCTCCCAGAGACCTTAACAAACTCCAACGAAAGCTCTCACCAGTCCTATGACTGATAATCCTGAGCAAACAGAGAAGTCCACAATCCATTTGCAGTCAAAGCAATGGTCCTGCTGTGAGCCCCTCAGTCTGCTGCAACTGCTGTACATGTCCTCCATGCACACAACATAGTTAAAGGCTACTGATGAATTTCCTTCTTTCCCTTGAAGACAAGAACTGTCTTTGGTCAGCATTAAAAGGACTTCTCTCAGTGCACCAAAAATTCAGCTGCAAAACCAGGGGAGTCTTCGTTATCATTTCTCAGAAGAGCTACTCCAGATGCCAATTCCTCTAATAAGGATTAAAAATCCAGATTTACAGGTATTAGAGGCTTACTTTTCATGCTCTTTCATTATTTCTAAGGCTAACATGTCAGCACATCACTATTTTAGACATGGAACCTTCCAATTGTTTGTTTTTTCCACAGTTAACAGAAACACTGCGACAATTAGTTCAGAATAATGAGGAAGGAGCAACTACAGAAGCTTCAGCCAAATTCTTACAAATGATCCAGCTTTTTCGTATAGTGACCTTTAATCAAATTGAGTCTTTGTGGATGCTGTTTGGCAGCAACCCTTCCTACAGGTAACTGTATTGCCTTCAGACAGGATTTCCAATCATAGGCACACTGTGCAATGGAGATAATAAATCCTCTCTGTGGCAGGCACTGGTTCCTGAGCGCCATCTGTGCTGCTGGAACTACTGACACATTCAGATTCCTGAAGCAAAAAATTCACGATGAGAAGCTGAACATCTGGGAAGCAGCTGTTACACTCCCTCTTGCCTTCCATTTTGTTTCAATCAACAAGCAAACCCTAGAAATTGCCTCAGTGAGTACACATCATTCTTCCTATTTCCATCTTACTCCTTTTTAAAGGTAAATTCACAGGATTATAAGTGAAAGATGCAACATATTTCCATCTCAACTTGTAAAATGCAAGGTAGTAACAAAAATGGGGAATGCTGTAGAAAATGTTTCAAAACTCTTGTTGCCAAAATTTTTAATGGCTTTCATATTTTACATTAAAACCCTAAAATCCTAAAGAAGTTGCTATTGAGAAATATATATATATTTAATAGACAAACTCATAAAATCAGAGAATGGTTAAGGCTGGAAAAGACCTTGGGATCATCCAGCTCCAACCCCCTGCCATGGGCAGGGATGCCTCACACTAGACCATGCCGCCCAAGGCCCTCTCCAGCCTGGCCTTAAACACTGCCAGGGATGGAGCATTTACGAGCCCTTTGGGCAACCTGTGCCAGTGCCTCACCACCCTCACAGTCAAGAAAATCACGTCATGTAACCAAAATCTGAATACGTACGGTATAACTAAAGTGAGTCCATTTACTTATATTGTACCTAAATGACTAAAGTTTGATTTAACTTCTGAAAATGTTTAGGAAAAATCCAAAGAAATTCTATCTATTCTCCAATCATTTCGATGGCATGGTTCTGAGTTACCAGCTGGGCTTAAACCACGACAATTTCTCAAATGCAGTTTTCACTAAATACCACTCTAATTACTAGAGATATTAAAGACTACTACTTCTTTCTCCTGCAGACTTTTCTGACCTGTCCCCAAATCCAGAAACTGCCAATGCATCGAGTAATTGTTTACCTGGGATATGGTAGCATGGTAAATAAATACTGTGCTCAAACATCAGTTTGTCCAGATGAACTTCTTCGGGTAGGTGACTCTCATTTCTTATTCATAAGGGGTAAAGAAATTGTTAAAATTACTCTAATTTAGCTCTCACTATGCTGGCAATTAGGAAACTCGCTGTTTACAGTGAGATAACTCACCTCACTCTTAGCTGTGACTGCCTGCAAAATTGCAAAGACAAAATGAAACCCCAAGATGGTGCCTTTGAAAAGATCTGGTCTTAACAGTTCAGAATTTCAAATGTAAGTGGTAGAAGTCTGTGGGGACAATTGATATTAGAGAGTACCTGAAACTGAGTTTAAGTATGACAGATTCAGGAGTTGAGAAAAATAATTATGATTCTTACCTCTACTTTTAGATTAGGCAGAGTGTACTTTAAAAATTCATTAAAAAAGCAGTGTGAATATAAGCAAAGCTCTAGCTATGCCATAAGTTAGGGCTTCCAAAGAGGCCCTGCTACATAATTACATATCACTGTCAGAAATATTTAGGACATTGTCTTCAGACTATGCTGCTCTGGCTCCCTACTCAGAAGTACCACAGCACTGAGATGGCCTGTTGGTGTTTGATGTGTTGAAATCTCCCAAAAGAGTGAAACAAAGCCAAGCCACCAGAAGGGTAATTTGTCTGCTCAGGACAGCAAAGCTGTTTAAGTAAACTTGCTATCGCTATAGGAAGTGAAAAATACACAAGTGTAATCCTGCAGCTGCATAGACCCTGGAGGCTGCAGTCTGGCAGGGCCCATGGAGGTGCCACAGGGAACCACTGAACCCAGCAACAGCTTGGGGCTGCTCTTGAGCTGGGAACAGACTCTTTGGTGCAGGCATTCACCTACTATTGGCTCCCATGCTCAGGCTCAGGCAAAATTTAAAGTCAATTACAACACTGTGGAAGGAGAAGCCCAGGTTTGCTTGTATGTTCTGCATTTGGCATCCTGACAATGATCATAATGAGATTTTACTGGAAGAAAAACTTATTCTGGGCTTTGTATCAGTTGTAGTAGTTTCAATTGCTATGGCAATGCATATATTGTCATATTACAATAATATGCGCTATTACGAGGTCGTTACCCAGAAAGATTAACACAGTCTGCTCTGTTTGCAGCCACTCCACGACCTTGCTACAGAAGCCACCAGCAAAGGTGATGCCAAAGACATGGCATTGGCCCTGAAAGCCACCGGCAATGCAGGAGAGCCGGCCAGTATCAAACACATCCTGAAGTTTTTGCCAACATTCTCCCAGGCTGCAGCTTCATTACCAAACAGAATTCATGCTGATGCCGTATTGGCCTTGAGGAAAATTGCCAGAAAAGCTCCTGCAAAAGTAACTGAAATTATCACTTAAAAGAATATCTTATAGGGTATGATTTGCGTTGACTTAGTGATTCGGGAATAACAAAGCCATCAGGTTATTTTAGCAACTCTGGACAGATTTCTCAGCTGCCCACACTGCAGTTTCCTGGTATCCTCGCTAATATTCCAGGAAAGAGGTTGCTTTGGTCACTGTAACACCAGGCCCACTACTAATTGTTGTTTCTTCCAGCCCTGTTCACTGTGCACCCAACAATATCTTCATTTTCTGTGATATGTCTCATGCTCTAACCTCTAGGATTTGGTTCTCCACTCATTGCAGTTCACACATGCACAGTTCAGGAACCACTCATCAATGAGAAATTATAAGGTACTCACAAGCTGTATTTTCCTCCTCTAGGTAAGGGAGATCACTCTCCAGGTCTTTATGGACAACGCACTTGCTCCTAATGTCCGAATGGTGGCTTGTATTGTCCTCTTTGAAACTAAGCCTGCTCTTCCAACTGTAACAGCAATGGCCAGCTCGCTGCTGACGGAGACCAGTTTACAAGTAGCCAGTTTCACATATTCGCACATGAAGGCTTTGGCAGCAGGAAGGATCCCACAGCTCTATAGTCTGTAAGGAGAGGAAGAAATGCATTTCTCAGTAGCAAATGGTGATTCTTTTCTTGCAGTTTTCTAGGAATTTGGTCCCAGTCGACTAACTTCATATGATCTTAACTCTTTATTACTCAGATCTGCTTCTTGCAACATTGCCATCAAACTACTGAGTCCCAGACTTGACAGGCTGAGCTATCGCTACAGCAAGGTCATTCATGTTGGTGATTATTCCTGTGAGTACCAGGTGCCTTGTTCACTGCTTCAGCTAACACAGCCAAATGCCTCTTACTGTGTTCCATGGTTTTTATCTAAAATCTAATCACAACCTGTGAGCTTAATGTACTCTTGGGATAGAAAAAGCACAAGAGCCTCCTAACATAAAAAATCCCCTGAGGGTGTTCTACCACTCTCTGGGTGTCTGCTGCAGAAAGGGGTGCCTGCACATGGATTGAGGCCTCCTTCTTCAGTCACTGTGGTTGAGTTGACTCTGCCCTAGAACACAGTTCTCCTTTTGAGGTTGCAAACTAGAGGACCTGCGGGACTGAATTCTTGAAGTATTTGTGATCTACTACAGCATGTACCTGAGGTGGCTTATGTGCACCAGGCACCACAGAAACCCTAACCAAAACCTCTGCTGCTTTTTATTCCTGTCACAGCTAAATACCAGGCTGGTGCGATTTGGAGGATCTATCTCATGAACAGTCCCAACAGCATATTTCCATCTGATATAATCACAAAAGTAAGAGCATATTATGCAAATACTGCAACAGATATTATTGAGGTAAGTATTACATTAAAACAGCCAGCTAGATGCAAGCCAGCCACAGATAGTATTACTCGTTAAGCCATTTGGACTGTGATGTAGTGTTTAATTCCATCTCTGGCTGTGAGGGTGGATGTGAAAGACAATTTAGATAATGATTATGATTTTACTTAAGTTTCTTTTATTTGGGCTTCTTGACACATACATTCATCAATGAACACATTCAGTATAGGCATAAAAATCTAAGAGAGCAGAGGAGAGCTTACGCAGCAGGACACTCATCTGCCAACCTACAGTCACGTGGCATCTGGGGTATTTTGCATAAGTACAGGGAACTAGCATCTGAAATTAAATTTCAGCCAGAAGTGCAGCCAGGGAGGCACGAAGCTCCGTGTGACAGCAGGCAGGTATTTACACAGCTTCTTGAGCAAGCTTTGCAGCCTTGAGCTCTTGTGCTGCCCTAAAATTATCTCTGCTGACTAACTCAAAGCTGGTTCAGCACATCCTCAGCACCTGCAGGCATAGCCTGCAGTCATCTGCCAGGTAGACACAGCCTTATAAGTGCAATGGCTTCACATAGTATGTATTTAGAGCAGCCTCAGTGAGTGTAATATTAGGTACAAAATTTTCCTCTGCTCTCCTATACTTGGTCTGTGACACCTGACTCTGTTTCCTACAGGTGGCTCTCCGGTCACAAAGCCTAACCAAGTTTATCAACAATCAGAATATTCCTTTTGCTGAGTATGATACACACAAGACCCTGAAGGAACTTGGTAAAACAGTATGTCTCTACACTCCCTTCTGACCTGTTTGCAACACAGAATTCCTGCCAGCTCCAGGGTTGCCTCACACCCCACACACCAAGACGTCCCTTTGATGTTTCAGTGAGAAAGGAGTCTGGCATTCTGTTTGGTCATGGAAAGATACACTTACACTGTACTTACGCTGTCAAGAGATGCCATCTTTTTACTCAACCTGTGTCAGCCCTTAATGTACAGTACAAAAGATGATGATGGTGCTGGTAGCCAAAATTTATCTGTTTTAAAACATATGTTAAAACCCAGTTAGTGCTTGCTCTTCTTTAAAGTTACTATTAAACAAGATTTTTGTTCATGAGTTCTTGGGTGTCACCCACTACTTACAGCAGCAGAAATTACCAAGTCCTTACCTCAACCTTACATAGGGAAACGCCCACTGATGTCAGATCTGCAACCTGAGAAAGGCCACATTGGGTCAGACCTGTAGTTGTCTAATAGTTTTTTGGCAAAGGAACCATGGTTAGCATCCTTCAGATGGGATTTACTCTTCACTAATACATTACTGTATTCTAATGACATCATCTGCTTCTTCCCTTTCTCCTCATCCCTCCTTAACACCACAGCTTCTGGGATGGAAAGAACTGCCGCCTGAGAACCCTCTGGTGTCTGCTTACATCAAAATACTGGGGCAAGAGATTGCATTTGTTGACATCGATAAAAATGCCATTGAGCAGACCATGACGGTACTGATACGGCTATTGTCTTTTCTGTCTGCGATGCTCAATAATTTCCCTTCCCCGTTTCTTCTTACTTCTTAACCCAACCCATTTCTCTGTTTTCAGAGTCTAACTGGATCATCAAACTGGCAGATGGTGGTGAAAAAAGTGGTGGAAGAGGTCCAGCGAGGCATTTCAGCCCAATGGACCCTGCCGGTGATGGTAGGCGAGCTGCGGCACATTGTCCCCACGGTGGTCGGCGTCCCACTGGAGCTCAGTCTGTGTGGTGCCACCTTGGCCCAGGCTGTGGCCGATGGTGAGCTTGGGACACCCAACTGAGCAGTCTCCCCACAATAATTGTGTGTCCTGTCCCTCTGCTGACACTGAATCCCTCTATAATCTTGAAAAATACTCTTGTAATGTGGAAACATTAGTGTTTGGCTACCTCCAAAGGGTGTGACAAGTAATTAGCATATTTCACCTGGGACGTATTTGTATAACTCTGGTTTGGGGTAGCAATCTTTAAATAATCATGTAAAGCATTTAAAAATGTAAAAGCACTGCTCTCATGTGTTAACTACTATGCTTATTGAAAACACTGCATCTCCAGCATTTACTCTTTCTCTGTTCATATAACTCCTGTCTGTCTTTTGCAGTGGATATACATATATCACCACAATTATCTGACGACTTCAGACCTTCACAGCTGTTGGAAACCAACATAGATATTCATGCTGACATCAAGCCAAAGTAAAAATGACATATAGTTTCACATATACACAAAGGCATTAATATTAATGATTATGTTTGTGTTTTTATTTCTATTTATTTACATTTACATTTATACTTGAAATAGATATGTGATCTATATATGTTGTCATATATGGGTCCTACTTGGTCCCAGATTTGGGATGGCTGTGCTAATCCAGAGCAGTGAAGTTGTGAGAAAGCAGTACAATCACTTGATGCTTCACGATCCTGCAAAAGCAGCAGTGTGCACTATACCCCACAGGATGCTGTGCTGTTCTGCCATTGCTAAAAATGCTCACATTTATACCTGTCCCGTGATTGAAGATACTAAGCTGTGAAGATAGATACATTTGCTTATGTATGAACAGATTTTTACACATGCAACATAGAATCGCATCACCACCTGGCACAAGCTGGGGGGAACTCAGGAGGAAAAGGGAGGTACTTCTTCATCTGCAAAAGCAAAACCAACAATGCTAATAATAGTTATAATAATAGTAAAATAGGGACAATCTGAAGCTAGAAGATTCTGGCATTGACTTGTCCTTAGGCCATGTATCAGTGACAAAGTGGTAAGAGGGTCTGCTAGCGTTGTTAATCAGATAAATCCCTTCACTTCTTCCAGCGGCACTTCAGCTTTTTTTTTATCCTGTTACATCTCTTCACCCATCAGTGGTGGCTCTTACAATAAAGAGAAAGCATGAAAATGCAATTTTGCATTTCAAAGTAAAATATGTGCATATTAATCTGTAATTATGCATGTTTTTGTTTCCACTCCTTCAGGGCATATTTTCATATGATTGCAATGATGGGGATTAATACACAATACTTTCAGAGTGGTCTTGAATTTCATGCAGAGTTCAGTGCCAACACTACAATGAAATTTGATGCCAGGATCAATATGAAAGAGAATAATCTGAAGATTGAAACCCTTCCCTGCCGTCAGAAGGTTGAGCTCGCAGCTGTGAGGTACACAGCTTGTGGCATTTTGCTTGTTATGTGTTACTGATTGTAAATTATAAAACCATGAACATACAACTCCTTGTTAGGGTCTGCTCACACCTTGCAGCCACAGAAAGCTTAGTATTGTCTTTTTTGCACCAGCAAAGTCAGGTAAGCTAAATCAGATTATGTCACTTGTGTGCCATTTATCATCTCCACAGGAGTGAAGTTTATGCTATTTCAAGGAACATGGAAGAAGATTCTGAAAAGAAATCCCAGATTCTTCCTGAAGGAGAACTACCAAGTATCTCCAACCAGCCATTTCAGCCACCAGAAAGGTCTCCAAGACCTAGCAGCTGGAAGGTAAGGAGGCCTCTCACCATCTGTATTGCAGACAGGCAGAGAACAGACAGATCTTCAGAGGGGTTGGGCATCCCCAATATAGCATCTGGCTAACCAGATCACAAACACAGAAACAGAGATTAAACAGGTGCCTGGCATATCCCATACCAAGCCTAACGTAAGTCCTAGTGGATTCAGGACATGATAATTCACATTCTACTCACTATCATCATATCATGCAGGTAGGGTTGCTTTGACAACATGCCTTCATATTTCTTTGCAGTCATGGGGAGGGTGAATGAAATTCATAATCTTTGTACAATATCCATTTTTCTCTGAGCCAGAGCAATGTGGAAAAGATGGCTCTTGGGCAGAATATACGATTTTCTTCCCAAATCCAGAGGTAATCCCTGCAGTGCGTTGCAGAAACCTATGTGTTCTTCAGCTTCTGAGGCTGGCATGGGAAACTTAGGTTGATTTGCAACAGGAGGGCTAGTAGCCCAAAACTGATGCAGAGAGATAGCCCTTCCAAAGAGCCCTCAGAATCTCATGGGGAAGTGTGTTTGTGAAACACTGCCTGGGAAAGGCTGGGCAGGAGAGCTGCCCTCTTCCACAGAGCACTTTGGAGGAACCCCACTGCTTCCAGTCCTTGGTTCCCCAATTTCAAGCACTGCTTCCTTACTTAAGCAGGATTGTCATCATTCTCTTCATTAATAGGAGGAAATATTTTAGGAGTGTGACTTTTTTTGTGGAAAATATCTCTATTTGCCATATTTTGTTTAATGCAGCAAAGCAATATTCCTAATGTGATATCCAAAGGCTATCCAAAGGAAGAAGCACATCATCCCAGCGTAGGAGGAAGATTTTACACACACACCCTCTGTAGAAAACTTGAGAGTTTGGGATGTTCTGCTTGTCTCAGCCTAAAGTCACAAAATTCTGCTTTCCAACGAACTAGCCATCTGCACAAACTGCTTGGAGACTTTGAAGCCAAAATAATTTTGAAGCCAGGTACAGCCACCACAACAAGCTTTTCTGTCAATCTCTGTGAATGCTGCTCAAGCAGCACAACCCTGGGATATAAGTATCTTTACTTTATTTAGTTCACACAGATGCTGATATCGAAAAAATTCAGCTGGAGATTCAGGCAGGATCCAAAGCAGCTTCCAAAATAATTGATGTAGCAAGCTCAGGGTCTAAGGAAGAGGATGAGACAACCCCGTACAAGGATATTCAGGCTAAACTAAAGAAGATTCTAGGCACTGAAAATGTGTTCAAGGTAAGAGGCTCTGAGCATGGGAGGGGGAAATATTTTCCTATAAATGAAGTCAAGGGTTTCCAGTGTGGAGGAATGGCCTGGGAAAGCAAGGATTTTAGCTTGGAGGAATGGGCTTAGCTAAGTTCTGGTGCACCTTCTGCAGTGTGCAGGGTCAGGAAGCTGTATTTCTTTGAAAGCCTGTGGTGAGCAGCTTGTCTGACACCCAGAGGAATGTTACAGAACAAGCTATAAACACATAATGCTTTGAACTGTTTTTGGAGGTCTCAAATAAAACACGGCGCCATAGGAAACGTGTTCACAGAACTGAAGAGGCTGCAAATAGAAACCTCTGGGCAGACCCCAGTGCACCGCCCCTCTCCAGTTCATCCTCTTCGTCCACTGATTCCTCTGCTGATGGTAAAGAGCCTGGAAATGAACACAGGAAAGATGAAACAAGGCAATCTGGGAAGAAGCGTGGCAGCAGCAGCAAAAGCAGCAGCAGAAGCAGCAGTGGCAGGTCTGCTAGCAGTAAAAGCTGTAGCAGCAGCAGAGAAGGCAGCTCTGGAGACAGGCACTGCAGTGGGGACAGTAAATATTCCAACCAGCAGGTAATTCACACAGGCTGTACCTTTTTCTATTTCTTGTGGTGAATGTTTCATACATCAGGAAATTGTGCCCATAGACATAGACCAAAGAAAGAAAACCAGACCAGACTGTTGAGGGTGGCTGCTTGCTGCAGGGTAGATGCAGTAACCACCTGCCAGAGCTTTTCCCCCTTTTTAACCTGTCTGCTTCTCTGCAGCATTTCAATTCACACGTTTCACATTTCAGAAGGTTTCAGCTTAAAATATTAAAAAAAAAAAGAATTTTGTTTTGCTTTTTTTTTCTCCTATACTCAATACTGGACTTTTTAATACATTTGTCAAATGTTAGCTCTTCATCTTCTTTTACATAGTTCTTACATTCTATCTATTTTCACAGGCAAGTCTACCTATTTACCAGTTTTGGTTCAAACCAGCAGATGACCAGGTACATTCACTGTTTATACTGTGAGCAGGGCCTACAACTGCTCTCACTAGCTTTGCTGCTGTTAGAACTTACTTCTCTGAGAATAAAAGTACAAGAAATTAATTCTGCAACAACTTCTAATGGTAAGCAACCTGCTTCAAGGTGATTCTCTGTTTTTGCAGGAGCCAGGAAGGGAAGCCCTGAACAACAGCACGGGCTCCTCTTCTTCTTCAGCTAGTGATGAAAGCATCTTTAGAGCTCAGGTGAGTGTCTTAGCCTACAGCAACAACAAAAAAAAATTTTTCCTTTGGATTTCCAGTTATTCTATGTTTATAACAGAATAGGAAAAATATGGTGATTTAGCATATTAGATAATGTCTAGAAATTAAATTGTTTCCTTTCTTGTAAAGATGAGCACATTGGATAGCCATGGAATGCTTTTTTTTAATATTCACCCAATACAGGCTGTGTTTTCTAATAAAACTGGAAAATATTGGCATTTATGTTGAAATCTGTGTTAATCAGCAATTCTCTATAACAATAAGAACACATCAGATGCACTGACCTACTTGATCAGAAGCTATTTTCAGGTGTTGAAGTTTTTTTGCATATCTCTCTGTAAAAGTTCAGGAATTGGCTTTGCCACTCTTTAGGTTTTCACTGCCAAGCACTTCTGTGCATGTTACTAGGACCATATAAGGCTTTTGAAAAGACCCTGATTTTTGCAGTAAGGCTCCAACTTTGGAGCAATTCAGGTGTTTATTCAGGAATGACTGCATGGCACATAGTTAATGGTACCTAGTCCTTCTTTAAGAACTATTGTAAGAACAGATGGAATCTGCAGCAGATTTCATCAAACAAAATTTTCACACATTTCAGACACAAACCTACAGGTCTACAAAATAGTAAACATTACTTTGCAGAGGCACCCCTTCTGCACCAGCAGCTCACAGCTGTTAGTGCAAGCAGCTTGCAGAATAAAAGCAACCAGATCTACCTTTTCCTCCTTTGTCTTCGTGTCCCATTTCCATGTAACTTGAATTCACCTTTCTTGGCCATCTTTCACGACATTACTATTTTCCTGAACTCTTCCCAACACTACTGCTTTACTTACACAGGTCATGACAGCTCTCCCTTGAAAGACTGTGGCAAAACTACATATGAACTGAATAGATCAAGTGATGATCTATTACGCTGTCCCATACTTCACATAAAATGACTTTTTGAATTAAACTTTTCCTTTTAAATACTTTTTTGTCTGTGGTTTTAATATAGAAATTTTAATGCTTTGTTTATATCTTTGGTCTCTACTTTCTTTCTATTGACTTAAGCCTAAATTCTTGGGAGACAGTAAACCACCAATACTGGCTGCAGTCCTTCGTGCCATCCACAGAAAAAAGCAGCCAACAGGATTACAGCTTGTACTGTACACTGACACACAACGCAGGAGATGGAGGGTACAGATGTTCATTTCAAGCATCACAGTATCAAACAGATGGAAAGTCTGTGCTGACGCTTCAGTAATAAATGCCCATAAAGTATTTGTAAGTTTAAAATAACAATCAGCTCAAATGTAAATGAAATAGAATGATCTTCCTATCTTTTATACTAGTACATATATATTCCCCTCTACTAGGGTTTTCTTAAATGGGGTAAAGATTGCCAGGAGTACTGGATTACTACTCATATTGCAACAGGACTATTTGCTACTTATCCAGCTATGCAGATGAAGCTGGAGTGGCCTAAAGTACCTTCAACAGTTCGAACAACAGCAAGATGGTGAGATTTTACTTTAATTTTTGAAATATTCACCTGTGTCAATGCTCTGGATAATTACAGATTCAGTTCTGGAAAATTTCCTCTTAATCAGTATGATATTATAAAATAAGTCTGTTCTTTCTGCATATTCATTCTCTCAAAGCATATGCATTTCTGTTTGCTGAAAACCACACGAAACAAAGGGGATGATGGGGTTCACCTAATCTATTCTAGACTCTTAAAGTGCCTGAATTAGGAAACTGGTCTCCTGATGCTTCCTAATTAATGGAGGCTCAAAGCAGAAGCCTAACCTTGGTTCTCTGAAGGAGTCAGTCTCTTACTGACTATGCAGGAAGAGTAATTTCCTAATGTAGGCACCTTCTCTCAGCTTCTGAAGAAGGTGATACAAATACTTCCCATAAGGTTTAATGCACACTAAATAGCAAATATTGTGTGACATGGAGTGTAAAGAAGCTGTAACTGCTGGATTCAGTTCTGTCTACCCATATACATGTATCTATTGTATTAATTCATTCATTGTATTCATACATGTATTTGCTCACGATAATATATAAACCCATATCAAAGCCTGGTCTTTTTTCATATTGCTGCCAAAATATGGACAGACTCAACAACTCAGTTATCTAAATATGTATGCAAGACAAGCTTTCCCGTTAAAGACATACGAATGATTTTGTTAACAAACATCTACCAAAGGGGGTCATTTTTTATATTAGATTGAATTACCTGAAGTGCTATTATCTGCCCCTATTAGAGTGGATTAAACCATCCAACTGACTATCCTGAAGCAAAGCCACAGAACTCAGCTTTTTCTCAGCTCTGAGACTATGCCTTTTCTTAAAGGAATATTTTGTGTATTTCTCTATTTGAGTCCATGTGCGTAAAGGAGCCCAATTATAGGGAACCTCTGTCAATTCATTGACAATCTTAGTAGGCAAAGGATCCTTGCTAAAATTACCACTGCTTTACAAGGGTATTTTGGTCTGAACAAATAATAGCCAATTTTTTTTCAAAGACAGATCATTTTAATAACTTTATTTCCTTTTCCAGGTTCTACTCATTTCTTCCAGAAGCTGCATATGTGCTTGGGTACTCCCAAAGGCAACAGTATGGTCCCTCTCACCAGGCAACCTTAGTTATGGCTCTGACATCTCCTAGAACCTCCAGTGTGATCCTCAGGCTACCTGAGGTAAATATTTCTGCTGTCTTCCTTCCTGGGGCATTCAGTTCTTACGAAATCAAAGGTTAACAGTTTCTTTAACTCACTGTTTGGGATTTTTTCATTTATTAAGCTATAAAGATGTGCCATCACAAGGACATTACATTCACACAGTTGGTTCCATTGTGAAAATATCTTACAACATATTCCCCTTTATCTTGTAGCACACAAACACATGAAATAAGAAACAGGTTACGAAACAACCATCATGACTGATAGCATGTCAACAATAACTTATTAAAAAGACCACCCTCCCCAAATCTTCAGGAAGATGATAGGTTTTCCTGTGTTCTGGAAAAGATATTAAGACCATGCTGTAAAGAAGCATGATGGCCAAATAGCAGCCCTCAATGTATAGGCAAGGAAAGGGTGTGCATCTCAGGTAAGGAAACTGTTCAGACTGTGAGCAAATGTGATGTACAACTCCACAGAAAGCAACAAAATAGTGAATATCAAACATAATTTATAACACTGCTATTCTATAGATAGCAGATGTGTCAAACTGCTGTTTCATGCTGTACACAGAGGATTTGATTTAATTTTAGCTCTCATCTAAATCTAGATTCTAATTTAGATCTCAGTCAGTATAGTCCTCTTTGACCATTATAGGAAAATGCTATCTTATCTCTACACCATATTTTGCATTTACATTGATGTTTGTTTTCTAACTGATTTTCAGCTCACAATCTATGACAGCGCCATCAGGCTTCCCCTGCCATTCCCTTCAAGTCCAGGTACACCGATTGCAACAGTACCATCCCCTGACCAGAATGTCTTTATCCAAGCAACACTTCTAATCACTGAAAAGCTTAAAGGTCAGCAATTAACTACCTGCACAAGCATTGATTGACTTTGCAGATTTTGTAAACATGATTTATACTTTGACATAACTTGAAATTATGTTACATTCACTTGAAAAATGAGTTGGACTTCAGACAGAAATAAACAAATCTGTATGAAAATCTGTGAGGCTGCAAAGATGCAAAGGAAAGGAAAATTGTACTAGTAAGATTAAATATTCAGTTGCCTGCCAAACAGTGATTCCAATGTATCCATTCCCAAATGCATCCATTTCATCTTCACTGCAGAGATTGCTTGTGAGGAATAAACATTACAAATCTGTGAGAGAGACATCTAAGTGACCCCAGATTTGGGATGCTCTGCTTGATTAGTGCTGATAGTGCAGATGCTTCAATAGTATACACATTAATTTCACCTCCTGCACTTGATTTTGAAGGGATTATAGTTTCATTAATGCTGTATTAAGAGCTAATCACATTATACTTACTTTAGGGAAAAGCTTCATGTAATCCTGGGATAACGAGTCACATTTTGCTTGAAATCAGTGGGCTAATGTCATGCCTATGCATATTTAATTGATAAACACCAAAACTGTTGATTAATTAAATCTGTATTAATCAAAATTGATGTCAAATAATTTCCAATCAGAGAGGGTAGGATTTCCAGCAAAATACCATTACAGTGGAAAAGGGAGAAGTTTACTCTAGTGTGGCTTTTTTTTCCTTCCCATTTTCTAACTACTTCTAATCCTTATTAGGACTCAATAAAGATAGCAGCATTTTAGTAACTGTCCTCTAGTGTTAGTCATAGAATCACAGAATGTTTTGGGTTGGAAAGTACCTTAAAGCTCATCCAGTTCCAACTGCCCTGCCACAGGCAGGGACACCTTTCTCTAGACCAGGTTGCTCCAAGCCCCATGCAACCTGGCCTTGAACACTGCCAGGGATGGGGCAGCCACAGCTTCTCTGGGCAACCTGTGCCAGGGCCTCAGCACCTTCACCCTCTTGGTGAAGAATGATTTGTGAATTGTTAACATTTGTGAAATTCTTTTGACTACAATAAAATTACAAAAGCCAAAAGCCCACAGAGGGTTGCACCAGCTGGGAGCACAATTCATCTCACATAATGCTTGAATCAGGAGTGGATTGCCTGGCTCTCTGGGGCTAGCAAAGTTCTACTTTTGCATTACGGCAAATATAGTATTTCTTCTGAAAGAATCAGATTGGTTTTATATAGGAATAGGTAAAACCAGAAAATGTGTCTTTTTTATTATTACTATTTAAATTATAACTCTAAAATAGAATAACTGTCTTATATGAATTATACAAGGCTTGCTTTTGACTGGTTGGGGTTTTTTTTTTCAGCTCGTTGTTCAGTTTTCCAAAATGTGATCACAACCTTCAATGGCATTAAATTCAACTATTCAATGCCTGCAAATTGCTACCATGTCTTGGCGCAGGACTGTAGTCCAGAACTGAAATTCCTGGTCATGATGAAAAGACTTGAAGAGTCTGCTGACTTTACAGCAATAAATGTCAGGCTTGCCAGCCAGTAAGTAACTGCAAAATTAATGACAAATAGATGCTAAGCTGAATATGCCATAAATGTAAAAACCAGATTGTTAGAGCAGATTGGTGCTAGTGTAAGACTCATGCAAAAATTACTAATGTCAATGGAATGATTTCTAGGAGTGCCACTGGGATTTGGGACTTTGCCTTTCAAAAGTGCTTCTAAAATGTATCTGGGGTTTTACTGCCCAAAATTCATCATTAATTTGCTAGCATTTAACCATCTCTTTTCATAATTTTCATAATTCATAATTATGTAGACATATAAACTATAAATCCAAAAGAGACTATTGTAATCATTTAGTCTGGCCTCCTACACTAAGTAATAATTAGAACTGATTAGCACCCACAATCATGTCAGCAGAGATGTTGAGAAGTGGACATGCCTAAAAAGGAAATTACTTATTCCAGATTAGAGGCACTCTCTTAGGCCATCCCTTAGCCGGTGCATAATGTTCTAATCTATTTCAAATTAACTTAAGACACATTTTGTTTCATCTTGGAGCCATCACCTCTGCCATCATAGGTTCTTTACAATCTGATACTCTAAATTGCATAGGATTGTGCTTACCAAAATCATTGTAGTGAGTGTTCTTCAAAGCACATAAATAGGCTTTGATCTGTAAAGTTTCATTACAAGTAATTATTTCTGTAAATTATGTGCCTAACTGTGCCATAATGTTGGAGAAACAGAAACTAGTATTCTCTGCACCTGTTTTGTGGAAGAATGAAGGATGCTTGTTTCATAGACTATCTTTCATGCTAAAGACATTCCTTGTCACTTTATCATTCCCGATTGTTTCATACAACCCTATGGATGTGCTTTCGATATGTCTGAGCTTCATATTTCTTCATTAGATCAAACACTGCTCTGAAGAAAATACTATAATGCACAGACTATTCAGGCTGTAAGAGAACTGCCATAGGGAATCCAATCTTCCTTTGAAATGTAAAGCACCTTCAATTTATGCAAATGTAATAGCAATTACACTGTTCCACAGCAAGGGTCCCTGTAGCCTGCCTGAACCATGGCCACAAGCAGACACTCCAAGATGAGTAAAGGTGTATTGCAAGCATTCTTGGCATGCTTTCCAGGGGTTTCTCTATCTTCCTCCCAATACGTAGCACGTGATTCATAGAATCATAGCATAGTTAAGGTTGGAAAGGACCTCAAGATCATCTAGTTCCAACCCCCCTGCCATGGGCAGGGACACCTCACACTAAACCATGTCACCCAAGGCTTCATCCAACCTGGCCTTGAACCCTGCCAGGGATGGAGCATTCACAACCTCCCTGGGCAACCCATTCCAGTGCCTCAGCACCCTAACAGTAAAGAATTTCTTCCTTATATCCAGTCTAAACTTCCCCTGTTTTAAGTTTTAACCCATTACCCCTTGTCCTATCACTACAGTCCCTAATGAATAGTCCCTCCCCAGCATCCTTACAGGCCCCCTTCAAATACTGGAAGGCTTCTATGAGGTCTCCACGCAGCCTTCTCTCCTCCAGGCTGAACAGCCCCAACTTTCTCAGCCTGTCTTCGTACAGGAGGTGCTCCAGTCCCCTGATCATCCTCATGGTCCTCCTCTGGACTTGTTCCAACAGTTCCATGTCCTTTCTATGTTGAGGACACCAGCACTGCCCACAATACTCCAAGTGAGGTCTCACAGGAGCAGAGAGTAGAGGGGCAGGATCACCTCCTTTGACCTGCTGGTCACGCTTCTTTTGATGCAGCCCAGAATATGGTTGGCTTTCTGGGCTGTAAGCACACACTGAAGCTGGCTCATGTTCATTTTCTCATTGACCAACACCCCCAAGTCCTTCTCTGCAGGGCTGATTCATACCAGAATGATATGAACATCCTTCAGTGTTGGTTCTATCAGGACTAGAAATTGAGCTGAGTAGAGCAAAGGAGAAGCATTTGCTTATATTCATTTCCTTTACTTAAAGTGAGATTGACATGTATGTTTCCAATGGACTCATTCAGCTGAAGATTAATGGTGTTCAAGCCCCAACAAACGTTCCATACACATCTAATTCCGGTAAGAGACCCATCTTTGTATTTCACTTCATCTTTTCTGAGCTTTTAAAGAAGGAGTGAACACGATCCTGCAAACACCTCCTACGATAAAGATTGCTCTAATTTGAGAAACAATGTGATGATGTTAATATACCTTCATGCTAGCTTTCATAAGGGGTGGCAAAAAAGGTGAGCAAAGAAGATGCTGATCCTGTGCATCTTTGCACAAGCCAAACCATGCAGGCTCATACATAGTACCTTGTGCTGGTCACAAAACCCACGGAACAAGTATCTAGACGTCCCCTGGCCGTGGCCACCCTTGTCACAGGGCTTCAGGGCAGGGGCAGTACAGTCCTTTTCATTTCACCCATCTCTTTCACGATACATTACACATGCATTAAGTTCCCAGGAATTTAACAAGTGGTTCAGTTAGACCCTAAACCAGTAACTTCCTTTTAAAAGAAATCCCTTTTTACTTTTCGTTGCAGATGCAAACATGCTGATTAGCAGTGAAAACGAAGGCCTGTCACTAACAGCTCCGGATTATGGCATAGATAAAATATATTATGATGGCCATAGACTTGAGGTATTTTTTTATATTATTAATTTCAGTAGGTTTATTTTTAGAAGAAAACCAATTAAGTGCAGCTTTTCTTTATTTCCACAAAGATTCAGGTTGCTTTCTGGATGGCTGGAAAAACATGCGGTATCTGTGGAAAATATGATGCTGAGAAGGAAAGGGAATATCAAATGCCCAGTGGATATTTAGCTAAAGATGCAGTGAGTTTTGGTCAGTCCTGGATTATCTCAGAAGACCCTTGTGCTGGAGGTACTAATATATATTAATGTCATTGCCTTTGACTAATTAATTAGTCACACGAATAGACGATTTATATTAATTGTAGCTCAATCATCTTATGTTTTACTATTTTTGTAATTAATGGGTAAAATTAACAGATTAAATTAATTAATTTAATTAATATAATTAATGGCAAAATTAATAGACTAAAAAAGAAAAATCTGTTCTTCCTGAGTTTTGTAGTTCAATGCAAGTTCTGTTTTTGTTGCATTTTTATATCAACTTCTTATGCACTACGTAGTTACCTGAAGTTTGTGTGTTCCAGATAAAATTATAAACTCAGAACTCCCTAAGATGACAAATTAGTATGAAAAGCAGGTAGTTTGACTGGACAAAAGATGTTTCGTGACATCCTTAATAATTTCATACTTTATTTCCATTCTGCTATTTCCAGACTTTTAGTTTCTCAGAAAAATAAAAAATACAAAAATCTGGCCCTGGCTATCAAACTTGAGGGCATTTGAGGTGGAAAATACCTGATTTATTTCCTTAGTTCTGAAGATGAACTTTATTTGAAACCTTCAGCCCACAAATGATTGTTCTTACCATCCAGTTCCTATATAAAACCAACATGAACATTTTGATAACATTAGGGTCCACAGCATCTTATGTGAAACCCACCTCGCTGGGTACGTGGTGGCCTTTTTTGGAATATATTCTATATTCTTAGATCAAGCTCTTTGGTGGGACTGTTTCAGGAAAGCCTGGATCACAGAAGCTTAAGGACTAAGCTACTCAGCCATGGCAAAGAAGGTGTGATGCTAGGCATAGCACAGAAGTGGATATACAGATGTCTAGGAGCCACTGCTGCCCCAAAATGAAGTGCTGTCATAGTATGGCCAAAGTTTTCACATGTATCTTGCTGGATTCGGACACCTGTGTCCTACCTAAATCTTATTTGGCAAGCCTCTGTCCATGGGACTGCCCCACATGCCTGATTTTCTCAGTCTAAGCCACTGACAGAAAATTGACTCACTTTAATGACGTTACTTTCAAGTTGGTTCATCCCTTCGTCCTAGCTGTTGCTAACTCTACAGATTATGTCCAGAAAGGAATTGATATAAACTTACACAAATTATGTAGGTGCTTTAAGAGAATTCATGTTTTATAGCTTGCAAGCTGCAGCGCAGATTTGTCAAAATTGACAAGCCCATTGCATATGAGAAGGCGGCAGCAAAATGCTTCTCCGTGGAGCCTGTTCTACGCTGCGTAGAAGGCTGTTCAGCAACCAGGACTGTTCCCGTCTCCGTGGGCTTCCACTGTGTGCCAGCTGGTGAGTGCAGAACGGGTACTAGTGCACAGCACAGCCACCGTGACCGACTGTAAGAAGCCTGAGGGCTGACAGTACACAAGTACCCCAATGGATAACCACCCCCTCACACGACCCCTTTACAGGCTCCGCTGTCAGCCTGGAAGGGCAGAAGAGGCTAGACGAGAAACCCGAGGACGCCGTGAGCACGGTTTCTGCTCACACAGCGTGTTCCTGCCAGCAGCAGTCCTGCCCGGCGTGAGGCCCCGCTCCACTGGTTCCTCTCGCTACTGGGTGTCGGTGTGAGCCCGCACCGCCTGTGGCCCTGCGGCACGGCTGGTTTGGGCAGCGAGGACAAGCTGTCCTCTTCAGGAGACCGCTCTTCTCTAGTTCTTCTAGAGATCGTGACAGTAAACCTGGACACCCTTCGCCGGGCTTGATCCTTTAATAAAACGTTGGTCTGACAAACGGGTCGGTCAAGATGTCTTCTCTCAGTCCAAGCAGTCCTCCCAGGCTGGAAAGACCAGGGCCCTGCCGGGGCACGTTGAGCCACCCATGGCCACCACCCTACGAGGTCTCCTGCCCGCCCCTCGCTCCGGGAGCCGCCGCAAGCTTACCCCGCCCCTCGGCGGGGGTTCCCGGGTCGCTGCCCCGCGGGGCGGAGCTCCGAGGCCGGGCGGTAACCAGCGCGCCCGGCCTGCTGGGACTGCTGCCGGAGTCGGAAGCTCGGCCATGGGGCGGCCGTGGGGCCGGTGGCTGCTGGCGCTCGGCCTCGTGCAGGCGCTGGGCCGCCCCGCCGCCGGTGCGTGCCCCTGCCAGGACCCCCGTCTCTGCCACCCCGTGACGGGCACCGGCGGCTTCGAGGTGCGCGCTCCCGGCAGCTCTGGGCCCCCGCGCCGCGGCGAGGCTGGGGAGGGCGGCCCGGGAGAGGTGCGGTTAGCGCCTGAGGTTGATGGTCTGCGTTAGTGTAAAGGATGAGTGCATGTGGTTCACAGGAAGCGTCAGCGTTTGGCTTTGCAGGGTTAAATGTTGCTCCCAGCTGCTGCGAATCCCTGCCATTCCCGGCCCGGCTGCTAGGCCACTGCTCCCTGCCCTGGGAAGCTGTTCCGGCAAGCTGGTTTCCAGAAACACAAGTCATGTACCATTTTAATAGGCATGGTCCTATTAAATCGTCCTGCTGAGCATTGTTAGGAGCTGATGAAGGTGCTTTCTACCCGTTTCCAGGTCTTCGTGTTTGATGTGGGAAAGGAAACCTGGAAATCCTACGACTGGTCAAAAATTACAACTGTGGCAGCTTTTGGAAAGTATGATCCTGAGCTCATGTGCTATGCTCATTCTAAAGGCTCCAGGATTGTGCTGAAAGGTTGGTTACACTGTGAATATGCAGACATTTATGTGTTACGTGAATAAGAACATGATATACAAAGGGCTATAACACCTTGACATTCCACATTCACTTGTATGCAGAGTCTTACAAATCAGTAAGAGGATTGATTAATAAGGGGATAACATGCACAGGACTGTAATACCTTCACATTTTTCATGTGCTGGTATGGAGGGTATTAAAACCAGCCTGAGGCTTCTGCCACAGTGCTAAAAAAACATTGCAATAACAGATCATTGCAGTGACATGCCAGTTATCTAACATCAATCACAGCTACCGAGGAACAGGGAGGAAGGGAGAAAAGTAAAAGCCTGCATAAGATACTTATTTAGGTCTGTATTCTGGATATTAGGCGGAGTACTCATATGACAGGGGAAGGGAAGGGAGTTTAAGTAATTCTTAGTGGTTTTGACTTAAATCAATCTCTCTGTATTAGGAAGCGGCTGAGTTTTAAAACATGAATACAAGGAACTCTGTGCAGCTACAAATGCTTGTTAGACAAATTCCGCAACAGCTTCCATAGTGTAATCAAGTTTAGGCTCTGTTGAGGCAAAGACTGAATCCAAGACCACAATGTGGAAAGCGACAAGGGTTAAACATAAAAGTATGTTTATCTAAACAGTAAAATACAGTCCCTCTGACTCCATGGAAATACTGAAAGTATGTTGATTTCAAGAAAGGGAGTTGACAGTGACTGGCAGAATATTAAGCAGAAATAAAGCAATTAAAATGATAGAAAATGAAAATCCCAAAGGAATTTAAACATCACTCTGTCATTGAAGAAGCTTGGTAATCTCCTCTGGGGTCCATTCTCAAAATTATGCTTGGGAAAAGAAGTTAAGTCCTTTGCATTTTGCCAGTATGGGGGTGGGGATTTTTTAATTGTGGTCAGTTGTTGGTTTAGTAAAGACAAACCTTTCCTCCTTACTGTTACTGTGTGCAAATATGTGTTAACTCTTGAAGGCCTCTTGTCTAGGTGATGTACCTCTGCAGGAAATTGTTGATCCTGCTAGAAGAGCAGCGTGGATATCCCAACAGGTGGACCTTGCAAAAACACAGTATATGGATGGGATTAACATAGATATAGAGCAAGAAGTTAACGAAACCTCTCCTGAGTATTATGCATTAACAGATCTTGTTAAAGAAACTACAGATGCTTTTCACAGAGAAATACCAGGATCACAGGTAATAATAATGTACTTTTCACAAACATTAACTTCATGAAATGTGAGCAGTTTTCAGAGTGCTGTTTAATGTAAGAATATGAAAAATTTTGTGCAGATCTAAAGTGTGATATTCTTAAGAATGGTCAATTAGAAAGTTAGCTGTGATACTGTCATAAGAATTGCGCTTTTTGATCTGTATGAATTGAAAATGAGTAAGGATTTCACTGAGATTTGTAGATAAGAATGCTATTGCCCTGTGGAGCTGGCAGTTATTAGTGTGGCTTAGTGAATCTTTGAAAGTAGGGCACATACAGCCTTCTGGTCCAAAAGCTTGACAGTGTTTTGGTAAACCCATCACTGAAGTTTTAAGGATTTGTATCATGCTTCAGATTTTTGATCAGATGGTTTTCATGCTATAATTTCGTTGGTGTTGGGAATCACTGGCAGGGCACTCACTGTTTTGTTACCTATTTTTTTATCACCTGAGCAGCTGGCTCTGTAGTTCATTAGTATCATGGTGTGTTAAACACTTAGCAACATGGTAGAAACAGTCTTTAGAAGTTATAGGGGTTTTTAAAGAGAAAAGAAGAGCGCCCAAGTGCCATGCATGGTACTGACTTGTGCCTTTTTTCTGCAGGTAACATTTGATGTGGCTTGGTCTCCTGCATGCATAGATAGAAGGTGCTACAACTATACTGGGATTGCAGATGCCTGTGACTTTTTATTTGTGATGTCATATGATGAACAGAGCCAGATCTGGACAGACTGTATTGCAAAAGCCAATGCTCCTTACCTGCAGACTTTGGTTGGTGAGGATAAAACACCTCCCTGGGAGTCAGGACATTTCGACTTGTTCACATGAATAGATAGCAAAGATTGCCTTTTCTTTTTTGGCTGTGTAAGGTTTTCAAGTGTGCTCAAATATGTGTTGTTCTAATCCAAAATAGTATCTCAGACCCTTATGACACTACAGATAAACCTTTAGTAGTTGTGTGTTGTTACTTGTAATTGTCTAGGTCTTAATTGTTAGGAACACATTTAGAATGACAAACGGCAGCCCGAGCAATGGTGTCTGCCTCGGCTTGCAAAGACCTGGAAACATGTCTCTCATCCTTGTAAACTGCTGCTATGGGCAGCTGGTTTTAAGTGTCAACAGCTAGAGCAGTAACTAAAATCTGAATCGAACTAGGAATATGCAGGTGGCAGGTACAGCAGAGCTTGCACCTTAGCCTCTGTCTGGGATCAGCCAAGTCCTATCTTGACTCTGGCTTTAGATTAGTTTTAGGAATAAAAAACGTGGAAATGCAGTAGTGCATCTGAATTTGTATTTCTTTCAAACCTAGGATACGAAGAGTACATTAGTATGGGCATTGATCCTAAGAAGCTTGTGATGGGAGTCCCCTGGTATGGCTATGACTATGTCTGCCAAAACATATCTAAGGTAAGATGGTTATTCATTTGCAATCATACTGTTAATTTTTCGAAAAGAGATACCTAGAATTTGGTGGTACGGTTTTTGGATTAAGAAATAACTGTGGTCTGATGAGTAAGAGTATAAAGCTGGGGCTCAGGACAGAGACTTTTGATGGGCTGATAACTGATAAGCAGTGTGGTACCAAACAAGGCATTTTATCTCTCCCTAGGCAACCTGAACCCCATGATACCCAAGTGCCATGTTTGACTAAGGAGATACAGATGTTATCTGTAGAAGAGGTGATGTCCAAAGGCACCACAATGCTTGTATCTGTCTGCCTTCTCAACACAGTCACTAAACTCACTGCTTAAAGGCTAGGGTGCAACAAACCCATTTGTGATTTTGTTTTTGTCTGTACTGCTATTTTGGAGTTCAGTAAATCTATGTAAGGTGAAACTCATATCTTCTGTTTTTTTTCAGGATCATGTTTGTTCACTTTCCAAAGTACCTTTCCGTGGGGCTCCTTGCAGTGATGCTGCTGGGAGTCAGGTGCCCTACAGAGCAATCATGAAGCAGGTGAACAGTTCCGTGTCAGGGATGCTATGGGATGAGGTACAGAAGTCTCCATTTTATGAGTACAAGGTAAGAGTCTTTTTATAAGACACCATGTTGTGGAGTAAACGTTCATGAACCATAGTTCTTTGATTATGAAGTGCTCAGGGTTAGATTCTCCTGTTTGTTTTCTACATTTTTTGTGTGTAGTAAAGGTTATCTGAATTGCTGTCTCTTAAATTTCTGTTCTGAAAGAGGGATGCAGTGACTGAAGACTACAGGAGTAATAAAAATCTTTATCACTGTGCAGTTTTCTCAAGAGATTCTATCGCGTCAAAAAAGATGTTTTGGCACAAAGAAATCTGTCGTTTACTGCTACAGCTACTTTTATTAAGTTGATGACTTTAAAACAGATTCTGAGATACTCTTAAGTTTTTCCAACCCAGTGGCTTGCATGCATGTTCTCAAATGATTGTGCTTACATGAACTACATTTCATCTTGTTTCTTTAGACATAATTTGAAGTTTCACATGTAGATGATTAAAAGGTGTTGTAAGCAATGACCATGTCAAAGCAACATTACTTTTATGAAATTCTGTAATCTCCTCTAAAACTATTTATTGCTGGAAAAAAAGCACTGAATCTCTTAACTAAATTCACCTGTTAGGCTAGGTAGTGCGTCTGGGATTTTAGCTTATTTGAAAATCATATTAAAATACGAATTAGCTCAGTCTTTTCATTTAACTTCAGTAAGATGTGACACTGTTTCATAAGTTAGATTCTACAAATAAAAAAATAGCCACATATTTTACTTCTAATTTTGAATTGTGTGTAAAAAAATCATTTGTAAATCAGGAAAGCGTCATTATGGAAATCTGCACAGCTTGTGTATCTCAGTTTTTAATCCTACTTTTCACTGCATTCAACAGAAAATGCAGTCAAAATTCAATGGACTTTATCATGTTTATGTAGATAAATAGATACTGACAAGAGTGTTTAAATGTTTTCCTAGGATTCTCTTGGTCACTTCCACCAAGTATGGTATGATGACCCTCGCAGCATCTCTCTAAAAGCAGCATATGCAAAGAATCGAGGTTTAAGAGGCATTGGCATGTGGAATGGAAATAGTCTTGACTATTCCGGAGAAGCTGTAGCAGAACAACAAACTGAAGCAATGTGGCAGGCCCTGACATCATAAGAACTATTTGAACCCTTGATTTAAAATGGTGAAAACTGGTAATTTTTTATTATGGCTTATACTGTCATAATTTTGACTTTATATAAATGTATCATGATTAAAAAAAAATGGAGAACTAGCCCAGTTCGTCTTGTTATTTTGTAAGCAAAGCTGTATTTTCATGCTTGCAAAAGTTCCAGTGTTGCTTTAGCAGTATGCTTTTTTTAAAGCCTGCTCAACCTTTTAATTTTTCACAACTACTGTAAGTTGGTTGAAGCTTGAACCCAGTGTGTACCTATTAACAAGTAAATCCAAGTGGTGGATTTATAGTGGCAATCTCCTAAAGATGCTTTGCTAAGGCTGCCTGTTGCAGCAAGTATTCATTCTGGAGTCGCATGGTGCAGCTTTCTGACTTCCCACCCCAACCCATATTTTACACAAGTAAGTCACTTGCAGATCAGATTAAACTCAGAATACTGGAGACATAGACTGTTGCTTACATGCAACTTGGTGAAACTTGTGCTTGTACTTGGTTGCTTTTCTAGAGATTAAAATATTTTATGGACTGAAGAAATTATATAACGTGAAGTAGTTGCCATTAAGGTTTCTATCAGGCTTGTTACTGGAAAAGAATGCTCAGTAAACTCCAGTTTCACCATGTTTATGTATCACTAAATTCCTTAGTTTCAAAAGCCAAAAATCTTGGACTTTATCATGAAGAAGGAGCATTAATAGGGAGAGGACTTGGATGATGTCTTCTTCCATTTCAAACTTCTTTACTTCCTGAAAACTAGAACTCAGAAGCTTATTTAATGAGCTGCTAATTTCCACACTTTAAACTTCATTCAGTAGCCTGATACTTTTTTTTGTGCAGTGTTGCCTCTGTATTTTCTTTCTAGTTCATATTTTTCTTAAAATAATTAACCTAGAGAAATTGGGTAACTTTTTAAAATATATGTAGTGGTAGAAAGATTGGTGTTTACAGGATTTTTTTTCTAAGTAAAATGCTTTATTCACTAAGATTGGTAAACAGCATTGGCTGTTTATGCTTAACTTGTTCCACAGCTTACAGCCCACACTGCTTCTCTGCTTCTCAGGACTCTTTCACAACCAGATTAAAGTGCCCTGCTTAAGTTGACTCCATTAATTAAACATTTTATTTAATTAGATATATGTTGGCAGTTGTGGGTTGGTTTGGCGTTTTTTTTTTGGCTGGTTGGGTTCAGCTTTTTCCCCTTGGTGAATATTTACACCATAGCGTAGCAGCATTACCATAATGGCTACTGAGGAGAAGACTGGAAGACTTCATGTGACTGTCTGACCAGTTGATATTACTGATAATGGAAAGCAGACCATGAAGCATACTGCTCTCATATGAGGAAAAGCAATCTCCTGGAAAATCAGAGGGCTCTCCGCTAGAACTAGTTAGGAGAAACTGTTAAGTTTACTTGACATACAGACACTTTGGAATTTGTATTACTATTTATATTCATATGCTAACATGCTGAGAGAGAGATACTTTTGAATCTGAGAAGTCTTCTAGAGTGGATCATCTGACCTACAAATTCCTAACTGAAGGCCAAATGACTTTAGAGATTTAATACTTTGCCACTAAAATATTTGGTAAATCCTGTCTTGAAGAAGATAAATTGGATAAAGGGTGGTTTGACTAAGACATTCGAAATTAGTCCTTTTGAGAGTTGCATAATTTTCTTGGTTTATTACTGATTTCCCATTGGTGTTTCACTTCCACTAATAAATACAGCTTTTTATGTGACATTAATTCCTAGCATATTATTTGTTCTGCTTAAGATACTAGCACCAGGCACTGCAAAGAGGCAAAGACGAGAGCTAGAAAAAGAGAACTGTTATCTAAGCACATGCATGAGCTTGAGTTTAAAGAAGGTCAGAATATGCAATACTGTAAATTGGGCCAGGATCATCATCATAGTTTGTACAAGACATAGCTTGCCGCCTCTATTAACTACATAAGATGGTTAATGTCCATGTAGCTTTCCTAATTAGAAAGGGAACAAAAATTATTAGATACGAAAATAAAGTAAGATTATCTGAGATTTTGTTCATACTTCATATGGCAATTTATACATAAGCATACTTACAGAGACAAAAATGTACTTCAGTAAATAGCTAAATAAAGGATTCCTGATGCTATAGTTCTACAGAAGATTTATTTTAATCATTTTCCAAAAATGTAATGTGCATGCCTGAAAATAAGAACAGGAGGTTATAGATTATAGGTTTATTTTCTGAGTAGGTATTTTATTAATGAAAGAACATCAGAAAGAACAGCATACCAATGTGATGTTACACAATTCACTAATTGGCACTTTTAAGATCACTTTGATTTAGACATGTTACTAGGGTAAACTGTATATTTAAGTAGTTAACTAATATTAAAAGTGAGATGTAAAAAGTGAGCCGCAGTACCTCAGTACCCTAGAATACAAATTCCACAACATTTATATAGTTGGTGTCTTTTTACAAGATAATTTCAAGAACATACAGGCAAATATTCTGTAATTCTGATCTTCTATAAGCATTACAGAGCTTCTGGAGACTATATGGCTGTTAAAGTCATGTCATCCTCTTAAATTCTTCATTTTCTGGACCGGCGAATTAAAATTGAATTAATCTTCTTCTGTGTCAGTTCTGCTCTCAGCACTCGTAAATCAGATGCTGCCTGCTTTCTCATCTGCAGAAGAACCAGTAGTTTAAGGAACTGCAATTTAAGGAAATTTTTGGAGTTGACATGCGCATGGGTTTATATAACTAAGACTGAATTTTATACAGGATGGCTGAATACAGGATACGTCTTTCATCCTTAAAATTTTACATGTCTAATTAGGTAGCCTAGTTCTAGCAATACTTTCTTCTGTAATGGTCTGGTGTTTTTAAGAGACACTGTGTAACATTGTTCTTTCCACTCCTTGTTATACAATGGAGGAGGCATAACGACTACATCCAGCCTACATTACACAGGGGTATGGGCAGCTCCTGTGATGTAGAGACCTCCTATTTCAAGTACTCAAAGCTGAAAAGCTGTCCAGTATGAAGGTCTATACCATTGTTTTCCTTCCAAAGGGAGTCATAGGCAGCACCGGTATGGAATAAAGCAGATGAAGAAGACTGCTGTCTGATTTGAGAGATATTCTCTTTTTTAATTATAATTTATTTATACCACTTTACTTTTTTATTCTTAGCCCCAGTCTATTACTGACCAGTGCCTCATCAATAAGTTCCTTCAGTTACCTCTTAAGTGAAATGGCATTTTATGAAAAACTGTGAAGTTTAGCCTACATAGTAACTTGAAAGTCTAAGTTGCTTGAATGCTAAACATTCAAAGTCATTTAATAACCTGGTGTTCTGGAGAAATTTGGCTCAAGTGATAAAGTTACAATGGCAATTAACACCATAAAGCTAACTCATAAAACAAAAACTCTTTAGGAAATCATTTAATGGTTGGGAAGATCTAAGGGTTTTCTTATACATAGTAACATTTTGACTGTTTTAATTAAAAGGCAGAGTACCTTAATTTCTATTAAAAGTTTCATTTTTGTATCACCCAGCTTCCTCCTCAGTAGATCAAGTTCGTGCTGCACTGTAGTAATCTGGATGATTGTGTAATTCTGTATTGAAAAGAACAGAAATAACAAAAGGTAAAAGTACAGCATTAGTGCATTTCACCACTCAGAAACAATCCTCTAAACTCATTCCAGCTCCCCTACTTTCTTCAGTCGTCAAAGTGTACTGGACTGTCTCTGGTCTGTAAGCAGTCAGCTCTCCAAGAGGGGGCAGCTTCCTTCTGCTGCCAGCCCTTCACCTGGGTGCAGAGGTTTTTCCACTCCCTTTTGCTTTAGGAAGTTAAGATCCAGATCAGTTCTCCTGAGTAACAGCACGCTGTTTTGCAATTATCTTTTATGGCTACTCCCCATTTATAATAAAAAGGCATACTTCAAATAATTTCTTTCACAGGCTTAGCATCGCTCTGTCACTGTATATTTGTTGATGAGATTACTACACTCATGTAATGTTTAGTGCAGATGATCTCCAGGTTATACAGCACATAATTTCAGCAGTAGGTGTGGGTGGGCCTATCACTGAATTAACCTGTAAAACTGAAATTCATGTTCTCAAATGTAGGTTCTGATACTCAGCTCATCTAAGTCAACCATGGTCCCTTGATGTCAGTAACATGGAGTGGTGGGTGTGGATGTGTATGTGGTAATTTCTTGATGTTCCAAGCCATTAAAAATTCCATTAAAGGGCCAGCTGAAGCAAATAATGCAATCAAGTTACCATACAAGGAATCATTAAGTGGTTTCTGCAGCTTCTCATCTGTGAGCTCCTGCTGGAAGTTTCTTCCCACCCAAGGGTGTAGCTGCCTGCATGCAAGGGTCCAAGTCCCAGCTCTGACACCACACGGCTGTGTAACCCTGGCCCAGACTACTGAGAAAGCATGAAAGGTACACTGTCATGCAGGAGGAAACCAGGCAGGGCTGTCAGACTAGTTGGGGGCTACTGAGGAATCACCCCGGTGTTAGGTTGAGTCACCAGTGAAGACAAAGCTGCTAGAAGAGGGGAAACCACCAACAGTGGGATATATTCCCCAGATCCAAACTCCCCCCACCTGACTGATGCCTGGCTGCCCAGCACGTAGCTTACAAGGGGTGGAGAGTATACTTGTGCTTAGCCTAATAGCTAATTAAATCATTGCTATCTATCTTCTGTGTGCCAGCCAATAAATAACCACTGTAGACATGTTAATTTGTGCATGTCCTCCACATAAGGACTCTTTGTGCCTAGCCAGAGAGACCTAAAAAACCCCTGGTATCTCCCCCCAAAAGGAGCAATAAAACATCTGAACATAGTTGATTATATAATGTAATACCATATTGTATAAATACCTACTGTATATTGTAGGTATTTATGTTCACATAGGTCAAATAATACACATTTGCATATAATATATACTCTTAGATTGCATATACACTCTCCAACTTTTCAGATACAAGAAAGGGACTGATTTTTCCTAGTCTAGCTTCAGATTTGCCAAGACTTGATTTCATTAACACATTTAGAAAATGTACAGATACAACTGTTGTGAATTGTGTTTCCCCCTCTTTTTTTAATTCCTTTCTGAACATCCTGTGATTTGGCACCAAGATAATGTGAGACTCGATTGCACAATAGTTCAGGTGCAACAACCATAAAAGCCTCAGACACGTCTCATCCTCACAAACAGAATTCACTATCTCTGTAAGTGAAATCTGGGATGAAAACAATATAGAACTGAACAATTTTTTAATCATACTGAATGAAAGGTATTTATTTACAAGAAGGTATTGTGGAAGCACAAATCATAAAGAATCGAATGCTCAGACTCAAGAACTTTTTAAGAAGTGTGGGCTGAAGGAATTCTATATATTCTATATTTGGCTGTTAAAGCTAGTTTACAACTCATTGTTTGGTGATCAATTTCTTACTTTATAGGAAAAAAAACCGAACAGGCTGTGTAAAAAGAGAGATTAAAATAACACAAGCAAATACCTTGGAGTTTCTCGTATTATTTGGTCGTTTTGGGCTATCTCTGGCTTCCAGTTGCAAGAGTAGTTTCTGGTGGTAAAGCACTAAATCTTGCTGCAGTTTGTTTAAAGCATCCTCCAGGGGAACTGTAGCTTTCTTAGTTTCTAAGTACTGCTTTTTCCATTCCTCACAAGCTACACAGGAAAACAGTAATACTGTTTGGTCTTGTTCATCTTATCATACGGCTTGCTGACAACAGTAATGACCAACTGATCTAAAAATATGCAGTTGGCCAATGAACATATTAAAAGATGGCAGTAGGTTTCTTTTTAAAATAGCATTTAGTGAAAAATCTTCATTGAAATTACACTCACTGTAAATGCAACTGACTTTCTGCACAAACACCTGCAACAAAAGGCTCTCGCTGTCCATCAAGATACCACACAAGGTCCAACCCCAAAATTTCATTCAGCTTGGGTGTTCTGCAGGTTTCAGCTGCCTAGTAGGTGCTCCTGACCTGTGAGGACCTGATGCCCCCCACAGCCTGAAGTTCATGCCTTTACTGTAGCAGGATATTTAGCACTGTAGACTTACACAAAATTTGAGCTCTGCAGGGCCAGAGAGTTTGAACAGTACAAAAGCCCAGAGATTATGGGAAACAGTTATTTACCTGTACACTTACCTATGATTCCTTCTATGTTGATAATGTGCTGTCTACAGCTAGCACACAATTTCCCCTGTATTTAGTTTGGCAGTCTTACAGCCACATATATCTGCTAGTCTGCAGTGTCTTAAATGATTCCTTATTTCAAGGTGTAGTTTAGGAAATCAGGACAGCTGCTGCTCAGAAACTTACCTAAAAGAACCCAGCTCCTGGAGGACTATACAGTATGTAACTGAGCATGTCAGCATGGCAGCCTTGGGAGGGTATTAAATATAGACAAGACAGCTGCTCCTACAGAACATGCCCTTCCCTTCATACCTTGTGAAGAGGCATGTTTGCAAATGCACACACTTATGAAACTCTACAGGTCTGATAAAAGTATTTCAGAGGTAGAGACACTTCTTCAAAAATCTGCAGAAGCTGTTTGAATACATGTGAAATAACCTTTATTTTACCTAACTGTATAATATAATTTAAGACAATACAGGAGCAATTTAGGGCTTATCTCAACGGGGTAAATTAGCTTGCCTTGCGGCTCCATAATACTACAGATTCACTGCTTCAAGTACTGAAGTTTTTGTAGTGTTTTCTTTCAACCTCATAATGCGGGAGAGTGCAGTGTAAAACCATGCCCTTAGAAAATAACTGGAAGAATTGTCTTGTCTTCTTCTTTCAACAAAGCTACAAATAATAATGTTGAGACTCCTAGTGATTTAGCTGTACTTAAATACAAGGAGAATGCTCTCAAACATCCAAGTGATTAAACCTCATCTCTGGTTAACTGGAATGTGACTTAGGGAGGATAGCTTAAGTATAAACTTGAAAATAATTTTACAAAGAAAATTTGGGTGGGATTTAAATGAGATTTTAACTTATAAAAAAACCTAAAGGTTTGTCAAGCTTGTCACGACAGGTTTGTAACTTCCATGCCATAAGCTAAATACTATGAGATAGGAGGAACAAAATGTATTATGCTGGCCATTTAACTAGAAGCTCTATCAGCACAGTAAAAACCTCTGTAAGGACCAGCTACAGGCAGGTTTAGAATATGTCAGCTGCCCTGGGCCTCAAAGAGTGAAGTGGCCTGGAGTAGATTTCCAGGCACTGTATGACCTGGGATAAAAAGCAGGATATTTTCAGGTTTATAAGACTATCACAAAAGTGGAAGGAAACATTGCAACCTTCAATCTTTTCAACATGCTGTTACACAAGTGAGCCTTGTTGGAGCTATTGGTTAGCAAACTGCTCTCTCTGCGATTAAACTCACTGATAAGGAGACAAATATTTTCATATTGGTTTCAGTGTCATTTCTCTATCATTCCAAATTACAAAATAAATTAAAAGCATACCGTGGTATCTTTTCAGCTTATATTGTTCCAGTAGCCCTTTAACTTTTCTGATCAGTTCTTCTCTATTTTTTTCCATGTGCATTCTGTCTTTCTTCATTTGTTGCAATTGTTCTACCATCTTGTTTTCTAAAGATACTATATTTAGTAAGCACCAGGATACTATCAATGAGGATTTTTGTAATACACCAACCATAACCATATGAAGCCAAAAAAGCCTCCAAAAGACTATTATCTGCTCAAAATATGTTGTGATAGAAACTGTAGTGAAATCTTGCCTTAAACTCCAGGTGGTCATAGGCAGAACAGACTTCCACTAGTCACAACAGGTCAGTAACTTACCTTCTCACTATCCTCCTACTTCACCACCACAGCAGAGGATCCTCAGCAATACTGCTATTGGTTTTCTTTGCTACATTCTCACTTAAGTGAACAGCATTTCATTTGATCTCCCCACTTTTCTCCTTTCATCTCCAAGTCCACAAACTGGGTTTTCTAGTGCTGGGAAGCTGCCATGCTGTATGAGCAGCCCAAAATGGCTGGAACCTTCCCACCACAAACTAAAATTTGTAACAATACTGTGAATGAATTAATGTACAAATTCTTTCACAAACCAGGTATTTCTGTCTTCATTAACTATTCAGTCTTGATTGATATTATAGAATCATAGAATAGTTTGGGTTGGAAGGAATCTTAAAGCTCATCCAATTCCAACCCCCTGCCACGGGCAGGGTCACCTTCCACTAGACCAGGTTGCTCCAAGCTCTGTTCAATCTGCCCTGAGCACTGCTAGGGATGAGGCAGCCACAGCTTCTCAGGGCAACCTGTGCCAGGGACTCACCACCCTCACAGGGAAGAATTTCTTCCCTAATAGCTAATATAAATCTACCTTATACCAGTTTAAAGCCATTCCCCCTTGTCCTATTACTTTGTGTCCTTGTAAAAAGTCCCTCCAGCTTTCTTGTCAGCCCCTTTAGGTACTGAAAGGCTGCTGTAAGGTTTTCCCTGGAGCCTTCTCTTCTTTAGGCTGAACATTCCCAATTCTCTCAGCCTATTTTCACTCTATGCAATTTCTTGGAATCATATACTCACCTGCTGTCTGAATTGCAGGAATTTGATCTGGATTTACATAAAATGGCAGGAAAGGTAGATTAGGAGGTGAAATATATTCTTTTGGACAACTAAGAGGATTTTGCTTGTTTTCACCAGCCTAGAGTCAAAAGACACAACTGTAAGTACATAACCCATAATCCTGAATAGCTCCATTAGACATATGCTCTGAAAGTGGTCTGACTGAACATGAGGAATGAATTTAAATTCTGCATATAAGCTTTTTTATTCTGTTACCAGTACAAATTATTACTAAATTACAAACAAATGGACCTCTGCAAATAAAACCAGAACACTGAACACTTGCATCACAGAGAACACGCGGACAAAAACACAGACAATGGCTAATTGTTCTTGTCCATGTCCACAACCCCACAAGTCATTGACACTCCCATGCAAAACAAGGAATAACAGACTAACATTAATAAGACTGAGATAGTTACTCTATATGTAGTTCCTGTTAAATTATGACTAGAGGTATAACCTCTGATAATTTCATTGTTGAGACATATAGTTGATTTTTCTTTACCAAAAAGTAGCAGCGTATGAATTGATTTTTCTCAGTTACTCTGAAATCTACATTTGAGAATTTAATATCTCTAGTGAGTTACCTCTCTTACAAAATATGTCTAGGTGGAGGACTTATGTTTATTGCTCAATATTACTAAGAATATGTTACCTTGAAAAACATACCTGATTATCCAGTTTTTCACCAAGCTCAGCTATAGACTTGCTAGTTCTGTACTGCAACAAGCTAAAATTAAATCAAAGCAGCAAGTGAAAATTTGTGTAATTAATTCCACCACACCACACCCCCCCCATTTTCCTTCATTTATCTGAAGTCTGGTTATAAATTAATATTATCCAATGTTTTAGCAGAATCATTATTTACTAACCTTTGTTTTTTACATGCATATTCTGTGGCTTGGTCTTCCACTGTTTTAAGAATTCCAGCATCCTGTGTTCTATGTTTTCTTAGTTTGGTATGTTTTAAGTGGTCATTATTATCCATGTTTGTTAGTTCTGTGACAGGATAGTGATGATCAAAATATATAGATTACATTCATAAAATTCAAGATGTTTTGACTGTCAATGCCTGGGCTTTCCAACCTGTATTAGAAATTCAGTGAATTGATCCAATAAATAATGTTATCTCTGGGGTTTGGAAATGGGTGAATAACAGAAGAAAGAAATAAAGGGAAGAAAAAAAAATAAAAACGAAGGTAGTTTTGTTTGGAGAATTTGTATCTAATTAGTTGTGGTAACCAGTACAAAAAACATTATGACAGATAAGGAAACCACTAGGTTATTTCACCTTCCCTACACTAATTCCTTATCTAATGCTTTCTGCCTTTTAGAGACTGAAGATCCCCTACAGACTGGAGCCAGCGTAGAAAGGGAGAGCAAAATGTTTTGAATTTAAATGTTAAAGAATAAATGTTTTTTGCTTTAAAATACATACAATAAGTATTTAAAAATAAAATTGCTGACAGACTTTACCTTTATTACTACAAAATCCTATATCCTTCATCATTCAAAGTAAAGTTATGGAAAACTTTTCAGTTATACCTTTACATATATAGATTTGTGTATTAAGCAGTCTCATACATAATATGAGTTAACGTGATGATGGATAGAGCTATTTTTAACACATTATGATTGGAAACTGAAATTACTGATAATTCATCCATAAAAACCTTTTTTGAATTAACTCTCTACATATATCTCAAAGAATATGTCATTTAAGTAATATTACTATATTACTTATTATATTATTTTAATATAATTAGATACTATCAATTATAGTGGTGTTTCCCTATATCAATACACAGTGATAAAGAAGGACTGTAGTGGCAGGACAAGGGGTAGTGCGTTAAAGCTTAAACAGGGGAAGTTTAGATTGGATATAAGGAAGAAATTGTTTACTGTTAGGGTGGTGAGGCACTGGAAGGGGTTGCCCAGGGAAGTTGTGAATGCTCCATCCCTGGCAGTGTCCAAGGCCAGGTTGGACAGAGCCTTGGGTGAGATGGTTTAGTGTGAGGTGTCCCTGCCCATGGCAGGGGTGTTAGAATTTGATGATCGTAAGTTCTTTTCCAACCTTAACTACTCTATGATTCTAGGACTTATCCAATTTAAAACTATACCTCTTTGGAAGTCATTATTATTATTTTAAAAATCAGAATATTGTTCTGATAGCAATATTGCAACCCATGCTTTAATTATAGATTTCTTAAAACTAAGCTTTACTCTGTCAACTTTCTGAACACATGCTTGAGCAGAAGGATGACAATAAACAGTTGTACCCTTTTGGTACTTGATGTGATTTTGGGGTGTTTGTTTATTCTGGCCTTGTTCATCACTGTGGTTTACATGAAGAATAAGAGTGGTTCCTTTGGCTTCGTCATTCCACTTAGGAGTGTTATTCTCTTTTTGATCTTTGCTAAGATGATTTTGCTGAGAGGTCCGTAATACCATATCACTCTTTCCAGACTCCAAATCATCTGCAGGATTTGAGTGATTTGGTGTGATGAGAGATCCATTGAATCCATTTTGATCTGCATAATAATTGATATTAGAAAACAGAAATGTTATTTTATTGTAAATGTTAAGCATAATATTTATTCTTCTCATTCATCATCCTCGTTCACTACACTGGTTAAACTTACCTTCCCTAAGCAGTATATGATTTTCTTGAATCCTGTTGTTATGGTCTTGCTTATTATTTGGGTTCAAAACTGGAACAGGTTCTTTCTCACCCCATTCCACAGGATTGTGCACTTCTTTATTTTCTAGCTGATGACTGCTTTGTATGCTTTCTAAAAACTGTTTGCTCGTTTCAGGTTCTTGTTGGGGAAGACTGGATAATCCTGATTTATGATCAAGCCTATTAGCTTCTGCATTAAAGTGACGTCGTTGTTGAGTTGATGCTGATAATGGATAAACACCTTCAAAGTATTCCACTTCAGGTAATAAATATAATTCAGGATAAAGTGCCTAAAATATGCAGTATATTCATCAGACATGAGATGAAATGTACAATGTAAGAAGTTTCTGAAAATGATACCTTAAAAGCCATTCAATACATACATAAGGCGGAGCAAACGACTTCAGTTCCAGTTCTGTTTCTTGGTTTGCTTTCACCTTGGAAGGTAAAGTATGGAAATGTTACCAATAAAATACTTTATTATCAACAATGTTGCATATCAATTAATTTCTTTATTCTACCACCCTTTTTACATACTACATTTTTTCAGGACCAGCACTATTTATCTTCTGTAATGGCCTCATGGGGAGGAAGGAACACAGACTACTATTGTATTTTCTGACATAGTACTGAAACTTTGTCTGTTTTTCAAAATCTCAGACCCACAAGAGTGCATGGATGTACTGAATATATTTTGCACTTATGGTTCAAGGAACCTGATCCAACAGTTACAGCAGAAGAAAGTCTTTGACTTTCTTTACAAGTAGTTGCTTCAAGATGAATCTGACTAGAAATGTTGACTCTCACATAATTTTCTCTATTCAGCTAGTACAGTACTGCAAAATATTTAATGTATGTAGAAAAAAATATTTATACTATCTATTTATACTCTTCATATGATAGAAACACCCTTTCAGATTTCAACAGTGTCCTAAAAACGAAGTCTAAGATAATCAATGTAAATTTATAAGATGAGCTGAAAAAAAACCAAAAAAACAAACCAATAAATAAAATCTGTGCTTATATTTAAATAATGAAATTGAACTAAACATGGGGCCAGGCAATGCCACTATTAGAGACATGAGATATGTGTAAGAAAAATAAGAGGAAATGAACATGATGTTAGTTTACATTTCTTTTTCACTTAAAGACCCTTACTTGCAAGTTGGGTACAGCTCTTAGTACTGCTTACATTGTTACTGTTGTGAAACAGAAGACTGGGGGGTAAGAAACCAGTCAACAAATATTTGATCAT
This sequence comes from Melopsittacus undulatus, assembly GCF_012275295.1. Taxonomy (NCBI): domain Eukaryota; kingdom Metazoa; phylum Chordata; class Aves; order Psittaciformes; family Psittaculidae; genus Melopsittacus; species Melopsittacus undulatus. Next base: position 24,364,349 of record NC_047532.1, on the reverse strand, counting down.
GGAGATATGATTCAATGAGGTTACCATGACCCTAAATAACAAACAAACCAGTTAGTTGGTTTATTGCTTTCCACTTTGTTATAATGTTAAACTTCAAGCAACAGTAAATACACCAACTTAAAATTATATGTCTAATTCATCACTAAAAATCTTCACTTGTATCTACCAATATCTTTCATTCTCTATTAAAGTAAAATATTTTATTAATTTGCTTAGATTTTAAAAGAAGCTGGAAAATTTCTCCATTTATCTCAGAACTATCAGTGGGAAAGAAAATCTTACTTACAGTCATCCAGTTTAAAAGACCTGAACTCTTTGAAGACATATGCACATTTTCAGATTCAGATTGTGTCCCAGTCTTTTAAGTTTTTTCTTATGTTTTTCCACCTATTCTTTTGCATATTACTTAATATCTATTCTAGTCTTCTGTGTGAGTAATTTTAGTGGTAACTAAAAGAATGACACCGAATTTCCAGCTTGTAATTAATTTACAGGTTCATGAGAGACAGGTGAAATGAGAGGAAAAAGAAGTATTCTATACTTGCACGCATGACTTAAGTCTTTGTGTGTTACAAGAACAAACCTTCAGCTGGACTGATTTTCAAGGGTATTTAATCTTTAGCTATAGTTTGTAAGGTATAAATATACAGAGAATCAATGTGAGGAATAGCTATGATTCAGAACTTTAGGGGTTTGATTACATGCATCTCAGGCTGTATTACTGGACTAATTAGTGGAACACATGTACATCCAGAGACTCATATTTTAAAGGCTTTTGGGCAGGTCACAGCAGGAACCATTAGAGGAACTCTGACTTACTCAGCTTCCCTTGTAAATACTTCAACTGCCATCTTCCCAAACATGTACTGGTAATAACGACCTTAACGGGATTTTTTTTAATGCAACAAGATTTGTCATATTTAATCCACTGACTTACCAAAACTAACATGTTTTCACTGGATGGCAACTAATTACATATGATGGTTTAAAGGGTGTTTCTAATATACCTGTCCAGCTGTGCCTTTGTACTTGGGGAAGTAGATGTGTTCTTACAAGAACTTACGCTCTGGCATGTTTAAGAAAAAAGAAATGCTAACAGTGCTCCTGAGGTTATCTCCTTTTTATGTATTTTTTTTATCTAATCTGCAGGAATGAAATCTGTGGTTAACATTGTAAAACAAAAGAGCGTTAAAGAAAAAAAAGTATTAACTTACCACTGCTAGTCTTTTCCCAATGCATTTTAAAAATCTGAATTTATCTTCAGCTGAAACTCCACCCAGGTACTCTCCAAGCTTCTCCCGTAGCACTCTTAATGTGATATGAGGAGATACCCTAGAATGTTGTTATGCATTAATACATCTGTAAGATCAAATAATGATGGCTAGTTAGTAAGAGGGGGAAGATAATGCTGCATACATAGTGGCTTGCATGGACAGAATGACCAAAAATGGGAACTATGTCTTAGAACTGACTACTGTCCAACTACATATAGACATATTGGCCAGAGAGTCTTGGTGTGCTAGAGTCAGAACATCATATCAGGTTATGGTAGACTGTATTACAAAGGCTGTCATGACATTAACTAGCAATATTCATATTTTAGGAACCCCATAAAAAGGGATAATATGGAAATAGATGAAATTTGAAAACTACTCCTTCAGAATGCTCTTGCTCATCTGCAGATGAGTAATAGAAACATTAGAGACTACAATCATGCATTTCCATATAGGTGATGATGTTCCATGGGGCCAGTCTAGAACATACTCCTTCAAGCACTAAGGGCTAAAGAAGACTACATTACTGTCCACTTTCAGTAGCAGGCACAGTTCTTTCATTTTGTCTTCTCCAACACAAATTTACAGTTGGGTGTGTGCCTGTGTACATGCAAATGAATTTTAAATCAAAACCAAACACTGCAGTGTGAACATTTCCACCATAATTTGAGGATGAAAGAGCTGATGCAAATATGAATTGCATCATTTAATGTACTACTGGAAACCATGCAAATATCAAAGCAATGAGGTCAATATAAAAATCGCTGTAGAATAAAAAGCTCCCCAGAATAAAATCAAATGTGCAAGAGGCACGCAAAAGCTCTCTAGGATATCAGAAGTAATTCTAATTGCTCCTGTCATAAACTAGGGAACAAATTCAGGCCTGAGACTGTTAATCACCCATGCTGATTGTTAGTATAATACCTAGGCATGATTTTAGCTCAAGCAGCTATCACTCTTCAAGCAATGCACAGACATAGCTTGGAGGATAGCACATGCCATTCTCACTAAACAGTATGGACAAGAACATGCCATCCCTTCAACTTCAGTCTTCAACTTTAACCTATTAGGGTTTATTTCCACTTTCAAACAGACCTATTTGCTTTCATTTCACACCCTATGTATGTAAAAGTACCGTCAGTTTCACATCATAAACACAGTACTTCAGTGGGCTACAATGCTTCCCTTGCATGATTTAAAACATCTTGGACTTAGAGCACCTCCCCAAGGTGATAAATCTGCCTTGTAGCACAGGCATGCAGCAGAGGAGACCAAGGTTTGCAGAGAGGACACATTGAGGCCACACTGCTTGGTGCCTCCCTCTACATTAGCTCCTGTTTATTTCTTCCCCAGCCATTTTTTGCCCACACTTGCTACAGATATTAGCCCTAATGTCAATTATTTCAAATGTATAAAGAAATATGTGATAGATGCATAACTCAATACACATTCTTTCAGGGTCTTATCTGAGACCACATATGATCTGTAATTCAAGTATCTTTCATGCACTATCCTTTCTTCAAGCTGATGTCTCAGAGAAGACATACTCCTTCAATTGTCTTCCAAAAAATAATAAATGCAAGCTCTTTCAGAGGCAATTCTATCACTGCACATCCTTCACTGATAATGCCTGTCCAAAACAGCATGGAAATCTTTATCTATGTTTTTACGAACAGCAGGGAAAACATCTAAGTAACTACAATGTACCCTGTGAGAAAACTATCTAGGTACATCGCACCTCAGATATAGGACAGCAATTTATCTGCAAATTATTTGCCTGTGCAACTCCTAGGAGCATATTATATTTCTTACTCTCTACCACTGGTTAACAGAAGACTAGTCCTTTGCTTCAGGATGTCCCTTTAAAGATAATGCAAACTAGAGTTCATTGCAGCCATTTCATCTAGAAACAGCAAATGTATGGCTTCTGTAGTGAGGAATGAGGAATAAATAAAAGATCACAGAGGCTGAGAAATCAAGTTCATGGGAACAATTGCTCAGGGCCATAGACAATTACACACTTAATACTTTCCTCTAATTTCATAGTTAATGGAAGTGGCCTGTACTTAGACCTAGGAATCCTTTGTTAAGCTGACTCAGACAGTACTAGGATTGTGAAGCTGACTGGACAGTGCTATCAACAATGTCCAAAAAGCATTTGTACCAGCAAGGCTGTTCTCTCCCCCTCTCCATAGTAAGTTTTTTAAACTAACTTTGTTTTTAAAGACAGTGATACAGTGGCCAGGTGCTAGTTATTGCTAATGCAATGTACTGCAGCACCGTATCCATAGCATAATTAACTAGCAATTATTTAAAACTCATTAGAAAACAACAAATACCCCATCAGCCTCAGAACTGAGCCTCAGGGAAATAAATTTACACTAGAGAACAGAGGGCAGTGACAGATGTGCAATCATGTGAAATAATCTGAAGTTAACACTCCATCTGTAGGCATTTTGCACCTCTGCTGGAGACTAGAACAGCAAACGAAACAGATACATACACTTATTTCCTCTGGTTTTGAGCAGCCTTTCAACAAAAGAAGCTGTGAGAATGATTACATTCTGCCCTACATGCTCATACCTGACTGCTGTCGATCTTCTCAGCTACACAATGTATTAAGTAGACAATACAACCCTAATTTAAAGTAGCTAAAACTCAGGTTTGTTTTTTTTTTTAAACTGCAGTTTAAGCTAAATTGTCAGGTTTTGCTCAGGAGCAGACAAGGTGCATCTAAAAGCCTGCTTCAATACTCATCTTTACGTTATTTGATTTTCTACAACTTCTTACCACACTAGATACACACAGAATTTATGAGTAAAGTGTTTGGGGGTACAAAATAAACTTTCAAAGCTGGTAAAGATTACAGTTGCAGCATTTTGTGCAAGGTTTGGGCCTACAACATGGGGTATTCTTTCAGTAATTCCTCTAAACAACTACTTGAAAGCACACATGACACATGGTGTTATGAGAAATCTTTCAAAAATACTACTGAAGAAGAAAGAAGATGTGCTAGTAGTTGTATGGGATGTGATGCTTCCCCTTGAGAAACATGGCTCTTTTGGACTGAGAGAGCTCAGATCATCATATCCCTGTTCCTGGGAACTAACAGGCTATCCTATCTTCATCAAGCCACTCTGTCTTCAGGCTGGTCCATACCCAAAGAGAACTCAAGACTTTGATAAGCAGGCTCAAGTAGACAGAAATAATGTAAGACTGTGATTTAACAACATAAATTATTCTGCAGAAATACTAGCACTGCTCTGGAAGTATGTTTCAATGGTTTACACCAAGGGCTGCAATGGAGCTAAGCCAGATACAAATCCAAATAAATCTAACACTAGTCATGGGCATCACTTACCCTCCAGAAATTATTAAAGAACAAGTCTCTTCTGACAGATATAATTGTGTTTCACAGAGCAACAGCTCAACTAAATTATTAAAGGACAATGTAAAGGACCTACCATGTACATGAAGCCTAAGACTATACGCACCTTATAAATCCAGCTGAGATGAATTTGCTAGTAAGAGCTACAGGAACTGTATTCAGCTTGAAGTTCCACACTTCTTCTGGGACATAGAAAACATGGAACTCCACCAACTAAATAAAGAACATATAATCATAACTGTAGATATATTATAACCCTCTTATTTTGCCTTATTTTGCTTAGGTGGACTTTCAGATTCTGGAGGCAGGTATGGTTTCTTTGATGGACTAGAAGAGTGAACATCCAACAGTGATGACTAAATAGTGAGAACAGCAATGAGTAGAGCAGTTTGTGACTGAATGATAGCTGACAACATCAAACTAAGTCACATTAGAAATGCTCAACACTGGAAATCAGAGAAAAGAGAGCCTGTGCTATTGCTGTATGTCACTATGACAGCAATGGACAGAGCTTACCAAAAAACACTTGATACTCTGGAGCATGTCCTGGTTACATAAATACTTCAGCTGAAATCCTGCCTTTGTTCTTCTCATAAATAATGCAAAGTCCTGAAAGCTGGATCCAAATAGCACCACAACTTGACCTTGCCAGAAGAAAAAGAATTCGAAATATTTCTGGCAGTTCTTAATAATATTAGTTACCTTGGAAGCACAGAAATGCTCCTGGTGATGGCTGCAAAAAGAGTAACTAAGCACGCTCTGAACAAGGTTCACTTAGACTGCATTCAAACCTGTGGCAGTTGTGAGACTGTTAATGTCCAGATCTTGATATTTTTTACCAAAAATTAGACAGTATTGATAAGGATGAAACATTTCCCATAACTAGAAGCCATGCAAATAAGCTGTATTACATATTCCAGCAATTGTTGTGTTATTAAACTTGACTAGAAAATTAGAAAATGTTACTAAATGTACTAGAAAATAATACTTTCTATATATGCTATGTTAAAAGCACTTTTTTCCCCTCAGGTTTCCTAGAAATGGTGCAGTGTTGCTTCTTGTAATATTTTATATTTTAAAATGTGAAATCAAAAAACACTTCATGGAAAAGTACAAAACCTCTCACCTGGGATGTCTGAGGTCTCCTTTGACTAAACGACATGTTGCTCCCTGTACTTGATCACGGCAAATGACAGGTGGGCTTTATAATTTTCTTTTTGAGTTAAATATTCTTTAAGAATGAGTTTCATGATTGATGATGTTACAAGAGCAGTTATTCCATTAATATCCTTTATTTTCACTTACTGTTCTTCTTTCCATTTATGAAAATGGTGAAAGTAGTTTCTGTGCTGAAACAGAAAGTTCCAGCTAACTGCAGACAAACAAGACTTAACCACACCTTCTACACAATGAGTATCACCTAAGTAACTGGGGGGAATCACTAATCACAGCCCTGCAGCTCCCAGAGATCTGTGCTGAAGTGTTTTCTCTTACCATTTTCTCCCCTTTCATAAAGACTCTTTGATCACATATAGGTTTCTACACATTGTACTGCTTTCCTAAAGACACAGCCCTAAATCCCTACAAAATGGGATTCTTGCACAGTCTGGGTTTTTCTCTGATAAAGGGACAAGTACTGTGAACTGCAGCCAAGCCACATGCACAGCATATTGTGCTGGCCAAACACAGTAGTCCAAGCAAACCTGATTGTTCTGGGTGACCATGTCAGAAAAATCCTTCCATAAACTACAAACCATGGTTCTGCCTTCACCTTTTATGAGTTTCCTCTCTTTGGAGGCTCTTCCAGCACCTCAGAGGCTACACACCACCTGATTTTCAGCCTACTGAATGCCACATTGTTGTCCTGATCATCTTGCAGCTCTTCCTCATACTCCTATTTCTAATTCACCTTTTCTTGGGTGCATGTGACCAGACCTTCCAGACAACCTTCCAAGTTTTACCCTGGCTCCATGAGGTGGAAATAAGATTTCCCCGTGTCAGCAGAAAGCACCTGCTTACAAAGGTCTTTACTTGCCCCTTCACAAGTACACCACACAAGCTCTAACAAACAACCCATCTCTGTAACATCCCATCTCTTCCCCAGTTATTCCCAACCAAAACACAGCAGGTTACAGCACATGTTCCTCCTATTAGTCCCTGTATACATGTAAGTTATTGCACTTTGCATGACAACATGTTTTGCCCCATGCCATTAGCCCAGGCTACTCAGTCACTCCAGGGCACATTCTGTGGTGAACACCCTTCACCTCTAGACTTCAGTCAAGACCCGAATGTGCTGACAGCAGCAAAGTTGATAACTCCATTGCATCTCAAAATAAGCTCCAAACTAGTAACTCACTGGATATTATCACCAAGATTTCCCACCTTGGTCTTAACAGTCTTATTTTAAATCCACTTTATAGATACATGGATACACAGATAAAGGAGGCGTTTTACTGCTGTTTCCAGGCGGTACCCCCTCCCGGACACACGGAGCTCGCACCCAACAGCCCCTGCCCAGAGGCCATCACACCCGCCCGCCAGCAGTCCCGCAGCGCCCCCCGCGGCCGCGGCACCCCCGGCCCTGGGCGCGGCGGCGCTTGCGCAGGCGCCGCCGGGCCGGAGAGTTTGAGACGCGCCGAGAAGTTGTGCTGAGTGTGCAGCTGGTGCCGCTCCCACCATGTCGGGCTCCTCCAACGTGGCGGCCATGAAGAAGGTGGTGCAACAGCTGCGCCTGGAGGCCAGCGTGACTCGTGTTAAGGTGAGGAGCGGAGCTGGGACGGGGCGGACGTGCCGCCATTACACCGCCCCTGGGGCGCGCCCCACGGCGGTCCTCGGAGGACAGCCGGGCTGCTCAGCGGGGCAGGGTCAGGACCGCCTGCCCCCACCTACCTCACCCCATCACAGCTTATAGCCCACGGCTCCGTCGGGCCGAGCAGAGGTCCGCGGGGCTGCGCAGCCTCCTCTCCTGCTGCTGCCGCCGCCCCGGAGCTCGGCCCGTGCGGGGCCCGCCTCGCCCTCTCGCTTCCTGCAGCCTCCCGGGTACCCGGAGGCCGGTGTCCGGCCGGAGCGCACACCGGGATGATGCCCGTGCCCTTCCATTTAATTTCCTTTCTCTGAGATGTGTCTTCCATTGTTCGCCGGTGGAAAGGGCCGCTAGAGAGGGGTTCACAACAGGTTGGCCCGGCTAGCCTGGCACTGTAAAATGGAGACTTATCTGCAAAACGTACTGAGTACATTTAACTCGTGCGGTTTGGGGTTGAGACGGGGCCCTGCCAAATTAAGAGAAGCTCTGGGGAAATTGCAAGTACAAGATACCAGTGAAGATGCTACTTTCTGAAACTTTGATCCGTATTTTTGACAAGTTCAGTTACAAGAGAGGAAAGAATGACAGGGAGTTCTTACTGCCTTGTCTTTAGGTACTACCTACCAAAACCACTATCTCATCATTAGGATGGCTTTCCAATGGAAGATAAACTAGCAGTTAAGTAGAGCATCTTAAACTGTAGGGTGTATTTTGACACAGTTTATGTTAGTACAAGGATCTTCATATATTTAACAAACCCGTCTCCAAGATGTTGCTCATCTTTCACTCTTCAGGCTTAAAAGTTTAATGTGAAGATTTTCCAAATTCTCACTCTATTACTGTGCAAATTCTTAAAAAAAAATATGATAGAAACATTGTATGAAATCTAAACAAGCTGTACTGCAGAACGATTTAGCAGTATTCTTTATACTTTGTGATATAGTTACATCCTCAGTAATGAGTGATCAGTGAATTCTAATGCCAACCTTTATTATGACTAGGTTTCCCAGGCTGCAGCAGACTTGAAGCAGTTCTGCCTGCAAAATGCACAACATGATCCCCTACTGACAGGAGTATCGTCGAGTACAAACCCATTCAGACCCCAGAAAGTTTGTTCATTTTTGTAATTACCTGAACTACTTTGGTATCTTTCAGTGGTAAGTTCTTGAATTAGTATTCATAAATGGTTCTGGCATTAAAAACAGCTGGCTTTAACTGAATGACACTGCCTGTATTAAAAGTATTCAGAAGAGACACCTGACTTCTGCAGCTGGTATTGGTCTAGATCCGCATTTTGTGCTCCGCTATTCTGGTCACAGCTTTATACTGGACACATGCTGTTCATAAGTATTATGAGCAGCATTTATTTTGCAGAGCTTCTACCTGTCTCTGTTGCTGCAGCAAAGTAGTAGTGGGGCCAGCTACTACTGTTAGGACTAACCTGGTTGTACAGCAAATCTGCTGTATTTTCCTTCTTTGTAAGGGTGTTACTTCCCTTTCTGCATGTAGGATTACTCATCTGACAGCATACATGGTGAATCCTGATTGTGACAGATAAAGCAGACTTTCATTCTTAAACTTTTAAAAAGCACTATTAAGATGAGTGGTAGCCTCCAAGAGCACTGTCCCCTTACAGGACATGCCCTCTTAGCCACAAGAAAAAAAGAATTTTGTCAAGGCCCATACTTCACTCATACAAGCTACTACATGGCTAGCAAGTTTAAGTAAGTGGGAACAGTTGAATACCTGTTCAGATTTTCATCCCATAACTTTTATAACTTCAGCAGCAATACTGCTATCACTACGAAGACAAGTCATCTGACATTCCTTGGAAATTCTGATTAGATTTTAGACCAACCTTTTAGGTGAGTTGTAGATCAACAGTAGTCTCACTGAAACTCAAAATAATTTGCTATTTTGCCCTCAGTAAACACATGATAATTTTACCATGTCCCCTCCTCCCCACTGCCCCTTGATTTGGATCTGTTGGTGGTGAGGGCATATACATTACTTCAAAGAATCGGATATGCAGTGAACCACAGTGCACAATCTGTACACCTCTTGTAGTGAGTCTTACCTTAAAGAATTCTGGTTTTGTAGCTGACTTACGTCACCCAAAGAATTGTAATTTGCTAGATATTTAGGCAGTTTTACAGAACAGTGACCACAGTCAGACTGGGTTGTTAGAATTGTTGTTTAAAACTGTTTTCCCCTAAAGCAGATTGTAGAAAACGTCCAGAAAGTTTGTGTATAAAAAAGGTGGTTTGTGCTAGTAATAACAGTGTAGAGACTGATGCTTAACTATATAACAAACAAAACCATTTCCCCCATTGTTTTGAGCAATGAATTACAGCAGTGTAACTGAAGTGTGATTTAGAGTTCTTGCAGCTTTTAAAGTTATTTTTATTGTGAATTTTATCAACTATTCTTATTTAAAAGATTTTATTCTTGGGCACTGACTTGTGTTCATGCTACTGTAGCTTCAACTCCAAGCAGTAATTCAAGGAAGAAATCAGATCATGTGTAAGCATTATAAACTGCTAACCTATAAAAAGACAAACTCTACTTTTATCAGTGACGCATACTTGCCCACTGAGGTTTGCCAAGGTCTAGTAATTCCTGGGTGTGGATGTCAGGAAATAACGTTTCCTCTATCTTGCGCACACAGAGCATAAAAGGCTTAGTACTTTCTTTCTCAACTACAGGCCTTATCTTCCATCTTTCTGAATTTGGAACGGAGCACTTACTTCTGCTGAAGTTACAGGCAAAATTCATAACAGCAGCTTAAGTTACACTACCTATATGGAAAATGTCTTTCACTTTATCTCTTGCAAGCACATCCTCAAAATAGGCAATTTCTTAGTTGTAATCCTGGTGTTTTCACGATGAACCCATGGAGTTCCTGTTTACAGTTAGTACCACCTCTGTGGAGTGAAAAGTGTAATTTGTTAGTTACAGACTTCCCCTGCTTTTCAAAGGCAAAGTAGATGCCTGGCATTTCTATAGGTGCCAAGTGATTTGGAGCACCTTTTTCTGTCCTTCCACTTTTCAGTTCTTTTCCAACAGCTTTGATTATCATTTTGTGCCCTTGGGCTTCATGGTTTTAAAAATTTATTTTATAAACCAATAGTAGTTTCATAAGACAGCTGTGAAAAAAAAAAAGTGGATTTTGTTTTTCCTAAATAGCAGTACATGGCATACTCTGAAGGTGCATGTTCTTAGAGTTGCTTTATTTAGAACTGATACTTTTCTAACTACATTTTGTTTTTTATTTTCAGATCTTTTAGCATCTTTTCCTAGCTGCTGATGTGTGTATGGGCAGAGTGCCTCAAGGAGTGGCCTGGTTTGAAGTCTGTACAAAAGCTTAGCTTTCATGTGCCAAATCTAACTGTAAAATTGCTACTGTCTTCAAACTTCTTACCATCTACCTCTCCAAGTGAACTGTATGCTAGTAAAATACTTCTGTTTCATAAGGGAATCAGTTTTATATGCCAAGCAAAAATAAAAGTGTCTTGACTTAGTCTGGTCTTGAAATTACTGTAAGAAGTTGATTAACACCTGGCTATGTTGACACCTCACTGCTTACTGCATCACTACAGCAGGTAGGGAGTATACAGAGGAGTCTGTCTTTACAAGTTTTCCTGGGGTCTTACAGAACAATGAGTATTCATCAGTACTAATTCAGAAGCATAACAGAAAAAAAATGGCTGTTTATAATTCAGCTATATAGCCTGTCCCATATCATAGACAGGACAGAGTAACTTTATCTTAAACAGCAGTTCTACACTCATAGATGACTGACTTACTCTGTGAGCCATCTGACTCTATAGATGAGTATGATAACGCTCTTACTATAGCTGCATATGAAAAGGCAGTTCAAATAAAACATCTTTTTAGCTGCCAGTGAATGTGTAAAACCTAAGGCAGAAGATTATGCTCATATAATGAGTCTGCAGATAATACCAGCTCGAGTATAGCTGTGAGGCTGAAGAACCATATTTAAGGTTTTAGTGGGGAAAACCCTGCACAGAAACCTGACTGTTCAACTGAGCAGCATTTTTAGATGAGACTGCTTTATGGCCTTACGAATTCTTTCCCAATCTTATGTCTTTGCAATTGCTTTGGGTATACACCTCTTCTAAATAGGACATGTACAGAAGAGATACCTTTAAGAGTCAAATGTATTTTTGTAACTTCAGCAACACAGCTGTCTTATGCAAGATGTTCATGAAATAAAATACCGCAAGACTTCCTCGGTCAGTGCGGGATTGCATACAACCTTCTCAGTGTTCTCTAGACAGGAGACTATTTTTGAAAACCTATCACCATACTGCAAGTCAGAAAGAGGTTTAAAATATTTCTGTCTTACCTCATAAATGAAAGACATCAGGGTTTAGCTGCTGAAGAGAAAAAATAAAAAGCTGTATAACATTTTATTTTGAGAAAATCTTTAAACAAAATATTTACTGTCTTTGATGTTACAAAGTGTAATCTATCTCTACAGCACAGCAGCAGTCATAGCACACCTTCAGTGATAGCCAAATTACAGACTGCTTTGAGACTGCCAGTTTTTCCTGCTAAACTGGAAAAGAGTCACTGTCCTCCTCATGGTGGATTAGGTACAAACATAGGAAGAAAGATGCATCCTACTTGATGTGCTCCTGTAGAGTTTTAATGTTTGCATCCGCAGACAGATATTGTTCAATATCATTATCATTCATTAGGAGTCTTGGATAATCCATAGTTTGAAGCAATTGTTGTATTTCTGGCCACCAGCAATTGGCAGATAGCTGTCCCTCATAAGTGAAATTTTCTTCTATTTGTATCCATTTCTCGTCGCTGAAATTCAAAAGAAAAGTTACCAACCAGCAAATTCATGCAACGGGATACAAACAATGATGATCACTCAAGTTTACAGTGGGGTAGGCAGTGAAATCTGTCACAGTTATACTATAGTTGATCGAATCTTTAATAATCACCTTTTCAAGACTAACAGGGAGAAGAAATAAGAGATTAATGGTTCAGAACTAGCGAACATGCAGCAGTTGTCTGTCCATTACAGTAGACAAAGTGATTTTAAAACAAACAAGCTTATCCATTTCAGGGACTACACCAGGAGTATTAGCTTCTGGTATAGCTTGGACACTCACTTCCAAGTTTTGCCCATCAGCTGTAATTCCATGTCAGAAATTACTGGAAAAGTAATTTATCATTGCCTAGCATAATACTTTCATTTCTTGAAGATGTACAGATGTCAGTGTTAATTTCCACTCACTATGAAGTGACACTTAGTAGCTTAATCATTTTTACATTATGATTCCTGTACTCATCTTGTACAAAACCAGCTCTACTTAAGTTTACCAGGCTTCCAGTAATAGGGAAGCATTTTCACATTTGCTTGTATGGTGTATGTTAAAAAAATTGCACTCTGCAAATAAGCAGTCATGCTACATCGATACTCATCATCTTTGCTATTTTTTTGACTTGCAATATAGCAGAATGCTTCTACTTTGCATATTTCTCTAAATATACCTCTAAATATTTCAGTTAAACACATACTGAGAACTGCATTTATACTGCTTTTTTAGGCTAAGATTTGTGGTTACATTTCATGTCAGATTTAGCCTCTCTCCCCAAGCAGGACTACTTCACTACTTAGACATACCTTATGAATCCATTCATATTCACCAAATTTGGAATCAAAGGTTCCTTTTTGAAGAGACCTCAGCTTTAATGTGAAACGTGGCCCAAGTTCTTGAATTCCTACTTTCTTCTCACTCTTGAAGATATATCTTGGGGAACGGAAAAAAAAAATTAAGAAGCAAGTTACGAGAACATCTGCCCACAGAAGCTGTGGCTGCCCCATCCCTGGCAGTGTTCAAGGCCAGGTTGGACAGGGCTTGAAGCAACCTGGTCTAGTGGAAGGGGGTGGAACTGGATAAGCTTTAAGGTCCCTTCCAACCTAAACCATTCTGTGAATCTGTCTATGAACGTTCTCATTTGTGAGTTTTGTGGAAAGCATCACCTGTGGAATCTGAAAAAGATGTAGTCTCGCTGGTTGTGAAATGTAGCTACTTGTCTTCCAATGAACTGAGGATCATGTGGGAAGAGAGAGGCAAACATGCGACCAATAGAATGGCCGAGTCGTGTTGTAAAATTATTCAGGATTACTTCAGGTACATGTTCTGTGGGCTCTTTCCCTTTTCGCTGAAATGAAAGTAACAAGTAAGAATGCAAAGAACAGATTGAACACAACAGGATTTTAATATATTTTCAAAAAGGAATTTGAAATAAAAGGGGGAAGACAACCATGGCCAGCCTCTTGCAACAGGTCTAATATTATTAAGGCATGTAATTATATGCCTCAAACACAAGTTCCTATACAAGTAAAGGAACAAATAGTAATGTAAGGATCTTCAGTTCAACAATGTAAATTGAATGAAAAAGCACAAATAATCTTACATTTCCACTCTCCTGCACCTATTTCCACTTATGGCAGCACCCATTACAGCAAATAATGCTCTCTACCTATCACAGGACTCTTGTCTGTATTAACGCCAAGTAAGAGTATATAGGATTCTTATTAAAGAAGAACAGATGAAGTTTAAAACTTACTTTTTTCAAACGAGAAAAAAAAAACATTTTACTGCAAATTATTTAGGGCTAAGTAATACTACAGAAGAGGTAACAAGGCTGTAAGAGTAAGAAAAACTAGGTTTACTTTATGATTAAGAACTACATCTATTGATATCTTTTATCCCTTTGTATATTTTTATACATATCCTATTGTGCATATACTTGTATACTTCTAGTATACTTTTATACACACCCCCTATTTGTGTGTATACTATGCATTGCATATTCCCTGTTGATGTAAGGTTATGCATGACTGTAAGAATACTTGGCAGCCAGTTAAAGAAATTCAGCAAGTAACTATGCAAATGGAAGTATTTTGCTTATGGAAGTAGACTATACTAGTCCTTGGCCTCCTGTCAACTTACAAAAAACTGCGTTTACAAGATCAGCTAAATGGTACAACAGCACAGGTTTGACAGTTCAAACAGACTGAACATATTTATTATTAAACAACAGACTACCCTTTTTTTTTAAGTTTTGTTGGAGTCTCACCTTTATTTCTTTACGCAACCGGACACTACTCATTCTGAAATGAGCAGTTGGGCCATCAGGCAGATGACTTAAAACAAGACCATCTGTTCACCGAGTTAAAAAAAAAGAAGGCTGGTAAAATTCAACACATAGTTTATATAAGAACATTAACAGCAAAATGCAGTATTAAAGTACATCCATAATCTATGCCTGATTTACAAGTTTTCATTATATTTTTGAACATAGCTTCATAAACTAGTTAGATGGTGTTCTGAAGGATATCCATTAAATTTTGTTTCAGTAGCTAACCAGTTACCTTTTATAGCTTCTTCACTTATCAATTAATGTTTTATCTAGTCAGCAAAACTAAAGGGAATTTCCTGGTTAGAAAAACTAGTTAATTAAACTCTGAAATTTATCCATGCATTACAAACTAAAAAAGCCAACACACTTTAATAATTTCACATTCCATTAGCCATCAGATACACAAGTTGGCACAGTGATTTGTAACTGTAGACACACTGTAAGCTGCACAGTGAAGAAACAAAAAGCCAGAATAAAGTAGATCTTTGATGCATACCACAGAATTATTTTCCTTCCCTAACAGGCCCAGGGCTAGTATATCTATTTTAATAAATACACAAAAGGATACTTGGTATTTTGCGATCTTCATTAATGACTATTAAATCTGTGAAGTCCCTTGCAATACACTGTGGAATAATTCTTTTCAAAGCCAGTCCTCTTCGATAGTAGACATGTGAGTTAGGTATAACAGTAGACAGCTGTTCACAGAATCTCACAGTTCTCTGCAAAACAGGTAAGTTAAATTGCAATGTGGTAATTAGAGCAGCAAATTGAAGTATTAGGAGAATGGAGGGTTGCTTGTTCCAGCTGCCTGCTGATGGTATGTTACCAGCTTCTCTATAAACATATGAAGACAAGCTATTAAATTACTTCATTCAGTCAGTGGAAAAGAAAATTACTTGCAATAAAGACTGCAGCACACCAAGGACATTTTGGAGGTTTTTTAAAGGAATTTTTTTTCCCTCTCTTCATCACAGTAAAGCAGGAAAATCACAAAAGCAAAAAGTTCACAACATTTCAAAATACGATATATCTATTACATCAGGTTGTAGTGTCTGCCTTTCCAGATAAACTATTTGAAGTGTACTTTTCCTATTTTTAAAACCACTTCTTTTATGATTCTCACAAAATTCAGTAATCTTCCCAATTAGTTATTGCAGGTAATTTGCATACAAAGACATAGGCATGAGGTTTGGATTCTGTTTTTGATGAAACAAGCAGTTCTAGAGAAAATAGATTACCTACATATACAAGGTTATTGATGGTTGCTACATAAAACAGCACAAAAAAGTCCACGTGAAAGCTAATATTTTAAAACTTTCATTTGCCAATCACAGGATGAGAACCTCGACATCTTACAACCAGTTGATTGCTTGGAATGATCGAAGTAAGATACGTACCCCACGAGGTCTGTCTGATGTTGTAATAAGAATTTTGGGAACTGTCTGTCTATTGAAGTATGGTGCAAATTCATCAGTTGCTTCATCAAAAGCAACCTGAAAAAACAGAAGTCTTGTTTATGCACCATATGTGAAATAACTGAAGTGCAATTGTTCAATATGATCTAACTTCTGATGAAACTGAATTTAGTTAAGAAAAACTTCAATTCTTGGAATCTACTCTATAATTAATCATTACAAAGCATGTGAGTTTTGCATTTGTCAGAACCTAATGTGATGAACACTGGCAGGTTATACTATCAATAACAGTAAGTTAAAAGGCAATTATCTCATACAGATAATGAAAGAATGACATCACCTCTTAAGTGAACCCAGCACATGTAAAAAGTAATTTATCAACACCTTAATGGGAAAGTGGTGAACCTTAAGTTTCATCAATCCATTTTATGACCCTTCTTGGAAAATAAACAAGCAAAAAAACCCCACCACCCCAAACAACATTTAACTTAACAGCACATGCAGAAATTAAGCAGTTACCTCTTCATCATTGGGATCTACAGTTGTTTCATCATACACTCTCTGATTTTCAATAGTCTTTGGTATGGCTTTTGGAGGGGCCTAAAACAAGTAAGTTCATTAACACATTCATGTGATTTTTAAGTGTACTGCAAAAAGCATATGCATACTGCCATGATACAGTGTATCTACAGTTCTTTTACACAGAACTAGAAGTATTATTTGTTATATGTCAGCTTTTAAAAAACAAGTTACAATATCACCTTGGTTAAAAATAGGCACTAGTACTGGGACACCAGGGAGCATCACAGAAGTGTTGCTACCATAGTAACAAAAAGAGGGGAACTTTCTATCCACTTTTCTTCTGTGGAAGAAAAAAGCTCTACTTTTCAACAGCAATGCATTTTAGCCTTGACATCTACAACTGAACAACTAGTAGCCTATAATGTTTACCCCATTTACTTACACTACTCTTGGGAGATTATGATAATACAGGAACTTACAACTGTCAACTGTCAAAACACTTTTCGGAAGGAAAGGGAAAGAAGCAAACACCTTGTTAGTGGCTAGGGTTGGAAACAACTTGACAACAGGTCTCGGCAGGGTTTTGGCGAGATCTGATTGTTTTAATTTATATAAAAATTACTGACTAGAATATAATTCTTAACAACATCAACACAGTACCATAACAATTACATTGGCCAGTAATTACTTTTCAGGAAGGGCCTTCTTTTATGCTCTTAGTATGAAACTCACCCTGCCCGCCCACAGCATCATTTAGCACAGTCCCAACAACAATCCCAAGCTCAGCTGTTTGATACTTCCGCTACACAGCACAGTGCCGCCGAAGGCTACTGCTGCCAGCAGGCACTGAGACCCCTTCTCCACTGGAGTCTGTGGAGGTACCGTCTGACTCTGGATACTCAAGAGCCCCATCACAAGGCTGAGATGAAGAATTACCACAGAGGCGAGCTGCCCCCCCGCCGGCGCGGAACACCATGTCCCGCGGCGGGGCGGCCTCACCACGACGCGGGACCCGGAGCCCTTACTTTGTCTCCGAGGGCTTCTCGCTCTTTTCTCCGCTTCTTCTTGGCGGCGAGTTTCTCCTGCCGAGAGAGGGAGCGCGGTCCGTTAGCCAGACAGGCCCGGGCACCCCCCGCCCTCCCGCCGCGACGGGCCCTCCTCCCCCCACCTTCCTCTGCTGCTGCCTCCACCGCAGGTACATGAAGTGCCGCCGCTGCTTGTTCTTGATCTCGGACACGCTGAAAGTCGGCGGGAAGAGAACCCGCGCCGGGGCAGATGATCCCGCATCCTCGGCCACCGCGCCGCTGCCATCACCAGCCATGCTGCCACCGGGAAGGCGCTGACCCTTCACCCTTGACCTCTGCCCCGCCTGCTAGGAGAACATGTCTGCGCCTGCGCTAGGGCTACCGGCCGGAAAGGCCCTACTGCTTCTGCGCATGCGCGGAGGGGGCGGCCTAGGCTGTGGGTGGGAGCGACACGGGCGGGGCGGTGGCTGGCACAGGGCTGCCGGTTTTATCGCTGTGGGGAGGCCGCTCCTTTTTACCCTATTGCCGTCATGTCTCGGCCTCGGTTCGGTCAGGAGGTGTGGCTGGGCCGCGGTGGCAGTCGGATAGCGAGTCAGAGAAGGGCCCAGCCCCGTCCCTCGCTGGCGGCACAGTGGGGCGGTGGCTCTCCTGCCGCTGCGGCGGGCTGAGGTACTTGCACAGCTTGTTGCTTCGCTGCGGGTACCCCAAATGGCTGAGCTGGTTGCTCAGCAGGGAGCAAACCGGGAGATAAGGTGGGGGGGGGTTAGAAGAAATTATTACTAAAGTGTAGCGTATAATCAGGGGTAACAATATTAAGGTTTGAGCAAACATGACACACCGGCGGATTTACATTAATGATAGTAATAGCATTATGACCCAGTAGTGTTTTCCCATGAGCATACGTTTCACATCCAGATGTTTATTTGCTCACAGTGGGTTAAGCTGTGGGAAGCATCTGCTTGAAAGGAACCACATGGGGTTTTGATGGTGACTCTCCTGAAAATCATTTTTATTTCATTAAAGCCTGTTAAAACTTAGGTGAAAATGCAAGAACCCCTACAACTAATGAAAGTGATTTAATTCAAGTAAAGCTAGAAATCAGTTTTTCTGTTCCTGATCTGATGTTCCAGCTTAGAGGTGTGCAGGTGTTGCTGCGTAGTGAGGACTACTCTCTAGTGTATAGAAATTGAGTACTCAGGCATTGGGAGGGTGATGGAGGCTGGGTTGTTAGAGACATTTTCGATCCCAGACTGCAAAATTCTGAGCCTGAGTGAGACTGACTAGTTCTATGTGTCCCAAGGATTGTCTTAAAGCTTTGGAGAACATCTAATTTTATATACAAATACTATTTTGTATTACTAAGTTTCTCTTGCTAGACAAGTGAAAAAGAACTCTGTTAACATAAACGCATGAAGATAGTGGAAAAAGATCTAGAACTTGAGACATTGTCTTAGGCAATGTCTCAAACCTACTCCTGTCCTATAAACAAATTTAGCTCTGTAGATTGCTTCACTACCTACAGGTTATTTCTATTTAACATAGATGTAAATGAAAGATCAAAAGCCTCATTATGCACAATCCCACGTTTTTCTGGCTTCACTCCCACTTTTGTCAAGAGAAAATATTTCAGCTCTCCTTGGTGCCTTAAGGATAAGTAGTTTCCATGGTAATTAAGGCTTGGGGATTTAATTGAGAATATGTTAACCGAGGACTTTCTGTAACTTTATCTCCCTGGCTGATGCAAATATCTGAGGTTGCAAGGGCACCTCCAAAAGTCATTAGCAGAGATGCTCATTGCTGTACGTAGTAGAGCTATTAGGGAGTTCTTTGTAGTTCCACTTGGCAATGGTGTTTTTGTCGGGATGGCTGCAAGCTGATGTGCATTGTAATGGTGTGAAGCTCATTGAGTACTTGTGTCTTGAAAAAAACACATTATGTTCCTCCCTCCCGGCAAAAGAGAAGGCAATCTCCTAGTATGATTCAAAGACTTTTCTCCTAAGGTCTCACAGGAGCAAAATAATGATATGCAATAATACGCGAATGTCCTAGGGCAGGGGAGGGGCAATGAAAAGATGCCAGAAGCACATTGTGGACTTCGTAAAAATAAGATCACTAACAAAGTAGAATTATAACTTCAATAGAAGGCCCAACTAGTAGAGGCATTCATTGCATTATTTCATCACAGAGAAGGTTCCAGGGACTTTTGCTTATTTTAGCTACAAGCTCTGGCTAAAGTTCTACAAGTTCTGCACAAAGTTGTATTTTTTAAAAAATCAGAATCATAGAAAATCATAGAATAGTTAGGGTTGGAAAGGACCTTAAGATCATCTCGTTCCAGCCCCCTGCCATGGGCAGAGACATCTCCTACTAACACCCAAGGTTCTGTCCAACGTGGCCTTGAACAACACCAGGGATGGAGCTTCCTTGGGCAACCCATTCCAATGCCTCACCACCCTTACAGTAAAGATCTTCTTCCTTATATCCAATCTAAACTTCCCCTGTTTAAGCTTGAACCCATTACCCCTTGTCCTATCACTGCAGTCCCTAATGAAGAGTCCTCTAGCATCCTTACAGGCCCCCTTCAGATACTGGAAGGCTGCTATGAGGTCTCCACACAGCCTTCTCCAGGCTGAACAGCCCCAACTTTCTCAGCCTGTCTTCATAAGGAGGTGCTCCAGTCCCCTGAGCATCCTCATGGTCCTCCTCTGGACTTGTTCTAACAGTTCCATGTCCTTTTTACGTTGAGGATGTCAGAACTGCACACAATACTCCAAGTGAGGTCTCACGAGAGCAGAGTAGAGGGGCAGGATCACCTCCTTCAACCTACTGGTCATGCTTCTTTTGATGCAGCCCAGGATACGGTTGGCTTTCTGGGATGCAAGTGCACACACTGCAGCCGGCTCATGTTCATTTTCTCATCAACCAGCACCCCCAAGTCCTTCTCCGCAGGGCTGCTCTGAGTCTTTTCTCTGCCCAACCTGTAGCTGTGCCTGGGATTGCCCCGACACAGGTGTAGGACCTTGCACTTGTCATGATTAAACTTCATGAGTTTGGGATAAGCCCACATCACAAGCGTGTCAAGGTCCCTCTGGATGGCATTCCTTCCCTCCGGCATATCACCCAAACCATACAGCTTGGTGTCATCTCAAACTTGTTGAGGGCGCACTCAATCCCACTGTCCATGTCAGCGACAAAGATGTTGAACAAGACCAGTCCCACCACTGATCCCTGAGGGACACCACTTGTTACTGGTCTTCAGCTGGACACTGAGGCATTGACCGCAACTCTTTGCATGCAGCCATCCTGCCAGTTCTTTACCCACCGAGTGCTGTATCTATCAACTTGATGTCTCTCCAATTTAGAGACAAGGATGTCATGCAGGAGAATGTTGAATACTTCGCACAAGTCCAGGCAGTTGATGTCAACAGCTCTGCTGCTGTCCATCAGTTCCATAAACTAATTACAACTAATGCAGCATTACAGGGAAACTGCCTTCTGAAGGAGCTGCCTGGTTAAAAACAAAACAGTCCCCAACACCCCTCCCAAAAAACCCCAAAACTTGGGCCCTCAAAATGGATGTTCCCTGCACTCTTGCTTGCAGCCTCTCTCTGTAAGCATCCCCGGGGACTGTCTAACCGCATTGACTGTAGCAATTAAAAATTAGTGATAGTAGCTTTCCTTAACTGGCAGTTCAAAAAACTGGCAAATACAAAACCAAACAGAAAACACCAGCAGCTTTGATTCCTGTAAACCAACAAGTAAATTCACCAGTGGAGAATGGTGAATGAAGGCATTTATTTCATGTCAGCACTAAGGGACTTTGAAGGAGATCTTTCTGTACATTACCACTGATGCAGCTGCGGTAGTGAAAGCACCATTTTGAGATGTGTCAGTGGAGCACCCGGGGTTTTTCTGCTGCTCTACAATTTTAAACAATTGAAAAATATTTTGTGCTTAAGTTGAAAGGGGAAAAATTCTTCTGGGGAAAGAAAATGGAGTTAGAAAATCTGTATAAAAGATGAGAAAAGAGGATAAGGTGCTTCTGGATTCAAGAATTGATTAGAAAGAGAGCTGGGTTTTGGCAGGATTTTTTTGTTTATTGGTTGTGGATTTTTTTAGTAATAACCAACATTTTGCTATTTTCCTGTTTTGTTTTTCTTAATTACATTACCTGAAGGGAGAGGGGACATGCTACTTGTCTTCAGGATTCATTACACTGAACAGAATGCCCCAGAAAACACAGTGCTCCAAACCAAGCAAACTCTTGTCTATTTTGGAGGAGAGACAAACCCTACAGGCTTCTTTATTTATTTCTTCCTACAGAATACTGGTTTTCTCTTGAAAAAATAAAAGCTGTTGTATGTTTTAAAATGGATTTATTTTAACTGCAGTTACGTTGTTAATATGGCAAAGCAATTTCCCTTGGAATCAGTGTGCCAGAGTTCTTTGTGGTTGTTGTTAAAACAGATAACCATCAACTGGTAATAGTAAATTGAAGATTGCAGGTTTCATGGGCACAGTTTCTGTAATTTCTCAATTGTGAGAATTCTTGGTGTGTGAGTAGAGGACAAGGAAGAAGTGACTAATTTTTCTCTAGAGCAAATCCCCCAAGTTACACAGTTGGAAACAGTATTGTCATGGATCTAAAATTGGTGAGGAGAGGGGAAATGCAAGGAATGTGTGGTCACAAGAAAACACAAGTAAGAAGTGAGATGGCTCAAGATTCCCTCAAGGGTTAGCTTTGTTGAGGTCTACATTTATGGCCCTCAAAACCTTTTGCAACATCCCTAGGCCCTCTGGACTCTGTTGGTGGTGAAGAATATACCTGAACTGTTGAAATTAGTGCTATGTACTCGTAACTGAGTGAAGTCAGAGAGGCTCATGCATTTAAACAGGCAGCAAAAGGCAGCATGGAACGCAAATGCGAGTTGGAGCCTCGCAGTGTGGTTGCTTGCTGTTGCAGCAGGCACCCTTTGTTCAGTTGCCCAGTAGGCCTAACTGGCAGGAGCCAGGACTGAAGTGTATTCTTGCATTCACAGCTAGTTCTCCCATCTTTTCATGGTGCTGTGTAGATAATGAAGTTCTACCCCAAAGGTTTTACTTTTGTTATGCCTGTAAGCACCTCAGCCTTGAGACTGCAGAGCAGTTAGTACAGCTTTGATTGTGTCAGAGCCTTACCAGGCCCTCAAAATGGATGTTCCCTGCACTCTTGCTTGCAGCCTCTCTCTGTAAGCATCCCCGGGGACTGTCTAACCGCATTGACTGTGTAGCGATTAAAAATTAGTGATAGTAGCTTTCCTTAACTGGCAGTTCAAAAGTTAGAATACTCACATTTGATAGAGAAGACAGGACTTTCTAGCCTCTGGAGACTGACACCTAACATCTTTCTTTTCAGTACAATCAAACCACAAGCCTGCAGGTTTTTCAGAGGTGAGAACTGTCCTCATTCTTCCAACTGAAGCTATTGCTGCATACAGAGTAAGATGCTGAAAACGCTAGACCAAATATCCAGTGGTTGGGTCAGTGTCTTAGAGGAAGGACTATTGGATTCCTAGCTAGGTTTCAATCCACTCCCTGTAGTTTACTTTAAAAAGTTATGCAGCAAAGCAGAAACAAGCTGCAGAGAATGGACTGTAACCAGGTTCAGTCTCCAGGTGTGTGCCCTCATCACTGGGCTGGAGTCTGGTTCCTTTTACTTCCTTGTCCTGCTGCTCTCTTGCTTTTTGCCCAGTGAAAAAAAAGGTAATGTGATCTCACCACCCTGCTGGTGGGAGATATTCCATGTGGCAAGGGAATCTGTTTGAGCCACATCTTTTTAGCTGAGGAAAGAGTTGAACATGAGCACACCACAGTATACTGCCATAAGAAAAATGGACACCTATACCATCACTGAGAGAAAGCCCATGTTATGCTTTGCAGGGAGTCTGGTTCTGTGATGCTTGTCACGTGATACTGTACCAAGCCATCCAGGATCTCTGCTGTAGAAAAGTCTCTTGTTTATCCAGCTGAAGGCATAAGCATGAAGTAAATGGCAAACTGCTTAGCTCTGTCCACACTGAGGCATACCCAAAGCTGTTTCTCCAAGGGGATTATGTAGGGGAGCAAAGTAAAATTACAAGGTGCCTATGCACTATGCTGTGTGGGTAGTTTCCAAGATCACCTATCTGGGACTTACGGTTTTGCATTCCTCAGTGGATCTTGTTTACAGCCTTCAATTTCGATATTTTCAGTCACCTAAGGCAATATCTCCAATGGATAAAATGGGGATCATGCTCAATAAGGTTGGGTATTATTTAGCATTTCATGATGAACACTAGACCTTACTATGTTCTCTCAGTGCCTGTCCTCATCCCATAACACAAAAATTAATTATTTCATATGCTTTTCTGTGTTACTCTTTTAATATCTGAGCTGTGTACAGACATTAAGGTGCTTATTGAAAAGAGTGTATTATGTCAATTATGCAGATGGGAAAACTCAATTTAAGCAAGTTTGTCGAAACAAAATATATCAAAGGTATCTATACATTTAGAATGCCCAGTGTAAGCTGGGCAAAGCTGGATATTACAAGAACATTTAACGCCATACGTTCAAACCGCAACTGTGTTCAATTAGGTTCACAATTAACTTTACCACATTCAGGATCATTCTTGATATCAGATGCCAGATATCTAAAGTTCAGCACCCAGCAAAAGAGGAGTGCAGACTTACTGTGCATCTCTAAAGTAATTATTGTTAAACCACAGCGGAGTAAGGAGAACAAATGAAATTTTGTTAGTTTTCATTCTGTAATGCCCTCAATCTTCAGAATTTCTTTATGATCTTTGTGTTTTTTACAGTTCTCATGTACAAAGTCCTAGGCTTAAGAAAGCAAACAATGGTAAAACAGAAAAACAATAATGCAGGCCCCTCTGAATAGCAGCTTTAACTTATAGAGTATTGATACTCCCTCCCCCAGCAGGTATCACACCAGGACTGAGAGCACACTCTGTTATCTCATCTAGGTCCTTAGTGAGGATATAAAGACTTATGGCCCCTGTATGGGTCTCTGAGGAACACCAGTAGTAACCAGCCACTTTTTTGTTGGACTTTGCACTGCTGATCAACACCCATTGTACTCCACAGAGCAGCTGATTATCCATCCACCTTGTGTTATATTTTTCCACTCCACATTTCACCAGTTTGAGCGTATGGTAGTGCGGGACACCATGTTGAAGGCCTTCCTGAAGTCAAGGTAAACAGCATACACTGTCCTTCCTCCTCTGCTGAGTCAGACTTCCCATCAAAGAGTGGCCCTTGGTAAAGCCACATTACACCAGCTGTTGTCAGTCACCTTTGTGTCCCTCAGGTGCCTGGAAATGTCTTCCAGGAGGATTTGCTCTACAGTCATCCTGGGGATGGAGGCTGACAGTCCCTGACTTCTCCACACTGCCCTCCTTGAAGTTGCAAGCTTAGTGTAACCCTTGTGCTATACCATGCAAAGGGCAGTGATTACTGGTGCATTCAAGTGGTCTGTGTCCAAATCTCAGAATGTGTATGTATGTGCATGTGAGAATGAAAAAGAAACAAAGCTTTCAGAAGCCTGAGAGGGAAAAACTTAAATAATAGAAAAATGAGGCAAAGGAGAACATGTCAAAATGAAGTATTTTATGTGATATTCTTAAAAAAAGAATTGTGAAAATGTATTCATTAAAAAGTATGGAAAACATACCATGGAGACCAGTAACGAGTGGTGTCCCTCAGGGATCGGTGTTGGGACTGGTCTTGTTCAACATCTTTGTCGCTGACATGGACAGTGGGAATGAGTGGGCCCTCAGCAATTTCGAGATGACATCAAGCTGTGTGGTTTGGGTGATATGCCGGAGGGAAGGAATGCCATCCAGAGGGACCTTGACATGCTTGTGACGTGGGCTTATCCCAAACTCATGAAGTTTAATCATGACAAGTGCAAGGTCCTACACCTGGGTCAGAGCAATCCAGGCACAGCTACAGGTTGGGCAGAGAAGAGATTCAGAGCAACCGTGCAGAGAAGGACTTGGGGGTGTTAGTCAATGAGAAAATGAACATGAGCCGGCTGCAGTGTGCACTCACAGCCCAGAAAGCCAACCGTATCCTGGGCTGCATCAAAAGGAGCATGACCAGCAGCTCAAAGGAGGTGATCCTGCCCCTCTGCTCTGATCTTGTGAGACCTCACTTGGAGTATTGTGGGCAGTGCTGGTGTCCTCAACGTAAAAAGGACATGGAACTGTTGGAACAAGTCCAGAGGAGGACCATGAGGATGCTCAGGGGACTGGAGCACCTCCTTATGAAGACAGGCTGAGAAAGTTGGGGCTGTTCAGCCTGGAGAAGAGAAGGCTGCATGGAGACATCATAGCAGCCTTCCAGTATCTGAAGGGGGCCTGTAAGGATGCTGGTGATGGACTATTCATTAGGGACTGTAGTAGCAGGACAAAGGGGTAATGGGTTCAAGCTTAAACAGGGGAAGTTTAGATTGGATATAAGGAAGAAGATCTTTACTGTAAGGGTGGTGAGGCACTGGAATGGGTTGCCCAAGGAACTTGTGAATGCTCCATCCCTGGTGTTGTTCAAGGCCACGTTGGACAGAGCCTTAGGTGACATGGTTTAGTAGGAGATGTCTCTGCCCATGGCAGGGGGATTGGAACTAGATGATCTTAAGGTCCTTTCCAACCCTAACTATTCTATGATTCTATGATTCTAAATTCCTGTGTCTGCTGTGTATAAGTGTCCAGTTTTAAAACACTTTAGAGTTTAAAAAATTACTTTGCAGCTGCTCTATGGGTGTTGACACAATGTTGACTGTAGTTATAACCAACATTACAATAATTTATTCCCACAGGACCTATCAAGATGGCATAGCTGGCCATTATCCTAATCTGGGCAGATCAGCTTGATGAATACTGGATGCTTAATTTACTACAAGTCCGTCAGCACTTCTGGTTAGTTAGTACATTAAAACTACTAGATAATGCAAATCATTGTCTGTAAGCCAAAAAAAAACAGAAGAAAAGATAGTTTGCTAGAGCTTCAGGTGCCTTGTGCAGAAAGCTGAAATACTTCCCCACATAGAAATTCCATAAAGAAGAAACTGTAATTTGATTCATTTAGACTTTTTGAACAGTTTATGCAATAGTTACCAATGGCAAAGTACTGAAGAAGCCTCTAGTGTTTCCAACATGGTATTTTGCTGAATTGATTTTGCTGATTTTGGAGATCACTATCCTTTTCGAAAGAATTGTCCTGTGAAAGGGAAGGCAATGGCAACATTTCATCAGCTTTGTGGGTATGTAGAAAAACTTGAGTTTCCTGAGGGGTGTGGTCCTCTTTGCAGGAAGTAATGATAGTATCTTTTTGCTGGTGGAAATTACACATTGCTTGGGCTACCTTAATAAAACATTCCTTCATGTACTGAAGGAGAAAGGGTTTATCCAGCATTAGAATATGGCTCATTTCTACCCAGGTATTTTTCAGAATATACCACATTGTGTTTTTATTTATTGACTTGCTGTTATTTTATATTAAGTCATACTTGTGCTGTAGCAGAATATTTTCACTGTAATAAATACAACTTGGTACGGCAAACAATTTTGCTTCTTTTTCTGCTTGCCCTAAGAATTTTCTCCCTGTTCAGAATCATTGCAATGTAATTTGTAGGTGTTACTATAGAAACAAGGTAACTTATTTGTTACAGAGTAAAATACCTCAAGTGAAACTGTTGTTCCCCTTGCCTATCACTTTTAACTCTATGGTATCAACACACATTATCAACAATTAAGGAAAGTATATTGCTGAAATAGACTTTTATTTGAATTCATTTCAGTGTCTGGCTATATTAATCTTTGGCTCTTAGTAGATATTTTACATTTTAAATTGGGGAAAAATAGGATCATTTTCTACTTGGCAGTATTAAGAAGTCAGAAGTATTTTAAAATGGCTAATATTAGTTAGTTTACAAATTTGTAAGATAATATTTGCATTAGAAACAGAAGTTGTGAAGTGATGTATGGTAAGGATTTGTTCCAAATTGTTGCCAGAATCTTTGGTAAGTTGAGCTAATTTGAATGATGTATATTTAAATATAGTTAATTGTAGGCTGATATTTCTAGGAAAGAAAAATGTAGATCAGTTATCTGATGGAGAACTGTATGAAGAGTAGTGATACAGAAAAGCAATTAAGAGTACATGGAAATGCAATCCTTGTGGACAAATGTGGGGAACACACACTGTAGCAACAGGAATTTTGTTGGTGGAGCAGTATGTCTTCCCCTGATACCGAGAAAAAAATTGCAGAACTGGTTAAGCAGAACTATACAGTCGATTTGGGATCTTGAAACCCTTCTTATGGAAGAGACTTAAAAAGCTTAATCTCTTCAGTCCATCAGTTAATCACATAAGAGCTAACTCACCTGGAATTATATAAATAAAGAGAATAATTGTAATCACAGAAATCTTCAGTTTAACAGACAAACCTTTAGAAGATGTGGCACTTGAACTCTGAGTCAAGAGACTTTTTTTTTTTTTATTAAAAAACAAAACTAAAACAAACACCATCACCCCCACCACCACCCCCCCAGAATAACTATGCTGGGGGGGGGGGGGGGCAGACAAGGAATAAAAAACAAAATAGACATGTGAAGTATTCCTTGTTGCCTGAAATCTTTAAATCAAGAAGGTGGATTTTTCCAAAGGAAGTGTTCTGGCTTTTCCAGAAATTATATAGATATCACTTGATCCAATTGTCATCTGTACAATGCAAAAGATCAAGCTGGAGAATCAGAGGGCTTTCTTCTCACCTGGAAACCTGTGATGCTATGAAACATCAAAATGGAGAAAACCCCCAAATCTTTAAAATGTTTTATAAGAATTTCAGAATATCTGCCATAATACTCAAATAGTATGTGGTTAGACATGAAATGAATGGATTTTTAAAATGATTCAATTTAACAGACATTTTTAGCTCCATTACAGGGTGTTTTTTCATGTCTGTATTGCTAAATTTTAATAAATAATCACTGGAAAATTGCAGTGTCTCTTTTGTTTAAGGCTACACAGAACCTTTTCCCTCAATAGATGCTGTTTCCTTTCCTCACTGGATTATCATTGTGGGTGTTCACTTTCTGGAAAGCATATTTCTGTATTTGGTAGTGTTCGTAACCAGCATCAAAAGCAATATCACTAAAGCTAATAAAAACACACACTAATACAAGAAGCAGTTCCAAAAATATTAGATCAGTGGCATAATTTTGAGATTTAGCAGGAGATTTCCTTCTCTTTTATATATAAAATCTAAGTGGCAGAAATTTTTTTATGTGTTGATAAAATATGAACAAGCTTTTGGATGTTTGTAAGTGCTAATCACAAAATAACAAAGGTAATGAGCACTCTAAGACACCTAGCCAGCAACATATAATAATCCAGTGTCAGGTAAACTTTTTTCCAGTATGCATATGTAGCTCTTACTAATGAAACTCAAGCAGTACCTAATTACTAGTAACAGAAAATCACTGGCATTTACCTCCCACATACAGAGTCACACCTTGCCCTCCAGGAAATCCAGAGAGCTTCCTAAGAACTATTCCTAGCTCTGGCCTAGATTTTGGCATTTTACAGCAGAAATTCGCCAGAGCAATCATGTCTGGTGCACATGGCTGAACTGATTGGAGAAATTAAACTCATGAAATCCAGTTCTGAGTTAGACCTTTTAACAGAGTAAGTCTTTTGTTTGGTCTACAGGGTTCAGCAAGCTTGGTTCTCTACCCAACACAGACTGATGCCAAAAGATATGTTCCTGCAGTAGGAGAAAGAGGACAGAATCGAAAGCACCAATTCAGTAAGTTACTGTACAAAATGACAAGGAAGAATTAGCTAAGATACTATTTTCCTGTGTCTGTATTTTCCATCTGATCATATTTGCCTCCTGCTGGGAAAATACTTTGTTTCTGAAATTTGTGAGGGATTACCTATGAAAGGGAAGGTACAAATGATTACCTCTGGCAGGAGAGAGTTAGGCTAAATGGTTCAAGCCATATTTTTTTGTTTCACCAGTAGAGTTTAAAATCTGGAAAGAAATTATAGCATTCAGTCTGATATTGGGATTGTATCCACCAGCTTACAATGCATCCAGTTTGCCTCTGCAATCCTACTTCAGATGTAAATGTACAGTACTAGTGCTAGTACAGGACTCAGGAGACCTGTCTTGTTCTCAGATTCCTTCTTCACAAACACTTCATGATAACTTCCCTTAAGTCCCTTTGTGCCTTGTTCTTCTACAGAATTAGTGTGAAAGCATTTTTGCCTTTTATCGATATATAAGCATAACTTATATACTAGAAAGAAGAACAGTGGCCTAGCAAATCTCACAGGGACTTCTCTCCTGGTACTGGAGTTGGAGTTGGAGACCATAGTCACTACTTCTCTGACGTGGTGACTAGAATAGGGAATTTAGCTCTTGATTGCCCAAGCCAGTAAATACTAAGAAAGAACAGAGAGGTTCATACTTCTGTACCTGGCAGTCATGCAGGACAAAGTGGGATGCTGTATATTGGGTTCATGTCCTAAATTCAAAAAGAGTGATGAAAAATTAGAGGGATTTCATAGAACAGATGTAAGACACAATGAAAGGATTAGGATACTCTCCTTCTAATGTAGGGCTCAAGGATTTCCACCTATTTACCTTATAAAAGAGAAAGTTAATGGGGGCCTTTTACATCCCCTTCTATATACTAAATATCCATTTCAAAACACATGGCTTACCTTTGGCAAACAAAGATCCAAGACATGCAATCTTAATTTATAGTTACCCAGAAGTCACCACTGAGAGGGTTACCAAGAATTGTGGTAACTTTGCTGATGATATTTATATCAAGATGTGATGTTTCCCCCTTAAAATGATACAATCTATTTCAAATGGGAAGTGGTTCAGGGAAATCTGCTCTCCATTACACAGAACATCAGACTTAGCAGATCACACAGGTCACTTCCGTATTTCTAGTTTGTTAATTAAATAATTTATATAAATTCATTTTAATGGCTTCTGTGATTGTTAATGAACAGCATTTTTAATGTTTCATGTTTGACTGCAGCCTTACCTGATCTCAATTATTTCTTACTGTATCTGGGTGGTGGGACTTTGTCATCCTACCAGCACCTCCACCTTCATCCCTAAGGGTTGCATCATTATCTTGTTACACCACCTGCAGGGCTGATATTGTTGATACGATGCTAACCACAGAATCATTGAGAGACTGAGCAATGACATTGCTGAAGGTCCCAACAAAACTGCACACAAGGTATTTATCAAGACCAAGTTCTGTTGTACTTTTAAAAACTTAACTAGAATATACTGCTCAGATGATTGTAGTCTCTTTGCAGGTCTCTGCTGAGGATTTTTAGCATGTCATTCTAGATTTTTTTTACAAATAAATGTATCTTTTTCTAGGGTTTTATACAGGCTGAGGCTGATATTTTAAATTTTGTCCTCACTTGTTCATTCAGTTGTATTTTGCTTGGTAGTTCTGGGAACAGGCTGTCACCCTGACAAGGATGACCCACATCCACTGGCCATGCTGTTGTTTCTCTGGGCACTCTGCCAGCTTTGCATGGAAAGCATCCTGTCCTTAGTACCACCTCATGAGGAAGTAGTCCATACTTTTGGGGACACAACAATTTGTTTTCCGTTGGGCTCAAGATCTTTCATCTCATTTTGCCTGTTAGCATTTATTAAACAAGGTCATTTTGTTGCTTCAGGCAAGATGTCAGTCTGGTACCCTCATATACTGGCTGTGTTTATAGGTATTATCCTACTTTAGGAAGAGGCGGACACTCCACAAGTTTCCACAGTCCAAAACTCTTTGAAAAGTGATTTCCACTCATACTTGCATTCACAAATTGTTTCATTTTTTCTTATTTAGAAAAGCAAGCTGCAGAAGATAACCCTCTTTTTGTTGTCCCACGTTTTGCTGCCAGTTAATCTCTTGTCAGCTTCCTGAACCATCTGGCCTTTAAATACTTCCTTCATTTCCAAGAATTTTTAACAGTCACCACTGAAAACTTCAGTGCTACTGGATATTCCAGTGTATTCTCAAACTGAGCCACTGTGATTTGGAAAAGATGTTTACATAGGTATAGTCCTAGCAGAGGACTGTGTGGCAGAAACCAAACTAGGTACTTGGGATGGAAAGCATTTCAACAGCTTTTAAGAAAAGCTTTGTTACTAGGTAAAGGCTTAGCACAAAGCCAGGATAATCTTGTGACTGACAATATATTAAAGTCAGAAAAAATTGTTTAGGAGCAGAATTTGCTACAGTGTATCAGAAGGGAACCCACAGAAGGAAGGAAATGAACTGTTTGAGTCTGTTACCGGTAAATGCTATTTAATCCTCCACCCATAGGCATACATCTTACTTGTACCACTACTACACATCCTAGACCAAACATGAGAACCATAACGCTTCAGGGAGCTAAACATAAAACTCCCATGACAGAATTAGCTCTTGGGACAGAGCTGGCTAATGAGCAATAAATAATACCTGAAGACTTACACTTAATAAAAAGGATTAAACCCCAGCAAAACCCCTACCCATTATCTGTAGATTTTTTACATAGCATGGAAGATGGTCCAGTTGTAAAAGATAGACAAGTCAAAGTTGCACAGGCAAATGTAGTTCTGTAATTCCTCACTTTGAAATGCTTTATTTTACATTACTGGATCTCCTCAGTTATAAGTTTCTCTTTATATATAGTATGCTCATACATCCATATATGAGACTTACTGGAATCTTTTTCAGTATTAAGCCATCTGGGACACAGTGCTATGGGAGTTTGGAATAAAGGAATCCAAACATCTGTTCTGGTAAAAGTGCTTTCTGTTCAGTCCAAGAGTTGTTTTTAATAAGCCTAAAGAAGAAACAAACAAACCACAAAATGTAGATGTAGTTATGGTGAAGTAAGCTGGGGCATATAATCCCTGCAATGGAGGGTGATGGCAGAGCTGCATAGAAAGCCAGTCATTTGGCAGACTCTGGGGCATCTGCATTGACAGCCTCCTTCTGGGAGTATCCAAACCACAAAATCCGAAGCAGTAACAGAAACAAAACTATATCAGCAATCAGAAAAAAAAAAACAACCTAGATTATTTTTTCCTTTAATAACAAAACCATGAGTAATAATAGAGAATACTGGCAGAAAGTGTCTACATTGTAAAGGCTTAAGCCTTTGAATGTATTAGGTCCAATTTGCAGGGCTGTCAAGACCTTGCCAAACGCATAATTTCCAGTTGTAATTATGAGATATTGCTTCCAGAAAAGCTGACTTTCCTTTTGAAAGCCCAGTCCTGGGAAGGTGTTGGAAAACCGAGACTCACCTTCAGTGTTTCTGACCATCCTTTAACAGTTTCTTCTGATGGCGTAACACTGGTTACATAATTGCTTTGCTAGAGAGCTTTTGAAAACTGGTCTCTCAAGCTTAGAAAATCTGCGTGAAGAAAGTAATAGTTATCATTCAGACTTGACGCCAGACTCTAATTACTACTTCAAACACAAGAACACAGCATCAACAGAATTTGTTTTAATCTCTTTGGTACACTGCAGTAGCCACACCTACATCCTCTTAGAATAAATGTATTTCTCTTTTCCTGAATACTTTCCACAAACACGTATTGCTGCATGCAGTGCATTCATAACTTTGTCCAGAGTTCAGCTTTTCTGGTGTTTTACTCAGCTGATCTCATTGTCATGCCTCATACAATACTGCATTGAAATTACACTAAGCTCACTTCAGATGCTGTTACCTTTAAATTTCCCTTGCTTAGGAAAGATACTGTGCTGATGATATATGTGCTTTAGTGTGAGGTGTCCCTGCCCATGGCAGGGGGTTTGGAATTAGATGATCTTAAGGTCCTTTCCAACCTAACTATTCTATGATTCTTTGATAAGGGCCATGAAGCTACTTGGTTTCACTTTGCCCTTGCCACATTGGTTTAACTAATCTAAACAACTTGGTTGCACTCAGTAGCATTATGTTGAAGAGGGTCACTTGATCCCACAAGATGGGGGCCATGAAATGAAGATTAGTTTCTTATCTGCAGTACTGTGTTTCACCTTTACTGCACTATCTGTCTAGCTGTCAGTCATTTTAGCTAAGCCCACAAATAGAATTATTACATGATTTTCAAAGGAGCCAAACCACATGCTTCATTCCTCATTTCTTAGACTGATTGTATACATGCTGCTTGTTAAAAATGGGGCCACTAGACACCAAAGGAATTTAGCATTAAAGAAATATTGTGTTTTATTCAAAAGAAAAAATATTGAAACCCTAAATTCTCTGTTCCTGCAGGATCCTGAGCAGTGCTCACTCTCTCAGAAAAAAAAACCAAGCCCCCAGTTTTATATTTTGACATTAAATACAGGTCTGACTTGCAAAAAGTGCAGGTTTTGAAATTTTCCTATAGTTTTCCAGTAGAGGCACGGGATTCCTTGAGTTTAATGTATAGAAAATATGTGTGAACTTGTATTTTGTGGCTTTCTTGAAGGTTGCCCGTAGACCTCTCTACACCCGGGGACTGAAGATCACTGCCATGCAGTATACAGACATATTAGCATAGGAAATGTATTTATTTTAAAGGGGCTTTTCTGAAAATGTTTGTGATTTTTTTCTTGACGTGACCTGCAGTGCACCATTGGTGCAGATCCCGTATGGAATATAATGTGAAATTACTGAGGAAGCCTTAATCGGGGCCCACACTCACACAGAACATTTTCACCTCCCATGGTTGGGAATTTGGTTTATTTGAAAGAGTCTTTGTTGTCAGACTGGTTTTGGTGATTGATCAGGAAGAACAGAGGGGGACTTTTCTTTAAGGAGCTAAAATAGGACTCTGAGGAGCTGGGTGTTTGTGTGGCAGATGGATTTACCCTTAAAGAGTGTAATAACCTCTCCATGTTGTACCTTATGTACGTTGTCATACAGTGACTTGATAGTGTGTTTTATTATGCAGTCTGAGGATTGGAAGAAGCATAAGGAGTCATCCAAAAGGAAGAGAGGGGAAACTACTAATGCTCTTAGCAGAATTTCTACTTTGCAGTACCAAAACAAGACCTGCAGACATGCTTGGGAATGACTTCCCTCATCTTCACTTTCCCACATTGGTTTTTCACAGCATTTAGCAGGCAGAGTGCACCCAGGACATGTTCTTAGTCCTTGAGAAAGGTCTTGAATCTCCCTGGAGAAGACAGTAACAGGGGAGATACAGCATTCAGTCTTAATTCTGTCAGAGACAGGCTTCAAAAGAACATCTTATATGACTGAGATGTGAAACAACATCTATAAAAGGGATATAACTTCCTCCTTATTTGGGCACTGAAAATAAAGCAATGAACAGCAAAAGAGAGTGTTCCCTGTAAGGAGGTTCCTCTCTGCCCAGCTTCTGCATGGTCCTGCTTCAGAGAGGTTCTTCTGCCAAAGAAACTGCCCACACATGTAGTTGCTCTGATGTTCGTCCTAACAGCCATCCTGGAGCACCGGGGACAAGTCTGTGGCCAAGCCAAGGAGGTGAAACTCCTGCTGGGGACATTTCGACAGTGTTGGGACTACACTACCATCCTCTAAATACAGTTTGTGCCATAGACCACGAAAGGTTCTGATTTTATCCTTCAGGTTTTATGGGTGATTCCCATGTCTTTGAAGTTCTGTTCCCACTGAAGATGAAGGCAAATTCCCACTGAAGAGGAAGGCAAATTCCCAGTGATATTAATGGGGTTAGGATGTGTCCTTCTCTCTATTTTTGCTGTTGTTTCCTTTGTTGCAGAAGACCTATTCCTTTATTAAAGCTTTGCCTGGAGGGGGGAACAAAAGCCAGGTTACTAAATAAATTATGAAATATTTACATTTCTGGAGCCAACCCCTTATGCCTAGCTCCTCCTCTGATATTAAGATGACACTTTTTATAGAGCTACAGCTTCTACACTGCCATTATTCCTCTGTAGGATCCAAGACCTGGAGGTGACAAAACAGCAGGCCACCATGAGCCAAGTGACAGTAAGTAGTATTTAGGAATGCTTGCTGATTTTGACTCAGTGCAGTGAGAAACAACTATGTTAGACTGGTGATGATTTGTTTAGTGCTGGAGAGCAAAGTAGGATCAGAGATGAAACCAAAAATAGTATCAAACTAGGAAGGTTCCTAAACTAAGCTTGATTTTTACCTGAGAATAGAAGGCCTTATGTTGCAGGTATGTCTGTAGTGATAATCTCAAGAGCAAACTGCTAAAGGCATCAATTTGCTTAGCACTGTTTATGTTTGTTCTTTTGTATCTGTACCTAGTTTTTTTGCCTCCAGTTCTCTCAATGCCACAAGAATGAATGAAGATAGCTTTAGTATCATCATTTGTAGTGAAATTATCTGTAGTTACTCTTGTGAATAGTTTGCATCTCTTTTTTCTATTGTATTTTTGTATTGACTTTAAACCTTAATAGTAGCTCCCTTCTTTAAAAGGTAATGCTCAAATATGTGTGGTTCAAACTAGTTAGCTTCCAAATTTCTCCCACCTACTTTTACATATTAAATGCTTTCAACTTTGGTTTGCCCCACCTCTTCTAGGTTTGTACACAGGCATGTAGTGACTTTCTCTTCAGGTGCTGGTTTGTTGGGGTTTTTTAATACTTGAGTAAGCCACTTATGCCTTTCATTTTTATCTCTCTGAGGCATAGCCTATGGAGACTATATCTGTAACGTGGATTAATGTGAAATAATTATCATAGTAAATGAAACATCCTATTAACTGTATTTCTGCACAGTTAACTCCTAATGGTTCTCTGTCACCAAACTGCAGGTCTCTTTCCTTCCTGGTGTTGCCCATTCTAATGCTCCTTTTGCTCTTGCTCTTCCCTTGCTTTTTTCTTCTCACTGACATTCAGATGTATTGTTCCCTCTTCTCCATTTCTCCTGCTCCAGTTCTGTCTTTGCTTCTCTGGTTCTTCTAGACTTGTGGGAATAAAAAAGCAGATTGGTGGGCAGCTGGGAGCACAACTGCACTAATTGTCCCTATTTGCTGTGCAGCATTTCTTCCATGGTCTTCCTTTGCAAAATGTCCCATGCAAAATTGTCAGTCCCCTCATTCTCACCTTGACTTACATGAAATAAATATTTGGAGCAGTTAGAAACCAGGAGAGGAAAAGGTGCAGATTCCATTTTGCACAATGCCTAGGATTTACAACGTCAGTATGTGAAATGAAGCCACTGAGAGCAGGGAAGGAAACTTCCTGAAATGGGCATTTTGAATCCTCAGGATGAAGTGGTGGACAGTGGTGATGGGCATACTCATCCCAGTGGAAAAATACTTGTTTAGATTGCACTACAGCAAGAGAAATATTGATCATTGTCTGACAGACAGCCCAAAAAGAGAAACCTGAAAAAAGACAGGCACAAAACGGCCTTGGACCTAAATACTTCCACACTTTACAAAGTCAGAAGTAAGGAATGAAAAGAAAACACTTACTGATAATGGCTTTTAGTAATTTCTTGGCAGGTTTTGGAATGTACGGGAAAACCCTTTACTGTTGTAATATGACATGTTTAATTGAGGGCATTTAATACATGTGAAGACAGATTTTTTGGTTATTGTATGATGATGCACAACTGTGTGGCTAATTTGCATACAAAATTTCTATGATTAATAAATTAGGCAATGCTAGTACAAGTGTACTACAGTGAACCAATTGTAGCAATTGTCAGCACTCGAGCAGGCAACATCAAATAATAAGCTCTGCTCCAGCAGAGCTTTGAATATCTGAATATTTAGTTTGCAAAGCCATCAGAGGAGGGGAAGAATGTTCCTTCTTTTTATCCTTCTTACAGGAGAATCAGAGGAATCACCAGAACACCTTGTGTAGAAATGGCAAACAAACTCAACTGATATAAAATAAAATCAGGAGGGTTTACTAAAAATCACTCCTGTGGAAGTGTAACAAAGCTGTTTATAAAAAGCAAGATACAGTTTTTCCAGGTCCCAATGTTCTGTATTCAATAGTTTGAGTAAAATGAACATATCGAACATGCATAGAATAGCATACTCAATACTGGGATAAATCCGTTAAAAACATAAAGATAAGTATACAGTGAACATATTATGAGCTAGCTCCTGGCCAAGGCAAAGATCTGAAATTGCTGCCACTGAATTCTGAGTTCATATGCAGCTTCTTTTACTGTATTCACACCAAATTCAAGAGGATTATGAGAAAATTTGGCAAATTAGGCCTTTAATCTGGTATCTGCAATATCAATAGAGATGCGTCAGATATGGCTAAAATACTTAGGCTGTCAGGCTATCTAGCAAACTCTGATACTGATATCCTAGCTTGACATTTCAGATCAGGCTTTCTGTCTTATGCTATGAAAAATTTATTCCATGCTAAATGAGGGTTTTTCCCATGCTTTGCCTAGCATGTATTTGTATTCATCCCCACTCTCATCTTAAATCCCTGTCTTTTTAAGAAATCTCTTGTGAAATTGAATTGGTGCATCATATTCTTGCATCACATTCTGAGCACAGTTAGGCTTTGGGTTACAGTGAGCTTTCAGAAGACACTGCCAGCACCACTCTGTGTCCTGAACATTTTACCCAGGGCATAGGCAGCTCTTATGTACTGAAGCAATTACTGTGCTAAGTACTCAGTGATGTATCTTCCCAGAGACTGAAAATAAAGGTATAAAAGAGATTCACACAATGATTTATGGGCGTTAACATATGGGCGTATGTTTCTCTGGGGATAATTAGGTGACTATGCTAATAACAGCAAGGATGCTTTGATACATTAAAACAAATTATCACAGTGATGTTCCCGAGTGTTTCATTACTGTCAGGAGTGTATATATTTAAACAGGAGAGAGAGATGAGAGAGGCTCATATGTGTTTGCAAAAATAACCCTCTTCCTTCATGCTGCAGGCAAGGAGAGGAAGCCCTGTTTGACACAGGCACTTACATTAGGTGTGTTCACTGCAAGCTTCCCATTGTGGGAACAGAAAACTACACACAGCATGCTGAGAGGGGAGCGGGGCTGTGGTCTGTAAGGATGTCTGGAAGCATGGGGCATTACTGGCAGCAAATCAATCAAAACCTGTTGGGCTTTGCAGGACTTGTGTTCTTCTAAAGTGCAATCTAGCACACTTTGGAGCAGACTTTGCTCAGACATACACCTGCAGAGCTCCATGACAACTCAGAGTGCCAGGCTCCATGCTTTGGAGAAGGAAAGGTTCCCAGCTCAGTCAGGGAAGTTTCTCTCAGTTTCCCTGGACTTGCTAGCAGGCAGCTGGCATGGAGCCCCGCGTGTCCTTGAGAAATACTCCAATCCGTTGCTCACTGCTCCCACCATGAGGGCTCTCTAGATTTTCAGTCATTGTGGAGACACCAGAACCAATCCCACCTTAGAGGCTGTTCCGTGAATTGGGCTCAGATTGCAATGCCTCTGCTTGTTTTCCAGTATTGCAATTACTCTGGAGTTAAACTTCACACAGCTTAAGTTCTCATGCCTTCAAATTTTATCTTTGTTTTTTAGCTTTCCCTCCAGTGAGGCCAGGTCTAATCCTCTGACTTCTTGCATTAAGTCTATGTAAAACTGCACTTTTGCAACACAGCAAACCACTACCCTAATGATCCACAATTCCCAGTGTTAGAGAAGCATCCTCGGGGATACAGGGGTTTATAGAACAATCATCGGTGGGGGCTTTGAGCAGCGACAGGAGACAGGGTTCTGCCCTCTCTGGGATGGCAGTGGCTGTGCTGTGGGTAGGAGACGCCCAGTGGGCGAGTGGCAGGCGTGTATTTCGAGAAGCTGTATTTGCATTTCCTGCCACTTGCGAGCTTGTCGGGCCTGCTGGGACTGAGTCTCGGCTTGTGGAAGTGATTACAAGGCAATTTATACCAAACAACAATCCCTACTGTTGTGTTTGTTACAAACTTGGCTGCAGTACAGTAATGTTTAGTAGATTAATAATGTCTGCTTTGGCCTCTCCTACTCCCTCAGCAAACAATTTTCATGTATAATACATGCTCTCATTTAGTCTAACTAGAACACAGCCCAAGGGTCAGAATAGCCATACCTGCACAGTGACGAGAAGAGATTCTGGGTTTCCAGATGAGAGACCAGGTTTATCCCCTCTCCATACCAGGATCCAAGAAGACTTCTGCTTTTGCAGAATCAGCTCTGCTGGGCAGGTCCCCCTGAAATCACAGAGCGGTGCCAGATGTCCCCTGCTGCAGAAGAGAGTCTGTCCGATCAAAAGGGTCACTGTGGGCAGCAAAGGCAGCACAGAGTCACTGGGACAGGCAAATACTTCTTGAGCATTTGGCATTTTAAAAAAGAACAGCAATTTCTAAAAGTAAAACCTACACACATATATATATATAAAATATACAAAAATTAGTTTTTCACACCAACAATTGATCACAGTGCATGCTGTGAGGGCGTACAAGGTTGAGTAAGTGGTTTCAGGTCTTGCCTTTGAACAGGAAGCTCAAAAGTTACAAACCCACTGTATGGCTTATCTTGTCAATTATCAGTCTCTTGTGGAAACAGTGGGTCTGCCCATGTTACATAATATGTGCAGCAGGAATGCCAGGATATGCAAATATAGAAGTTACACAATGAAAGCAAAGCTAAATTAAAGCTGTTTACAGTCAAAAGTTGAGAGAACCGGCACTGCAGCCTTTTTATTGCTACACCACTGAAATAAGTGTGTACTGTCCATTACACAGCCACAACCTGGCTATTTAGGTGCTTGTAATGTATGGTACAACTGTTTCTCTCCCTCTTTCCACTGCTGCTTATGTCTTCTCAGTAACAGCTAAAATGGACGCTACCAATCCTGGGTACAATGAAAGGGGAATGCTGTAAGTAGCCTTGTTAAGTTTATGACAGTTCTCATTTGATCAAATTGTTAAGAGCAGCAATCATGTAAAGTCTAACTGTTGACTTCTAGCCTGGGGAGCAGGGCTGTGGCAACACTGTTGTGACAAATGGTTGATGGAGACTCTTTGCTATTGAACTCAGTGACCCAAACACTGAGGCTGAGCATCTACCAGAAGAAATACAGGTTGTGTCACAGGTGCAGGTGCCCTCAGGTGCACCATAGTGAGCCTCAGCAGCACTGTCTCCAGTGGAGGATTTCTTGCCGTTCCTGTACACTGAGGTCACACGTATGCAAAGCTATGGATAAGATACAAGAGTTCAGACTGGTAGGTCAGGTTAGTGTCTGCCAAGAAAAGGTGGGCACGAGAAAGGAATTTTGTCTTGGCTTATCTGAGTGATGCCGTACCATCCTTACCAGCTCCGTGCTCGGTGTCACTGGCAGTTTTCACTGCCACAAATAGGTGTGTTGCTTGACCACAGGTAGGAAAAGAATGAAAAGTGTATATAGAAAATAACTTGACAAGCATCAGAAAAAAACATTATCAAGCAAATTATTTATCAAATGTTACTTGGTCATAAGCAGGAAAAAGAGCTGGTTTGTGAAGAATATCCAAGCTACCTACATTATTTTCACTGAGCTCTGAGAGCTGGGTTTGCCTTTGATTCAGATGACTAAATATGAAATCTGTTCTCCTCACTAAGAACATACATTAAGGCCACATACATTATTTTTATTTCCTCAAGAAGTATGCACAAATGTTTTCTGAAATTTATTTGTTTGTTACTTTGTACACTTTGTGGTTTGGTTAATTTTGTCAGGGTGGAAAGGGAAGAAAACATCTAGTACCAGCTTGTGGTTGTGGGGCATTTCTTGTTATCTACTTCCTTCTAAGACACTGCTGTGGAGAATCAGTGTATGGACTATGAACACAGTAAACCAGAAATACTGGTAGGACAGCCAGCTCTTGAAACTGGAGTTTATGTTAGCAGTTCAGGAAGAAAAAATACAAGTGAGATATAACCCTATAAATGTATTTAGAATTATACTAAATACAGATACACCTTTGAAATTTGAACCCAAAAGTGTATCAGGATTAGCTTTGTCTTCATAGCAAGTACATGTAAACTTCAGCTCCTAAGGCTAAGACTGGAGGGGCTGAAAATTAACAGTCATTAACCTTTGCTGTAGTGGAAAAATGTAGATGAAATAACATCTTCCTTCTAATATTTTCTGCTCTTTTATTTTTAAGTTTTTCCTAATTATCCTTTTTTTTCCTTTGGTAACCATAAAACTTTGTAACCAACCACAAATCACTATAAAAATGGAAGAGGGAGGCTGTAAACAGACCATTTTCACTCTTAATTTATTTTGCTTATTTGTATTTTGGACATCTTTATTTGTTTATTTGATTGCTGTACATGAATAAAAGCACTATAAATGCTCCCAAGCTATTGGTTACAGATGATTTAAAGCTCATTTCTCCTCTAAAAATTAACCATGTAAAAATGAAGCCTTCCTGTCCACAGACTCATCTCCCTGCCTGTAACCAAGTCTTGTCAGCTTTTTAGGAGAGTCAGCTCAAACTGAGCAGAAATGCTGTGCCTGATCTCAGCAGCACCTCGAATATGGGGTGATTCTGAAGTATTCTGGGGTACTTTTCTCTTGTTGACTCCCAGGCCCTGACAACCTAGTGAGTGAGACAGGTTCCTCCCATCCCATATCCACTATCATCCACAAGTTCCCCTGGGGATGCCTGTGCATGGTCGCTCATAGAGATGTGCTTTGGTGCATGCTTGTGTGGCAGTGTCCCAGCCCCATGCTGAGGGCAGGAGGAGCTGGGGACAGCACAGACTGTGCTGCTGGTGCAGCACCCAGAATAAAACAACCATAATTTACCTGCAAACTGACTGCTTTTGCAGCTAACAAGGTGAAGGTCCAACACAGCTGGCAACTCAGAGGGCCATTTTTCAGAGGAAGAATACAGTTTAAGAGAGACATTTCCTACACCTTCTATGTAATGAGGGGCTGTGCTGTTTGGGAGGAATGATTTGTTACATCACTGTGGAAGCACCAGTGCAACTGTCATAGTGGATTATCAGTTGCCTGAAGGCTTTGTAGATGTGCTCATTCTGCATACAGATGAAGCCACCACTTCTCCAAGCTTGCTCAGCAGTCCGGTTTAAGTCTCCAATGCAGATCCACTGATCTTTGTATTCCCTTGAAACAGCCCATTTAGAATGATCATTAAAGGAATAAAAGGTGAAATTCAATGGCATCCCTATTAGGTTTATGTTGTAGACATGATAGTCAAGAGAGCAATTCGAGGGAAGTTTTTGGCCAGAATGCTGCCAGAATTCAGCCAACAAATCAGTCTTCAGTTCCTGAGCCATCCAGGCCACGTAGATATCTGTGGAATAACACAGGGAAATTAGTCTTTCCTGTTCCTTTGTTTAAGAGGGGACTGAAAAGTATCACCTAAATTGGCCTGGTTTGCATAAGGTGAGCTAGAGGGCATTTTGCCCCCTCCTCTTATTTTGACTTCAGTTTCAGAGATTAATTTCTACTTTTTCTCCTTATCCTGGAAAAGCTGTTACAAACAATCAGGCAAAAAAAGAAGGAAAAAACCCCATAATCAAGCCTTATTTGTAACAAAAAGCAGGGAATCAAACCCCTCTGTAGTTACTATCAAATAAGAGGAGATACGTTTTCTGAAAACCCACTGTTGAATATCTTAAGGCATTTGAAGGACCGGGGAGCTTTTTGCTTTATGGACCTGAGAAAATATCATGATGGGACACAATTCCTTGCCCTTTGTTACATTTATTTCTGAATCTGAAGGGTTTTTTTCCCCTCAAAGACAATACTAATTGACAAAGAATGTATTAATTGCTTATTTCTGAATTCAGAATGCATGATAGGTAGAGTAACAGGTTCTCTTACCGTCTATGAACAAATGTGACTTTGCAAAGTGGAGAAAGGTTTCCCCCTGAGCTGACTGGAGCTTGGAGAGGTGGCGCAAGGGGACAGAGGGCAGCCTGGACCCTGCACAGAGTTTCTGCAGATTTGGGAGATCAGCTTGAAAGATGCTAGGGATGGAGCAGCTGTAGATTCCTGGATTATAACTCAGCATCTGTTGGTCTAAGAAAAACCCAAATAAATGAACACTTGCAGAATTAAATGAGTTAAAGCAAAGGAATAAAGAGTAAATTTCTGCCTTGGAAAGGAAACCTAAATCCTTCTTAATCTCCACAGCCTATCTCTGAGAAGAGTTCAAGTATCAAAATATCTTAGTTTAGTCACCAAAGTCACATTGATTGCTTTCTACTCTGACTGGTCCTGCAGCACATAGACTGTCTGGGGGAGTGCACTCAGGTTTTTCCACTAACACCCCATTATTCTGAGCAGAACTGTTAACTTCTGCTGGATCTCTGTCCACTGCCACCTCCCCCCAGGCTCATCTTCGAGCCTCCAAGCAATCACAAAAAGCTCAGACAGCATGAGTAAATCCAAGCCTGTCCATATTTGCAGGAGTAGTTTGCAGTCAATTTGTTGCCAAGCCACATGCAAACAGAAGGGCTGCCAAGTGCTCTAGTCTGGTTTTAGGGAGAACAGAGCTTGACTTTCAGCATCTGGATTGAATTTGCAGAAGAACTGTACTTTTCTGTACAGTGTTCAGTTTAACTGTAGAACGTCCTCGTCATGGATGTCATAAAGAGCAAGGGAACAAATGGGCTCATTAGATGAGTTCATGGAAGACCAGTAAAAACTTTCCAGTCCTTCTGGCTCAAGAAATCCCTGAACCCCAGATTGTCAGAAGCTGGGAGGATGGAGCAGGAAAAGCACTAGTGTTTGCATCTCATTTTCTTGTCCTCTTTCCATAAACACATACATAGATGCACTTCCACAAACAGGAACCTGGTTTTGATAGCTCTGAGGTGTGGCCAGGCTGGCAACTTGCCCAG
The DNA here is from genome assembly GCF_012275295.1 of Melopsittacus undulatus. Taxonomy (NCBI): domain Eukaryota; kingdom Metazoa; phylum Chordata; class Aves; order Psittaciformes; family Psittaculidae; genus Melopsittacus; species Melopsittacus undulatus. The sequence continues at coordinate 24,319,839 of NC_047532.1, read as the reverse complement.
TATATGTTTCATTAATACCATTTGAGGTTTGTAACTGAGAAGAGTGAGAAACAGTGTGAAAAGCATTAAGGAGCATGCCAGTATGACCTTTTGTAATGCCTTTTGATAGCCCCTCTGAAGGATTTCAGTACCAGAGACCACTATCAAATTGTTCTGAATTTTACAGGTATGAATTTTGGGATTTGTGTTTGTTGGCTTTATATATATATATGTATATATATGGTTTAATTATTTATTTTTACTATTGGTACTTTATGTGGCAAAAAGTACCTGGAGAAATCTTGGGTGATATTGGTTCCATATTCATAACTCTTGACAAGTCAAGCCTCCAGCTCAAGCAGTGGTTGCATTACATTTTTAGAACTGCAGACAGTTGCAACTGAACGAGCTATTACTGGTCAAAGTGATTAATCATCCTACGTTATATTTCCAAAGTATTCTGTGTGTGTGGACTGAGTTTACCCTCAATAAGCATTTGTGACTATTATTACCCCAATAGTTCCCATGGGGAGATGGAGTCAGAGTGAAAAAGTGAATTTCCCACATTCACAGAGGAAATAATTAAACATGACTGAAGCCAAGAATGCTGTTTCTAAGGCCCCACTTTGGTTTTCCAATCTGACCATGAGGAACAAGAACAAGCAATTTTTGAGGCAAAGCCTCAGGGGAAGCAGTCAGAGAGGTGTGGTGGGACAAAGGCTTTCTCTGGAGGAAGCTTTTCAGACCTATTTGAGTGAACTGGTCATATTTGAAGGTTATACAGATGGCCGTCTGTCCGTAGATCTCCCCAGTAGCTGGATACCCATAACCATCCTCAGGGATGGGAGGGAACAGGGGCACACTGTGAATCACCCAGAATCCTTGTGATTTGTCCAAGAGCAGAAATCCTGTCAAAAAAAAAAAAAGGTTATTGCAAATTAGTTAAGGATGAAAAAGCCCTGAGACAATAGGGCTCTGTCCTATTTTGGATTTGCTGCTGTAGATACCGTACCTCAGTGTGTTTATGTCTACAGTAAACTGGCTCTGGATTAATGGATTAAAAGAGACACTAATAGTGTATTAAAATTACATTAATTCTTTCTTATGTAGCCAAACTCAAGCTATCACTATGTTCCTTTTGAAAAAGAAATCTTTTCAAAACCCTTTTCTTTCTGCGCTTAAAATTTTGTCATCAAAAAGTCTGTTGATTTAGTGGCTGTGACCCTTTCACCACTGCTCATTTTCCTTCCCTTCATATATTCACTGCATAAGGGGAAACAGACCCCATCAACACTGTGTCTTCCTTTCTAGACCAAATCCTCTTCCACAGAGCAGTAGCAGAGAGATGGGCTATGCCTCTCCTGCAGCAGGGTGCTCTGGGAAGGAGTGCAGCTTCTGAGGTGTCCCCACTGTTGCAACCTGAACATACAGCCCTGCAAAATGTGTTCATCCCAGAGCCACGCTGGGCAAACCCCACCTGCTTCCTCAAGGGAACAATTAGACCTCCACTAAAGTTTATGCTTATCAGACTTGCTTTACTTACACTACATACTTTAGCACTTCCATGATCTTGGCAGCAGTGTTTTGACCCAGAGAAAGTGTAGAGGGGTGTCCTAGGTTTGGCTTAAACCACAAGAAGGGGGTTATATTTAGGGTGCCTTTCCCTTCACACCTTGTACTGCTGTTGCCATTAGGCTCAGGACAGTGTGGTTTGTACTCACTGAGAGGAGCTATATGAGTTTCAGCTCTTAAAAACAAAGGGTCTGTAAACCCTGAATTTTTCAGCACAGCACAGGCATAGCAAAACCAAAACAGAAGCCACAGCATATAGAACTATGTAACAAACCATACATCATGCAAATCATTCTCCAGTTTTGCTATAGGCAGAAATTTTAGATACGGAGATAGACAAACAAGTAGGTGCTATCCGCAGCTTTAGAAAGGAGAAAATAATAGCTTGGGACTCTCCCTGTACCTTTGGTATGTCCTCTTTTCCACCTGTCAGAGTCTGATTGAGGGACCTCATCGTTGTATATTGCATATGCAATGCTGTTCTTCTGCAGGAAAACACACATTTCTGAAACATGATGTTGAGTAAAAGGAAGGCTTTTAAGTGAACATCTGCTGGGAGCAGAAGAATGAATTCTGGACTTCTCTGTGTGAACTTCATGAGCCTGATCTTTCTCTCAATTCAGCTGACACAGTCTCTGCAGAAGTTAGAGTAAAATAAACCTGAAGACTCAGCATTAGGGTCCCAGTTAGTGTAAGTTGTAAGTTCTCTCAGTCATTGCAGTAGATCTTCCTCAAGAGGTTAGATAGGCTCACTAAGACAATTTAAATGGGATTATTTGGCACTCACAAAGAAGTTGCCCCCTCTTTTTTTGTGCCTCTCTGATTTAGCAACCAGATTTGGTGAAAATGTTTGCAAGGAAAGACAGACTGACAAATGTCCTTATGAAGGACAAGCAACTAATGCTTTTTGCAAAATACTGGCATACAGCCACACCTTATTCCCCCTGAATAGAGAACTTCAAAGGAGTTGGGACATGCTCCCCTTTCTGATGTACTTTGAGTTTGTGAACAGTTTACTACAATTATAGCAAGGCCTGGAATAGGACAATTGACTGGTTTGACAATATTTGGCTGACATCTGGGAATCTCTTCTACATATAAATTCATGACATGCTACCACTAACCTACAGCAGAAATGCAAAGACACATCCAGCTCCAAAGAGTACTATGTAGGTGGTAAAAAAATAACTATAGGCAGATCTTGTTGTATTTTATAATCGCTTCACACAAATATAAATGAAGTGTCTGACTGTGAGTGTAAAAGAAAGCAAAGGCCTAACAAGCAGCCTGTCACTGCTGAAGCATCACAGTGGTTTCAGGGGGAAAAGCAAAACCCAGACTTGTGGCAGAGCATGAAATACATACATGTGAGGGCTTAAGACAAGGGTAACAGTCACCACTGGCCCTGGTCTGAGTTCACAGCCAGCTCACAGCTCAGATGTTACTCAGTGTGGATTGTAGAGAAGCAGCCAATGGGACTATGCACTGATGCTAATTGTTTTGATGGACAACACCTTGATCAGAAATTAGAAGCCTGAGAACAATTTCTAATTGCAGCCAAAACTGCAAATAATCTCCCAGCTGCCAAGATGCTTCGCTTGACATGTTGTAGTAGATCTAGTCTGTCAGGTCTGGCCACACCTCTACATGCTTATTTTGCCTGGTTTAATTTCATTTGCATGTAATATCACGTGAGCATCCCAACAAAATGGTAATTAAATGTTACTTGCCTGGGATTCATACATCTCATACAGCTGCTTCAGTGTTTGCCCCAGAGCGCCTTGTGTCATGTTGACAAGGTATTTACCGAGCTGCCACTGTGGAGCCAGGGCGTCCATGTACATGTATTCCAGCCCCAGCATGGAAATCTCTCCTTTGCCATGTTTTGGCAACTTGTAAAGAGCAAACCTGCAACAGTGAAGAGCAATTGCTATTTTATACCCATCCTGTTTGAATGTGTAAATCAACACCTCCTCCCCTCCTGAGGGTTTAAGAGAAGGGTGATTCTGGGGGTGCCTATGCCAGAGGAGCACCAGTGCCACCAGAATGCAGCATGGATGTCTCAGCTCGAGGTGGTGACCCAGTGCAGGGAACCAGCAGCAGTTCAACAGCACAGCAACTGCTGCGGACAAATTTGTTCTGCTTCTTAGTGAGCAAAGGAGGCTGATTCAGCACCAAACTGCTGTTGCTGTGGCCAGAACTACTGTTGGTATCCTGAAAGAATTTGAGGTAGCCCTGGTTTGGAGTCCCATTTAGTCACCAAATCCCTGTTACTCCTGGTTCTGGTAAAGAATGTCAGGTCCCAGACTCAGCCTGACATTCTCATGGTCATCCTGGACACCTCTTAAAATTTATTTTAATATTACATAAATAAAACCCTAAAGTGAAATAAAATTGTGCATTAGAATCATAAAAATGCCTAATGTTATGTTTATAGATATTAAACCCACAAAATAATTATAAAGCCATGTTATTCCAATCCTGCTTTTCATAACAGACTCTCACTATCCTGAACTGTTGCAGACTACTTGCAAACCATTATCCAGAAAGACAACTCTTTTCTCAAAGATTATTATTTGAATATATAAATATTCTCAAAATATTGAGTACTCAATATTGTCAGCAAATGGCTCAGCTCATATTAATGTCTCTGATGAAGTAAACAGGTTTTCCTGGTGTATAAATCTGTGGGTTTAATTGCAATATAAATGAGACCCTTTCTTTGAGTGCCATACTTGAGTAATTTGTTATTTACGTCATTGTAAGAACTGAGTAGCATTATTTTTAATCCTATACTATTTACCAAAAATGCAGCCTGACTGTGCTTAACCTTTCAAGTATAGCAGGAGGTGTAAGCCTTGCCCAGTGTAGTTACAGTCTCAAGCTGGTCCAGAAAGGCAGCTCTGAAAGCAGGAAAGAAGTGTCAGGAAAGCATATTGCTAGAGGAACATTTGATCAGTGGGAAACATGCATGTATAGGCAGGAGGGAAACACACCACTGGTGATCCTGGTAATCCAGCTGCATTGTCAGTGACTGAGTGATGTTCCTTAAATATCTCAGGAGAAATTGTTGCTGATGACAGATAACAGAGAATAAAATCATTTGGATAGTAAGGCTCGGGACAACCTTACATGCACAAGGATCCACAACAATTCCTGTATTTGAAATGAAGATTCAGAAAGGAAAGGAACAGCAATAGGTACAATAGTATGAGCTGATCCAGGAATTAGTATCTGAAGCCTTTCCAAACTGCTTTGAAATGTATTGGAAGATTTATGTTTTCAGGTGTTTACAGCCTTGCATCAGGGAAATGCATGTTAGCAGGTATGCTTATGGAAATGCCAGTAGTTGAGCTATCCGTAAATTACTTGCCAGTTCCCAGTGGATACATGTTTTGGACCTTTCCAGAAAGCCGGTATTAGTGTATTAGCAATTAAAGTTGTATAAAAGTCTTCACTGCTGTTTGAGCACAAAAGTTTCTCAAGAGCTTAGGCACTGGTAGGAGCAGAGTGAAGGAGGACCAGAAGAAGGCAAATCCGCCTATACCCAATTAGCATTGTCACATTGTTTGCTAGTGACTGAACACTAACTTGCTCCAAATAATCACATCTTTACTTCTAATCACATCTTCAGTACTTCTCTCCATCCCCTTTCCCCCCAAAAGCCTGAACAGCACGCATCTGTGGCTTCCATCCTTGACTCAACATTTCTCAGAAAGCAGAGCTTTGGCTTTTATGTGCATGGAAAGCTTCCCACAGAACACAGTGAGTTTGGATGAATAAAGGAACGACTCTGTACACTCCTTAGAGAACTGATCTTATGGCCATTTGCTCTGGCAGCTCCTGTGTGAGGTGCGGTGAAGGTGGTGGGATGAGCTTCTGAGGGGAATGAAAACACAGGGGAGACTTGTCAGCATCAGCACTGCGCGTGGGTAGGAACTACAGGCACGTCTGGGGAGCCCAGATGGGATCAGGTCAGATAGGGCAAGTGATTCCTCTGGTTCAGTGGCAAATGGAAGGGTGCATGAATACTAATAACGAGTAATTATGTAATGCTGCAGGATGAAAACCACTGGAGAGTAGGAACTCACATAAAGCTCTTGTTAACTGGATATGAAACCTGCAGTGTCATGTTTGTTTGAAAGAGCATTGACATCTTTTGGCTAAGAGGAAGCATTACTTAGCAGTTTCAGTTCTGCTTCTCCTATCAGCTTCATAGCAATCAAATACAGAGTCTGGCAAAAGGTGACTATTTCTTGTCAATAAACTAGGATGACAACTGCAGACAGGCAAGTTTCTCTTTCATTTGTTCATGGCACATTGGAAAGGAAATCTCCCATTCTTCTTGTTAAATTTGTCAGAAGGGAACATGGTTTTGCCTGGGCAGATCCCCCAGTTCCCATCTGAAATAGGTCCCATATTGCTGGTGTTTACACAGAGGCACAGTGAATTACTCCTAGCCACAGTTTTCAAAGAATTCCTCAGAGAATTTGGGTACAAAAAACATGTTTAAGGAATGAATGGTAAATAGGGTTGGCTTGTTTGTGTTTTGGTCTGGGCTTGGATTTTTTTACCTTTAGTGCAAACAAGACACATGCTGCAAGGAATAATTGCAGTTTGTGGAGAAATTAAATTTCTCATATATTAAAGCTGTTGAATAGCTGCACTAAATAACAGTTTGATTCCTGAAAACTCACATTATCCAGAAAGGTCTTGGCAAGGGTGACAAGTCAGAAGGATGGACCAGACCCTCATACGTTTGATGCTATGCCAATAAAGAGCACAGTCTGCTTTATGCTCCTGCCTTCCCTGCAGTTAGCTGTGTGTGCAAGGGGAAGGGTGCGTGAGAATAGCACCTACTTTTTTATCATTTATATCCAAACTAACCATTGTTCCATGAGAGATACTTTTATTTTGACATTGGTTGATATTTATCTTTGGGAGGCTTCTGTGTTCTTTTTTTAAGAGCTTTTATTTCACTTTCTAAACCTGTGCTGGATATAATGTAATTATACTTTGTGTCTTTCATCTTCAAAGCATATTAATCCAATTAATCATTTAAAACCCAAACTCAGGCTTGCTGCTGGCAGTGAGGTGGTACCAGTTCCAAAGTGCCAGTGGCTGTGGAGGCAGGGAACGACCTCCATCACAGAGCGCAGATGGTGCTTTCCCACACTGCTGTCCCCACCTCTCATCCCTCCTGGGGTGGCTCAGCGATGGCAGCAAGGGAACAAGTCCTTTCACACTGCTCTTCATGTAGGAGCAACACGGCTAAGGGCGAGATACACGTGCGGGGCTGCCGCCAGCGAGCGCAGCTTTGGCACCCGATCAGAGGTTACACTCCCTTTGCTGATTAGACAAGAACACTGTGTAAAGCAGTGATTACTCTGCAGTTAGTCATAAACCAGTATGGTGGCTGGTTCAGTGAAACAAAATCACTATTCAATAATTTATCCTAGGTTTTCCAAATAAAAAGTTCAGCTACCACTCACAGGCAAACAGGATGAAATCACTGATTGCTAAGCATTACTTCCCAGTGATCCACCTACTCCAAGTGGTTTAATCTCAAGTGTTTACTCACCCAGTGTTTCTCCCCTGCGTGGTATTTACTTACCAATCAACTGCCTCCCCATTTTCATTCCTGCAGGAGATCTCAGCTGCCCACAGGGGCACGGAGGAGAAAAGCAGTAGCAAAGCATGGGGACACCATGCAGATCTCGCGGGCATTTTGGTTTCTCGGCTGCACAGGGCGAGTGCTGGGTAGGCTCTAAAAGGAGAAGCTGTGTTGCATTAACTGTCAGCTGACGCTGTGCAATGAAACCAGGACACCCCGGGACAGCAGAGCGAGCCTGGACGTCAGGCTTCCAGGTCCTTGCTGTGGGGCGAGGGCTCCCGTGAGACACTGGAAACTGCTCATGGGCAACAAAATGGCAGAATAAGGGTTGTCAAGTTACGTTTTTGCGGAAACTTCCCACCGTATTTTAGGAGGTGCTATTCTGACTATTTAGAGTATTTACGGTACTCTGTTAAAAAAAAAAAGCCGCAAATAGGGAAACCCTTTTTGCTTTCCTTTCATTGCTGCAAGGCTGAAGTATGAATCTTTTACAACAATCTGAAAAGAACTCTATGTTCAGACAAGCAAAGCAAAACAAAACCACCTCACAGCGACTGCCCCAGCCCTTGCAGCCAGCGCAGCTTTGTACCCTTCCGCAAAGATGGTTTCTGGTGAAGCGCTGAGCTGTGCTCAGCTCTGGGAGCCTTCATCTGCCCGTGGGGACTGAGCCTGCAGGGACTGGCAAGCGGAGAAAGGCTCTGAGCCACAGCAATTTACTTTCAATTAGTTAATTTGTTTTTTTAAATTATCTTCTAAGTGCATTAGCCTGTCTCTTAGGAACAAACATGCTGGAATTGAGCAATTTTACATCTGATGAGCTTTTAGCAACTCTCACATAAAAAGCTTCAATTTATATTTTGTTGTGTAAAGTATCCTTTCTCCCTCCTCGTTATGCTTACATTAAAAGGTGATGTTTTAGATTAAAAGATGTTGATACCAAGCATGGGATATTTCAGCCTTAGGGAAAATCTAGTGCAGTAAGTTCTGGATATTTTAGCATATCAGAAATCCTGACAACCTCTGAAGTATTTTATCTCCTTTCTAGTATAGCCTCTCCAACACTGTAACAGGTGTGTAAATGGGGGGTGTTTGACAGCAGCAGGATAAAACTGAATAGGGCTTAGCACAAACATAACCAGCGATCCCAGAAAACCAGGATTTTTAAGATGTTGATCAAGACCTGAATTTTGCTGCTCAGACTCGCTTCTGACCCCTTTTGTAGATCAGAATTGTGTTGTGAGGAAATGCTTTCAACCAGCTGAGCTCGGCCTGTATTTTCTTCTTGCTCTTGGGACCTGCAGCATGCGCAGAGGGGGTAATAAAACACATGACATTCCAAGCACGTCACAGCTGCTTCCATTTTCTGTTTGGAACTTAGGCCTGCTCACCGCTCCACCCCTCACAGAAGAGTTGCTTTGGTACTCACTGCTTCCACTCAGCCTCAGTGCATCCAAGGTGCATGATGTGGGGCAGCCCTAGGGACATGGAGTGCCTGCTGGGCTCTGCCTGCTAATGGGGGGCTCTGCTATGCAGGACACTGACCAAACTTTGCTAGCCCCTGCATGAAAATAGGGAGGGCTGAGCACGTGGCACATGCAGAGCCTGATGGCGGCTGGAAGAGCCGGCAGCCAGAGGCAGTGACAGTTTGCTCTTGGTGCCAGGGAACATCAGGAAATGTATGCCTCGGCCTGGCAGACTGCCTGCCCTCTGCACTGCTGCACCTGCGGTGATTGAGTGCACTGGGACATGTGAGGCTCAGAAAGAGATGTCGGAGGGGAGACTCAGTGAAGGTCTATACAGTCAGGACTAACACAAAGATGATGAACAAGACAGACTAGTTTACTGTTACTCATGGCATATGATCTGTCCCCCATAAAATTTTAAATCTCTATCACAGCTGCTATTAACATAATAATAGCTTTCAAAAGCGTTTTTGATTCCCATCAGGACTTTGCAATTTATAATTAAGATATTTCCATTATCTCAGGTAACCACAGAAATAAAGGCCATAAACGTAGTTTGTTTCATTGACTGAGTATAACTCAGACTTCCATCAAATTCCATTACAACTGTGATATATTTTCTCTGTAGATCAAGGATGTAGAAGTCCTCAACTGTGAATATGGCAAGAACACAATTAAGTTCCTTCGCCTTCATAGAGAAGGGAAGAAGCACTTTGTTAAAGAAGTGGAAGTGTGCACACATCTCCGGCTGACTTCTTGTCATGAGTACCTGGATGGAAACAACTCTGCTGTGATACCTACAGACACCATAAAGAATATTGTCCTTGTGTTGGCCAAGAAAAATGGGGTATATTTTATTTTTTTAATTAACCTTGCTGTTTCTTATGAATTCATTTGGAAGTGTTTGTTATAATAATCTTTTACTTTTGAAATACAACAAAATAATCACCCTGCCACTAACATGTCAGATCAGCACAAGTGACCTTCAGTGATTTGGGAGAAAACTTTTCCTCCTCCAATTTTTATCCTGCTGACACCTCCTTAGTTTTCCAAAGCCTTTTATTTTCTCACAGAACTAGCAGTAGTTTTTGTAGGTTTGTCATAGAGGACCCATCTTTTTAAATTTAATAGCACATAATATGCATTATTCCTATATAGCATTTTAAACTGAAGATCTCAATGTATGTGAGACTCTTCTTAATTCTGTTAACTGTGTACTTACCTCCCTCAATTGCATGTATCATAATGGCAATCTGTAGTGCAAATTGTCTGTCTCAGTAATGAAATCTCACCTTTAGCCTGCAAAGCTTAGTCAGAATATTGCTATGATTATTTCAGCATCGTATCCTCAAAGCAGAAGGCTTCTCTAGCAGTTTTTCCAAGGACTGCAGCTCGCTATACACAGAACGGGAGATTTTTGACATGACTCTAGTTATTTGCAGCGTATGCTGCAAGCTGAGCAAACGACTAGGCACAGTGTGCAACACCAAAAATGAGAGAAATCTGTATTTTTACCAACACTTGTCCTTCCCAAATGTTTGCAACAATCAGAACAGTCTACTCTCATACAGGAGGTAATTGCTTCTTTCTAATAATTCTGGTTTTTGTCTTAGATAGCAACTTTAGAACAATTCGCTATAGATATCTGCCAACACTTCATGACAACATTTTGCCAAGTGGCGTACGTCAAAACCTACGTTCAAGAAGTACCATGGCAACGTCTACACGAGGTATCTAAAATACCAATACATTCCATTTGTTATTCTGAAGCCATTCACCAGTCTCTTAGTTCTTGTTATCAAGTTAAGATAGCACTTACTGCACTTTTACTTAAATGTAAATTACTATGTAAATTCTTATATTGCAGAATGGTGTTCCCCACATCCACTCATTCATACACGTTCCTAATGGGATCCGCTTTTGTGAAGCTGAGCAGTGCCGAAATGGTGAGAAAAGAATTTGCAGCTTCTCCTACTGTAAATATTTCTGTCAATAAGATATGAAGATGTTTTAGAGATAGCTAAAAGTGTTACACGGCTTATAGCACAGTAAACTGCTCCAGAGGTCTAAAACAAAGAATACCTTTATAGCCTAATTTGGCAGTCCTTGATCTCTGAGACATGGCTGAAAAGCTAATGTAGCTTATATTTGTGTATATATCCTAAACATATAATGCTCAACAGCACATCCAGCAGAAGTACTATATGCTCTCACAGGGTTTAACAGCATTTTGAGAACAGTCTGCTTACTTTTTACATTATACTATATTTTGCAGTCTCGCTATTATCATTATCCTACAGAGAATGCATCACAAAACCCCACTGCTGTAGGTCAATTGCCTAGTTTGCACTTATTTTCAAAATCCTGTCAAGATGCTTTGGTTTTATTTCTAAGCAAGCTGCAGTTTCATTGCTGCAAACCAGGCTGGCTTGAACATGGTGAGCACTTAGGTCTACGTGCAAACAGTTTTTCACATGAAAATACTTCAGAGTGCACTTACTATTTTTGTATGCCATACATAAGAAAAGCATCGTTTGGCTTCACTGATTGTTTTATGATACTTAAAAGACACAGGCTTTCAAGCTCAACTGTCTGTCCATAAATTGGCATTCCAAAGGGAGTGTAAAAATCCTCTTTTTTGCTATGACTGAACAAGAAAGTAAATTCAATCTCGCTGTGTTAGTGTTTCCTTTAACCCACCTTTCAGACTACTAGGAAATGAGCTGAGACCACTACATCATTTCACACAGTGGGTTTAGTGGATTTAGACATTAGTTTGGTATCTATCTATTACTGCCCTACTGTAACTTGGAACTATTTCCCATCCTACCCTCTCTCCCTATTTTCCAAATGTGTCAAGGTTAGGACCAGTGGTGAGAGCAGTTTCTGGCAGACAGGACACAAGTCCTGAGAGGCACATTTAAGTGCTATCCCTGTGTTCCTACTGAAAGAGAAGAGAGAGCCCATACGTGTCTCCAGTGTCTCTTAGCTTAATGCTAGCTAAGTTAACTACTGCTGTATTTTCGGCAGCCTTAATAGTATAAACATTGGTTTCTGGGAAATGGTAAGAAGGAAGCCTGAAATTTAAAAAAAAAAAAAAGAGAAGAGTTTATGCTTTCCTGAAAAGCTGCTGCTCTTAATGTACAGGTTGAATTGAATTTTTCATCATCTTGAAAATCCAGCATGAAATTCTTCAATTTCAGGTTTTACACAAACAAAACAAGCCTGTAAGGCTTACTGAAGAAGCCACGTTTCCTTCTTAGCTTTCCCTTCATATAGCCCTCTAGCTGTTTCTCTAGGATTCCCTGCCTAGGTGAACAACAACCGAAGAGAAGATTTCAAATCTATTTTATTTTTCTCATAAGAGAACCTTCTCTATCTTTAGCATCCTCCTATGCACCTATCAGCCAGGCAAAGAAATTTATTTCTCTGTTAATCCTCTTTTAACACTTTTCTCATCATTAAATGAAACCCAGTGAGACTTAATAGAATTATAGGCTTAACTTTTTTTGCCATTATATCTGCTGATAAAAGGCTCAGAGTTTTTTAGAAACTGAAAACATCATAAGTAACTTAACAGAGTCAACATTTGGCAACTGAAGATACAGCACAAAAAATGCTGAAAGCTCAGCACGAGCTGTTCACCTCAAAAGCTTTGTCTATGCATTATATTCTTTAGTGCAAGTTTCAGGGTGATTGCTACACAGCCAGCCAGCCTTTCAGTCATTCATCACAAGTAGCTTTTTCTAACAAGGCTGCAGATTTGAATAGGAGATAAGTATGTTTCCAGGTTCACTGATAGAATCTACAATACATTAATACCTTTGCATTACAATCTTATACCCAAGCAATGAATTCATCAAGATCTGAACAAACCCCAGAATATCCTGTCCAAGGACAGTCTCTTCTTTAGATTTTATTAAAGCTTTAGTAAATAGCAGGGGGGTGTAGCCACAATTATAGATATACCTCCTTGAACTCATTAAAAAACAAGAGAAAAAAATACACAAAAAGAAGTTTTGACAACATCCAGTGACAGAGCACTTTAAAAAAAGCACTTTAAAAAAAAACTCTAAACAATCATGTCATTTAGAGATATCAATCACAGTGGAATTATTTCCAGTATAAATTCCTGCAAAGACACAATTTAAAGACCAAGTCTGTTTCCCCAGTCCAAGGCAGGGTTATTATGCACCACACGTATTCAAGGATTAATTTTTAACTAGGTAGTGTGAGCACCAAGAGCAGCGCAGAAACAGCAGCCTGGGCTCCTGACACTGACTATCTGTACAGGCTCTGAACAAGCCTGCATGCCTTAAGGTCTCTCTCTTCTAATCTGCATTTTTTTTTGGCAGCTCTGGTCAGTGAAATTTTCAGCTCTCATCAGTTTGGTGTGCACTAAACAACTGACTACTTGAAATTGTTTAGCTGACAGCCAAAAGGTACTCAGAAGAAAAGGTTCAGAACACAGCTTTTTAACTGCTTGGTCTTCAGAAGATGATACTCCACTCATGCAGCAGTGATCCACAACAGCACATTTTATAAATAGTGGCTGCAAGAAAAAACACTGTCAGTTTGAACCTGTGGGTGGCATCTGTATAGGTGCCAGCTTCTGCTAATTAGCTGAACAGCAGGATTTGCCCTGGCTCCTTGTCCTCTCGTTCTTACGGATGCAAAACTCACAACAGAATTTCTGACGGAGGCTCCAAGTCTTTGAACTGGGAGTTTTCTATGTTTGTCTGTGGTGTTAGAAAAGGCTCACCACACCTTTTCTGCACACTGCAGCACTAGTAGCCTATTTAGTTTCCCTTTAGAGCAATTGGTAGTCCCTGAACTGACATCAGTAAAAGCCAATCCAAAGCATGTCAAGGAGGTGAGATAGAGGATGTCCTCAGGTCTCCTTGACTGCAGCTCAGGGATTCTGTGTTTTCTAGATTGAGCTCCAATTGCAGTAATTTCTGTCTTGTTACTAACATCTGTGCACAGAAAGTAATTTTTAAAAGTAGTTAGGCTTGCAAGAGGAGCACAGGAGTGAGTCCTGAAGAGACAGCTTCATGGCTCTGAAGCTGTCACTATAAGTAAGCACACAGAGGTTTCTTTCTTACTACCTGAAAAGGAGCTCAGACTGTCTTGTATTTTTGGATCACAGGTCCTCTGGTTGTTTTTGCTGGAATTAAAGACCTGAAACTTATGAAGACAACACAGTCCGGATTTGAAGGCTTCTGTAAGAATGAATACACTACACTTCCCGAAAGAAATGACAGGATTTTATGTGGAGAGCTCTTCTGCAAATGGTCATATGGCGAATGCAAGGATTTTGACTTTGACTGCATATGGTATGCATCATATCAAATAATATTTATTACCTAACCTATGATCCCAAAGTCCCTCTATACAATACAGCAGGTGTAAGGGCCAGAACTGCAGTTGCTGTGCACCAGCCAATGCCGCAGATCTCAGTGGAAGTGTTATCACTTGTACAGGGGGTGAGAGATACCCTTTGGGGGTACTCCTCTCTTTGATGGTGCACCAACAGACAGTATTCAAATGGACAGTTCAGTGTTCAATCATAGAATCATAGAATAGTTAGGGTTGGAAAGGACCTTAAGATCATCTAGTTCCAACCCCCCTGCCAAGGGTAGGGACACCTCACACTAAACCATATCACCCACGGCTTCATTCAGCCTGGCCTTGAACACTCCCAGGGATGGAGCATTCACAACCTCCCTGGGCAACCCATTCCAGTACCTCACCACCCTAACAGTAAAGAATTTCTTCCTTATATCCAATCTAAACCTCTGCTGTTTAAGTTTTAACCCGTTACCCCTTGTCCTATCACTACAGTCCCTAATGAATAGTCCCTCATCAGTAACCCAGAGCACTTCAGGAGAACAAACAATTAATTTGTTAAATACTTTCAGAAAAACGCCTATTTGTGAACTATAGAGCTAGGGGTGAGAAATGGGAAGGATTTGGAGGTGACAGGACAGAGAAATTGTTCTTCCATAAAACTCCATGTGATATGTATTCATCAGAACAGACAGAGAAAATAAATGTTAAAAAAACCAACAACAAGGACAACAGCAAACCCACAGTAAAGCATTATGGATCTAAACAGACAGCCAAACAAGGTTTTGTAAGAACCTGTGTTACCTCTAGGAACAAAATCCGTGAATGCATCCTTGAAGCTTTTGCTGGGCCACCTGACCGTGGGGAATATTCACCCTCTTACCAGAAAACCGTCAACTGCATCCAGATGCACGTCCTTTGCAAAGTACCACAGGTATCTTCATTCTTCTTGCTGATTTTACTTTAATGAATGCTAACCAGACCACTGAGAAGATCAAAATGAGCCTAGTATTTCCTCTGGCAGTTCTAGATAAGACTGGAAATTGTTTGGTGGTACAGCTAGATGGTCTGAAAAAGCTGTGAACACAACTGAGAAGTTCCCATGCTGCTCCTAGCTGTGAAGACAACGGGGGAGAACATATTATTCAGTGCTTGTCAGGGCATAAGTAAAACTGAAAGGAGTGCTACAGCATTGTCTACACATTCCATAGACTATACATGGGACAGGGAGGGAGTGTTTGCATTGATTTTCTTTACAGTGAGTGAAAAGACTGGCAGACTGTTGGCTAAAAAGGTGCTCTAACTCATTGTCTCATCTATTGTCTTGGTTTCAGGTACAAGTCATAGAAGTCGTCTTGAACAACACTTTTTATAATGTTGTAGACATGAAGAATCTAGGCTTGACCAATGACAAAGAAGTAAGTAAAGTAAGTTGTGCTTCAAGCACAACTTGCCTGGACTCTAGAAACACTCAGCCTTAAGGCATAACAGCAGTTCTGCATAGAACAGGGTTAAAAGGAGCAAATTTTCTGTCCCAGCCCAGTGAAAGCTGCACCTTACTTCTGAAAGAGATTTACACTGATTACACAGGAAAGATAATTGCCTTTCTGTGTTGTTGAGAAAAGCTAAAGGAGTACAGTGGGATGCTTTGGCTATCAAAGGGACCTGTAACAGAGACTACCATCTGAAAAATCATTCCTGTTTTCACCAGTCCTTTGACTTTTCGTTATAATGTCAACCTGTGCAGTTTTAACCAAGCAGAATGCATCATGGCATCCTTTCACATAGCCAGGTAGTATGAAAAGATAGCCTGCTATGGCTCTTCTTGCTCCACTGGCAGCACTGAGCTGCCAGGGAGCATCCTTGGTGCAGATTTGCTAGACCATAGGCTAACTGAGTGACTGAAGATCAGCACTCTACAGGAGCAGTGAAGGAACTTTTTTGTAGCCATTAGAAGCCAAAGCAGATTGGTCCAACATTGGACAAGGTATAAGCCTGTGATCAGGGAGAGGGTCAGAGATGTAGGGGATGAGATACATCTGTTCCTCCTTCCACAGCTGCTCTAGCTGACAGCCAAGCCCAGCTGAAAGTCTGTTATGTTATTCTTGTGTGACAGAGAAACTGGGTTATTCCATTTAGCATCAATGGTCTATAGTGTTTATGCTCTAGTCTCCCTCCCTAAGACTTGTGATTTTGCTGCCACACTATCCTACCCTTGCCGTCTTCCAGGTGGACATTATAGATCCACTTTCACTTGAGATAACAACATCTACCGTTGATGTTCATAAGAGAAGGAAAGGGCCTGGACATGATTTTATGAATTGTGAACAGCTGTAGTTTCTGCTGTGATGGTGTTGGCACATCATTGTCTCAGAAATGACTTCTCTGTTTGTGCTCATCCCCCTCAGGTTCTGGTTCCAGTGGAAACTCCTTATGGCTCCTGCGCTTGCACACTCGGCAGGAAGACATTCTTAGAAGCACAAGTCCATATGCTAAAAGACGAAAGGCAAAATCTGTTTGGACTGGCAGCTGCCCAAAGAAACTAAAGTTCTTGACTATACTCACACCTTCCTGATAAACTTAGTAGTACAGCTTTCCTATCAACATATACTCCTTATTGGCCACTTCCATTGCTGACTACTTTTTCCTCTATGAACTCCTGAGGTTAGGATTTCTGAAAGACCCTCAGGAATTCACAAATCAAAGTCTGTCCCTGAATCTCAGTGTGATTTGCAGATTAAAATCCCCTATGCTCTTTTGGAAATCCCAGCTGGAAACATTACAGTAAATTAATTTTTAAACCAGCTATTCCCAGACTTCTTAATGAAACAATTAACTTGATAATGTCTATAACAGTTTTGTCATGTAAAATCAGCAACTCTGTATATTCTATTTATTAGTGATCCTTTGGTAAAACTAATATACAGGCACAAGAGCAGATGTTTCATTGACATAACCTGTCATGACCCTTTGATGCCACACTGCTCTACAGGGCTGAGGTTCTGACCCTGTAACTGCATAGGGAATCAGACACTGATTTCTTTGTGAAGGAAATGAAGAAAAAAAAAAAAAGGAAAAGAAAGTCTTGTATCTCCTTTGAGGTGTGAATAGTAATAGCTGTTGACTAATTTCTCTGCATGTATTCTGACTGCATGGCTGCTGCTGCTACTCACTGGACTATACAGTTACTATATAACTACTTTTATATTAATCCCTGAGGTGTTTGAGGTTTTGGGCTAAGTTTAATTAAATAGTTTTCCTAAATCTGATAATCTCCTCATGACTTCTGAGCAGGCAGGAATCAACCTAAGTAACCCTGTTACTTTTGGGAGGGGTAGGGAGAAAGCTAGACAGACAGACAGTATCTATCTTACTTCAGTTATGCCAGGTGATAACTTTGAACAGAGATAAAACTATACAGCAAACAGTTCTCATCTTGCAAACTGAGGCTACCACATTTGAAACAGAACTGACAGCTTCAAGCCACTGTTCTCATTTTCTGAGTGTCATTTTCAGATTCCATGTGACAGAGTGCAAATCCCATGGGAATTGCCCAGTTACTTTTGAAACTGACATTCAGTTGTTTTTGTGCCTTCTCAGTTCCGCAAACCTGCAGCACTCCTCTGGGTACAATCATTAAATTCACAGGCACTGAAAATGAGGAGCATGTCCTGCACTGTGTGACATTTTGAGGTGCTTTGTAAGATAGGAACTTGTTTGATGGGCAAGATGTAACAGATGCAAAGGGAAGACACTGCTCACAAGCCTAAGATATCTCCTGAAAAACAACAGGACAAATGACATTACAGAGTGAGGCTCTCCCAGATACGCTGTTCTCTGGTCACTAGCAAATTCCAAAAGTTTTATTTACCACACTTTCAGCTTTTGCCAGGGACATTCTTTCATACCTCCTTAGAATGTGTTGTATTGTACTTGTGGGCTAATGTCTTGCTACTTCTGCCATTTTCAGGTGCTTGTAATTTATTAATGTATCTTTTAAGGGCAAATAAAGAGCAACATCAAAAGAACAAACTAGTATTTGACTATTTACCAAATAAGAAATGAAACCATTTACTACCTATATAAAATGCAAACACTGCAAGCAAATAAATATGTTTTAGTTCAGCCAGTTTTACCTCAAAAAGTGACCAGTCTTGTTCCAAATGACAATTCACTATCAGTAGATGGCAAAACAGATGAAAAAGCATCTTACTAAATATTTTAGGATTTACCTCTTTCTAAACAAGGCAGATCTTCACAATGCACTTCCTCTCTACCTTTTGAGAAATTTATTGCATTAGGCAGGAAGTTTCCTTTGTTACTATTTGTGCTTCATTTGTGGGCTTGTAAGGTAATAGTGGACTAGCCTTCCTGGCAGAACAAGGACACAAAGCAGCAAGTAGTTGTTTGTTCAGACTTTCCTGTGGCAACAAGCACACATGTACACTCATGCAATGCGGTTTCTGTAAACCTTCACAGACATGCAGATTTTCATCAAGTGTTTAAAGGCATCTCAGCACAGCTCCATGCAGCACTGCAAACTCGAGTCACTTATGTGGGCAGACTGCTTCTAAAGAAAGTACTTAAGCAGTCGGAAGAAGGCCAAATTTTCCATATGCAATTAGATTCACATAACAATAGCATAAATCATTCTCAGAAGTGGGACTTAGCCAGACTTATCTGGGCCTGAAACCTGACCAAATTTTCACTGGCTTCATTAGATTCATCTTCCACAATGGACTTGCATTATTTTAATTGAAAGATAATTTTTGTTTCAGTTCCTGTCCTGAGGAGCTGTTCAAGTTGTTTACTGTGTTCTACTCAGAGGCAACAGTGATGCTTTGCTGGTGAAATGACACTTGATGAAAATAAGCAGTAGCTATCAGATCACAGAATTAGCATTTAAAATACATGTTCTTGCTTATAACATGAACCTTGATGGTCCTGGACTACATCCCAGTAGTTTCTAGGGCCTGAAGCCTTCTACCAAGAAATATGGTGTTTCATGTGCACAAATAATCATTTTAGTGTCTGATTCTTTCACATCCTGTTTCTCTTCAATTCTGATAGCTGCCCAGGACAGTCCAACAGTAATCCTTCTCAGCTGCTGACCATGCTCCAAAACCAACCAATATCACACAGATAAAATGCACTAGCTAAACTCATTAGCCAGTTTTTAAAACAGAGATAAAGTATCACTGTCAGGGTCAGTACAAGTGATCTGTCTTCACTGGCTGTATTATTCTCTCTCTCTCTCTCTCTCTATATATATATATATATATTCAAGCTACCTGTTTTCCAACACACATTTAAACCTTTGAAGTGACCAAAGAAAAACCCTTTCTGGCTAGAAATCCCAAAATAAATACTTTTGAAGTTAGAATTCTGCAATTTGTGTGCGTAAAACAGCCAACCATTTTCTTCCTGAAAGTGCATAGCTGTGCCTAAAAAAAGAAACCTATTAAATGTCTCCAGATATAGGATCAAAACCATAAACTCACATCTTGGCTATAATTACGATATAAACTGTTTTCTGAGATTGATCCTTACCATTCATATCAAGCTGGTCCCATATATACATATATATTAGAAGGTATACATATATATTAGAAAAGACATTATAAATTGCACTTACTAGATCTGATGATGCATGCCCGATCTATGGCAATAAAATAAGAAACAATACAAGATGGTGTTAGTTGTTACATAAATTTATTACAGACTTACAAACTCTCCACTGCATTGAGTTGAAGCCTGCTACATCCTCCTCAAGGTTCATACCAAATTACACCCCAGAACAGCAGTTCACCTCTGCCAGGCTCACAAAAAAACAAGTGATGGACAGAACCAGGAAAGGGGCACACACCCCATAGGTGCCTGCCAGAGAGAGCTGGAGGAGGACTTCATGGACTTGTGTGGCAGAAGCAAACATAATCATTCAGTCCTGTTAGCTGACCATAGCAGGCCAGGTACTGCTGCAAGTAAGTGCTTCCCTGTGGGGATGAGCATTTATAGCCCTGGCCCCAGTGGATGGACATGCACAGGAGAGCCAGCCTAGAAGTGGAACATAAGGTAACAGAGGAGAGAGACACTAGAAGTTAAGCACAAAGATGAGGGGGAGGAAAAAAGGGGGGGAAATACATTCATAGTAAAAAATACCAGACAAATTAAAGTCAAAGAAAATAAAATAATAATTAAAAAAAAATTAATAAATCAGTGAGGACATCTCTCCCATATATCTAGCCAGTATCTCTCCCATCTGGCTACTTCACAGCTGGAAACAAAAACCCAAACCAAACAATACTGGAGGGACAAAAAAGTAGAAAAATAAGGGGAGTAGAGAAAACTCCGGTGCAGAGGGAAGCATAACAGCAGAACCTAGAGTACGCAGGTACTAAAGGTGGCTTCTGCCACCCCTCAAGAGTGACATTAAGCGTGAATTTCCATGTTAACATCTACATTTGACAGTAAAAGTCATGAGCTCAAGTTTTAATGGCTTTGTACTCCTGCAATGTTTCCAAGTAGAGAAGCTCAGGCAAAGAGGCATGTAGTATTTATACAGAAGGGAGGAAGAACAGGAGTATCCTTGCGAAACAGGATTACTACACCCATGCACACGCCCACTTCCACGCTTCTGTCTGTGGTTTGGCCACCAGCTGGGGAACAAACTCAGCTACAAGTTCCTTACTCTTTACTTCCTTCCTCTCACTGCACTCCACCAGTACACGATAAAGCAATGTTACTCTTGAATCAGACATCAGTGCAAATGATGAGCCTTCCCTCCCTTTTTTGATACGATTTAGCTGCTACAAAGTCAGGACATTCCTCAGTGAAGCAAGTGCTGCAGTGTTCATAGAGGGGCAGCTGGATTATACCAATCATCTGAAAAGACGAAGAGAACATCCTGAGATGAGTGCAGGCCTGCCAATGCCAAGACATTTGTTGTTGCTTTATCAGCAGATCAGCTGATGATACAGCAGTTGTAACTGCTGACTGCTCCTTTAAAGAAGATGCTCACAAGTGTAGTATATAAATAAAACAGTGGTCTCCTGTACTCACCAGCAGCTTTCAGAAGCAGTGGAACTCTCATATGGAAACCAAGGACCGCTTACAGTCTTCATGGTGCTCCCCTTGCGCTCTTCCAGGTGTTTAAGGCTATAGTTCCATCCCCCAGATTTACAGCATCTACCACATAATGTTATTCTGGGAGTAAGTTGAATACATATCTGGGATCCAAAGGAGCATCACTAAATTAAACAATTCCCGAATAATAGGGGCTAAGCAAAAAAGAATTTAATGAGCTTGCTACATTATCATATTGAAAAGAAGTCAGCCTTCCCAATGGGTATTAAAACTATGTATTAAGTTGGTCTGCCTATTATTCCAACGGAAGACTGCCTTTGCAGGCTGATGACAGCCACTGCCATTTGAACTAGCTTTAGGGGAAGCTGCTATCAAAACTGAGCAATGCAGAGGTGAAGGTGTATGGAGGCCTTTGGTGTGACGGAATGGGACATGGATGGCCTCTCCTGCCTGACATTCCCCAGCACCAGTCAAGTCCTCTTGTTCTGCTGGAGGAAGCAGAAGCCAATCCATTGCCTGTGTAAATTGTCCCTGAGGTGAAGGTGAGAGAGCAGAACAGACTTTCTCTGTGCTGCTCAATTCATCCCACTGTCTGCTGAGACAGTGATGGTTACATTGTTGACATGCAAATTTGTAGTCAATTTTGTACCTGACTTTCCGACCAAAACTCCTTTCTGGAAAGGAAGGAACTGCTGTTCTGACTTGGAAGTAAAGAACAAGAGTGGAGAAAGTGAGATAATGTTTTTTCTGGTTCTGCTCAGACTCAGCCTTCAAACTTTAGGTATTATTGCCATTAAAAAAATAAAAATACATTTGTAGCTTCCTCCAGACTCACAGAAAGTAAGAGCCTCTGCTTCTCAATTTACTGTGATTGTAATTGAAGTGTGACAGTGAAAAGAGTGTTGAAGATAACTGACCAATTAAATGCTCATTTTTAAAAAGAAGAAATAGTAAAGGACTTGGTAGAATTTGAATCTGTTGAAAAAAGCAGTGAAAAGATAGAAGAGTTAATTTAGTGAGTAATCACTGATAGTGAGAGCTTAACATGACATTTTGCCTTGGCCATTTCTAACTAGGAGTGACCCATGGGGAGCCACTCCCTTTGCTACAGCTGCTGAGTCTTGTCCTACAATTATAAAAGCAAAGAATTTTCTACAAGTTGAAGAAGTGCAGCACATAAAAGCAAAGTGTTTTAAAGAAACACAGAGGGAGGGGTGATACCAACAAGCGGACAGACTCATTTTCTCTGGCCTGAGAAAGTGACCTTGGTGGATAGACACAGAGAGCCTCCAAACATACAGAGGTTTGTATGTGCTTTACGTGTGGTACCTGGTACTATATTTGGATGCAGAGAGAACACATTATGCATTGTGTATCTACAGCTTGAGAGGACAGTGAACATCAGAGCTGATGAACAGTACTAATATATATTTCACAACCATCATACCAAAAAAAGAATCTGTAATGCTTTCAAATATTTTTAAAAGTGCAATGAAAGACTCTGATAAATGTGCACTAGTGGTATTATGAAAAGGGTAAGAAGAGGGAAAGGGAATTAGGAGGACCTTGGCTGTAGCACATGTCCCCGTTCTTGTGCTGACAGTCAGCAGGGCAGAGAAGCTGACTGTTGTTCTGCTCCTTTAAAACTGCCTCTAGGAGAAGGAGGCCACTCTCTAAACTGCTGGTTCAGCATGACAGCAAGGAGACCTGCAGCACTGCGCCCATCCTCACTCTCACACCCACTATCAACTGAGCAGTTGGGCACTGGCAGCTTAACCGCCACCCAAAGCACAGAGGTCTTTTAAGGAGAAGGATCTCTCCTATCTGCAGGCACATTAAGGGGATGTTATAAACTGTGTTCTTGCAAACTCTGTGACTGCAGAACTGCAGTATTGACAGGGTATCCAGTAATGCCCATCAGTAGCTTCCTCATCTCAACAGCAGCTGTGTTTTCTGCAAGAGAAATGGGAGCTAAAAATAATCTGGCTTTGACTTCCTCTCTCAGACCCACCAGTCTCTTTTTACAAGATTTTTTATTCTCACAGAAAAAAAGCAAGGAGAATGTAACTGACAAAATCAGAACAGTCACCTGCACAAAGCGAGCAGCAGCATTAGAAAGCTCAGAGGAGAGCAGGAAACTACAATATGGATAAGGAACATTTAAAAAAAAATAATTGTTACAGTTCTGAGCAACCTCCTCCAAATTCCTTTTCACATTTTGCAGCAAGACTCCCATTAGGTCTCTACTTGTACAAATGAGTTAGTGGAGCTGATCAAAAGGGAAATAAAATCTGGATGTCTCTGAATGCAGCTCATTTGTTCATTAAAACATATTAAATGAACAAACAGTGCTCAGTAATCACCAAATGCGCTCTTGCAGCTGCAGTAGAGATTTTACTCCCTCGTGGAGTAAGTATGTTTTAATTTTATGTCATCCATAGATCTATGAAATGTGTTAATCACACACCAAGCATGCATAGGGAGAAAAAGAGAATACTCAATTCATCCTTCAGTAACATATCACTATGTATTCTCCTGCAACAATAATCCTAAGAAAAAAAAGGGCTGTTAGGCATCTCCAAACTGCTACACATAGCTGGTTCACATAATCCTTTTCATAAACATACTGAAATATGTATTAAGATATTTAGGAAGATCCCTACTTCCAGTAGGTATGTCCAGACACTGTCAAAATATAAATAAAATCATAGGCAGAATCCAGACAGTACTTGAAGTGAGCACAATATGAAGGACAGAAAAAGAAATGGTGAATACATTCCCATCTCCTATCATGTGCCTTGAATTCCAAATATATATATTGTACAAGGTAACAAAGTATACAAGGAAGCATGCTGCTGTGTATATTTTATGCATTAAACCATATAATGTGAGCTTTGTCTAAGTAAATGTTAATAGGTACAGCATACCTATTAACATGGCTTTACCACTTCTCAAATCTCAACTCTAGAAACCAAAAGCAACTCTTCTAGCACTGCAGCATCAACAATCACACCCTGTGCTTGGCCAAGTCAGAAATGAAGGTAGGGCCCCCGCCTAGGCAAGAGATTAAAGGAGCTTCTCTTTCCTCTTCCTGAATCCTGTTCCTACTTGGCAGAAAACACGACTCTCTTTTTACCTCCTTCCTTCTCAGCTGCACCCCCTCACTATTTCCTCCCACACCATTTCCACTTTCATCACTCTCCTACTTATTTCCTACTTCCTGGTTCCTTTGCTAAGCCTCACTGATGCAACCTCACATCCCAGCTTCTGGGGTCATCATAAAGCTTTCATGGCCCCAGAAGATGGTGAGCCCAGACATAGATAGACTGTGGGCTGGCTATCTCTCACGCATTTTAGGGCAAATCACTTTGCTGTACCAGGGCCAGCACAGCACCTCTACACCACTGATGGCTCTAGAATGTGGTAAGAGAAGCACAGATGTTACTGGTGAACTGTGACCAGTGCTTCTCCTTCAGCAGTATATAACACTAGATAAGAAAAAGCAAAGACAATTCTGTTTTTAAATATCTTGGTAGGTGGTATTAAAAGTAATCACAAGAACATAGAGTATTAAGTTGGTTTTGGTACCTTTTTAATGTGAAAATGGAGAAAACCAGGAACTCCAATATACCACAACAAAGAATCAGAGAAAGTAAAAGATCTGTAAAGTAAACTGAATCCAAACATAAGTAATGCTTTATTGGGATATAGCAAGCAACCTATCAAATAGGGAACTGGTACAAACAGATTGAACAAGACTCTCTTTTAACAGAGATGTATGGTGACGAGACAGCTTCCTTCAGTTTTAAAACAAGTATTCAAACTGTTAAGTAAAGCATTAAAAAAAATCAACCATTACACCACCAATGACAGACAATATTAGAAATGTGCAGAATTTTACTCTTTTTACAAATTTCTGCATAATGTTAAAAAACAACTTATCATAAATTAGAAAAAGGAATAAAACAAAGCTTTTTTTTTTCTTTTGTTTTGCAAAGCAACACAAACTTTTTAAAACCAACTATACTTTACATAAAACTACTATTAAAACCAGGTGAAAACAAGCTGGAAATTTAAAGGACAGCAAAAAATACACAACCCAGTTTCACCTGTTGGCAACACCTTCTGCTATCGAAGGGGTTATGTTAGTTGTATACACAGCTCTAAACATTGCAGCATACCACGAGTAAACCTTAATAAGGTCAAAATAGGACCCTCTGCAAAAAAGGGTGACTTGGCAAGTGTCAGTCCCATCCTAAAATTACAAGTAGCAATATTTTAGTAGATGTTTAGTATAAAACAAAACCTACCTTAATTGGTTTCTCTCTCCCAAAGATGCACGTAAACTTTATCTGGGTTTGGGGTTTTTTTTGGTATTTTAATTCGTGAAATCAAGAACATGTCTGGATCAAAAATGAGATTGACATACCTCCCTTTTGTTCTGGATACAGTGATGTAGCTATTTCAACATGCTTATTGACACTTCCTAAAAGAGAAAATCATTATGTACTATGTAAAAAATACACACCACTTCTCTCAGTTCAGACTTAGTATATAGTATATTGCCAACTCTATCCAATAGGATATATATAATAATTTGGTTTAAATTCTTAATAGATCTATTTTCTCTTTACAAAGTTCCACCACATGAAACCAAATTGCTTATTTGTTGTTTGAGGCACAACATGACCCCAGTTAGATAATTTGCTATAAAGAGTTGTTCTTTAGATGTTGTGTCTGTAGAGGTTTAACGTGATACTCATAGATTTTCAGCGCAGGCCCCAGTTTTAATGAAAGTCCAGTCAGTACATCATTTCTTGTCATCAAGAGTAATGATTTGCCATCAATTTCCTATAAGAAGAATTAAAGAGTTTATAAAGACAAATGTACAAATCTAACAGACGAGAACAGTCATGCAACAAATGGAGGACTACTACAGAGGATCAATGAGAAAAAAAATAGTAGCTTTTATTTTCCTTAAACTGTGTTTATAGCTGCTGAATTCTGCTGTCGGCTTTTGAAGTGCTCACTTGTGCTGACTAAAGCATAAATTCTGTGTAGTCAAGCACAAAACCCAAATAAGCTTTATTTCAAAATTCCCTCTTTGTAAATCTGTTTCAAATTAATAGGTATATGTGCAAATTGCCTAATTGTCGCCATTAAGAGAAGGACACTCTCAAGAAAGCAGCTTATAAAGTGCATTGCAGGAGAATTACCACTGACAGCAATAGGCAAGTTTGGACTAGTCAGTATCCACCAATAACTTCAGATGCCTTCTTTAAAAGGCCAACCTTCCCATGTGTCCTGTGGGGGAGGAGAAGACTCCTGCAATCAGAAATTTTAGAACTACTTTTACTATTTACTATTTAGACTACTGTGGAACTCAACAATGGGAGGGAACTTCTTGATTGATTGTTTTGTGGGATTTTGTTTGTTTGTTTTTTCCTCAAACCTTGGCTTTCTGACCTATTTAGATCAAAATCCTTCAGGCTTTAGGGTTTGTTTTTTTTTTTACTTCAAAACCTTGTATATTTGAAAACTACCTGTAAATGATCTCTCAAAGGTCAAAATGGACTCCCATCTCTGTTTTAGAAATTGGACCATTCTTTTCTTTACACATCTCTACAGTTCAATCACAGTGCACTTACTCAGGAAACAGGAGCAACAGCTAATGCATTGACTGGTGTCTCACAACGCAGCAAGACCTCCCAGGGCTGTCCTAGCCCAAAGAAGTATATAGCTTTATGGCATTCTCCTGCTATAAGGACTGAACTTAACTCTGCTGTTGCATTCTTTTTTAACTGAAAAAAAAAAAAAACCCACCAAAATAACCACAACTGTTAGATTTGCTAAATGAACATGAGCCGGCTGCAGTGTGTGCTTGTAGCCCAGAAAGCCAACCATATTCTGGGCTGCATCAGAAGAAGCGTAACCAGCAGGTCGAAGGAGGTGATCCTGCCCCTCTGCTCCTGTGAGACCTCACCTGGAGTATTGTGTACAGTTCTGATGTCCTCAACATAAAAAGGACATGGAACTGTTGGAACAATTCCAGAGGAGGGCCACGAGGATGATCAGGGACCTGAAGCACCTCCCATATGAAGACAGGTGGAGAAAGTTGGGTCTGTTCAGCCTGGAGAAGAGAAGGCTGCATGGAGACCTCATAGCAGCCTTCCAGTATCTGAAGGGGGGCTATAGGGATGCTGGGGAGGGACTATTCATTAGGAACTGTAGTGATAGGACAAGGAGTAACGGGTTGAAACTTAAACAGCAGAGGTTTAGATTGGATATAAGGAAGAAATTCTTTACTGTTCGGGTGGTGAGGTACTGGAATGGGTTGCCCAGGGAGGTTGTGAATGTTCCATCCCTGGCAGTGTTCAAGGCCAGGTTGGATGAAGCCTTGGGTGATACTGTTTAATGTGAGGTGTCCCTGCCCATGACAGGGGGGTTGGAAGTAGATGATCTTAAGGTCCTTTCCAACTCTAACTATTCTATGATTCTAAAAGCCAACAACCAGTTCAAATGTTTGCATATATTGTTGCTGTCCATGATAATGTATTGTCAAAATTTTGTATTTTTTATAAATATTATAAATATCACACATCAATTTATCCCACTGCAGAATCTTAGGAATACTAACAGTTGTCTTGGAAATGTCAGAGATCCCATCCTTGATTACAACTCAACATAAAAGGAGGAAGACTTACATTAGAGTTATTAGAGTTCAGCATGAATTTGTCCAGACTTATCTCTCTTATGATTGTAGGTACAAAATACATTGGCAAACCACAACATACTCAAAGGTCAGCGGTAAGCAGAATTTCTTTTAATGATAACGGCTGGTCCCTCAGGGGAGCACAGTGTAAAAGTAGATCCAAAAGGAAAAAGTTTCCAGTAACTTTTTACCCAATTAATACCAGGTGCCTCTTTCCAGTTACTACTGAGAATGATAACAGTTAAAAGCAGTTTCTATCCTCTCTTTTCCATTCATCACAATTCTTTTTGTGGGAATTTTTACACCAGTGAGTATTTTACTCATTGTTGTGACCTACCCTGAAGTTGCCTTTTCTGTTGTTCAATGATGCTATGGAGGAAGAACTGCCTCCAAATGAAATAAATCCAGTACCTGGAACTGGAGAAACTCCATGAACAGGAAAAAACCATTGACTCCTTTCCCTTCTTCTTCCACATGGCTCCCCATGGATTCTAGAAATGTTGGTAACTTTAAATGAATAGAAAACTGATTCTCTAAACATATATGTGTAGAAATGAATGGTATCTTTGTGTGTATTGTAAGCTCTTCCACTTCTTTTTAGTTTCCACTTACACCTGCTTCCGTACATTTGTTAGTCCAGTTTTTGGTACCAAGTAAGCTTTCATGTGCTTTGGTAACTTCTCCAAATTTCTTCTCTGCTACTTCTCTATTTTCTGGACTTTTTTCAGGACGTAACTTCAATGCCAGCTTTTGTTATGCCTTTTTAATGTCACCTGCAGAGGGACCCCTCTACACAAATAGAGCTAATACTAATTTTCCATTGTGCCAGGATGACCTCAGCAGCAATAGCATATTATCTTCAGTAAATGACCAGAGGACCAGTTTTGCTTCAAGTTCTCCCAGCATTCTTTCTGCTCTAAGTGACTGAGAACTTCAAGGTTTCACAGTACAGATAACATGAAAGCAGAGCAGCCAGCATGCTCACATGTTCCTCCATGTCATGGCTCTGCTAGAAAGCAGCAGTGGATATAAGCTAGCATCAACCCCTAGTTCCCCTTCTGATAAGGCATTGCAGTGAGGCCAGCAAACTAACACTGGGTTTCTTGGGCTTATCTGGCTATCATAATACTAATGGCTAAAAGCCACCTGGACAACAATGAAAGTCAGGCATAGCATTAGCGTGTCTCAAGACATGGCAAACAGCTTCAGTTTCTGAGTGAGCCAAAGCCCCATGGGCTCCAAGGGCTTCTAGCTTAGCCATGTACTAAGAGGCAGCAGTTATTTGAAGGTGTTCGCACCCTCATCCTGTACCTGATCTGCCTTCCTCTTTGGTTATCCTGTGCCTCTAACTTCTTGGCTTCTCTGATTTGCTTTCTGATGTTTTGGGTTTTTTTGTTACTGGGCAACATATTTCAGTTGAATCTCTTTTCATCCGTGAGCTCTTTTGACTTGCTGACATCAGTGAAACTCCAAGAAGAAATAATGTATAATCACCATACAGTCATCACTTCTTACCAGCACTTAACAACACAGTTTTAATAAAACATTCTGCAGTACTTAAAATGATTTCTCCTCTTTAAAATGTTGTGAGAAAATAAATCCAGTCTTAAAAATTCTTTGAGCCACGTGCTTTGGGTGAGTCCAGATGCATTCCGATTCATCAAAAGAAAGTGTGGACTCAGTTACTGTTGTGTAAAAGCTGAACATAGTAACAGATCTCATTATTACGTTCTGAGCTATGGATGTTTTGTAAGGAAACCATTGTGCTACCCCTACTGAAGCAGACCAGTAAAAAACAATTTCCCATTGTTGTAGGTGAAACAGAATACTTTCCTTTACCATTTACAACCTCATTCCCCTTCTAGTACATATTCAAGGAAGTAGCAGATCATGTTAATTTGGGTTTCTGGGACCCAGGCAAGCTGCAGTACAAATGGCAAACTAAAATGGAGATGGACAGAGCTTCAGCTGCATGCCTGGTAACTATACAGACGGAGGACAGCTAAGGGCTCAAAATGAACCTGATAGCACTGCCATACCTGGAAAGCCTGGGAGATTTTGATAACAAATGCCATAAGCACACAAAGTTAGTGACTAGTATACAACATAAAAGAAACTGAACACAACCACCAGTAAGAGGTTAGGAACAGGGTTATTCCTGAAACTGTTCCTGGTGCAGACAAGGAATGGGCTGGCAGAGCTGGCATGGAGGAACAGGTACTTGCTGCTCCTCGTGCTGCTAAGGGAATGAAGAGGGAAGGATGTGGCAATAAATTGTGCTGTAAGTGTCTGCCCCACATCTCCTGGTTGCATCCTGATGGCAGGTTTTAGCCTCCCTCTCTAAGGCTTTGCATAAAGTGAAGCTAGTAGTGGAATCACAGCCACATTTCTGCCCATGGCTACCCTAGCAGAGCCCTGTCAACACATTACTAAAAAGCAGCTTACTTCAGCTATGCTCCTGAAGTTGCTTGCCCTCACTGCAGAATACTAATAAAATCTTTACACTCTAATTCTATGCTACTTTCCGGCAGACTGTTGTAAATTGCTTTGCCAAACCTCGCAAGTTAAGTCTCACCTTGCTGCTGTTAGATCAGTAGTAATACTGCAGTACTATTGACAAGCCAGCTGAGGTGCAGAGAGGTTATTTGAAAGTCAGAGGTATCTGCCAGTATAAGGAAAAAACTCCCAGAGGTTGCAATTGCGTTGTCTGTGTGTTTTTTTAAATCACATTTCCAAGGCAGTGGAGGAGACAAGGATGCTGGTATTTAGGAATCGATACACTTAAACAATTTTTTTGCTTATTTACCCATCTTCAAATTCTGAAAAAAATTGTAGCACCTGCAGAAACAGCCTCTCTCTGCACCCTGCAAAAGAACTACTCAACACCAGGCTTTTGACCTGCAAGAACAAAGAGTTAAATTTAGGTACTGTTATAGTCACGGATTCCAATCTCATGGGACTTCACTGTCCAGGTGCTGAAGATCAGCATGATTAACCTGACCAACAGTAATGGCATTTCATATTAGATTTACAGTTTCCCTGCAAAACTGCTCATAACTTGTACTAGATCAGTGCCTTGGAAGGTCAAGACATCTATTTTGATAGCTAGATACAGGTGTTGTTTAAATAATTTCCTGGTAGTTGCACACAAACCTACAGACTTACCAGGGAAGGTGCTGAACCGACAATCTGGAGATGTAATTTTCATCTCTATGGAACAGGTGAGCTGTAGGCCAAGTAAGCCAACTTCCCTATTCATCACAGTAATACACCTTACCAGCATGCTGACAGGTGAGTTGCAAGGGGCCATATAACTATTAAATTCTTTGCTCATCAAATCTACCAAAAGAAGCCATCCATTAGCATCAGCAGTTACAAGGACCAGAAATGAAGACCAAGCCTCTTTCTCAGAAAAACGTGCTTCTCCAGTGCCTAAAAAGACTATTCCCCTTTACTACCAACTTGTCCTTTCCTGTTCGCTTGCACTGCTAAGTTCAACACAACCCAGAAGCCTCTTTGTTATCCTAGGTTTTCAAAAGCTACTTGCTTCCTAGGTGTCCCAGACTGTATAAATAGTCTAAGTGTATCTATACAATACACTAAGGAAGATGGGAATTACCACTCATATTTTAAATAACAAGATAGTGAAACTGAGTGGGTTGTACAAGAAGACTGAGGCCAAGGCAGAAAATTTGTTTAGATTCATCACCTTTCACATGACTCTCTTAGTCAAACTCCAACCTATTATTCACACCTTGTTGAACAATATTATTACTCAGAGATCATAGTCCCATAGATTTTTACCCTCCACTAATGTGGGATCCCCACTCCCATTTGACAGTATATAACCAAGTCCATGACAAAAATGTGCCATTTGAGAAACAGGTAGCAGTTAATAGGTGTTTCCTAACAGATTTACCTGTTCTTGAAAAGCATTGGCTTGTTCTTCAAATCCAGCTGTTCTGAAATAATTCACAACATCGGTAACAGCCCAGTCAGCAGGATCCGGAGGTCTCCCATTCTCTACTGAACTGCAAAGTACAGATCCAGACAAGTAATCACTAAATGCGTGCAGAGTGTCTGCTACTTCTCTGTGCACACCCCATATACATTCCCTCCTTCCTTGTTCATCCAGGAAAAGTAGCCTTCTGTACCCTGCCCTGGTACAGAACAGCCACTCCTGTTCTCTTCCATTTAAAAGACCTGATGCTGGAGACAACTGAGGTACCTCTCCCTTCAGAAAAGAATAAAGTATATGAATCTTCACATCAGCCAAAGGTAATCAGTCAGGATCTTCGCAGTTCAAGAACAAAGACTATCATGACTGAGGTACCAAATGGTTGCCTTTCAAGACTGCAGCTTGCTTTCAGCTACCAAGCACTTACAAAGAATTGCAGTATGTGGATGTTATTCTTTTCCCAGATGAGACTGTACTTCCTCATAACATGAGCAGAAACTACTGGAAACCACCTTTACCTTGCAAAACAAAACAATATCAACCAACCAGAGGCACCAACGCTTGCACTAATTGCACAATACTGAAAATTTCCCTAAAGTGTTTTTGGACTCATCTTTGGACAAATCTATGGACTTTTTGTAAACACAGTCAGAATGAATTCCTTCTGTGCTTGACCTTAGGCAAATGCTTTCCACAGTAGCAAAACCAACCAATCATTCATATTACTATCCTTATTCTGCGTTTCTCATATTCAAATTGCCTTCACCCTATCTCAGATAACTTTTGTGCTTCTGCAAATTCTTGGTAACAAAAACACACAGCTTGATTACCTTTCCTACAGCAATTTAGGAGGATGAAGAGTAAGATGTCAGAAAAAAGGTGTTAAAGAAGTCCTTTCTTAACTAGAAGTAGGAAAGTCCATGCCAGACGTTTCTGCATGCTTAACCATAATGCTAATGTAGAAATATTGAAAACTTATAGATCAGGGCAAATGTCAGAATCCTGTCCATTTCAGGTCCTGAAGCTTAGAGGACTTTGATTTTCAACAGCACCAGCTGGAAAAGAAACACAGATAATTCTGTGTGAGATTATACTCTGCTAACAGCATTTTTATGCCATCCTTCAGATTTTTCTTTTCCAGCTGTCACCACCTCTGTCTTGCCTAGATTTGTGTCTTTCAGCAAAATAACTGAGGGAATCAAGAGCCAACCATTTTTCCAACCAGCCATGAAAAGAAGTGAACAGAATCACATACACTACTCCTATCACCACATCCCAATTTCTACAAGTAGCTCAGTCCTGGGAAGGAGGACTCATGAACACAGTGATCTTTGTTTCTCTCCTAGCTTTTGAAATGTACCTGTCAACACGGCAACAAAATTCTGGTCCTAGTCACACTGCAACCTCAACATCACACTGAATGCTGCACTTCGCTTTCTAAAAGCAGTTTCTTTTACTTATCATATGGAATATATACAAATCTCAGAGCAATGAGCAAAGGGCCAGAGTTTCTTACTTCTGCTCATCAAGTAATGACTGACTTCATGAATTGCTTCACTGATTGTGATTACACAAAAAGGCAATACTCAGCAAAATTGAAAATGAGAGTATGCAGCCTTATTAGAACTGCACTTTGTTTTTTTTATCAAAGAATGCCTTTCAGTTAAGATTTTTAGTGTTGTGCACATTCTGAGGCTTAAGAAGTAAAACATGAAAAGCACCAGAGAAAACCTTTACATACTTGTAAAGGCAGCATTTGAAGTATTATATTTAAATCTTTGTATTTTCCCCTGGACTATCACTTTCAATGACTCATCTTCTACTTAAAATCAAAAATAAACAAACAAATCCCCAAGTCCTTGGTATTTAAAAAGTAAAACCAACAATGTAATAAATCCTAAGAGATACTGAATTTAATTCTTCCTAAATGGCAAATAAAATATTCAATCTGTAAAAATACCTCCTAACTGTATTTTGCTTGCTTCCTGAAACACTCTAATTTCCAGCTAAATATGGTCTCAAACCCTCCTTCCCACAATTTCATGTTTCAGCCCACATATGCTAGTTCATCATGTAACTCTTCTTTTTACCATTATGGAACTACAGCTTGGTCCAGCCCCATTCCAGGCTCAACTGCAGTGACTTTAGGGGCTCTACCTTAGTCATTAACTAATCACAGAAAATAATTGCAAGTTCCTGCCTCAAGGAATAGCATCATGCTGGACCTCAAGTGGAGCCAATTTCCACAGCTACAACTGCAGAAAACTCAAAGGCATGTGGCAAACGGCTGGAGACTGGATTTTAACCCATCTACCCACACAGATGCTCATTTGGTTTCTAGACTTTGTCTCCTCCTTGCCCTGCTGTTGCACATGGCTCTGTTCTTTAGACAAGAAAAGGCAATATGTAACAGCCGTGACATAGCCATACACCCATTTATGCCGGACATTGTGGATGCTGTGTTATCTTAAGAGGACTGGCATTTTAGGCTTTGTAACAAGATACTAGATGTACTGGCAATGAATAAAGACGCGGCTTGACTGCTTTTCACCACTGTCCCTGTGCCTTTATTGCCATCATGTGGCAGAAGCAGCAAGGCTTGCAAAGGTATAGCTGTGAACAGATTTTAGCCAAGCTATTTATAACCACTTTAAGAAAGTAACAAATACTTAATTTGTAGATACATGCACATATAATGTTCATTTAGAAAACACAGCTCCTGATCAGTTTAAATACAAACCCCATCTAAAAAGCCAACTTTACCAGCAGTAATTGAGCCTTTATCACCTAAGCCTTAGGGGGAAATGATTAAATGTAAACTGTCCTTGCCCTGAAGGCCTCCTTTCTTCTCCCACCATAGAGTCCTCATTGTAGAAGCAAGACTGCCAACTGAAGGTGGCTTCTGCAGGAAACACACACGATACAATTTATTCATAGTCACTGAACAGGAAAACACATTTTATGTTGGTGTGGTGTAAGCAATGTCTCAAGAGAAGGGGGAGCATGCCAACTTTAATGGTTGCCATCAGATCTTTTGATGCTGTGTCATAATCAAGTGTTTTACCAGCATCTTGAAGTTATAATGATGATGGTGATTATTACTACTACTACTATTCTAGTGCCTGGAAGCCAAAGCATTGTCAAGTTTTCTTGGAAGGCTTGTGGAAAAGAGATCTGAAGGAGAAGAATGAGGTGCAGCTTTGCAGAAGTGCTGCTGTTTGAGAAGACAGATTAAGAACTCACTCTAGTACCTTTCTTTGTGTTTTGGGTTTTTTGGTTTGTTTTTTTTTTTTATTTTGTTTTGGTTTTGCTTGGGTTTTGTTTCTCTGTGGGGTTTTTGTGTTTTTTTTTTTGGGGGGGGGGGGCGTTTGTGGGTTTTCTTTAAATATATTCATATATACATATATCTATCTTACCACAGCTTCTATAACTTTACAGCAGCAAGGCCAATTTTTTCCACACAGAACTCCACTTCTCAGATCGTAACGTCACTCAGAATTGAGAACTGCCAGCCCTGATTTAAGAATTGCTGACCTCTGAGGATACAGAAATGCCTCCAGAACAGGTCATATCCCTTAGCCTGCAGTCTACCACGCTAAAGGAAAATTGTAGAGCAGTGCACGCCATGTTTATGCTTTATTCTCACCCTAAATCTGAAGAAAAAACCCAGTTTAGGCCTTCTCCAGTGAACAGCTTAAATTACATCTTCCAGAAGAGAACTGACACCAAAGACACATGCTGCTGCTACTACTTCTCAGCAATACTGGGCAGTGAGCAGAGAAGGGCATATGTCTCTCTGACCGAGACAGAGAGTAGACTTCCACATAGGACACACCTCTCTCTCAGGAACTGCCTCTACAAAAGCCACTAGAAGACAGGTGAGCAGATGTAGAATACTGGTTACTGAGCTACCACTTGTTTTAGACTCTGACTGAGAGGAGAAATCAGTGGAGAAAGGTACCCCAATTTAAGTTACTAGCTTCTACATCTCTCCATTGCACATATCCCATAAGATTCAGTTCCCAAGGCACTTATATTTTGAAGCTGAAATAGAGCAAAAGTAATTGAGAACAGGCAAGGTTTGAAGCAAGCAAAGACAGAGGTGCCCATCCTTGCCAGTCACATTAAGTCAAATTAAAACTACAATCAAAATCCATGTGCTGCTTAAATAAACTGAACACTATGGATTCACTTACTTTTTGACATCCAGAGAGCCATTTTCCTTGTTTTCCATGTCAACAGTTAGCATGGGGAGGATAGAAGTTTCTTTTACTTCAGCAACTGATCAGTAAGGGGAGAAAAAATTGTGTTTAATTATTGCTAGTATGAAAAGAGCAACATAATATAGAAACAAGCATTCTACCAGGATACAACCATGTTTCCACTTGAGAGCACAGGTGCTGTCAAAAGACTGTTTTTCTCAGAAGCCTGTCAAAATTCGTAATAGCTAATGCACTAGGAAATGTTGACCTGTGCTTCAAACACAAGAAATATTTCACACCTGAAAAATCAAGGAAGGTAATGTTACATTTGATCCTTCCTGAAACTGGTAAAAATTTTATCAAACTATATATCCATATGCGTAGAGTGATGTGCAATATATAGCTAGATATCAAGGGTATTATGCCTTCAGTCATCCTGCTATACAGAGGATCTAAACAGATGTATGATCTTATCCCTAGTGAGGATAAGACGTGAGGTTTTGAAATTCATAGCCTTGTCCTACAAATGGTGAATCCAGGATACAGATCAGCACAAAGTGACTTATACCCATTTCACACGTAAGGTGAGTTTAGAATTGAGTGCCAAACTCCTGAGCCCTGAAATCTGTATCTTATCCGTAAGACTATCCTTCCTTCACTAGCACAGTGTCTTCTACAGGTACCATACGCTGGACTCTGAAAAGGAAAGGGGCATACGAAAGACACAGGAGAAAATCCAGTTTGTTTCCCTCCTTACAGCATGCTAGAATACTTTTGCTACACAGCTTTTTCTACCCCTCCACAGAACATGCAGAAATGACCAAAGCCTTTTCTTTCTGTTGTCAAGTAAGCCATTTCTATTTCAGAAAGCACCAAAGAACTGACCAAGGACTCAGGATGCTCTTGCTGTAGCATTAATGGATGCCAGTGAAATGTTACAGAGCTCTGGGAAGTACAGAATATGGAAATCATGCTCTTCAACTAAAACTTTGCAAAACCAGAAAGTAGCAATTAATATTGCTGTTTAAAAAAAATAAAGAAGACTTTATTACACAGGTAGCAGCACGCAAAGTACCAGCAAAACAGTAACAAACTAATCGAAAAGATGCTTCTTCCTGCACCGCTGACCAAATAACACATTCCCTCGAAACACTTCTTGGTTCACCTGAGGTGCCTGCAAAACGACAACCGCACCAGTCCGCCTGCGGGAGGTCCCTCACCCCGACCACGCAGGACCCGCGGCCACCCCGGGCTCGGGGCACGGCACCTCCCGCGGAGGGAGCCCGCGGCCACCGGGGGGCTCCCGGGGCTCTCCCCTTCCCCCGCGGCGGGAGGAGCCAGCCTCTCCGGGGCTGTGTGGCACGCGTTCACCATTTTACAAGCATCTCCGAGACCGTTCGCCAGGCAGCACTGCACCACATTGTCAATTTTTGGC
Organism: Melopsittacus undulatus; assembly: GCF_012275295.1. NCBI lineage: Eukaryota > Metazoa > Chordata > Aves > Psittaciformes > Psittaculidae > Melopsittacus > Melopsittacus undulatus. The sequence continues at coordinate 24,282,472 of NC_047532.1, read as the reverse complement.
TGGGGGGGTGAGGGATGGGGGGAAGTAAGACAGAAAAACCTACCTACGAGCAACTAAACCAAAGCATTGCTACGGGCTGCTCCGGAGCCCGCGGCTCCCGCCCCCCCCGCCGGCAGCGGGGCGCTCTGAGGCGGCTCAGTTTGACACTGGGCAGCAGCCCCGCCTGGCGCCCGGCCCGCCTGACGTGCCCGCCACACACGGCCCGCACCAACCGCCGCCCGCGTCATGGCGCCCGTTTTAAAGGCGCAGCACTGCACCGCCTCCCCAGCTCCCCCCGCTCAGCCCGGGGCCCTCGGGGTCCTCCCTCCCGCCGCCCTGCAGCGCTCTCCCTTGCAGGCGTGCCCTCCGCGGCGGGCACTTCGGGGAGTCTGACAGAATGGGAGCAGCGACCGAACCCTCCGGGCAGCGGCTTCCATCTGGCAGCACTTACCTGCGGGGCAGCCGCGGGCAGGGCGGAGGCGGGCTGCTGGCACGAGCGGCTGCAGGGCCGGAGAGGAGCGCTCAGTGCCAGATTCATGACTTGAGTTTCTTGGGACCTCCTTGTAAATATTTCTACTCCTCCTACCCGAGTGGGGTGTATGAAGTAATGGTACGAGTGGGGGAAAAGGGAAAGAATCCGCAGATGTTCTTTGAAGGATACAGTACTGAGCCGAAGAAATTTACACAAGGTGAGAAATGGGAACAACCAGATCTTGGGAAAGAATGATAAAGTTACGTAAAATTCGTTTCTAGGACAAGTTCGTCAACTTGGAGGTGACTTTCTCTGGAACTGGAGCATCAGCAGGGGCCAGGTGACAGGAAAGGGTGCCAACGAAGGGCAGCACCACCAGCAGCACTGGGGGAAAAGGGAGATGGAGACAGCAATTCCGGGGGACAGCTACACCTCGTACTCACATAAACGTCGTATCTTATTTCACAAGGAGACCCAGATACCCACGGGATTTGTTGTGTAGTGAGGTACAACTCAAGGTTCATGAAAACAGTCGACTAAGTCTGGTCCACTGGCAATCAAATCTCACCTACAAAGATTAATACAAATGTTGACACATTCCCCCAACAATTGCACTTTTATTACACTATTTTTTAACTTCTTCTCCCAGACTTCCCTGTATTCAGGCTGTCTTCTAATGGCATAGAAGCGTTACATGGATGACACGTTGTCAGCTAGGGAAATAAGCAAGTAATACCAACCAACCCACCCTGCCTTCCCCACACACGGGCTTTGAAGACCCACTCCACACCAGGGCTGCGTCCCAATCACAACTCAGAGGCTGCGACCTCCTGACCACCCTTAACAGCCTGGGTTAGTACAAATTTGGGGATGTCTTACTTGAAGAATTTCCCTTTGAGTCAAAATACTCAAACTACACCCTTGCAGTTCACCAAGAGGCAATAGGACATTACAAGCTACCTGGGGATTCATACAGAGTGAGCTGGTGACTTCAGCCGATTTCTGCAGAGCAAGTTACAGTGCTGTGCCACAAGTGCCCCAGCTGGCACCCACAGACAGAGCAGCAGGGCAGGCACAGGGCTGGCACAGGCACCCTGCATCTGTCTCCCTCACAGGAGCAGCTGAGTGCCTCCTGGCTGCACGCATGGGCAGAGATCTGAATCAAGTAACTGCTAACCAGACACAGTTACAAGCACTAAAATCACAAGAAAATCTCATTTTCACACAAAGGACAATAGATGTGACTTCCACAACCATTTAATTTTGCCTGACTCACATGCTGCCAAATAAATGACCAAAGTTTGCAAAACTTATGCAGATAATGGGATTCAAGCAGTGAGAACAGAGAGCAGGAGTCCTCACTGCTTCTGAATTTAAATAAATTCAGATGAACAAGTTAAATAGAGTATTAAACATACTGCACCCTAAAGAAAACCCTCTTTACTTCACATCCCAAAGTGTGCTGTAGAACATAGCATATTTGTGTTGGACAAGTAAGGCAATTCTTTTTTGTCTTTCAAGAAATAAGCCTTCTAAATGAGGCCATAATGAGTTTTCTGCATCAGCTGGTTTCTAACTTGGTAATGAACTGACATTTGAAGATACAAATATAAACCAGCTATTTTACTCACGCTCTCCCCTTCCTTCCATCATGTTCTTTAGTTAATCCTTGGAGTATCTGAAGTGAGGCTCACATAGTGTGTGCATTCTGGCTAAAAGACCTTGAACAGCAGAGAGAGGAAAACAGGCTGTGGAAAAATTCAGTGTGGATATGATCAGTAGTTTGTATTTTCATTCATTGGAGTAAGGTAATTTAATAAAAGGAGATTATGCCTGAAGGGAGACAAAACAGGAAAGTGAATTACACTTTTGTTTGACTATTTGCATCCCGCTTCTAGCAAAAACAGCTCCAGGCCATGTAGGGAATGAAGCAAGACCAGGGTTGATTAAAGGGTCAACTCCACGTGTTTCTGAGCTTCTGTTGTTACACAAGGAGAATATGCAGAAATCAGTGTAGGTACTGGACACTGATGACCCTAGGGGTTGGGTATTGGAAAACACCAGTTTTCTACTGAAAAATATTATATATATCTTTTTTTTGTCCATTAGGGAAGTGACAGCAACACATGAAGACAAAATGCATTGCATGTGTAGCTAAGGAGATTGTAGTACCCTGTTAACTGTGCAGCAGGTACCCAATTTCAGCTCCACCAGAGCAAAATAAAGCCCTTTAACCTTTCCTTGTTCCAACAGCCTGGCTAAAATCACGGCTAACCTTGTTCACAGATCAAGAGAAGTGTGGAAACAACGAAGGACTTGTGCAGTTTCACGCTGAGGGAAGCAAGGAAAGCTCCTCTTTGTAACCTAGGCTTATGCAGAGCAGAACGGATTATACCTGTGTGTAAAACACGTATTTCTCGTCAGTGACCGAACGTTCCAACGCCAGCCCCCAGGCTGTGTGGGACGGGCCGCACGCGCGACGCCCGCCTTGGGCGCGAGGCGGCAGTAACGGCCGGCGGCCTCGCCAGTGCTCGCGCACCGCCCCGCCAATGGCCGCCAGCCGCGCGGCCTGCCGGGAGCTGAAGTCCCTGAGGGGCCGCCCGGCTAAGGTCCCTGCCCGGGCACAGCACCACTGGTGTGGAGCCTGGGACGTGGCTGTCACAGCACCAGCTGCTCCGCTGACTGAGCGGTACCCCTGAAGGCGATATGCTTTTGCCTCGGGGTGCTCAGGGAGACATTTCGCGGCTGGCAGTGATCAGTTGTGGTTTTTGGCGGCCAGATTGGAAATGCTGCTCACTGCGAGGAAGAAAGTAAACCAGAGATAGGCACAATGCTGAAAGATATCATCCAAACGTGCTTAGTGACCAAAAATCATCAACCGCTCTTAATGTAACACTGGGTGCAAGGGAAACAAACGTGGCACAGACTGGTTTTAAGTAATTCTTGTCACAGATGTGGAAGTGACACAGGTTCAAGATGACTGCTTGCTACTCAAATTGAATTAATTTATAGTTATTTCCAGTCTAAAAATCCCTTTGCATTGTTTCCTTCCTAGTAATACAGGAGTTATAAGGGACCTTCCAGGCTGCAGTTTGATCTGCTGCCACCCCACACAAACCCTCATATAACCACATCTGCATCTTGCGCTGGTTTTGAACCCATAAAGAATCTCATCCCACTCTGCCAAGCAGAAAGCCTGTGTCAAGCTCCCCTTTACTGGTGGTCACAAACTTTCAATTTACATCTTAAAAAATACATGACCAGTTTAGACCTATTTGTTCCTGTAGTAATATTATTTAATTTAATAATTGAATTCTCAATTTCTGTGGTGTTTACTTGCCTATATAGATTCAGCTCTCTGAATGGCCATAGCCCTTTTAGACCCTCTCTGTAATAAGCTCTGCGTGTTCTGAGCTTGTTCCCCTTTCCTCTTTGTGTACATTTGCCTCCCAGCTGCAGACATTTGGGGCTGCACTGCGAGGTGCAGTAGGGTGTCAGCAATAACTTCTACCTTCCCTGTCTGCTCTGAAGAATCCCTAGCTCCACACTACACTTACGGAGTCTTTTACAGAGTCCCTAGCAATTACTGTACACCCAGAAAGAGGCAAAGTCCCTGTTAGTGGTCCAGGCTGCACCTTTCCAATGCTTTTCTCCAAGAAAACTCTTTCCTTAGTTAAGGTCTTTTCCACTACAGTCCATACTCTTTCTAGGTTGCCTCTTACCTTGCTCCACAGTATCAACAGCTTAATACCTGTTGTGCTGCTCTCACTTCCCTGCTTTGGCATTGGACAGAGGAATGAGGGACAGGTCCCAGCAAGGTACTCCAGTTTGCAGACAGTCCAGCAATGAAGGACCTTTCTTCAACTCCTGCCTTGGCCAGGAAGGTCATTAGAAAGCTATGCTGTGTCTGACCTGCTAGGGTTTTCTGCAAGGCAGAGCATTACCATGTTGCTCTGAAGTGCTGCATAAAGGCTGGACAAAGGGCCAAAAGTAGCATTGGTGTAAAGCAAGTCTGGAGAAAGGAAAGGCAGAAAACCCTTGGCAAGAGCACAGCAGAGTGACTTGTACCAACCCAGCATTCACTTCTGAGGCAATTGAGTTGAAGTGTTTAAATACCAGGTCAGAGCACAAGAGCCATTCAGCCTGGATTTGTACTCTACACGGTAACCTGGGTACACCCTCACAGGTTAAAATGGAGGTCCACAGATGCACAGGAAGTTTTGTGAAAGCACTGTTTCAGGATCAGTGCATGGGTTAACAGCTCTGCAGGTGCACAGTGCTGCATCAGCAGCCCAGCTCCCTGCATGCCTGGTGAGGAGGAGCGCTGCTCTGCCTCGCTGACAAGGCAGTAATTAACGGGATGGCAAAGCCCCTCTGTTCTGTTCTGATGTGGACTCCATTAAACCTTTGCTTTAGTTTGCTGAGGTCCTTTTTACACAACAAGCATTATCCAACCCTTTTTTTTTTTCTGGTAATCTCATGAATTTCCAATAGGATGGCTAGAGTTGCACCCTCTTCACACCAGGCTGAAAATGAATGTGTTCAGCAGCTGACTGCAATGCAAGGCCAGTGGCACGTTCCTGCTTTTGCTTCCTCTGTTTTCCAAGACTGAATTGCTTAAATAAATCTTCCTGCATGTGAATTATATCCACTTCACTGAGAATTTCCTGCCCTACTTATTTTATTGTGCTCCTTGTTATCCTGGTAGTAGTTCATATTTAACAAAGCCACTGGCCAGACTTAAACCATTGTTATTTTAAGGCTTATACTTTATATGAAAAAAACAGCATACAAACCACAACTCATTCTGCTCATACTAGCAGTAGTACCTGCCACATATTTGCTTAGCTTGTGATAACATAGCAAGCTAATGAAAATTATTCACATGAAATACCAACATTGTAAAACAGAATCCAGCCTAATAAAAATGTTTTATATAAATATGGCTCAGACATTTCATTGAAAGAGCTGTTAAATCTATGGAAAATCTGAAAGGCAGCGTTTTGGTTGTATGAAGTGAAGCAAAGGAAAAAGCACAACATGCTGATCCTTGCTAGGTTTTCCCCACTTTGCTGGGAAGCTTTCTTCCCACCAGGAAATCATCTACCTGCCCATCAAGGGGTTTTCTTAGAAGCCAAGACTGCAAATATCCAGGTCCATGTATCCACTCAATAAAGAAGAGAGGCAGAAGCTTAGACACAAACCCATATTGGTATCAGGAGTCCAGCCGAACCAGTATGTTCCTTCATGGTTTTCTTCTGAATAAATATTCTGAGCGTGCGGAGAGACCTATGCCACACCTGGATGTGGCAAACTCTTGAAGGGTGTCCACCTTTGCTAACCACAGCCATTTGGGAAATGATGTTATTTCAGAGGTGCTTAGGCAACCATTCAGTGAGTTTCTAGGGCTGCGAGGTTTTTCCATCAGATACCCAGTAGGGAGGCAGAGTTAGTCAGTGGCAGGCAGTTTTAGCCTGCTTCAGAAACATCCATATTTCTAAAATCTGTAAACTTCTAAGATTCATAAAGCACACATGTTCTGGTAAATACTGTCATCTTCCTTAAACATTACAGTTGTGGTATAACTGCCAGATAGCAGGTGTGGAAGACCAGAATGTGGCATTTCTTCCATGGAGGGTGCTGCTCCTCAGCCCACTGAAAGCACCACAGGCCTAGAGAAGGGTGTTTTCAGCAGCTCTCAGTCACTGTGCCAGTGTGGATCTTACCAGCTCTCTGCTTGTAGGCACTGAACTATGAGAAAGCCAAAAGAAATCATGGCAACCCTGTGCTTTTTATTTAAATATGAAAGATCAAAGGATATGCATGTTGTTTGGCAAGTGGTTGCCAAAACTGCCAATGACTGCAAGAAAAGACCCACTGTTGCAGCAGGGGAAGTATTCCGAATGTTCCCCCTTGTCTCAAGACACACATTAGATGGCCCTCTTTCCCCTCTCTCCTCTCTCCTTTGATATAACTAGATGCTTACACCTGTCAGGCACGACAAACATTCAAAAGTTGTGCATTAAGGTTAGAACAGTTAAATTGACCTTTTAAAAATTTGATCAGCTCTAAATCAGGTTGATGAGGCTCAAGAGAGATCAGAGGTGCTCTAAAGAATACACTGGCTGTAACTTCATCTTCTCTTGATTGCTCTGGTGGTCATATAATTCAGGAAAATGCATTTTGCCTGTAAACACTGTAGCTTCAATTAGTAGAGCTATATCCAACTCTAAAAATTTATATTCTCTCTACTGTAAATACTGTATATTCAATGAACCAGCTTAAAAGCACTTTTCAATTTCTTTTCTCTCTCTTTTTTTTGTGGCAGTCTGATTAAAGCAGTGTATTTCTGAACTTTCAACTGCATGTAATACAGAAATGTGACTGTGTGCTATTAAACAGCCCTGATTCTTGCCTCTCATGAAAACAGTGAGATATTATCAGTGAGATATTTTAGTGAAATTTTCATACAGTTCATGCAACAATATATAATGAAAACAATGCTTTTGTTCAATTTAATGTCAAAGCCTTGTTTTTGCTGATATGAAAATCAGTGGAAAAATATTGCAAGTATTTAAATATTGCAAGGATTAAAGGCAAAATCTACTAATATATAACGAACAAATACTCGTGGTTGGTATTGCATGTATTATCTGACAGATTATGTGACCACTACAGTCAGAATTTCTCATTCCCTACTGCTCTTAAACATTTATTTTCCACCCCTCTTGTTCTTACCATGCTCTGAAGCTAACATTTCTTTCACGCACTGTTCCATGCCATATAAATGTGCCATCTACTGGCAAATGAATGCAACGAGAGCTTTTTGTTCAAGAGAAGCTAAGGGAAGCTGGAATCATGATTCATCTCATTTTATAGGTTTTTGTAGCAATCTGGAACATTAAAAACAAAAAAAGAAAAATCAAGAAAAGTCAGAGTTGAGTTCTGTTAGTCAGTAAGTAGCTGCAGAATTAAGACCAGTTTAATAACTTCAGACATAATACTAGGAATGCTCTAAAGCATAGCTTTGGATTGTATAAATTCCAAGTAAAATAAAAAAATATATATTGCAACTTTAAGGGGCTATTTCCCCCCCAGCATTCACGGCAATACTTATCTTGGCAGGAAACGTACCTTGCAGCCAACCTGGTCTGAAATTCCCTTCCAGAATGAATGAGCTATGGGGGCGTTCGTAACAGGAGGTGCCTGCCTGATGTGGATGTCCTCCTGAAGCCAAGTCCCTGCATTAAGGTCCTAAGCTACAGAGCATATAACGTCTATAGCATTAGAACCACGCTCCTGACAAACTAACATGCTAACATTAACAAACTCTTACCACTTCATTGTACACATTGTATCATGTAACCAATTCTGCCACCAGGATCTTGTTTGTTGTACATTATGTTTTTACTAAGGCTTCATGCTCAGCTTTTCCCACTGGTAAGCAAGCCTGCCAGATGCATATTTCCTCATATATATGGTACGAGAATAACGTTAATAATTCCTGGGGACACTTTTTTTGGGTATTGTTTTAAAAACTCCGGGCGTTTATGAAATAATTGACTATCGATTGCTTAACCTCAATTACCACACCTGTGAGTGCATTACATTATTTTACTCATCCAAGATGTTACCTATCATTAATGAAGTCCTAATGCCTAGATCCCCACTTTATGCAAACATTAAATAGAAAGATGGAAGAAACTGAAAGGACATCCATTTTGTTGAACTGTTACTTGATAATGATATACACATTCAAAGTAACAATGCAGATACACAGTAAAGAACAATACTTCCAGTGGAAGACAGTTGGGATATTGCTCCATAGACTAAAGCATTGATATATCACTAAACATAAATGAAAAGGTGTTGGATTGGATTAGGTTGGGTTTTTTTCTTTCTTTGTGTTTTGGTTGGTTGGGTTTTGTTTGGGTTATTATTATTTTTTTTTTTAATATATTGAATCATATTATCTTGGTGGTGAAGAATTTCTGGAAGTTAATCAAGCCTTTCTAGCACTCCACTTTTCATTGCCCTAATGACTGGCATTTTTTCTTGGAATTGACTGGACAGGCTTGAACATACAACATTACAAGCCAGGCTGCTGAGACCCTGCTCCATTTGTGTCAATATACTTAAAGTGTATCCTTTCCAGTCTTCTACTCCATCTTGGAAGCAAAGGCAGAGGAATAAGTCTATAACCTCTACTTCCCAGAAAAAAAAAAAATTTTTTACTGTGGTTGTGTATGTGTGGGAACTGACCTATGTCCTCAAATTCCTTCCACAGCTAGACCTTTGCATCCTAAAGAGCTTCTGTGCTGCCACCATGCCCACACATTAAGCAAACTTACTTTCTCTACCTCAGCCTTGTCAATGACCTCTCACCCTCAGATAAACTGCTTCTCAACACAAGAGAGCAGAATTTGCAACTAGATATTAGATTGCTGCAGTGTGATCTCTCAAAATCCGAATTTTGTAAGCTGAGCACTAATAAGGAATGTGCAAGTTTGTCTCTGGGTCTTTCTTACACGCTTCACTGCCCATCAGCTAATGCAAATGAACAACACAAATATGTTGGTTTTAAAATTTTAAGCAAAGGGCCACATAAACACATTTTTTTTTGCTATACATTTTTGCAAAGACATTTGCATTTGACCCTCTGAGGGAGGTAACAGGACAACCAGATCAAGGATTCTGAAGGAAATTTTACTGGCTTTGAAATAGACCACTGGGAGCTAATGAGGCAGTGACTTCATGGAAGCCTCGAGCTGCCACTATCCCACTGAGGTAGAAATCTTTTGCAGTAGTAAATTAGAAGAATAAATTAAACTGTCAATATATGCAAGTTCCTTCAGGCAGGCACCCCTTTTTTTGCAGTACATACCTCCAACCCAACAACAAAAGGTTCAAAGGGCACTAGGCTTCAGACCTAATTCAAACCTTTATTCATCATCAAATTGTAAAGTTAAGGGAAGCTATCTTGAGATGCCCACCTCAGACTTCTAAAAAAATGCAAGTTTACACAGTTCCTATGCAAGATGACAAATATTTACTATCTAGATGATATTTAAACATCCTTGTGGAGCTCTAACCCTTCTACTGCAAGTGATCACTGCCCAACCTGAGCTCATTCATTTTACCCCTCCCTCAGAGCCTCAGATCAGTTGATTCCTCCAGCTCTCGAGTAAAAACATTCTTAAAATGTGTGCAAGACCCACACTTGTAAAACTACGGTGGTCATAAAACTTTTTGTCACATACATCCAGATCAGCTACACACACCTCACCTGGAGAATGGAATTGTCTTTCTACCAGTTTCTTATGGAATGGTTCTCAAATTCTTATCTGGAATAAGTCCTCCTTACACGCAGCAAAGAACAGCAACAGATTTGAACGACACCTTCAAATCTGCTGCTCGACATGCCATGTTTGCATGGGAGCTGTAGTAAAAGCAGAAGACAACCTTTTTATAGTTTCTTAGTCCAGCTTTAGAAAAAGTACACAGGTCTTTAAAATGTAATACAGCATTTGTACCATGAAACCATGAAGAACACAAAACCACAGTCTGTAGTCATACGTATAGCAGCAGAAGCAAAGAGGCCGAAGCTCCGCTCCAAAAGTGGGAAGAGGAGAAGCTGCCTTACAGAGAGCAGGTATCAGAGCCTCTCTGAACACCACTGGTGGAAAAAGCCTCAAGACAGACAATGCCAAGACCATGAACAGTCTTTACTTCTATCAGTTGTTTCACAGCACAATGAGACATAGCACAAAGTTTGTACAGCAGGATCTGCAGACAGTTTAAAACCAGGCAATTATCTTTAATAAAAAGCATCGAGTCTGAAGGTGAAAATATGAAGACAAACAATACTGCTGCTAACGATCGCCTTCCTTACTTTTGTCTATGATGTCCCATTCACTGAGATCTCACAGTGCCTTTCATATTCTCCATACCATCTTCTCCAAACCTCCTAGTCAGTGTAAAGCTTAATGTGTCCCAACTAATAAGAATGGTATGTTTCATAACCTTTTCCTCCAATTTTCAAATTCTGTTTGCAGTGTGTGGGGAGATGCAATGACTCTCATCATACAATATTCTGATTCACAAAGAAGCAGCACAAGTGTTGTACATAATTTAATTTGCACTTCTGTATATAAATGTTTACTATATTGCACACTATTGCAGCACTTAAAAACATCTAATTATTTGCAAAAATTAGTAAAATACTTTAAAGGATTTAAAAATAAGGGTTTTAATGCAACTGACAAGATAATAAAAAAAGCAATTTACTTAATGAGATACAATCCTTTATGTTGGAAATGAAGTTACATACAACTAGAATACAATTAAAATATACCATATAGTTCAACACTTAATTCCTCAAATGTGTAAAATTAACAAGCTTCTACTGTCATAGATATACAATTTTTCCATATTGTGAAAAGGATTTTTCAAATTAAATACAGGTAACATAATATTCTGTAGTTATATTTTATGACTGTGTTTAAATGAGAGGGTTGTATAATACTCACATTGTCAAATGTACTCACTAATGCCTTGGAAATTGCACACTTCCCCTCCTTTTCCAAAATAGAATCTCATTTCCATACTGAAGTCTATTATGCCATATTGGAAAAGTATTTTACTTTCTAACAGGATTTTCATAAAATTAAAAAAGTAGCATAATGTCACGATGTTAGGATAACTTGTCCACTTATGCCCATGTAGAGTTTAATCTGGGTATCAGACAGGTCAGAACCAATCCTAGACTTTTGTCTTACTGTACACGCAAGATGAATGATTACAGTATTTTACAAAACAGAAAAAATCTCTGATCCTTACTAGAATTATAAAGGTAATGATTGAAAATTAAAATCATAACAGAATCAATTTGTGATCTCCAACATTTATTAAAATCTTTTAAAGTTCATAAACGACAACAAAGTTACTGTAGAATTTATCGCATACAGCTAGCATACAGCAGCATGTTCTTGGTCTAAATGAAATACAAAAGATTTTAACATTTTCATACAAAGGATTTCTTTAAATTTATTAATGTGACGATATATCTTTGTTACATAAAATTTGCTACAGCAAAGTATCTTATACTTTTCTTGCACATATGTAAATATGGGTGGACAAAGACTGTATTCAGTGTCAGCCTCCTAATGACGTTGTGCAAAAATGCTCAACAACCTAAACATACAGAATGTTGATGGTACATCTCTCATTCTTTTGTAAAATGTCTACAAAGGCTTTTCTTAAAGGAGTGCCATACAGATTAAAAGGAGGGAATGCCAGTGGTGTATTTGCATTGGCATTCAAACAAATACAATGGCTGTATCATTTTCTTTAAAAACAATTCATCCTTGTATGCATGTAAATTGATCATAAAATATGAGTCTATTTTAAATTGTTTAGATGTGCTGTTTTAAGACAGGTCACTGAGACAGCCAGAATCAAGTGTACAAATAAAACTACTATGAATAAGTTTAAAAGCAACCCCCAAAAAAGTGCTGAGCCACTGATTATTAACATTGAATTAAATGTGTAAAAGTGCCCAAAGCTAGCACAATAGCAGTATCTTTTAAGTCAGTTGGTGAGAGTATACAAAACAATTAAGCCCAAATACTTATATCTGTGTGACCATACATTCTGTTTGACTGAAAGAAAGTAGATTAGAAATGAAGACACAACGCAACTAAAATAAACCCAGCTGCTGCAGTTTTGAAACTTTATCTCTTTTCTTCGTGAATGAAGTGCTGTAATTAAAAAGAAAATTATTGTAGCAGTACTCCATCCTCAGTTTACTAATATAGTATACCAGAATAAAAACTTGGCAAGAACCTCTTATTCTTAACAGCTAACAAAAAATAACCGTGTTCATCCAGCGATGCATCTAGAACATTATGTTGCATTTGCGAAACCATTTGTTTTTCATAGCTAATGGCAGAGCGCATTTTGCTTTTTGTGGTGTGGTGGTGGTGACTTTAATGGGTGCCTTTTTTAATCAAAAAAGGCTCAAATCAAGGAATACTTGGGGAGCCCAAATGCTGGCTTAAAAAAAAAAAACACAAAAAAAACCAGAAAGAAAGTGTGAATCTAAATGAATCATATTCTCTACAATACTGACCAAAACTTCCTTTAAGAGTTTAGGGTTCATGTTCTTAAAAAAGCCATTTCATACCTGCCAACTGAAATGCTGGTAAGTTGACTTGGTTAAATATGGTCCAAAGTCCAGACCAGGTATAATTACTCCTTCTCACAAGACTGTAAGCTCTCCATGGTACAGTCTGGTTATGGCAACTTACCTACTGCACAGGTGGGAAATACAAAGGAAGGAGGCAGTGATGAAAACTGCAGGGATGTAGAAAACCAAGGCACAGGGTCTAGCTACTGTCCCCTACGTAAGCCATCCAATTGATTCTACTGAATTTTGGTCAGTCTCCAGGAAGAAACGTTTTTAAGTTAATTTAGCAGACATTTATATGGCGATAAATACTACCTTGAAAAATGCTAAAAATGTTGGCTAGGTTTAGTCTGAGCTACTAAAAATTTTTTATAAATTGTAGCATCAGACACAAGACAGACAAGAATTATTGGCTGGCACAGACTAGAAGCAACATTTATCTTTCACTTCAGTCTAAATCACACTAGCCGCAACACCTTCCATTTCACTCACACAAATAATACATTATTCAAAATAAAATGGAGCATTCTTGGGTAAAAAACTACTTCATTTCAAAGGGGGAAAATGAACAATACACAGAAACAAAGAACGACAGAAACCAAAGTTAAGTAGGAAAGTGGTCTATTATTCTGTGTTACTGCACAAACAGTGCTTGCTTAATTGTGCCTAGTTAGAAGGGTTGGTGCAAACTGCACACATGGAAGATGGCAATAAAGACCTCAGTCAGCTTTGTGGAATGAAGTAACTAGGTAACTGTTTTGACATATGATGGTCTCAGCTCCACCTCATCTGTTAACAGAGTGCAAAGATCCCAATGTGAGCCCTGATGTCATCTTGTCCTCTTACTCCTACTAAAAATCAGCAAATTCTTTTGCACATTTTTCTGTTAGAGACGCACGAATATCTTCTTCTTCATAGTCATCAAAGTTGCTGGTATCTCCAGGGCCTCTGCACTTTGGTATGAATGGAGCTTCTACCTGTATTTGATAAGGGGAAAAAAAAAAAAGAGGCACTTGAAATGTTATTGCCCTAATACTCTTAGATTTAACATTGTGATAATGAGCACAACAACATTCCCATTACTTCTCAAATCCTGCCAAGAAATCAGATATTACAGCTTGAAGTTGTGGGACAAATAAATCCAGCCTAAGAAGGTGCACATCTAGCTGTATGAATGTAAGCTGAAATAGACTAGTACCTCACTGACCACCATCAAGTGAAAATGCTTCCACTTCAAAACAAATCTTAATTCCCTTCTTACAGAAGGAACCCTGCTCTCTGCTGTTCACCAGCTGTGTGGTGGAGCTCCTAGCAGAGCGTGGGCTGCACAGCACTAGCACACAGTCACAGCGGAAGCAGAGTAGGCTGATTACCATCAACACTACCCAAAAATCAGCTTGGAATCCCTCTTCTACTTACATCAAACCTCCATTTCCAGATAAAAACTAACCTAGTACAAGTTTAAAACAATATGTTCTCCATCTCCTATAAAATTCCTCCTGGGACTTCACTCTGAGAAGTGAAAGCCTTCCTGAAACTAGGCCACAAGTGAGAGACAAGCAGTGACATGAAGGGGTCACTAAAGACTGTACAGAACGCCAGTGCAGCTCTAATTCATGACAGAAAAACCCTTCTGGTAAAGACTACTTGCACATCCTCTCAGATCCACATACATACTCGACTGACCATTAGATTCAGTACATCTCATGTTAGCTGTATGGTAGTAAGCCATTCACACTCAGGCACTGGAATCTGTCGTTTTCCAAGACCCTCTTAACTGCTGTTTCTTAAGTTGAGGGAACTTACAGTTTCTTGAAGTTGACCTTACAATAAAATCCTTAGGTTTGGATACAACTGAACAGTCTCAATCTGTCCCTACTTTCAGCCTCCACTCATCTTAGAAGTTAAACTGAAATGACAATAAATGAAGATATGGATTTTCACAGACAGGGATCTGCACAGAAAGGATCTGTACAGGGACATACCTGCATTTTTACTGGCTGTCTCTACACAGTCAGGGGAAGAAAAGTAGAGAGGTGGAGGGAATAAAAAGGAATTGTTGCCAACTTGCAGACACTGAAATGCTATTTTACGGATCAGACTACTAAACTCTACCTTCACTTAGCTAATGTTAATTCAAATATTAATCCTTCTAGTCTATCACATGTCATAAAGTTAAAAATTAAGCTTAATTACTTTTTAAGTAAGTGGAATTTTATAATCAGCTGCATGCTGGAAGAAGGAATATGCAGGGTTCGGGGTTGATGGGAGGCAATGATGAAAAACTGATGGTAAGAGAGGGACCAGAGAGCAGAAGCCTGGGGAAAAGGAGAAGAGCTCTACTCCAACATGTCTAGGACACACAGAAGTGTGAGGTATGACTATCAGTACTGCATTTCTCTTTTTCATTTGACAGGTATTTAATTTACCCACCTTTGCAGTAAGCAAAATTCTAGCAAAATCATTGTGGTGATGTAAATTTAAACCTGGAAATGCAAAGTAATCAGGCAAGTATCTCTCTTGGGGACGTCCCAAGGAGTATGTGTGCCAGAGGCAACATGGTGGGGAGACAGATAAGCAGAGCAGGCACAGCTCCAGCTAAGGCAGGAGATCAGATCATACTGTGCAACTGCTCATTGCCCTGGGCAGATTACTGATGGGGTGTGTGTGTGTGTGTGAGAGAGAGAGAGAGAGAGAGAGAGAGAAATCAGTAAGTTAAAGAGATACAGCGCATACTAATACAAACTAAGGTCTGCTAACTTTGGGTGATAACATTATACACCCCCAAGAAACAACACTAACTGTTGGCATTTATGGACTGTGCTAATTGACACGTGTTTACCCTTTCGTTGCTGAAACAACGTGTTTAGATAATTTATTCTGAGAGAATATACAGTTTGTGTACACACCTAGCCTACAAAGCCACACAGTTACCATCACCTGAATTCTGTCTGCGTCTTCTCAAACTGATTTTCAAAAACTCTCTTACAAGGCTCAGAACACAAGAAGAATTTTAAAACACATTCAAATCAGATGGCTCAGACTTTTTCCTATTATCTCCACTAAGGAAACTGCTAAAAGGACACTTCAGGAGATAACATTTGTTTATAGCAGAATACCTGTTTTGCTATAAGTACAATCATATTATCAGGCAGCATTTTAATAAACAGCTATGCAAACAAAGAAAATGAGACTCGATCTTATCTGAAATATTAAGTAATTAATTGGTTCACTTATGACTGTAGCCTAACAAATTATTCCTGTTACATTAGCTGCCAAAGAGATTCAGGAAAATACATGCTGTGGAAGCAGCTGCTGTGAAAAGCTGGTATAAACCTTGAATTTATTGCTGTATTTCTATGACTGCTTAAATGATACTACGACCCATGCTGTTGTTTCAGCCCCTTAGTATTACAGTATTTATTCCTTATTGAGAGAAGCTCCCAACTT
Source organism: Melopsittacus undulatus (assembly GCF_012275295.1). NCBI lineage: Eukaryota > Metazoa > Chordata > Aves > Psittaciformes > Psittaculidae > Melopsittacus > Melopsittacus undulatus. The sequence goes on along the minus strand of NC_047532.1, from coordinate 24,266,384 downwards.
ATTCAGCATCACTTTTCACAACCCTTTAAAACTAGTAATAGCTATTCTGGCTCTATTACTTGCTCATGTTTTAGAAAACTTCTTGTTTCTGTGAAAATCATTCTCCACACCAGTGCACTAGCAATGCTAAGAATATTCAGTACAGTATTAAAACATCTGACTTAATATTTATTACAGAGCCTTGGTGTCCCCAGACAGCATACTGGCAAATGAAACTCAGTGCACATAAATCTGCCTTGTAAACAGGCATTAAGAAAGCAAAGATAATTACAATTCTACAATGGGGAATCTTTTCTTAAAAACATCTATATTTAATACAAAGAATACAGGATGTGTTAATTGTACCCTGTCTTCTAGTAATTAATACATTAGTGAATAATACAACAACTGTACTGTCAATTTGTGTAGCCAAACAACCAGTTTCTTTTTATAAACTATTGTTAGTTTTTAGGCTTGGCCTTTAAAATATTGCTGTTACAGCAGCAAGTTCGTGCCTCTATAGTCAAGACTGTTAGTGTTTCAAATTCAAACCAATTCTTTCAAATACTATCACTTACCTCTTTTTGCCAATAACTAGATAATTATATATTGTACATATTATGTATAATATATGTTATACATATGTATATATAACATTATATATATATATCTATATAATACCAATATCTACAAAATTATTTCTCCACCTGAGTCTTCTGCGGCACCACCACTGAAGTTATTTTAGTCTTCTACTGGTTGCCCATTGAAAAAAATAAAGATAATTCAGAGGTTGCATTTACGAGAACAATTAATTTCTTAGGAATCTGTTTCCACACTAATTTACAGATATTTAATTCTACCCTCAAGGGGAGAAGGAGCTTTGGAGCTACTGAAGACAGACCCAGACCAAATTGTCTTCATCCTCATCCCTTTCTCCAGCTTCCTCTCGCAGCTCTGCTTCATTCATCCTGGAAGCTACTGATGTGCCTGCTTCCCTCTAACTGATACATCAATGGCTGCTCATGCTCTGAAAATATTCCCAGTTGTCTCTGTTGCTTTCATTCTTATGTAGGCATAAAATTTATAATGTGGACTGGGCAGGGACTTTCTAAAAAACACATTACAAATCATGTTGGTCAGGCAGTCCAGAAAGCCATTCTAAACATGCCAGAAAAAAAAATCAGCACAGCTCCTGCCATTGCTGCAGCTTATGGAACTGCAGTCAATTACAGCATAGTGTCGGAAGATAAAAACTCCTCAGTAGATACTGAGGACTGAGCACAGACATTCTCTGCATGATCCAGTCCCAGTCACAGATAAAGCAAGAGCAAGAAGGAGGCGCCATGCTTCTTTAGCAGAAAAAGAAGAGCTCTAACTTTGGCTAAAGCTTCTTTGCACTGAAGCACAGCCTGACTGCTAAGAAGTAGCTGGAAAGGAAAACAGATTCCTCTCTGCTGTGGAGGAGTATTTATAGATGCCACTATAGCAGGGGTTAAATAAGAAGTGAGAGAGGCAGGAGATGGCTCATTCTGAGATAGTCCAGAAATAGACTAAAGCACAAGTGTTAAGATAACATGAATGTATACTAGGCTAAAATACCAACGAGAAACAAACATAATTCAATCAATATATATTCTTCAAAGTCTTAAAGATTAAACTACTGTCACCCTTTCTCACTTTAACTACAAGTAACAGATTTAGGAAAGCAAAAAATAAACAAAGTAATCAGAAATTTAACTCCTTAGAGATCTGTAATAGTTGTGATCTTAATAGTTCTGAAGGATCTTACCTTTCTCTGATAAATGGCAATCCAATCTGTAGTTGCAAACCACTTGTGATTCTTTATGTCATTTACACCATTCTTGAGATTTCCATATCGTTTGGTCAAATCTACCTGGAGTAAATTTCTTAGAAGATCCTTTAGGTCTGAACTGAAGTGTGATGGGAACCTTACCTAAAATTATACATCCACAGCATTAAAAAACAATACAAAGTTTGATTCTTCCCCCTGCAAAGTAAACCACCATTCACACAAATGGAAACATTGGGCCATTTCCTATTCTTCCTCTAAAAACAAGTAGGAATGCATGAAAAGAGCAATTATTACTGTTGCACATGTACTTCTATTTCACAGAGCCTTTACCAACAGTGTTACCTTGTCCATCCACCATTTTCTGAACTGAAAGTTTCTAGATCTGATTGAGTTGAGGAAAAATATTAATTTAATGTAATAATAATATAAAAGCTAAATTTCACTTGGTGCCTCACCAAAACATCATCTCAAGGCATTTTTAACTATCTTCCAGGAATAAATTTTTAGATTATATTGTGTATATATATATATATACACACATAGGAGATACGTAATATATAATAGTATATATATACAGCATATACATATGCTCTGAAACATCATTCAGCAATCATACATGAAAATTCAATCTGGAGCTTTATGCTGTACTGTAATCTGTGTCTGAAAACTGAACACACCAAAACCAAAAATCTTGGATAAATAATACAGCACGATTTGAAGTGACTTGCCAATACAATTCATTCAAACCTGGCTAAGAAATATTTTAAGATGATCCATGGAATGTAATTACACGGAGTTTTACTAGCAAAAGATCTGCTGATACCATTTGAGATGGCAGAAAGAAAGGGAAAAGAACAGGCAAAAAGATGTATTTGTCATGCCTGTAGTCTGAGCGTTTGACACTCCCTATATCCAGCTGATCAGTTATGACGTAAATGCAGAACATGGAATTATTTAACATAGAAATGTGCTGCAAAACCAAGAGACCTGATAATCAAGATCACTGTTTCAGTTTATCTGTCAAGATATTCTACTCTAGTACAGGAAAAATCCACAGATTTTAATGAATATAATACCTAGATAGCTGAGCAGTAAGGAAATATTAACTCGATTTTTTAAGTAGAGAACCAGGTGCATGAGAAAAAAAGGTTATAAAGGAAACATACTGCTAGCTGAGAACTGAATTTTAGAGTTTCCAGAGTTCACATCCAGTGCTGTTTCTGCAACCATACATGGACTCAGTAAAAAAAGCAGATGACCAACAGTACAAATATTGAGCAAATTAGATACTACTGAAAAAAAAATGCCCAAGTTTTCTTACTTTGGAAGATAAACATTTCTTTAAAAATATATCTTAGTAAGTGAATTCCCATTTATTCACAGAGACAGCAGAGGGGTCACAGTATTACAGCAACCACCTTCTTGACTTAAATATGGTCCTAGATAGGGCCTACCGAGGCTCCTTCGCTTGATCAGAATTACAGCAGTATGCAAGATATGGCACAACATGTGTTTATGTAGGGACAAGGAAGAGAAGAACCATAACAAATCAAGTGAGCACAAAGAAACACGAAGAGATAACACTGGCTGGCAGGAGAAACAACAGAATAATCACATCTCACTACGAGCTATTAATGAAAAAATAAAATGGAAAAGTTGGAAACATTTCTTAAAGATTTTACGTAACAATGAAAGCTGAACAGAACAGTTGACATGTCTTGAACTACAGGACTGCAGAAGTAAAGAAACCTACTATGGATTATGGAAACTCTTTAGAGCTTCTTAAAAATATTTCTAGAAAAGAAAATCGCAAGGCAAAGCATGAAGCTAAATAATTGTTAATAGATCATTTTATCCAAGCATAAAAGGATATAATGCCATAATGTCTGTAAATTTAATAACTTGCATTTGAAACCAGGGAACAGATTTTTAGAACTTTGATTTTTAATATTACTGTATTTTAGAACTTTGATTTTTAATATTATTAATAAGGTCTGTACTTATGAAGCATACATTACAAACTTCTTCCACGTTCTTTCCAAATCGTTCACTCTCTAGTAAGCCATTAAATTCTGCATCTACTCCTCACAAAACCCAGGTTCTGCTAAGACAAACAACTACGCTTGCAAAATTACACAAAGCCTTCACTCACCTTGCCAGACACAATCTTCTCGTAAATTTGAATGGGCTGATCTGCAAAGAATGGGGGATATCCAGCTGCCATTTCATAGATTAGCACTCCTAATGCCCACCAATCCACTGCCTTGTTGTAACCCTGGATAAAAGGAGAAATGCTACTGGTAGTACCATTTCTAACACAGTTAAAAGGTTTTCAGTATCTGTCCATGGTATAGAAAGCAAATGCATTATTGCTTGCTTAACACACAACTTACAAACTAGTTCAAACCAAACCAAAGCTCATAGATTCCAACAGCAATATACTTAAAGTATACTTAAAAAAATGCAGTGATGACAGTGAAACAGTGATGAAAATGAAACATTTTGCACATATTCCTGTGCTGTTTCAGTGATGTCTTTACACTGATGTGACAAGACTCCCTAAGTGACAGAAGTGGCCACAATTTACTTATTTTTTTAAAATCAAAATAATCTTGTTAAAGAGTAATTGAAAATTCTTTCAAAGCTCAGGAAAATTTCATTAAATACAACAATACTTCCTATACTGTATAACTTTTTGCTTGATTATCCACATTTCAGAACATTTGTTTTCATAGTTATTCAACTAGCTACAAGGGCTTAAGTTTGGCTGTTACAGACTCATTTATAATAAAAAACTCCACCAACCTCATGAATTTTATGTGTTCTCTGAGATCTTTTATAAAGCTCAGGGCTAAGACTTGGCCTCTCCTCAAAAATCTACTACAGAGAATTTGTAGTACATATACTGAAATTCACTCTGATGTTTTAGCTACAGAGGGGCAGAAAAGCTGCAAATGACAAACATTTTCTCCCAGAAAAAAGTAACTTTTGTTCACTTCTGGACCTGCAAAGCCTATTAAAATTGTATATTAAATGCACAATTTAACATTATGCATTATGACTGTATCATACACAGTTCATAGAACGGCTTTTTACCTTTACAAAACCTGAAGGGCTACAGTTGAGCACCTATATGATCAATAAGGTTTCTTTTATTTTAACGGTGCAAGTAAAGAGACAAACTCCTCAATGGTAAGGTTGGACTGCATGTACTTGATGTGTAAAAGCAGTGGTTTGTTATGTTTGACTTCATGTAAAGAGCCTTAAACCTGAAACACTCTGGCAACTAATTATTTAATAACTAGTGACTCACCCAATGTGGTTCTTGTTAACTCTGGAGCTCCTGTTCTAGTCTGTTATCACTTCAGAATGTAATCATTCACATCTGGTTTCTGACAAGGATGCTAGTTAAATCACCTCGTTAGAGATTCCTTAAATCCCTTTTTACCTCCCAAGTTACATGGCAAGCATATGTAGAAAGCTGTGTACAGTTATGTGAAAATCTCCGCTGTGGAGTACTTTTTAGCATACTAAAAAACACTTACAAAGCAACAATTTCATTTTGTGTAATTATCATCAAGAGTTGACTAGTCAAGATTTGGTTTTTGGAAGTATGAGCAATTGGCTATGCCTCAGAGTTTAATAATTGGGTGATAAGTTCTAACTGCGTCAAGTACCTGGCTAAATAACACAACAAAGTACCTTGCTGAGAATTATTTCAGGTGCCAGGTATTCTGGAGTCCCACATAACGTCCAAGTTCTTCCTTTTACTCTTTTTGCAAAGCCAAAGTCCGTGACCTGTCAGCAGAAGAAATTGTCTGTAAGTGCATTTCTACAAACAAATTTAAAATCAAGTACTTTTGAAGTATTTTGGAAAGCCATTTTATACAGAGGAAGTATTTGCTTTTCTAATCACACAGTATCATATAGTCATATGTACGTGTAATAGCTAGTCTTTCTGATACTTCTAATTCAAACAGAGAAAAGGTTTCTCATGATAAGATTCATAAATAACAAAATACATCTTTCCCCTGACACAAGCTTCTATTTATAATTTAAAAAATCAGCGGGAACTTTGGCTCACTAATCTCCCACATGTACTACAATTACATTAATTTTCTTACACTTTTCAATCAGACTTCATACTGCTGGAAGTTTAAAGAACATGAATATGAACAAATATTTATGTTTTCCCTTAGTTAACAAATACAAGAATCGCAAAAAGGGTCACAATATCTGCCAGTCTTGTAATTTTAGAATTTTATTGCATAAGCGTATAAAGGTTACATGTAAAATTACTGTGGGAATAAAACAACATGAAAGAGGTCTTTCAGTAACTCCTGATTCTGAGTATCTTTGAAAGCATCACCAGAGTCAAGCTTGTTTATTTGAGGACTGGGGCAGGGAAAATGTAGCAGTAACTGTATTCACAAATGGCATGTTCTTGGCCATTATGAACTCCTCATTCTGCTTGTCATGTTTTCTGCAGTAAGTTTCAGAACTTTGTATGTGCTGACAGATGTGTGAACTTTGCTGGGCTGTACTGCAGACTACACATGGAAGCCACAGAATTACATGTGAAACTCTGGGGTCAGTTTCCGGCCATTAAGTTTGGAGATCTGTTTCTTTTGTTTCCTCCTTTGTACCATTTTCAACTGCTTCCTGAGAAAACATACTATACCACAATGATAATAACTGCTTATCATACAACATCCTATGCTGATGTTTCTGATGCACTGCTCTGACAATTAAACAATCCAAACTCCAAACTATCAAGGCAGCCTTTTTTGCTTTGTTTTTGATAAAAACAGTAATCACAGCTGGAACTGAACAGAGAGGATGACGTACTGACTAGACCGACCTGCTTCAGTCAGCAAAGAATCATTTCTGTGTTTGTGAATGCACAGTCTACATAAGAAAAATACACTGCAGACATGAGACAGGCAGTAATGGCTTTAAAATTAAAAATGAAAATTAATGCAGTTTCTAAACAATATTTAGTTGGAGCTGCAGTATCAACGCCTGAAGCCACCCCCCTCTATTCAGAAGCAGAAGTGAACCAGTTTCACAAGAGAAGAGTGACTGCTGGACCCATTATCATTTGCAGTATGCCCGCCATCACAAAACCATACTGTTGCACATACAGAGTCACCAATTCTGAAGCCATTCATAGCTTTATATTAATGGTGCTCCCCAACCACATTAATAGAATTGTACTTTTCCCTACAGTGTTATTTTATTCTCCATGCTAGATTATTTTACAGTTATAACCAATGTAAGATATGTACCATTTCTACTTCTCTCAAACATTTTTATTATATTTTTTTTCCTGTTATATTCTGCTATAGCAAAAGCTAGCACAATAAGGAAAGACCTGATCCTATCACTTAAGGACTGCAAAACACTGCAGAGTGCTTGTTACTGTATACCACCTTTTGGTATACAGCTGTATCCCATTTGCCAGTTATAAAAAAGAGCTAAAAGAAAGGTAAGGGGGTGCCATAAGAGCCTGTTGTAAAACCAAAGCTGCCATTTGCAGCATTGCAGTTCTGATCTGGTCTCAGTTCAGTTCTTACTCCAGATGTGCTGCAAAGATTAAGACTCTCCAAGGGTGGGATTCATCTGAATGAAATGAAGTACTATTATGTTGGTGTTGACATCTAAGCTGGTCATCCTAAGCCATCTATATAGACAATGCAGAGAATCAGACATCTCAGGGCACTGTTTGTCTTATTCTAGGGCAGACATCTAAAATAGGTCAGATGAACAGAGCCATGTAATCACCTACTTCACACCACAAACCCCAGGGGAAACCTTGACAACTCACTCAACCACAAACAACTCCATTGTGCATACTTAATTTTAGTCAGAGGAGGTAAATTTCAGTGGCTTTAACCCTTACTAAGCAGAAGGGCATTTTAATGCTCCCTAAATACATGCCAACCAGCTTCAAGACTATTTATTCTAAACAGATTTTAAAAAATCACCTAACCCTACCGTAAGACAAGACTCCACTATCTAAATATATGAAGAACATCATACCTGGATGTATCCTTGCTGATCAATTAAAAGATTTTCAGGCTTTAGATCTCTGTAGATGAGGTCTAATGAATGGAGGTACTCAAATGTTAGCACTATCTGAGCTGCATAAAACCGTGCATGTGGTTCACTGTGAAGAATTAAAAGAACATTAAGTACCCCAACACTATGCTAAGACACTGAAACAACCACGTAACTGCCAGGGATGGACAAATTAAGTATCTTGTAACAGATTCTTTTACTGTGTAACAATGAAAAAAAAATTAAAAAACCAGGAAACAGCAAGCATTTTAGAACTGACACAATCACTTCCTGTATTTAAGTCTTGTATCTGAAATACACATGTAAATCAGCATGAACATATCCCAAAATACAGAGCTTAAACTTTTAATTTTTACTTTTATAAACATTTTAGAAACTAACAGTGAGCACAGGAATTCCAAGATTCTATCATGCATAAATCACAAATGCCTGCATTAACTAACTGAAAAATAACAAATTATGAGGTTTTCATTGCCTGACTAGCTTCAGCACTGAAAGAGGAGTAACTTAAATGCATTTAACCCTCCAGAATTTTTCCTTCAATACTAACAAATTTTATAAAACCCTCTTCTCAATTTAGCAACCTTTTTAAAGCAGCCTTTTTAAAGGAAAAACGTCATTAATACTCTCACCTAAACCTTCCAATTCTTCTTAGATGTGAAAACATTTCACCACCAGGAACATACTCCATTACCATGTATAAATTAGAATTGTCCTAAGGAAGCAAGGAAACACACGATTACATATTAGGCATGTTACAGTCTCTATAATTCCTACATACAGTATATTTTATTAAAGAATGTAAACTGAAGATTGTAGCCATCAAATGACCTTAAATATGAAGCAAAACAGGTAGAAATCCTTCAAAAACTGCAGACACACATGACGACAAGGAACATTATGTATGTCAACAAATCTATTTTAAAGTAAATCTGAAAAATCAATGAGTCCCTAACACAGAAAGGTGTGTAAGTGATGAGAAGGAGGACAGGATAAGATGCTTACTGCAAGACAAGACCTTGCACTCTTACAAGTTCAGAATTGACAGACAGAGGTATTCTTGTCTCCCACAGCCCCTAAGCCCAAGCTTCAAAACTATAAGGACTGAGGTAGAACATCTTTGCTCATTTTAACTGGTATTAACAAGGAAGGAAAAAAAAAAGGGGGGGAAGGAATTTTAGAGGACACATGCAATTCTCTAGATTAGAAAAATACTCTATTTCTTTTAGACAGACTAACACATACTGCCATGAAATCAGAAGCTATCAAATACTCCTTCCATGATGGTTAAGATTGTCACTAAGACCTGCCTCAGATATAAATCTCAACTAAAAAGCCTGCAGAACAATTACAAATTTACCATTCAATATATTGGTATAGAAATACATCCTTTGTGTTTTCTCAAAGACGGAATGACGACTACAAGCTCTCTGCTGCACGAAAGCCAGTTTCCCTCAAAAAAGGCAACCTCTAAGAGTTTAATTTTTATTTATTTGGTTATATCCTTTCAGTCATCACCTGATGACCTGGGGTGTGTGCAGGAACTAAAGCTCAAGACCTGACAAAGTGCAGGAACTAAAGCTCAAGACCTGACAACAGCGCCATGTGAAGCATCTCTGAAAACTTTCAACTATTGTAGTATAAAAATTAAATAGTTTAACATGTTCAAGCACACACATCACTGAAACCTAAACAACTACTTTCAAAATAACGATTACCTTAAAAGAATACTCCAGTTTTACAAGGAAAGGAAAGTTCACCGCTTGCAATATTCTCTTCTCATTCAGTGTGTGTTCTATTTGCTTCAGTTTGACGACCTAGGAGAGGACAGTCATCAGTTTAAGTTAGACATTTTACGGTTGTTGATAAATTTTTCTGTGTAAAACAATTAGTTAAAAGCAAGCTTGTAACTTTACAGATAATAAAAAAAAAACCCTTACATATTACTAGTACAACAGGAGTGCTAAGGAAGGATTAAAAAGCTCAACAAATTAAAGAGTAATACCGATGCAATATGGTTCACAGATAACTCATGAAATAGTGTTTCTTACTACTTGCTAAGAATAGGAATCAGTAAGGAAAACACCTCTCTTTCCTTAAGAATTGCTTGCATTTGTAATGGAGATACTTCTGCAGCTGGATGGCAGTTCAATAAAATCCATTTGGTCCCTGGACCCTTTGCTAAGAAAGGCAGGAAATTGTGCCAGCCACATTTAATTATGAATTTTGTTATCTGTGGACAGGAGCAAACTGACTTATTTGATATAGCTCACACAGTAGTGAGAAGGCGACTAAGGAGAATACAAATTCAAACCTGCCATTCTTATAAACAACTGTTACCTCTGCCAGACCTTTCAGTGTGCTTTGCTTTCCTGCTTAGCAGAGGTATTAAAAATCTAAATGCTAGCTTCTTGGAACCCATTATAATGCTAAGCTGCTAACAAGGCAGCAAATGGCAAGTATCTGATCACTGCTTTTTCTCAGTTAATTAACAACTGGTTTACTTGTGTTAAACCCCAACATTGTAAAATCGATTTCTTTCCATTTTACTTAATCCCTATTGCACCATATAGATACATCTCATTTTGAGAATGGCATGATTTCCAAGTAAAGTTACTTCTCTTTCCCCCCTCCCCCAGGGAAATAAGGAGAAAATACACAAGAGCGATCAAAACAAGTCTGGTTTTACACATTTGGAAATCAAATCTAACAGCTACAAAAAACAGATAAGCAAGATATTCAAACCTTGACCAACATTGTGTTTAAATTTAACTCTAAGATTCAAAAGGCAGAACCTAAAAAAAACACTACTGTTTTGAAATAAATGTCATACAAAAGAAGTACGGAGTTAAAAATATTAAATCTCTTTTGAATCACAGATCTTTAGGGACCAAATAAAAATTTTGCTCAAATCAGCTCATTTGTGTGGGAAGCGTCTGCTTCATCCCTAAAAAAGCTATGGTTCTGGAATTACCTTGGTGATGGAAGCAAGCAAGCTAAGGTTTTAATTTGATATTGTGAGGCATACAGCTGCAATGCTAGACAAGACTTTTCCACCCTTCCTCCATCTTCTGCTTGTTAGATACTGGAGGGCAACGGCAGCAGCAGCACAAGCTGAAGCTGCTGCTTAACACTTCGCAATATCAAACTGTAACCTCACATAACACGGCTTTGCTCACATATAAGCTCAGGCTCAGGGCATGTCTAATGACAGCTTCCTGTAGATCAAATTGTATCTCGTAACGTGATTCTCCAGAAGCCTGTTTGTGTCTAAGCCTCTGTTAACAATATTTTCTTTTCAAAAAACAATTATTAATGAAACTAACCAAGCAATAGTGTGTTACAGCCTTCCTAAATTAAACCAGACAAATAAAAGACTAACAACCTTACATGTAAGACTTCTGGCTACAACTTCTATTACATATCATGATGAACCAAGCACAAGACTGGATAACAAAGGGACGCACAACATGCCTTCTCTTTTTTCCAAGTAAACTGTAAATGAAAAATCACAGGCAGACAGCAAGCTGTCTAATTTTAGACACCTGTATGTTTTCTAGAATATAGAAAGTGACAGAAATAGGTTCTTCCTAAACCACCTTCTATTTTTGTGCTTCATTAATAGAAGTTACCGACACAACACTAATGTATTTCTAATAGAATACACAGACTATTATGTATGCTGAGTTGAAACCGTGTGTATTTTATAAAGGACTCATTTATGTCACTGCCATAATTCCATTATCTAAAATTACTCAGGAAGGTAATAATGCCTAAGTGCAAGAGTCCACATTGAGATAACACTGACTTTGTTTTATCAGTTGCTGATTATTAAATTCTCTTTGCTGGATTAATATTTTCTTAATATGATTTTTGTTGTACAGTAGCAAATTTATTTACAGTGCCTTACAAAGTAAGAAAAGCTCTTATATTGGAGACCTAAGGATCTATTAACCTAAACAATGTACTTCTGAAAGTCTTGTCAGAATGGTTAAGAAGTAACTGTATTGATAATTTCCTTTAAAACACATCTTAGCATTCTAGAATTCTGTTTTATTTAAAATTTAAACTTTATCAAGTGATGCAACTTACTTAATCTAACACTAGTAAGTAATCTAACAGTAATAAGCTGTTAAATCAGGCTGGAGTAATAATACAGATTCAGTCTAGAGCATTCAAATTTTCAACATAGAAAATGTGTACTGTCACAGCTGTTCTGAGAGGTTACTGTTCTATCTATGCAGTTACTAGAGGTGCAACAGGATTATTGCATAATTATGCTTACAAAAGTTAATACCTCATGGGATCAAGAATGGAAAAGATTTTTTAAATTATGGTTTACAATTGAAAATTTTGTTATTTTCTGATCCAAAGAGTCTTCCACAATTTTGAGCTACACTGTGAAGGTGTATTTATTTATTTATTTAAGTACAACACTACATTTTGGTATAGACCTCACAAAAAGCTAAACAAAGAATTAAACTGACAATATTTTACTAATGCCTTGGACAGTACTTAGAGCCTTTTTAGCCTGCCAACAGCATTACTGGCAGTTGTAAGAATTTGACACAGCCTCAACAGCTGAATCTGCAGGTTCAAAAGAGAAAGCCAATCTTTTCATGTACCATCAGTACACAAACGTGATAAGTAAAAGCACAGTTGTACAGCACAGTTTAGCCACAGTTACCAGATCTTGATCTACATAAAAAACTCTTTTGTACCACAAAATCCACTATAAGTTACACCAACCTTCTGTTTGTCCAGTATCTTCATAGCATAATACTGTTCTGTGGCTTTATGTTTCACCATCATTACTCTCCCAAATGATCCTGTTCCAAGGGTTTTTTGCCTCTCAAAATCATCTAGGGCAGCAGTATTCTACATGTACAAGGATATAATGACATTATTTAATACCCAAAGACAATTTTATCTGTACGAATTATTTATGAAAAATAATGGGTAAAATTACATTTATCAAAGACAACAACAGCCAACTATACTGTTGTTACAATTTCATGCCTGTCAAATTTTAATAAGAGATTTTACATTGCGCTCATTAAACCAGAAAAAGATTCAACTGAATTGTATCAACATTTCTATAATTTGTCCGTACAGATGACACATAGTAAGAAATGCAGTAAACAGATCACAAATTGAACATGCAGATAAATAACCCCCTCACACTTCACAAACAAGAATACTGGAACATGCAAAATACCCCAAGCTCTAGAGACACTCCTACATTAGGGATGTCTGGAGAGTGTATCACTGAGTAAGTTTTCAAAGACATTCAGTACCACAGCATTCCAAATGCTGCTTTAAAAACAATGACCCTTTCCCCAAAACCCAAACCAAGTTCAAGTTTTCAGAGATGTCTCTCTTAACAAGCTCCTTAACCTGCCCCAAGCCCTATGCAATAGACTTAATAACCTCCATTCCCCTTAATATCATGGAGGAAACTAACAGGGTAGATGACAGAGATGCCAATGCTTATTGCTATAAAAAGCCAACTAAATCATGCCAGTAGAATATGAGTCTTGTCATGTTGATGGTGAATATCATTCTCCATAAGAGAAAGCTGTTGTTCAATATAAGCATTTCATTGACTCAAACCTGGAGAAGGCTCAAGAGTCTGCTGATGAACTTCAATAACAAAACTGACATTAAAATGGGAAACTCCTTTAAAAATTGCATTAAACATTATTTCTGTTTTCTGCACCACTCATCAGAGGCTGATAACACATCACATTGTACAAAAATGCAAGAGAAAATTACTGAATGCTTAAATGACGGATACCTGAGGGGGGCTTTCCCATTTTCTTAAAAAGTCTTCTTTGGCTTTGGCTAGGAACTCTTTCACTGAAAGCAGACCAAAAAAGTACAATTTAATTAGTGTAATTCATCATGAATGCAATGGAGATGCTTTGTTAGCAAAATATGCAAACTTCATTATCAACTTATTTCTTCAGCTTGTAATATGCTATTTTCTCCATGTATGAAAGCAAGCACCAATGCCTCTAGAGTTTTTACAGTATCTCCAGGTGGTCTCTAAGCTTTCTGGAGTAACTACGTCATTCTACAGAAATTCTACACCGGCTCTATTATCTCACAACACTGTACATGCAAGCAGGCTTTAAGGTGATGCAAGATGTTCTTAATTTGGCTGGGAAAAAACCACAAAAACCTGGCATTTACAACAGCCATTCCACTGACTTTTAATCATTTTTTGTTAAATAAAAGTTACATTTTCTTTCAGCTGCTTAAGCGTAATGCCAATCTCATTGCTTTTTCCCCTCATCACCTTCATTTAAAGGCTGTTTGCAAGCTCAAATAACAAATGGACAACATTACCGCAAGCAAAGACAAAGCACAGGGCTACACTGACACTGCACATTATGCATGCCCACAGTCAGAGAGAATAAGAACTTTTAATATTGATTTTCCATTGAAATTGAAGGAATGTGTAATAGTAAAATTCCGGATGGCTATTTAAAATGTGCACCAACATACTTCGTTGGATCATCTTTCACCTGTTTTATTTTTTTTTAATACTAATTCTCAGCCAGATCAAGGCAGATTACTTAATGCACCGTCATAAACAGGAAGTGTTTTAAGCATTGCTGAGGTTCTGAAAGAGTCACAGAATCAAGAAGAAAATATCCTACTGTTTTTGTGTTCTCTCAATTATTTCATGTAATAGAGCATTAATAACAGTGGATTTTCTGCACTGTGATGTTCTGCCACAAGCAACTTCTAAAAATACTGAGCAGTGTGCCAAGATTATTCTGGTTAATATCTAGAAATACATGTTTTAGCAACTGTAATTTACCTTCCAATGGTCATAAAAAAATAGGTTTATGGTGTTGTAAACAATCTGATTCTGCTGAATCAGAACTTTTTCGTGCTTTTCAAAGAATACTGGTGTCTACACAGACATCTCTTAAAATTCTCTTCTAGTACTGGTAGAGTTACAGCAACAGTAAAAGCAAGGGCAACCCTGGAGAAGGCTTGTCAGGAGTTGCTTTGTGTTCCTTTTTAACTCCCTCTCAAATGTGCCATGGGACTCAACTACCACAAAATACCCAAGGGAGGTTTATGGCTCCCACAGCCACTGACTCTGATGGAGGAGCAAATAACTGAGATTTCAGAAAAACTATCAAAAGTTCTGCCAGACCTCAAGGTCCAAATGGTGTTTAAAGCACAAGATCCACTCACAGTGAGATCACAAGCAGTATCAGAGAGGAAGAACATATTTATTACCCTAAATGTACGGCTAAGCAGAGTAAGAAAAACATAGTTTGCATCAAAGGAACTATTTTAAATTGGTATTAAAAACATAGTTTCTATCAAAGGAACTATTTTAAACTGGTATTAAAGCTCACTGAGAGTTAAAAATATTTCAGTGGGTAGTCAGTAAAAATGGTTGACATATTTCTCCTGTGTGGGGAAAAATATTTCCATTGTTTTTAAATTATGAGGGTTACTCATGCAATGACTTTTAATGATCCTAATTTGAGAAAAGGACAGGATTTCCTGTGGCATGAAATAATTTCTCAACACAGAAAAGGGAAGCTAACAGTGTCCAAATTCATGCCTGCTGATCCTTCTTCCTTTCAGGAGAACAGAGATGACTTGGTAAAATGATGACTAGTGATAAAGTTTTGAAATATCATCTTATATCAAAATAGCATAAACATTATTTTCTCTTAATAACAACAACAAAAACAAACAAACAAACAAAGAAACCCAAAGATGATCATTAAGATTACCAAAAAGCCAGGCCTTCAAACTTAAGTGGCTATAGCTTGGAAATGAACGTTAACTTTTACACTATATAGCACAGCCAAACCAAGAGATAACTGGTCTCTTTTTATGCTATTACAGTACATATCTTCAATATTCCTGATACTATCTCAATTGTTCATATAAATATTTTAAGCTTCCACATATTTTGCACTGAAATATAATTTACTCTGTATTTATGAAAACAATGACATTTACATATAGTCATCTTTCTGTTCTGCTTCTGGAACAAAGAATGGTGTCCATGAAAAAAATGTGATACAGCTGGAAATACTCAAATTGTGGGAGCATGAGAAAAATCTTTCATTTCTAGAATATCAGTAAGCCACAAACTCTCCTTCAACTGAACTTCTACATTATTTAACTTTATTTTCACCTTTTTTTCTTGGAAAGCAGCATTGAACACATTTTCAAAATAAAGCTATCTACATGTCACTCATCTATCTTAAAACGGCTATCTTTTAAAAATGATTTAATATTCTGTGGTGTGTTTTATTAGAATTGCATTTGCTTCCAAATGAGGAAATGGGTCAAACTATGCCTGTTTCTCATTTTCAGAGGTCACCTGGGCTCCTACACCACATCATTTGGTATGTGATTTCAAACAGAATTTAGGCAACCAAAGTGCATACATTTAAGTCACTTCTGAAAATAAGACCTAGAATTTGGAACAGGATAGGTAGTTTTGAAAAGTCTCTCTCCATCACAATACATTAGTTCTTGCTACAGGAGGACACATTTCATTTCTGCTTTTCAAGCACAGCATCAAAATTTATACCAACTAGATAGTAGTGGCCATTGGTATTACTGTGATGATTCAAACGAACAGGTTTATTAGACGATGGCTTAGAAGATTTCCTCAAGTGCACATTTTTAGCCACCTTATACTGTGACAATGTGACTCGTTTGCTTTGCTAGTCTTTAAACTATTCCTAGCTTCTATGACTTTGGGCACTAATGAAGGAATGAGCATACCAAAAGTCTCTATAGGTTCCACAAGGGTTTGCAGGAACATTCACCCACACAGATGAGATGATGAAGAGAGGAAAGAAAGAGAAGGAAAAAAGAAAAAAAAATTTATGCATTTCCACAATAAACACATAGAAAACACAAATACATTCCACCCGTTCCCCTCCCCACTCAAGAACGGACCCTTTAACAAACCAACCCTTTCCCACACAGACAAAATGACTCATGCTAAATCACAGAATGTTTGAGCAAAGAAAAGAGGAAAAAAACAAACCCAAAGGCGGCTAAATTCAGTATGAAAAAAAGATGATGCATCACAGAAATAAGCACAGCTTACAAAACTTCAACAGATCAAGCTGGCATCTTTAATCATTAATCTATTCCAGGACACACATCCAAGGAACTGTTGCTAACAAAAGTGTATCTATCTTCATCGCAGCATGCTGGATCACAATAAAACCTGTAATCGGGTGATCTTCCCACCACTTAGCACTTTGTTCCAGAAGACAGCATGTGTGAATTGCATGGCATGTGGTGCATAGCACAGAAATGGCAAGCAGTCTCAAAAAAAAAATTCACAATCAAATTTCGGTCCTTTTACCCAACAGCAGCAAAACGCCTCAAAAAGTCGCAACTGCACAGTCTAAGTTGCTGTATGCAAACTGGAATGCACATGGAAACCCTGTATGGTCACCGTATGATGAAATGATTTATTTTTGTAAGACTGCCAAAATAAAGAACTCAGCAAAGATGTTGACAAAAGGTTCCCATAAACACTGAAAAGCAAGGATCACTCATACAGTTGAGCAAAGTAAAGATGAGGGTGCAAAGAGTGCAGCAAAGATCATCCAACAGACCCTATTCAGACTGGTTTCACTGGTACAGCACAAGCTGGAGCAAAGGAGGCTGAAACTAAAGGCAGAAAAGCTCTTGCTTTACATGAGTAATAGCACCGGCAAGGGTGACAGCAGCACTCAAAACAACTGGACATGTGTGAGAGACTGAACTGAAATCAGACTCCATTGTCTCAAACATTGGTATGAGAAGCTGAGATGGGACTCCAAGGTCTACTGCCCAAGAGATGGGTGTGAGGACCTGAAATGGGACTCCACTGCCTGAGAGATGGGTAGGAGTAACTGAGGTAAGGCTCCTCTGCCCATTATCTCAAGGGTTGTTGCGAAGAATTGCTGCCCATTATCTCGAGGATTGCTACAGACATGTGCAGTTGAAGAGCTGTCTGCAAGAGCAGTGAAACTGGATGCTCATGATTTACCAGCAATGTGCAGTACATGGCATTAAGAAAAGAGGTATTCCCCCAAAACATAATAGACAGGAAAAACGTAATTGCTGTGTTGGACATCCTCCACCAATGACGACTACAGACCCTGGATGACTCCCACCACTACAGATGATAACTATGGGTCCTTGGGATGTCGCTGGATGCACAGTGGTGACTATCTCTGTACTCTTGAAGGCTTGCTTAATTTCTATCTTTTTTTTTCCAATCTGTTCTATCACATTTTTATAGTAATTACTAAACAAACTAACCGATTATGGTACTTGACCTCGACTGCATCTCAATTTCACTCTGGGGATCATGAATATTTCCGACACTGGGGTTTTCTCCAGCTGGACCTTGACAACGTGTCAGGAAGCACAGCAGCTGGAACTGGCGAGAATGTACCAGTGGTCCAGAGACTGAATAAGCATAAACACACAGCACAAACCTAGCTCTTTGTGCCCAGCAAGAACAATCGTTGGTAGAAGCATCAAGTTTTGTGCAATGCCAACACCTGAAGCATACAGTAAGAATATGAGGAGATTCAGAAAAAGGTTGTAAGAAACAGAGGACTCATGAAAGACTTCAAGCAGTTTTGTAACGTCTGCCTGCTTCAGTTCAAACCCTGGTCAGAAGAAATGCTATGGGCGCACACAGAGCTGGACAAGATATAAGCTATCCCCCTCATATAAAAGGTGGAGTGGGATTTTGCCTGCAGAGAGCTATACTCAGAACCAAGGCAACACGGTGATAAGCAGAAAACCTGCTGTAAGAGATTTCTAAGTGGAGTGCAACTGAAGATCCAAAGGTTCCTAGGTAATACTGGCATACAAAGAAGCATTAAAAAAAATACACCAACCAACCAAACCCAAACCAAAGCAAAACTCCATTGAAGCCACTGGAACTCCCAAATGCAGACTGTTATCTAACAGTATATTTACACAACACACAGTATTTTTGCCTGGGTTACTGATTAACATTTGTATGAAAAGTTAGCAAGCTTATAATAAAGAACTGTTAACAAAGGGTATGAGTACTATCAAGAGTACTCTGCCTAAAACATGGTTTAAAAGCAAGTGAATCCGAGGAAAGCTCCTGAAAAAAAAAAAAATTAAAGGGGTTAAGACCTCTCCATTGCAGGGATGAAATGACAGCAGAGGGGAAGGGGTCACAGATGGAGCAGTCCTGAAGAGTTACCTTTAATTACTGTGCCTTTCTCCCACCTCCCACATGCACTGTATTTGTTATTCTCAAGCACATATCCCATAAGAGGCAGCAAGACAGATTTTTTTTTTTGGGGGGGGGGGGGGGGGGGGGGTGGGGGAGAGGTTGGGGGGAAGTATCTGGATAGGACTGGATAGGAATCAATAGGATTTATGGCAAGAAAGCAAAAACTAAACTGATTAAGACTAAACATTGGGCATCACTACAAACCCCCATCTGCTGTGTTAAATGCCAATCTCTACTTGGTATTTAAAATGCCCTTTATAAAAATACAATTCACTTTCTGTTCCAAAATTGTAATATAATCATTTGAAGTTAGAACTAAATGAGCTATTTAATTAAATCTTCAACTTCCATGTAATGGAAAAATGAATATATATGAAGAGATTCTGGTAAATATACATGTATATTTCATTTTTAGACAACCAGTATTTATAGCCTTAAACATTATGGAGATGTATATAGATGCCTTAGTGCATCCTCTCGTTATGGTACCATATTTCAGAAGCAAGTCAGAAGAACATGATTCAAGTTGTCTCCCTCTTACAGGATTAACTGGTCACCTTGAATTTCTTTAGGTTTCTCTTTATTAGCAGGAGTAATAACACAAGACTCAGAGAAAGATTTCTCTACCCTGGCAAGTGTTTGAAAACGAACACAACTAAGTGTTAAATATTATTATACACTCAGAGGAAGTAGTGTGAGTACCAGTTAACATTTTAATAGCTGGTGAAGTGAAGGGAAATACATAAAAACACAAACTAAAATGATATCATTAAGCAGACTGTCAACACATACAAAAAGCTTTCCTTCTCACGATATAAAAACAACAGGGAAAAACAAGTCCAGTGTGATATAAGCCTGGTAAAGGGCAAGTCAATCTTGCCTTAGTGCTGCAGTGAGACACACATACCAGCCCCCCTGTGAAAAACTGACAAGCTATGATTTTGTCTTGTTCCTGCTCTAAGAGTTGCAAAGTCACTAAGGCTAGATTAATAAACTCTGCATCAATTTAATCTCTCATTTATCAAGTTTTTCACTTTGAGAACAGGGTTTTGACTTTATATTTCTTTTAAACACTAACTATGATAAAAAGAAGGGATGCAGAACAAACTAACTTGACAGCTTCAGTGGCTAAGAACTTTTCCTTCAGTTCACAACAAAACCAAACCCCAAAACCATATGGTGCAGTTCACCAAATAAGAAGAGCTTATTTGATGGAATACAAAATATGAATGACCATATAAGAATTATTAACTGCATCCAAATTTGCATCTAAATGGAAGCGCTAATAATCTAACTGCATGCTGTAAACATTTGTATGGAATCCTGGGAAGGACTGGTAGGAAACAGAGATCACAAGGGCATGGAAAAACCATGGAGTAAGTTGGGGGAGCAAAAGGATAAACAGCAAATTAAGATCAATTACAGCTGCAGTGCCCAAAGACTGAAAGAGAGCACTGGAACCTGATTTGGCAGGGTAAGGTTGTAGGGAACATGCAGGAATCAATTTCCAATGTGCAACAATTAGGAAATACAAATTGTACTTTTTCATTACAACTTTAACTTTGGAACACAGGCAAAATCCTTCTTTAACCCTATCCACATTTTTTAAGTTTAGACTGTATTTTGCCAGTTCTATGAAAACAAATTTACAACAATTAAGTGCTCTAAAAAGAACCCAGCTTTTCTTCCTCCCCCTCTCCCTCCCCTCCTTAACTTTTGTTTTCAGTGCTACAAGACTGTAATTTTAAGCTGTAAATTAAAGCTGAACTCCTAATGTTCACCTCTCCCCTTGGCTTGGCTGGTTGGCAACAGCCTATTAAACAGATGTGACAGATTTAAACAAACCAAAATAGGTTTTCACTACCAGAAATACCTTTGTTAAATTCTGAGGGGCAAACACTCTACTGCACACAACTACTGCAGTCAGACTGACTTTCTTCTTCCTTCTTCTGTTTTTAGAGAGAATAAAATCAATTTTGTTTCCAAATCCACTTTTCAGTCTTTTCCCCTTATTTTTTTTTTCCTTAAATCATAAAGTATGGGTCCGAACAGAGGGACTGAACCTGGCTAATGCTGGAAGTACAGTACGACAGAGAACACCCTGTGGAGACAGGCCCAAACCCAACTAACAGTCACTCAGTGTGAATCCCTGAAATCTTGCTTAAACTCCCCCAAACTTATGTAAATCAGTAAATTTATTCAGTCACGAACATATCAAATCTTGTACTAGCTCTGCTTAGCAGAGTTGTACATGTGTGTATGTCCTGATTCAATCATTTTCCACCATAAAAAATACAGATGAGACAAAACCTCTGCCTTCTTCACCTAAAGGAGAATCCAGACCCAATTAAAAAAAGTGGCTTCTCCATCAAAAAAACATAGAGACAAATGCCAAAAAAATGGAAACAACCAACCAAAGCCTATGAAGTGGTAAACATTCCAGCCCTCACAGTGTTCAAGGCCAGGCTGGACAGAGCTTTTGGGTGACATAGTCTAGGACGAGGCATTTCTGAACATGGCAGGGAGGCTGGAAATAGATGATCTCAATGTCCTTTCCAACCCAAGCCATTCCATGACTCTATGAACCACACTGGGATTTACTATTCAAATGCTAAATTACTGATTATATGCAAGACATCCTCAAATGCAGACAAGCAGAAATAGCTTCATCTAAACATCCAAGCACAGGACCTGTCATAAAGTCTCCTGCAGATTCCTGGTGGGAAAGAGGTATTCCATCTCTTCCGGTATTTTGCTCCTTCAGGACTTGTTCTTAACCAAGCTTTCTTTTCAAGTTAAAGCATTCTTAGCTTTTGCTGATTGATTAGAGGCAATTTTTTGTTCCAGTTCTCTGAACCAGTAGATCTGGCATCCAGTTAGTTCTGGAATATGTTAAAACTAAGCTTTGGAAAGGAGTTTCTCTCATTCCTTCTTCCTGCTCTTAAAGCATTAATTGAAAGGAATTATTCCAGACTGCTGGAGACAACAGATCTGTAAATCTGCTTCCTTTCTTGCAATAATCCACACACTTAGAGGCTTAAAAGCGCAAGAAATAGTGGTTTGATTTGTTAGACCATAGCTCAGTGTTCAGAAGGGGCAGGTATAAATACAAAGTATCCCAGTCCCATCCTTCCACAGCCACTGGCTCCTGCCACTCTATCATGACCTTCCTTGAAAGAGCAAAAGCATCCTTGTGGCTGACTGCCAAGACAGGTCAGGGAATTAGGCCAGATTAAAAAGTAATGGACAGAAGGCAGGGCAGGGCAGGCCATGGGAAGCTAATTTTAATCCAGAGCAACTCGCAGTTCTTTCCATCACATGAAAGCTTCTCCTGGGGTGATGGAAGGGAAATGTGGGGTGGAAATGAGCAAACATGTGGGGCAGGAGAACCACTCATTTTCTGAAGGAGTACCAGTTTGTGCTAGTGTAACGTGACCACAAAGTGTGGCAATGCCTACTGAACAGGCTTCTGATAAATAATTCCAATTTTCAATTATTAATTTTCAATTATTAGATAAGTTAATGCTATTAACATAAAATTTCAAATTAATAAATAATAAGTTTAATACAATTACTTTCAATGCAGTACTTAACACTCCCTACATATAAAATTAGTTCATACAGAAAAGGTTACATGAAGAAATCTTTAACACATAGAATTCTCAATCATCAGACGTTGATATGCTTTGTGAGCAATAAGAAACTAAGTTTCACCTGTGCAGTACCACCTACTGTAGTTGTAGCTAAACTTTACCCACCATAATCTAAAATGCTGCAAGTACCACAGGACCTATAGTGTAAAAAGACCACCTTTGCTGTGTAACAGGTATTACTTTACAAAGAAAATAGAAAACTTGGCGAGAATTGTGAAAATTCAAACACCTCATGTTTCTACAGCGCATATATTTCCATGGTTACCATGTGTGAAAAAAATCCCCAATACATTTTAAGAATGAGCTCCAAGAACAAGATTTTCTAAGGTACTACTATGAAATATCTTGCAAACGTATCACATTCTTTAGTAAATGTTCTTAGCCAATTCTAGTAGATAAATACTAATATACATAATAATCAAATTTTCCTCTTACCATCAAAACTACATACCAAGCACAAGATTTATGGCACCTCCTGCAGTTTTCCTCCAGGTAAGCCACCCATCCCTCCACTCTGTTTAAGATCCTGTCTAACTGGCTAGCACCAACTTTCCTCTCTATATTACTGCTCCATCTTCTCTCTTTGTAAAAGCTCAGTGACTAAAATGGATAATATATTACTGGGCAGCTATCACTGGAAGTATGTATTATAGTTAGACTATTAGAAACTGTAAGCAGGTAGTTGATCTGATCCACATATTGGTTAATAAATCCCCTAAAGAAGGCAATGCCTCTCATAATACTAGATACACACTCATGGACAAATACCCTTTGCTTTAGAAGCAATCCGAGTTTTACTGAACTCTTTTCTTCCTTATACTCCAAACTAAACAATTATAAGGGCTGTTGACTGCATGGATGGACTTTACAAGTGACTTGAAAAGGGCAACTCTTGTCCTACTTTTTGTTTTTTCAAGTATTTCATACAAGGCATCAAAATACTTGTAGATACTCCAGTCTTGGTTCAACTGCACTCATTCTAAGTCTGCTTCCCACAAAAGTTACCTTGTCCCAGGTCTCACAATAACAAAATGACACAGACTTTCATACACATGCACTGGGATCAGTAGGACGTATCTTCACAGCTGTCAGGATAAAACAGCAAAATAGCTCTTCATCTCATTGCAAGACTTGAGCTTCTGACACATCGCCACGCTGATATATCCTCCACAGAACGGGCTTTCCATATTTACAGGAAAGGGTTGCCTGCAGTAACTAGCCAAGCAGAAGTTCATTTATAACCTTAAATAGCAGAGAGGGTGACTTCCTGAATAAGGAAGTCTTATACAAATAAACACACTTCACAATTCAACACAGTGAGTGAACAACAAATTTGTTTTCCTCAGGATTAGGGCAAGCAATAAGTAGGTGAGAGTGTTTATTATCCATTCTGATAAAGAATGGGACTTTAGAGAGAAACTGGTTAAAGTCAGTGCTAATTTGGATAAAAGGCAGGCATGAAACTTGAAGAGAACTGAGCTGCAAATCCTGACAAAAAAAATTAAAAAACCCTAAGCCACATGAATTCTTGATGGGGTGGAGTATCTGCCAGCAACTCGAATGAATAAAGGAAAACACCAGAAACATTATTCAAGTTACAAAACAGCCCATAAGAACCTCAATAATTAAAGCTGAGAAACTCCTGCTGTGAACTTTGGCCTGCAACAGCAATACCAGCAGCAACTCTTAGAGGAACCAGCAACAAATAATTACCTAAACAATTTGAAATGCAAACTAAAAACAAAGGAAAGAATAAAATTATTCTTGTAACAAAATATCCATCAGAACTGTAACAACTGGGACTAAAGTAAGTCACAATTCAAGAAATACAAAACTGAAATATACCAAACACCCTTTTCTTTAGAAGAAACCTCTATTTTATTAAACTGTTTGCTTAGACCCCAAACAGAGCACCCTGGGGGACTGTATGAATTCAATTTAAGAACTACATCAACACAACTCTTGTGTCGCCTTTTCTTTTTCCAAAATTGTGTACAAAAATCAGAACAAAGCATGAACCCAGATCAACACCAAAGAAATTATCCTAGTTCCACTGTCAGAGGCTAAGGTGTAACATTGGGGAATTTTTGAAAGGAAGAATCTATCAGTCTCATAAGCCACATGTATGAAGATACGGCACCTGAAAATTCCATGGCATCCTTCCATTTTCTGCAGTCTTTTCAGCAGTAGAAATAATTAGTTGCTACTTCTTGTCCTTCTCCCTTACAGGATGTTCCCAATGCACGTAACTATGTACACTGCCTCCCTTTACCCCCGCTCCTGAACCACTCCTGTTCTCCAGTGCAAAGCTGGACAATAATTCAGCAGTCTGTCAGCATTGCTCACCCTCTTTCCTCATATCTTCCATCTGTCTCCACACACATTTGGTAACTACTGTATTATTAGCTTAAATGTCTATACCAGCAATTACCTCTATCTACAGTATTTGAAAGTACTGGCCTGGCCATGTACTTGGTGATACTTGGAATCATTAAGCCTATTCCTAGTGAAACAGAAGGTCTAGCAGAGTAGCACCTTTCAGAACTAGGAGCTGGGGCTATGGAAGTTAGTTTCATCTGTTCAAGATGTTCAACAACAAAGCCCCAAAACCACAGAAATAGAAAAAGAGTTTTTCCTTCTTTCAAGTCTTTTCAGAAAAACAATCATATAAAGTGGAGCTCTCCGGGATGGGGGTGCAAAGCAGGGAGAAGTAAAGCAATTGTACCTGCAATTGAACAAAATCTTGGCAGTCTCTCACAAGAGGAGTATCTGATTTTATTCACTGATGGGGCAAAGTGACACTGCTGCAGTGAAGACCACAACAAAAATGCACTGAAAAGCAGAAGTTGTTTACATGGGGAAATGTTTACAGCAAAGACAATCTAATCATAGAATCATAGAACAGTTAGGGTTGGAAAGGACCTTAAGATCATCTGCTTCCAACCCCCCTGCCATGGGCAGGGACACCTCACACTAAACCATATCACCCAAGGTTTCGTCCAACCTGGCCTTGAACACTGCCAGGGATGGAGCATTCACAACCTCCCTGGGCAACCCATTCCAGTACCTCACCACCCTAACAGTAAAGAATTTCTTCCTTATACCTAATCTAAACTTCCCCTGTTTAAATTTTAACCTGTTACCCCTTGTCCTATCACTACAGTCCCTAATGAACAGTCCCTCCCCAGCATCCCTATAGGCCCCCTTCAGATACTGGAAGGCTGCTATGAGGTCTCCACGCAGCCTCACTTGACAAAGCAAGATTTTGTCACCTTCCCCTTGTCAAAATTAGACATCTCATTTATAGACCTTTTTGACTGCGAGCTGACACTTTGTAGAAGTTGCAGCTATTTATTTCTATTTTTAATGGAACTGGGAGCCTGGATGTCAAGATGAATGAAATCTACAGATGCAAATTGCAGGATAAAGCCCCAGGGAAAAAAAAAAAACCCAAAACCAACCCCACCACCTCCTAGGAGAAAAAAAACAAAACAAAACAAAACAAACAATATAAATCAATAAAACACCTTTAACCTCTTTTTCACCTCATTCATAAAGGTTTTTTTTTCCTTAAGATGACTCAATCACACCAGTATACCCCCCAAAATACCCCAACACCCAAGCAGCAAAATTCATAGAGCTGATTTCCACAAACCTTAATTCCTGAGGAAGCTACAACCTAACAGTAAGAGAAACAGAGAAAAGGATGATGGAAAACCCAGCCTGGTAACTGGTGAAAAGCAGAGACTTTCTGACCCAGCAAGAGACCTCTCCATCAATGGACAAAGGCTGCAGGTTTCAGCCTCACTTCCAGAGAGCCTGTTCAGGGGCAGGTGTTGGTGGGGCAGTCCATCTGCTGTGTACCCCACTCCCCACCGGCATCCTGCCTGCCAGCATCCCCACAGGGCTGCAGGGAGAACACAGAGGAAGCCAGGCCATCTCCTTCAGGGACAGACCGCATTAAGGTTTACTTGAACAGCCACAGCAGCACTGCAACCTAAATCTCCATAAGGTACATACAAAGTTCTGAACCCCTGTTTTATAACTGTACCAGTTCTGGTATCTGTCTGTTGTACTTTGTACACCAAGGAAACAACAGACACACTTTCTAATTGCAGAGAAGATGACCTCAACACATTTGTATGATGTAAATATATGTATAAGCTATATATATGATATTAGATAAGGCAGTGGGATGGCTCCTCCCACTCTTTTATCTTATGCCATGTACTAAAGTGAAACCTTTGTAAAAATGGTCCTTTAAATTCACAGAATAAAGCGAAACCACACAAACACACAAACCCGATATACATGATTAACTGTTTATTCTTTTCAAGCAATCTCTAACCATCTCAAGTCATCTTCTAAAGCTCCAGACTATCTGCTTGAAACAAAAAAAGCAGCATTTCAGGAACAAACATATTAGAGCTTTTTGCAAACAATTTCAATTGATAGCTGTTTCCAAGGAAATAAATGTGCAGAGTTCATATATTTAGATACAACTTTCAATAATATTCCAAAAAAGAATATAGTACCTCATAATTCCATTACAATCAAAGAACCTTGTAATAAGTAGTCACAATGGCTTTGGAAAGCAAATACCTGCCTGTAAGTTTACTAGATCTATTATAGTACCTCATTTCAAATGAGAATCCCCTCCCCTACTTCCATGAATGACCTCAACTATTCTGCTATCCCACCATTTAGAAAGAATAAAACCCATAGAAAAATAGGCTGGTTCAGATGAAAATCGATGAATGCCAATTTAGAATTTTTAGGTGACAATTATATTAATTTCAGAAAGCCTCTCTGTTTTATATCAATTCACATAAAATAATTATGAGTGGCACAGAAAATTAAGTGAACTGATGTGTATCATTCAATGATTAAATTTTCCAAATCAGATTGTGCCTTAATGATTTGTAACAGTTATTTCTAAAAGAAATATTTTAAATAAAATTTCAAATACTAAGTACCAGTTATGCAAAGCAAAATATCTAATAAAAACTGCAATACTTTAAGACTAATCATTTTTAACAGAAACCCACAGTGAGCCGATTACAAAAACAAAGAGATCAGTAGTCAATGCAGCTATGCAGACAAGAAAGAGAAACCTAGTAGATTTTTCCTGACTGTAAAGACTGAACAAAAAAATCATGATAAAGGGAACAGGAAAGACTTACCATTCATGTTGAAAAGCCAGCTTTCAGAAACATATTGCTCCTAATATTAATCCAACGGCTGATGAAGTATTTTAATCTCTACCAAATCAGTGCTCCAATATCTAAACACACTTATACAGTAATTGGAAAGAGAGAGCACACAGAATCCAGAGAGCTGCCCTTCCTTGTAAGCTCCTTGCGATGCAAAAAAAAAAAAAAACAACTATGAAGGCACAAGATACCAGTAGTAAACCAAAATCAATATTCAGGACACAGGGATTCAGTTTTGCTCATTAAACTACTACTGTTCTGACCAGCGCTACCTATTCATGTCTAAAGCAACGCAAAATGGCAGGGGGAAAAAAAAGCATGCAAACACCAGGAGGTTTAAGATGTTCTCAATTATATCAAGCACTGGTTGTTTCCATGGCAACCTTAGACCAGAATTATCTGTTGACTTGTACCCAAGTAGCAGTTATTCTAAAGCCTGAATTAATTCACACAATATACTCTGTACATTATTTCATCTTTCACATATATTTTTCTCTACAGACACACATACAGATAGTAATTATTCATCTAAATTTCTGTAAGTCATTCCATGGCATTGGGAAGTATACCACTATTATTTTGAATCAGTTCGAGACCAAATAATATTCTTTTGACTATTCATCACTATTCATCAGTTGCAATTTAGAGACTATGAAGATGACAGAAAGACACACTAATGGTGACTCTCCTGACCATCTGAATTATGCTAGTTGATAGGGTTCTCTTATTATGCAGATTTGCAAAATATCTGTATCAGTTAAAGAGATTCACACTGATCTTACTGTCTTTACATTCAAAACCAAGCACCCTCATTCTCTTTTCCTTTCCAATCTCAATCTTTGAGACTGAAAGAGCAACAAGCAACTAAGAAAACAGAACAAAATCAAAATGTAGGTTCCATACAGTTTTAAGTAGTCAAGACGTCTAAACTAAGAACAAAATACACTGTTCCGATGACTATCATCACAGCTCTTTCATCCTTTGGCTGTGCAACACAACTGACCCGGTTACCAGTTCAGGCTGTACAATCACATATGTGCTCAGTCAGCTTTTTAAAACAGATTCCAAGGCCTGCAGTGCCCTAACCCACCTCTGCCCCACTGGATTCCGAGGATTTACACAACACATTAATTTCAAGCATCAACCAAGAATCCAAAGTACCATGTTTTACATATCAAAATAAAGAAGCAAAGACATTCTATTTCAAAACCAATCACTGAAAAAACCCTAAGACCATAGACCACATGACAAATTACTCAAATCCACAACAGCAGACAGACAACTCAAACAAGAAGTTCACGCAGCAAGCAGCAGCTCCTTCCCCTACACCAAACGCACAGCTTCATCAGTAACTGCTAGTAGAAGGATATACATAAAACTGGACACGTTACAGTACCTCATCATACCAGAATGTATAAATACATTAACTTCCTTTTCAAATGGATTCTATTGGAAACCTAAATGAGCAAAATTCTGAGAAGTCATTTTTCAACTTTTTTCAGGTACTAAAAGCAGTGCTTTTGCCTCAAGTTTAAAGAGTAATAAATCATGCTGTCTGCTATGCAGCTTCACTCAAGACCTTACACCAGTATCTCTAAGTTGCCATGATATGAGCCTAATAATTGAGAATATTCAAATATCCTTGCAAGTCAAACACCAGTATCTTTCTTAACCAATGCTTTTTCATTGAACTTTCTGTAAAATGAATCTACTACCCAAATTCAGCAATGCTATTCAATTCTATGACATTGAACTCTCAGGTATAAAAAAAACAAACAAAAAGTCCAACACTCTGTTTTGCTTTAATTTCTCACAAATCATGTATTTTTCTGAAGATATGAGTCAATTGTGGACAGAAACACTCCCTCCACTCTACTCCTTCTCTATCACTCCTTCACTTACAGTGATAGTGAAATGAGAATCTTGAAATGCAGACTTAGTCCATGTGCACCTGCAGTATTTTATCATTTTTAAAAAATAATTACAAATTGGGATTAAAGGTTCAGGATATAGACTATGAATTTCACCCCAAAACTAAAGCTACATAATTTACCACCATTCAGCTACGAGCTCAGTAACTCTGGCTCAGAAAAACTGCATGTAACCACTGTGCTTAATTATGACTTAAAATAGCATTCGTGCAACAGCCATTTTCACCATGTTTATCATCAAGAGACATGACAGTCCATTTCCTCATCAAGCATATCACACGAGGAAACCTGCCTTAACCATAGGGGAAAAAAGTAGTAGAGACTTGTACACAAACAGGTCACAATTTGTAAGTGTCAGTAGGTCAATGCCATTTTTTTCTTCATGTTCTATATACAAAAATGCTTCAGAATTGTTTTTTCAAATAGCTATTTGCATAAAAAAATAAGAGCTTCTACATAAGCACAAGTATGCCTCTATTTTTACCAAGCTAAAACCATTTTGGAGAAGTGGAAGCTCAGAATTTGTGCACTTCCATCACTTATCTTCCTAACAAAACTAGTTGATCCTTTCCTCTCTCATTTGGGAGCCCTAGATTTAATCTATTTTAGGCCAATGCATTAACACCTTTTTGTTTCCATGTTTACTGCTTATCCTCTGAGAACAGATTCACTCCCTACTCAAATAATATTTTAAATTGAAAGCAGAGAGATGTATAAAACCAGATTTTCTTCATGGCAATACTGTGATGCTAAGCATTTCCAATAAGGCGTATTTTCCACTGCAATAATTGTGCTATCTCAAATCCATCAATGAATCTGAAATCTGGAACAAAATTATCATCTATTACCATATTGTAACATTTTAAAATGAGTATTTAACCACAGAGACAATAATTGCTTTGCAAAATAATGCATGGCTTTAAAAGAAAAATATGAAAATCAAATGTCAATTTATTTAGATTGTGGTATTTTTTGAAATCTCTCACTTATTACCCAAAATGCAATCATGAAAAGTTTTAATCCATCAAAATAATACTGTAGACTGCGCACTAATCAAGAAATTAAGGCTAATGATAGCACATTAAATTAGTAAATAATAGTTAAAACCAAACACAATTTAACGGTTTAATACTGGATAGAGTATACATATAGATGTATACATGCCTTAAAATAAAATGATGAATGATAAGAAGCCTTGTAATTAGAAGTTTAATCTGTGCAGCAATGCCCACCTATTACAGAGTTTAAACATTGCAATCTTGAATGAGTTTTCTATTTCTGCTGAACTGATTCAATTTGAAAATGAAAGAAATAATTCAGAAGTAAATATCGGGGTGGGGGCTTGCCCAAACGTCAACTGTGCTTTATGAGAAAAGAAGGGACAAGAGATGAATTATTCTGCCAGCCACCAGTCCACCATGAGCCAGACCCCCAGCCCCTCTGCCAGATGCAACATGCTAGTCTTCAAATTAATACCTCTAGGTAAGGAATCATAAAATTGCCTCTTGAACGTAACAGAGATCAGCGTTCATATTTGATTACAAACATGCAAGTTCTGCACTTCCTAAGCAAATGAAGAGCAAGTATCTATAAACAACTCCCCTACTTACTTGATTTGTCCCATAGGACAGCAGGCTCAGAGCAATGTTGGCTCCCATTTTCCAGAGCCGCTCTCTGCTCATGTGCACCACTTTTTGAATGCCTATGGAAAAGACGATTAGCAAAACCTTCCAGCCTCTGCAGGGCTGTGGCAGTCCCTGTGCACTGGTTACAAGGTAGCTCCTTCTGAGCTGCCATCTATACACACCAGCGACTTTTACAAAAGCAAAAGAGAAAATACCTAAAAGGGAGCTGGACAACCCAGAGCCACTCAAAGCTATGCATGTGTCAGGCTTCCTGTATGCAGTGTTTTCTAACCACTACTCTCTTCTACTTCCTGTTAAGAAAAGCTGCATAATATACTGGTTTATACTGCTCACTCTCTTTTTATGTCAATCAAAAAGTAGGTTCGTTTTGTTTGTTTATAAATGTGTAATAATGGCTACAGCATGCGTTCTCACAGCTTTTTAATACCTCGTATTTTATATTTAAATACACATTTTATGTTAAAATACTACAAATGACTTGTTCAGAAGTAAAGATCAAAAGGTAGATCTATTTTTTTTCATTTACCACAACCATGCGTGAACAAAAGTGACTGTTCTGCAGTTCTTCCCGTTATTAAGATGAAGTACTACCATCTTCACAGCAAACGTATCAGTTGTAATCTAATCATTAGTAATCTCGTGTTTTCAACTAAACAACTTTCTAAGTAAGGAGTTTACTTGCACAAACTACTGAATAAGTTATTATTTTATTATGGGGGGAAGGGAAAAGAATTTTTCTCCTCTGAAAAAAATCAGACTGAAGAAGTTGAATTCTAACGTTCATATAAACACAACTGCATTATACTTATCCAAATTGGATTCTGTTTACTCCAGGAATGAACTCAATGATTTTAATTTTTTTCAAGAATAAAGCACCAGAACAACCAGCACAGGCAGATCCTTATCTAGCAGTATGCTCACTCTTCCAGCCTCAAAGGCCACTGGCAGGAGAGTCCCAAAGTCACGGTCACCAGTTCCTGACATTCCTCATGTAAAAGCTCTGAATGCTGGTATTGCATAAGAAAGTTTTTCATTCAAAAGAAATTTGGTATTTTCAACTGTACAGTAAGTCTATAATGCATCATTTTTAATGGCACAAACCATAAGGAAATAAATTGAAAGCTGTATTAAACATTAAATTATATTAATTTGAAAATTATGCAAATTTTGCATGCTTACAATGGGCAATACTAAATATTCATTTTGTGAAAATGGAAGCACGTACATTAGGCAGTTTTCCCAGTGTATCCTCTGCACATGTAAAATGCAGCTTCTTAAAAATTTAGGCTACTCTTGAGAAAGACTGAAATAACTTTCCTACAATCTGTCTCCTGTCTTACAGTCAACACGTGTTAAAGACATACCTCTCAATTTTTACCATCATACTTCTCACTGAATAGTTTTCAAATGTCAGCAGATATCCATCCTTGGACATTATATAACTATTTCATAACAGCTCTGTGCTTCAGAAAAAAAAACAACATGATGACAAACTGCCTGCGATAACGATAAAACAATAAAAATGCCATCGGACAGACTTTACAGATTTGGCTACATTTCTCCTACCAGGCACTTCTTAAATTCCTGGTACCGGCCTCTGTCAACACAGCAGTTTAAATTTCTAGAGACTATACAAAAAGCACAGGAACACCCTTTGCTTTCAGGCTCCAGATACACTTGAAAACGTATTTTCCTTCTACAGAACCTGTTCAAAATTTGGAACCAACTTTCCAAATGCTTACAATTTACACATCAGTTTGCATATCTATATGAGAACCTGCTATCTGTTTGGTGACCAGGCTGCTCTCCCCAGTCAGGGTCAGGTGCTGCAACCTTCCATGTATGCCAGCCCATTACAAGCCCTTCTCCACCTTTCACTTTCCAGCTTTTCACCTGCTTCGTCTCAAGATCAATGCTGACTTCCATGACATCCCATCAGTTCAAGACTGCTGGAAGTAACGAGAGCTGGTGAAAACTATGGGGATCCGTTTGCCTTATCAGGGATTGCCTTATCCGTTTGCCTTACCCCCCTTAACAGAAGGGATATGTTATGTGCCATATATAACCAAATATTTTATGGCAAAGTAATGCTATGCTGCCTGTCATACAACAGTATAAGATACACTTTGACAATAACAAGATACTTATTTCTCTGCCTGGTAACGTTCTGGCACTGGAAGAGGCCCTCCGGAATTGGACAACCTTTCCACTACTGCCACCTTATCTTTCACACAAGTCTCCAACTAAACCATTTTGTTTCCCTGATGTGAAAGAGGGTAATTTACAAAATTCACATTGCTTCACATTACATAAGAGTCTGCCAACCTTCTACAGTCAATGTAGAGGTGTGGCACCAAAATTCAGAGCTCTGAATGCACTCAACTAACCTGCACGCTTGAGTTAGCTGCCAAAAACAGGAAGCAGAAACATCCGTCCTCTGAGATCACAAGAGTGAACTGGTTAAAGTGAAAACAGGTTACCAAAAAGGGATCGTTCAAAGATATCCTAAGAAAAAAACCTGTATTTGACAGAATTTTACAAACTATTGGCAGTGAACATTCTATATGCAAAACTTGAGAAGAAAGTACTGGTCATATTTTTACACAGATAGCAATACACCCTCCTAATGTAGATTTTTTGGTATTGGCTGGCATTGACCAATGATAACACACAATACTACTGAGCTGACTTTCTGTGAGGCCCACATCTCTTCAAAAGAAGTCCATGGTTTTCAAAAGTGGAACCTTCTAATTAATCTTTCACCTTATTAACAAGCTTCCAAATCTGTGTGACGTTAATTTATCCACACTAAGTATCTTATGTCAAATATGAAGCACAGAATCCACAAGGTCTGACATTGCATTTTACCACCCAGAAGCTTACCAAAGGCAAAATTCCGTGTTTTGCTTGTCTTACGATTTCCACTTGCTATACAGTACTGCCTTTCCTTAGAACAGTTTGTAAATCTTTAAATACAATTAAATGCTTATACAGACATGTGCAAGCGGTCATCCTACTCATGCTCTAAGCTGGAAGAAGAACCTGAGCCAGCTTTGATGTAAAGCTGTGCAGTGCTTGTGGTTAAGCTCTTACTCCCTCCCAAAAGAGCAAAAGCTGGCTGTACTCTAGCCAGACCATGAACATCCATATGTTCTACCCACCCAATGCTATAAAAGTCAGATCAGGTGTATGTCAACCTCTATGCACAAGTATGAGCCATATAGTATCAGGCCTGATTAGGATGCATTTAACTTTCACCCTAATTTTTACTCTACAGTCTCTGTGGCCTAGGAAATCTTTCTGTTACAAAAAAAAAAAGGCTTACTTCAGGTCAGTTATTTAAAAAATAATTAATGTTTGAAGAAATTAAGACTAGCCAGTTGCCATCTACGTCTCCTACTAGTTTCTACAGCTGGACTGTGCTGAAAATCCCACTGGGCAGCTCAGAATGCTGGGGCTTGGTGCCGCTGCTGTGATACCCTTTGTCTGCAGAGCTGTCTTTTCCAATGCACTCCCAAACATACTGTCCTCAAACCAGCTAGGCACACAATTTAAGGAAAGAGTTACACAGAAAAATGGGAGAGTTGCTTCTAAAATTCTCAACAAGAGACAGCAAAGTTCCAACTTCTCAGCCAAAGTCAACACTGAAATGTGAAGAATTTCCTCTAGGCAGAAATTTATTTTCACTAAATTCAAGCCACTACAACTTGGCAATACTTTAGAACACACTAAAAACCCCAGAGCTGCGGGTAAGAGATTCAGCTATGAATGCAAACACTGTATGTGTAAGTTACAGTATTTTGATAAATAACCGTTCGGTAAAAATTTTTAAGGTAATCTTCCCAAAATTTATAAAAAAACAGAAAAGGGCTAACACTGTGGTCCTCTAACCTAACACAGGCAACAAAACCATTTATACTTTTTCTGACAGCCAACCCATAACCCTGTGCATATGTCCCAATGGCTCATGCACTGTGTGTGTCTCTCAACCATAGGTAACAACATACAGCACTATAACCCAGACACAGACTCTTTCAGCTTCTTGCTCAGAAAGAATCAGGACAATGTAGCTATGTGAACAATTTATCTTAATCTCTGCTAGAGTGTAATTTCCAAATTCCTAAGAAGCCATTCTTCCCAACCAGTCAAGCCTTAAAAATTAAGGATTAACAAAGAAAGCACCCTCCTTTCCTCAAAGAATTGAGATGGTTGAGTAACAGCATGAATTGCACACTCCTGCTTTAATTAAATACAGAAAAAGGCACATATCATATTAAAATATATAAAAAGTTTCCCAAGTAAAGTTACCATGGAATTCCTGAATTTTAAAGTACAAAATAGAAAAACATTAAAAAATACAGCACACCTATAGACCTTCGAAATGTATTTACTTTAGGATCTAACGCCATACCTCTCAGTTTCATACACAGAACTGAAATTTCCTCATGCTATGTAAAAACTGGGAGCGTCCTCTCCAGTGTTTAATGAAGGCTAGCCATGAACATCTTGCAATCAAAAACATGTAGGAGTTTGAAACACAATTAACTTTACTCTTTGACAGGACCTTGGAAAATGGATCCATGACACAAAACAAATTTCAGACCACCTACAGCTAACTAAAATTTAGATCTTAATTCCAAACCTTGAAATCCAGTATTTCCCGGTTACCTATGAAGTCAAGTCTCCCTCAGCCTGTTTATGAGTGTTCTACATCTCTTTAATGGCTAAATAAAATATTCTTTTTTTTAATCTTATTTTAAAAATAAATGTTTATGTTTAAAATAAATATTTCTCCTTTTCCACACTGGCCTCCATCCACAAGTAAAAAAAAGATACACTGTGACATTTTCTACATATTCATTTTGTTTGTAAGCTACAGAAAAAATAACTTACAGAAACCTTATAAATGAATAATAAATTTATGTGTCCTTTATTATTCCATTAAATTCTTTGTTCTTTATTATTATGAATAATAAAGAACTTTTTTCTAGAGGTTAAATAAAGTTTATTTGCTTTAAAAATTGATGGCTTGATAAAGCACATCTCTTCCTTTATGCATCGGTTATTTCAAGGATGGAAGTCCAGCTTTAGTATTTATTATTTATTACAAAAGGAGTGAGCAATTATTCGACACAAACTGTTTGTGACAATGCCTCCATTTCTAAGAGCTTGAGAATGTTGCTGAATTTGGCAGGTCTCTGATTGACCAATAAAATATTTCTAAGTTGAAAAATGCAGCCAACACAATTTAATAGGAAATATTTTGTCTAATTTTAATTAGAAAATATAAGCATTTATAAACATTCATAACGACATCTAAAATTTGATATACTAAAGAACCTAAAGCATCCTGTGCTATATAAGCCTGACAATATACATGTATTTTTCTAGTTATACAAATCTTGACAGAAAAGGATATAAACCAAAATATACAGATAGCCATTTCATAACTAAAAAAGGGATCATTTTCATCAGAAATTATGTAAACACAATCCATTTCGAGTCTTGCCAGGCATGCATATTTCAGAAAAAAATATGGGTAGAAATAGAGGCAGAAAAAGGCTTCTTGAAAAAGCAAATGTATTTTGATTTTCACTCTACATCCACAACTATACCACTAGCTTTTATTTCTTTTTAAACATATGGAAGGACAAGCAGTATTTGTTAGTATCTCACAAATTTAATGGCTTTCCATTCTGAAACAAAAGATTTTTCAAAACATGTATTAACAAAATAAACACAACTGATCACTGTTTAATAAAACACAAGCAAGTAAACCCTTGCAGTCTTAGTGCAGCTCTACGTGAACATTTTTTTCTACAAAGGTTAACCCTTATTAGAGAGCCCCTCTGAGATCAGTGCTAAGCCTGGGACTGCAGCACTTCTATAAATAGGACAGCCAAGAGGAAGTTGTTGCTATGGAAATGCTGGTCATGTTTCTATTTTGATTCAGTAGAGCTCTACTGGCATCTACTGTACACAAGCTTAATTGCAGCAGATGTCTAATACTTTCATCTCTCATTAGGAAGCATAAATGAAGGATCACATGGTCCAACAGCACAGGTTATTCTTTATCTATGATGACAGGAAGGGAATTAAAAAGCAACTGAGAACCTGGGGGAGTGGGGAAGTCAAATTCAGCACCTGATTTTTCATATGCAAGTAAAATCTCAGTCTTTCCATTGGTTTTTAGTGTTAAAATTTGACAAATTCATCCTCAAAGATGCCATTTTCCACATAAACCATAGCAGCAGATCAAGTTTCCTCATTTCTATCAACACATTATCAATTATTTTGAAGTCAAATAGCCTTTAGTCATAGTCCCCCATCTAGCATTAAAAAGGGGACAGAGAACTCTTGTTGCAAGCCAAATCTTCCACAAAACTCTCCAGCTCCACAAAGGGAACTGGATTTCTCTCCTTTCTAACACAGCTCCTTCCTCCTTGCTTTTTTAACAGCTTTCTTCAAGATGACGTGCCCACTGGTGCTTATGGTCTGGACTGTCTGACACATTGCAAGAGAGAGGTCTGCAAAACGCGAATAAAAATTACACTAACATTCCATAATAAAACTAAGTTTAGCAAAGACCCATCCTGGAAATAGCTGCTTTCATGTAAGCACAAGAAACTTTCTGAAGGTACTTGTAGAAATCTGCTTGTTCCATGCCCTTCCAGATTGTCTGCTACTCAACTAACTCTCTATAACTGCTTCCTAGCACAATTTAAGATAGTTATACATGTAACCAGAAGTTCTGTACAAACCTTGTTAGGTTCCAGCAAAACAGAAAGTACCCCAAGACCTATGAAAGTAGTTTTTGTTATACTTCTATAAAAGAGTTGTCTGGCAAGACTATGCAAGGTGCTCTTGCTTTCGGAAAAAGTGAGGTCTATTAAAAACAAGTACGTGTGTGGACTTACTTACATTAAAATCCAAGGTTAAATTTGGAAGAAATTTAGCATACAACCTCAGTAACCGTCCCTCTGAAAAAACTAACAGCAGACAAAAGGTTTTGTCAACTTAATGTGCATCAAAATAATTTCTACTGTTGATTAATAATAAGCATTAATGGGTTATCCACCAAAATGAGTAAAATTAAGTTCCTGAACTAGAAGGCTCATTTTGCTCAATATCTAACTGCGTTAAAGGAGACATTACCTGCTTGAATTCTGGCTGATCTTCCATCAGAACAATGATGCTGAAGATCTGGGTCTCACAGAAACAGTAAAGGCTCCTGCAGGTACGCAGCTGCTGCAAAGGGCATCTTGGCTACAGAAAGCTCTGGGTAGAGACGTTTTACTTTTTCTAGAATCTGCTGGTTTGGTCTACCCTTCCTTGGGTTAGCCACTTAGCTGTATCAAAGAATTGCCCTATAAAGGGCACATTTATGTTTGAAAAACCCTGCTCAGGACAAATCGAGCATTACGTGTCCCAAGTCCAGAGTACCTCATACAACAAATGATGATTAAACCTGAACGATCTGCAGTCACATTTAGAGCTAATTCTTGATATAGGATAATGGGAGGAAGTAAGAGAAAGGACAGTAGTAAAATGCTCACCAAAACTAAAGTCTTGTTGATAAAAATCTTTACTATATTAGTAGCTACATTCTAGCATCAGATTCTGTATCATACAGAGAAAGAACAGAATGATAAATACTAGAGTAACTAGAATCACCTTAGTATCCCTTCTAGGAAGCCTGTCTGCATTTTAAATGACCAGCAAAGGCATTTTAAATGAGTAGAGGAATAAAACAAAAAAACTGACTCAACTTTGAGCTAAGTATTTTAAATGCATACATTTGGTTTTCTCCAATTATATGGCATTTAGGCAATAATTAGGAAAATACCCAAATAAGAAAGCAAACCGAAAGTTAATTCATTGGACAGGATAGCACTTTTTCATAGAATGAAAGATTAGGGAGTACAAATACAGTAATGGCTTTCAAAGTATGGTCTAAAGCACAGGAGATCTGTTCATCTAATGTGGAGATGGGCATGTGTATACCTGTGTTAGAAACAGATCCTGTATTCCTGTGCCCTGCTGCCAGACTACAGACTGTCCTAGGGAGTGTCCGGATCCCTCCACTCCTACCAGTCTGTTCAGTTTCAGATATTCTACAAAACAGTGGAAAGACAGAATTAGTATGGCTCTAGTACTATCTCCCACAGTTGACAGAGTCGAAAATAAGCACTAAATCCTTGAAAAGTAGAGGGGATGCTGCCAGTCCCCAAAACAAGAGACTATAGAATGTATAAGGATATTTCAAAGTTCGTCAAATACTCCTAATACACATTGTGCTAAGCAAGCAATATCCCACTTACAGGAACTTGCATGAATACAGAGGCATCAAAAGCACACTCCAGATCTCACAATTCCTCTACATACTGAAGATTATGACATTGGG
The DNA here is from genome assembly GCF_012275295.1 of Melopsittacus undulatus. Taxonomy (NCBI): domain Eukaryota; kingdom Metazoa; phylum Chordata; class Aves; order Psittaciformes; family Psittaculidae; genus Melopsittacus; species Melopsittacus undulatus. The sequence continues at coordinate 24,226,383 of NC_047532.1, read as the reverse complement.
TTTACAAAATTTGTCAGTCTACACTTAAACTGAGTGACAAATGCCATCTACTGGTTTACCACTGAAGTGTGAGGTATGAGAACTGTAATACTGAACAGTAAGTTTTAAAAGTACTCAGTCATTCATTGGGAAACGTGTTATATAAACACAATTAAAGATCTTAGATACTTTTAGAGAGAAAATAATTCACACCCAAACTTTCTAATTACTAGTTATTTTTCTTAATGAGGTAGCAGTGAAGAGCACAGATCTTACTTTTTTGCCTATCTGTGATGGGGTTTAATTTATAAAGTATAATTTATATTTAATTTTTTTCATGTAAAGTGAATTTATTTATTAGTAGTATGGATACATTCTTAAGTAGAATTTTCATTTGGATATAATACAAACTTACAGGATGAAAAAACCTTAAAATTAAAAATTTCTCTTCTGCTATTTATGAAATGTCTTTTCCAGCTGCTGGTAAGCAAACAGGCACTTTACTTCCCAGCGAAAGCCAAAACAACTATGCTGAGATGGCTATCTTGAAACTGAGAAAACTTGGGATTGCAAGATATAATTGCCAGTAGGCATCTTACAAAAAGCAAGAGAAATATATGACCACAAATATGTCTTATTTATTCTAGTATTTGTTTAAAGCACAGGAAAGCACAGAGCCTTTCCAGGATAGAAACACTACAAGATTAAATGTATAACTGCTTCTTTTCTTTCTTTTTCTTAATGTAAACTTGCCGAGATGTAATACTAAATATCAAGTGAAAGAGCAAGACAATTTTAAGAATAGTAATTAAGAAACCAGAAACCAAAATTCTGAAAGTTGTTATCTAAATCTATTCAAACAGAACCCTGAGAAAAGCTTTACAAGCAAGTATGGATAAAACACATCATTACTTGCAAGACTGTGACAAAAAACAAAATCTAACAATTCACATGGCATGTCAGCTCCACATGCAGTATGAATGACACCAGAGAAAAGATGCAATACCTTAATACTGTATCCTCCAGCAGCCACAATCTTGCAATTGCATTTTCACTCTCAAAGCAAAATGATCAAAGACTGTATTTAAAATAAGATCAAAAGAAACTAGTGATGTCCTTTGTCACCTTACAGAGAGTAAGTTACAAGCTGTGTTGAACATACAATTTTTGCTTATTTTTAGTGTAAAATCAGTGCTTGATAAGACATTACATCTTTATTCCAAGAACTTCAACAATTCTGCATTTTGTTTAAAAATTAAAGATTTTCTTTCTAATAAGCATGTTCTCATTATGCTGGCTAGCTCTATTATAGTTCACTTTATCAGACAGCATAAAGAATGAACTTTTCCACAGTTCAACAATATTTATTTTTTAAGTGTAATATAAACTAAATCTTAAAATTATTTTTTAATTAGAAACAAGAACATCCATCAGTTGCAGTTGTATTTACCTTTAGTTTGCTTTAAAGAGAAACAGGAGCAAACAAAAATCAAAAATGTATTCTGAAAATTGCTGTATTTCTTCGTACTATGAAATACCGCCAATAGCACAGAAGGTCACCTCAAAGCACTGACAATCAACCCTGTCTTCTCTTAAACAAGGATACTGCAAGACTTCTCTATACCACTGTCATCCAAAAAATTACCCAAACTTGTATTCAAGCAAAATTTGACCATGGCAACCAACACTCTCACAGGTAAAGAAATTTTTGCAGCACAAATCTAATGCATTTGATACTGAACAATATTACCGAAATTCATGCTTCAATTTTCTTTCCACAGGTTTCTATTTCTGATGTTTACAGAAAAGAGCTTCTCACCACAATGTAAGTCATCTAACATTTATAGACCTGTAGCTCCATTTCCACCTTGGTCTCAGAAGCCAAGAGATCAACCCTATAACAAATGGCTGTCACAGACCCAGGAGCTAACAATTCCCAGCCAGAGCTTTGAGAGTCTTGCTCTGACCTTCCCCAGATTAACTATAAATTGCTGAGGCTTATGATGTGATGACTGTTATGTATGAAAGGGAGCCAAGAAAAACAAGTAACTGTTCAAAGACAGGGATTTTGTTTGTTTTTGAGAGATGCCACTGGTTATTACTTTTAATTTCCCCTCATTAGCAGAACTCTTGCAAAGAAAACCCACCCCAAACCATGCAGAGAAAACCTACACAGGTCAGAATTTGAGAACTGTGACAAGTGACAAGCATCCGAATATTTTCATCTTGAAATGAGAATCTCTGCCAAAAAGTCTGCAGTTGCAGAAATGTTCATGTTTGAAATACCTGACGACTTCACTGCATACTTCCACTGCAGATTGTGTGCAGGAAAAACAGAGAATTTGCCTACACAGGCTTTACCATTTGAGGGGTTCCCAGTAATAACTGGGAACGTTGTCCTTAGCTGCCTAGTGATATATTCATTCCATCCATGAATACTACTATAACCAGTTTTGAATATTCCTAATTTGAACAGGTAAATGCTACCTTATGATAGCAACATGGGCACCACGCCAATTTCTGGAAAGTGGAAATCCCTCTAATTTGGCAGAACTGGAAGACATTATCTCTAGAATTTATTATATTAATCTACTTTTTGAAAAAAAAGAATCTGAATTCCCTAACTAGACAGAGGCTTATTTTCTTGCTACTGGAAGAACAAATATGTTTCTCTTAGGGCTGGTCTCAGATGCTCTTAACTCTCCCCAACAACCTCAATAGAGTTGTTATTTCTGGGAGTCACATGGCATGTGGGAAGATTCTGGTTTTCTTCCAATTCCTCTCAAGTTAAACTCTGCCCAAGAAAACTGCCAAAATGAGGTCCTAGTTGCAATACATTGGGCAAATCTTTAAACTTATTTCCACTACAAGATCCACCTTCCTCCACTCTTGAGGGAGGAAATGCATGGTATAACATTTAAGTGAAGTATCAAAACAATAAACTTTGTAATTGCAATTACTCTCCTCACTCTTCTTATATGATAGGAAAAACACCAACACTTAAATGATGCAAACTAAAAGCTAAATGAATACTTATCTGAAGTGACAAGGATAGTTCATGTATTAATAGATAACCTGCTTTGACATTTCCATTCCTTTGCCTCTGTAAAGACAACACATTCAGAAGAAAACAACAACTGATATGTCAGGCAAATAAGGCAAACAATGTATTATTGCAATTTTTGAACATACTACTGGTACCTAATTTTTCTGAAAAGTTGCAAAAGGTTAACCATGCTAATATGCTGTCTAATGCAACTCTGCATGGTTCCCAAAGGGTTTGTTGAGCATTCAGCATGTCAGACATGGCCAAGTTCTAAAGATGAATTGCTTCTGGGACCCCACATTACATGTGGTTGTAAGTTCTACTTAGTTTGAAATACACAACTGAATTACCTTTTCATTAATATCTCGAACCTGTGCAAACCCTACAATATCCTCCAAAGTAAAATATTACTTCAGCACACTGAATACAGTTTCTTACAGAACTTCTCAGAGGGTAGAATGAATTATCCTTTCTAGAGATTCACTTGTCACAACTACTGGATCAACTACATCTCTGTACCCTCCTTATCATCTTCAGATATATCTTTATTAAGACCTCTGTCCATGAGCTAATTAAGAACAGATTAAATACAGTATTAGTCCATACTCCATTAACAATGACTGCTTCAGTAATTCTGCATTACATCAACCTGCAATTGGAGTAGCCTGTGTACAGCTCCAGGCCCTATGGAGAACGGTATTCCAAACCTGCTAAAAATATACCATATGGGTGTCAAGCTCTGAAGGTATCTCCTTATTTTGTGTAGGACAATCCAACTCGTTAACCCTAGGAATAGAGCAGCATACTCTATCCTCATAACTGAAAAGCTACATCACTAGTTCAGACTCAAGAACAGTCTTTATGAACAGCACGACATTAATGTTCACACCACCCTCCACCCAAGACTACAGCATTTAAAATTGTATATAGTACATCAGTCTATTTCACAGAATTAACAAAACAAACTTGGCAAATTGTCCAAAAGCAAACAGAGGATACCAAATTTATTTCCATCTTCTCTTACACTTGCTTCACAAGCATTCACTTGGATGTAGTTTACTGAGTTTCTTCCAAATGCGCTACCTAGCCTACAAGAAAAGATTTATAAATCTTTCACAAAATCCATTTCTCTTACTCTGTAATTACAACAACTTCAGCTAGAATACCAAAGGTTTATACTGTGCTGGAAAGCTTTCAGCCTCTTAGCCACCCGCGCTGAAACACAAAGTTTCGCTTCCTTCCTCTAAAGGAGTATGCATGTATGCACTCTAAGAAAAAGAAAAGTTGGTATCCTAGGTACGAATTTTGTCCTACTTAAAGGAACCAGCTCAACGAATACAGATTAAAAAAAGAGTACTTTCAGCAGCACTCCAAACAAAACTGTAACTAACAATTCTGACAGCAAAATGCTGGGAGTCACCTAGAATAGGTATGAACATAGCAGGGCAACAAACCTAGCATGAACCTTTAAATCTTGTCCTTGTCTATAAAGACTAATTCTTCTCAATGTTATTAAACAAACAAACAAACAAAAACCCTAAAAAACAAAGCAACCCATGTTTCTTGGTAAATATTTAAATTCTGAACATCATACATGAGCATTATATGAATACAGATGTTATGCAGAGTGTTTGAAACCACACTTTCTCCTTCCCTCATTATTTGGACAGTTTTTACCGAAATTATTGGTTTCACTCCCTTAAAGGAGTGAATTCATATCTATATATACAAGTATCCAGACACACAACAGGGACACAGCCATTTCAGAGAGAAGAGGCCACACATTCACATCCTGCACAGTGTGCAGCGGGGTCAAGCACAAATGTTCTCTCTGCCTTTTTTCAAAGCACCCTTTTGCACCCCTGCTTTTGCAATCAGATAGCTCCTTGATATATTTTTGTCCCACATATTAAACATTCAAGTATTTTTCAGTTCAGCCTGACTGTTCAATATGCCAAAACTTCTAATCATACAAATAAATGAAAACAGATGTGATGTGTCTAAAAATAACTGGTAGCCTAAAATTTAATATAAAACTAAGGCTTAAATATGGAAGCAATTTAAAATAAAATTCACTGGGTTTTGTTTGAATTAAAAATAACTTAGTGTTTCATATGCTTAAACTGGCATCCTTCAGTTCAAACACTTAAAACTTTTTGCATCAGCCAAGAAAATCGATTAATATCAGACTTCTGGCAATAAACAATTTAAATTGGCTGACATATTATGGATTAAGAGAATAAGATGTATACAGAAACAAATCACATTTAATAAGGTCTGATTCTTGTCCTAAATCAAATAAATTGGAAATTAGGGCCTCCTACAAAAACGTGTTAATTCACAAGTGTGAAATAGATCTTTTAAAGATATGATAATATTTACATCAGCAACTCAGAGATTAATTATTGATACAACAGGCTGAAATATGAAAGATAAAGGAAACTATGTTTTCTTTGCTTACAAATAATTACTGAGCTGTTACTACACAATTTAAAATTACGTTAGTTTCCTACTCTCTGCTATTAAGTTTCCACTTCAGGATCAACTATGATAAACATGGGGAACATAAGACATTAGAATTCACCAGAATGTCTCTGACCCTCACTCAAAAAGTTTCGCAACTGAACTGGGTGTGTGTGTGTGTGTGAAAAAAAATAAAAACAAAAAAAGAAGAAGGGCTAACAGGGCTAACAGGCAAGGAACTGAGTCCTGACACAAGATTGCATTAGGGAGCTGACATGAGACAGGCAAAACTGAAACAAGGAGCTAAGGGAGGACAGGATGAGGGCACTGCATTTGAAACAACTATTGTGAGAGGAGGCAAAACCTGAGTCTGTGTGTAGGGTATAGAGCAAATGAGGCATCTTCACCATTTTCCCTAACAATCAAAATAGTTCTATTCTCTCATGTTAAAAAAGACGGGGGAGAGAGGGAGTCAGGTGCCAACTATGCCCTCATTAAAAAAAATAGAATTGGTCACAAAATAAGAAATGTTGCACAATGCAAGTCCCCAAGAGCACAGGCAAATTTTTTCTAGATGGAGAAAGGCCTATCACTGTTAATGGAGAAGAAGAAAAAAGCCTAACCCCTCACTGCCCTGATTTTTCAGCCATTTGAAAGACAACATTCCATGTCTATATGCAATTCCACCCTTAATTCTGTTTTACACATCAATTTTAGAAGGTCAAAGGCCAAAAACTAATTCAACACAATCTTATTGTATCAGCTCTTCATTTCAGTTCTGGAACTGAAATGAAAACTGAATTTAGTTACTGACTGCCAACTGTGCATAAATGAAAGACAAAACACCCACTTCTTTAATATTCTTCAATATTTTAGCAACTTCTGACTTAGCAGTAGCTGACTCAGGATTTGAATAACAAACTACAGATATACTTTAGGCATGCTGAGAAAAAAAAAGCATGCCTCAAACACTGGTGTTTGTTAAATCTGTTTCACCACCTTTCTTGATTTGTATCTGTTGTTGCTACCGATACTGATTGAGATGTTTAAGCTGTAAAACTTAGTGGCTGCAGCACCACTAACATGCTGATGTCTTTATATGAAAACAAATACATAAATAACCTGACCTTGGGGTTCTCTCTCTTCAGCAAGAGACAAGAGTGCAGCATTAAGGGTAACTTCAGAAAACCCAAAAAGCACCACTGCTTTTGGCTCACAGGCTAAGCACTGCAAATATCTACCATCTATTGTGGATTTTTTGCCAACGTTTGTCACCTGAGGGTAATACTCCCTTGGATCCCAAATTGTGATGCAATTCAGATTGCAAAGATAATTAATGTTCCTTCATAATGTTTTGTTAAATACTGGTATCATCTCTGTGGTGGTGCTTCTTGTTGATATTTTTGTCTTTGTAACTCTCAGACTGAATTACTACAAATGGCAACTACACGCACTTATACTCAAAACCCAAACTACAGTAGTGTCCAACACAACTGTATATTCAGATGCAACCATGAAACCAACCAGTTTAGCAACATTTCATCTGCTCTCCTTATATTTCTCTTATTTTACAGATGCCTTCAAACTTGAAAATACTAAAAATCTTCACTGCCTTTTGAGATTCTCTCTTACTTTATTCATTTTCACGACTATGATAATTTGGTGAGGTGATACCCTGCTAGAAAAGTCCTAACATTTAACTTGGACTACATGCAGTGGCGATAGAGGAAACCCAACTGACCATTAAAAAAAATAAAAGTTAACTCATACGTAACTTTTGAACCATAGCTCCATGATTACAGAGTAAGAAAGGTGAAGGCTGTTTGCTTTCCATTAATCAATATATTTTTAATAAGAGACATTTAATACATTTTGAAAAGCTGGTAGCATACACTCAGGAAAAAATTATTTCTTTGGTCCTGAATATAAGTTTACAGAGAAAATGCTTACAAAACAAAACAGAATAATATAATTCTTAGGTCACAACCTACAGCAGATAATTCATTTTCTATTGTAAAATCAGAACATTCTCAGGACTGAAATGAAGAAGATGGAGTCTTCCCAGCTTGCTCATTTTGAAAAAAGCATTTATACAATGCACCTGATTTACTTCAGGTTTTTTGATTAACAAATACAAAAGTCTTGAAACATGGCCACAAAGACCAATGCACAGAGCAGGATCCCATTAGGAGGCACTTTACCCAGAAATACATAGGAAACCTGGTCTGCAATAGAGGCTAGAAGTTTGCAAAGTACTTTCCCAGAGTCCATTTAGATTTAAAAATAGATAAGTAGTATTATGATACAGCAGTCACATGTGGTACATTTGATCTATTTTGAGCTAAAATTAATAAGCATGTTGAGAACGTGAAGTAAATTGATATACTAATTGCCATAAAATATAGTTTTCTCTCTGTAACAGACTTGCTATTTTAAATGCGTGACTGGTAAAAAATGAAGATACACATTATTTTAAGTTACTAGAAGTCTTACTATAAGCCTACAGCAATTATAAGAAGTCACTTCACTGTACTGCTGTATGCCTAAGTCTTTTAAAAAGTTAATTGTCTAATAAATATTTGCAGTTAGTTGCCAGTTTTCACATGAAAGCTGCTTAATAATGCCAACTAATTTTAAAAAGCTAATAGTTTTCTTAAAAGCTATACTCTCCCTAACAGAAATTCAGAAACGGTTAAAAGCAATAGGACTGTTAAGCCTCATTGCATTGCCTCTGTCTTGTTTTTCTAGAACACCACAACTGAGAAATAAGGATTTAGCCAATCATATGACTCCCAAGTTTAACAGCCCAGATTTTCTGTGCATCAAGGCTAAGTAGGAAGGTCAATAAATACTGTGGTTTGACCTTGGATAAGAGCCAAACAGGTTCTATACTGTGATACCATAATCTGACACATTTCTGGTTTTCTTACAAAACACAGCTGGGTGGGCTTTTTATGAGGTTTTTAAGAGTGCTTCTATAAATTTAGTAAAAGACCTTCCTAATAGCTCCAGTAAGCAAAGGCTTCCCACTAGTACCTATTCCCTTCTCAAGATCCCAAGCTTTCTTTGTTAAGCTTGAGGTATATCTATCAAATTGATGTCTTCTCAAAAATTTTAATACATGCCTCCAACTTGACATAAAAACATACAAGCTACACACTTTGCCACTGAGCTACTGTATTGCCCTTAGCTTTCCTGTCATTTTAATAAGAGAAATTCAACCAACACGGGATAAAGTGAACTCATTTACTCTCCACTTACTGTCTTACTCATTTTGAATGTTTATGAATAAGGATAATAACTGACTAGTAAATGTCACTGCCTTCTTATAAGGAGACATTTACAAATCCAATCATATAAACAAGTACTTGTCCATGTAACTTCAGAAAACTATGTTTTAAAAACATTATTTATATTTCAAAAACATTATATATATTTATATACATTTTATATAAAAATATTATTTATATTTTAAAACATTATTTATATTGGTATTCAAAAGCACAGAAAAAAGTCAGAATTAGCATCAGTTTAGTAACCTCATCATGGCCCTCTTTTATACACGCTTTGTAACAACAGATACAGTCATTTATTTATTTCTCCACAGACCAATACCTCTTGCAATACAATGATTGAACTGTTCTGGCAGTTGCTCAGGATTAGGCAGTAAAAGGAATGTATCCGCAGAGATCTGTTATGTAGGGTGGAAAGAGCTACAAAACTCTGGGAAGCAGCAGGACACTGATGATGCAGGCTACTGAATGCCATTCTTGAGTGGACAACATCCCTGCTTCAAGACAAGTTCCTTAAACCCACTATTTTTGGCTTAATGCACTGCTGCTTTTTGATCCCCCATAATGTCCAAAAGATATTTGGATGCCTGTTTCACAAAGATGAAAAAATAACTGTTACTGCCACAAAAAAAATTAAACAGCACCTGAATACTTCACAGGATTTAATGCAATATGTGCTTCAAGAAATAAAGTCTTCATCCCATCCGAAAGGGCTCCCTAAATAAGGAGAAACATTTTACCTTAATCTCTGTACCTTAGTTTCCTATTCATAAAACAGGAATAAGAAACCTCCTCATTTAGCAGGATGTTATAAAGGTAAATTTGATGTTTACAAAACAATCATAAACTAAAATAATGACTTTTGTAAACAGCTCCCAAGGAACAGAATAATTCACAGTAAATAAGGCAGATCAATAAGCACTGAAAATAACAGTGAAAATATAAATAAAGCTTGCTTATTGAGTATTGCTCAGTGTTTCAAGCACTGATGTAAGCAAGATTCCTTGAGGGTGGTGAAGGAGGAGGAGCATAAAATACTTTTTGTTCTACAGTGATTAGGACTGTAAGAACATGAGCAGGGAGGAAACTATGGTTTCATTTTATCCTCTATCCATGGTATTGCTAAACTTTGGGTAACATGGCAAATTAATTAACTTTCATACAGAACTTAAACAGAAAAATGCATGCATGCATGTTACTGAATAAATTCCAATCTGAACAAAATCATAGTGGAAATATAATGCTAATCTGGCCAAAACAGACTTAGATAAAAAGTAAGACTGAAAAAAGGTTCAACGACAACAAGAGAAAAAGGTGTGCATGGAAATACGCTAATTACATCTGAAATTCAAGAAGAATCATTAAGAATACATAAGAGAAACAGGTTAAATTCCTTATAAAAACCTTTCCCCTCCGCCCATGATACTGTTTTAATTTGCCCAATTGTTATCAGAGCTTTATGACCATTAAAGTTAATTTTTTAAGATGCCCTTTATGCATAAACAATAAAGGTCTGACAGAACTGGAAGAGTCACACCAGATTTGATTTTTAAAAGCTTATACGAATTGCAAACTTTCTTAGCAGCAAATCATCACCCTTGCAAAATAAACTGACACATACTGTGTAAATGGTGGCATATGATCATATCTCCGAGAAGCTGTTTCTATAAAGAAAGCATGTATTGGTATTTAACTGTCTAGGAAAGGAAACTGATGTATCAGTTGAAAATTCATGTTTAAGCTTGTTGATGTAAATAATAAACCATAAGTCAAAAGCAAACAAATATGACTAGGTAGTACAGCAAAATAACCTTCAGGACAGTACATATCATTACAGCTGTCAGTCAAAAAAGAGAAAAAAACCCATGGTGCTTGCACAAATGCACATCACTGTTTGACCTCAGGTGGTTACCTGTTTCCATCATGTACTTCCCACTCGAACAGAAATGGGTGAGATGCTGCTCTCTGCAGATTAGCTCAATTCAGTCTTGGGTATTTACAAAAAAAACATACAAAAGCCTACCTCTACAAAGAATAAATGAATCCAAGAGTCACATAATAAGGCTTATTTAGCCACACGCTGCCAAAAAATACCTTGCTACATTTTTCCACAGGTCATGTTTCATCGTTTGCTCAAACTATATCTGTAGCTTTCTTGCTGTACTTTTTATTTCCACTAGAAGCATACATACACACATCTCTACCAACTGTACCAAATGACACCCAGGTGTGTTCCTCAAGTGGTATAGGTCCGCTTCCTGAAATATTTCAGGAGTGTGCTGCCTGTTTTTTGGATTGGGTTTTTGTTTGTTTAAGGGTTTTTTGTTTGGTTGGGGGTTTTGCTTGTTTTTGTTTTTAATTGAAAACACTACTTTGATTTGGTTGAATTTTTTTGTTTAATTTACCAAGAACAGCAAGGCTGCATTTCCATCCCTCACTTTCACTAAAAATTTATCCCACCCATCACACCATAAATGTATGAGCAAAAAGGAGCAATAAAAGAAACATATTGCAAAGGGTTTGAATAATTCTGTTCATATCAGATAAAGTAAGATATTGAAAACCACACTGAAATAATGTAATCTTTACTCTAAGCAAAGCAAATTTAAACTAGTATTATAGTTAAAAATACTACCATTCCAAGTTTTTAATCTTAACTGCACATTAGTGTTTACAATTTAAAATACCCTTGTTATCCTGAAATATGTTCTAAAAATACCTGCTTGAAATATAAAGACTTAAAAAGTACCCTATGACACCTTGTTTCAACAAGATGTACATGTCTTCTCTTTTTAAAAGTGGAAATGTCTTCCTGATTACCTGAATAGGTGCAGGATTTGAGGGATAAAGTTAAACAAAAATTACAATTCTGCCAGCCTGTTAATTTCTAGTTCTAATTTCTATGCTAGATTTCAGACAACAAAACAGAAAGAGGTAGAAGCATGGTATGCAAACACTTGTGGACAGGAAAAATACACTCCAAAGTATTTCTGTTAGTGTGAATACTAACAGTGCCTGTGATTAAAATCACTTTATGGTAATAACAGAAAATACTCTTCAATAAAGATGATACTTTCATGATGTTGCTACATGAACTATAATAGAAACACTGAATTAAACCAGTCTCAATACTCATAAAACAATTTGTTCCTAAGCTACACTTCGTGTTAACAAATTGCCAAGTAATACTGCATCATGCAACTTGAATTAATGAAGATGTTGTACTTATGTTGTCTAACAGAACACCAGAATATCTGATTTCATTGTAAAAAGCTTTTGAGTTTCTTAAAGTGAAAATGACTTCTTAAAAATGCTTTTGCTAAGAAGCTAAAAAAGTGAGTAAGAAAAGAATTAGTAGTATGAACACATGCCAACAGAAGAGAAGCAGATCTCTTTCCCATCAATGAAATAGTTAATATTTAACTCTGAATGTAAATGTCCAATTTTTTTCTAACCTTAGACACCCAAACTACAAAATAGAACTACCTCACCACCACCACTAGACTGCCAATAACTTAGGGCCTCTTTACAAGGTTACATAAATATCATTATCTCCTGATCAAAATTACTGCTGTTTGCAATAGTAGCATCATCCAGACATTGAGATTCACATGATAAAATTTCTGTAAGAGGATAAACATATCAATTTCCTTTTATACAATAAAACAAACACACCTACAAAAAAATAAACCAAACCAACCAAAAACCACAACATACCAAAAAAACCCCAAACTTCCCTTGAAACAGGTTGCTTTGCCAAAATCAATGACTAAGATGTGAAAGAAACATTAAATGGCCACCACCTATACTCCCATATGTACATTTACTTAAAAAAAGGTAAAATTACTTCAAATTTCCTGTAGTATCTCACATACCTCTATGGATTATTAATGGATATTACAGAATTTTAAATTACTAATTCATGAATGCTTCAAGCTGTAACTCTTGATAAATTAGCTACCATTTCTTCCCATTTTTCTAACTGCAACTCATGTGTATCACTCACCAACATGGTATTTGTCAAAATACAGTACAACATTTATAAACAATGATCTTACCTAGCGCATAATTACCTTCACTGCAATAGAACTGTTACCCTTCTCACTTTATTCAATGTGAAAAAGTCACGAAGTGGTGGCAGTGGAAAATATCCTCTTCCCCTTGTTCAGATTTTCCTTCAGTTAAGTGAATTCCATGTACGCATAGAGTATATGCATACTTCAGCACAAAGTATGCTATAAATATCAGACTACTGTTATGACTACATTTTTGCCTTCTTAAATTGTAACACCTTGAAGGACCAGATTTATATCTGCTTGTAGGTCATCTTTCAAATCTGTTCTAATTTTCCTTTCCCTTCTTAAATACCATCACTACTGAAGAAGTACTTGAGAAGAATGATTTTCTGGAAGCACTTCTTAAGCAGCAACAATGCCTAATTCTAAGCACAGTATTTTAGTACTTCACATAGCAGTCTTCCAAGTTCAGTTCTACACTAACCAATGCTGTGACAATTAAGCTGTGTTTAGACCAGAAAACCACACCAGTAAAAATAGCTAGCTACAAAAATGAAGAACTGTTTTTGTTTGTGGTTCCAAATTGTCTCCTACAAAAGGATACTGAAAAGTTGTTGCTGCGGCAGACAATTACAATTCAGATAACCTCCTCCAAAGAAACAAGAACCTCCCAAACAGTAACAGATGTCAGCAGCATCTGCAATTTAATCTTTCATGAAAGAATATGCTGTGCCATATGAGGAAACACCAGAAAAAATGCAATGCTACCTTTTATTCAACACTTCATCACATAAACACAAATAGGGGGATTCACTGTTTCATCATATTCTCAGAGCGCAAAGAAAGATCCAATGGCTTTGTGCCAGTGAGGGCCACGAAGAAAAGTAACATTAAGAGATTTGTGTAACAGAGAATGATCACATTTTTTTCCTAACACAAGAAAAGTTACTATTCCTTATTTCTAATAAGGAAAATCTGGGTTTTTACATGTGTCAAGAGTTTCATATCTGTGTATGTATGCCTATATGTATATGTGTGTGTGTATACTTATTTACACATAACACTAGTGTGCTTCTCTATTCTGGAAGAGGGAGAATATTCTTCACACAATAATGCTATTGCTGCTACTTGTATCATTAGTAAATGCTTAATAAAGATAATAATAATATTGCTTTATTCTCTTGCTTCTTTTTCAGTATTTACTACTACTTTGACTCCCAGAAAAACGCCAATATTGTGTCTTATGCCCATTATATGAATATAATCTGTCGTTTCCAACTGCAGCATACATTTTCCCCAAGCTCACTGTCTCCTTTTTTGTCATTATTAAATGTACATTCAACAGGAAATCACAACAGCTATTCATGTAACTCTTGCCCTCTTCAGGCAATTTGAGAGAAATCCAAATTCTCACCAATGCTCTGTTTCTCATAAATGTACCCAATCTCTATTCTTCTCAACATGCAGTCACTTTCTATAAGCCCCTCTCAAGAGCTGTACAAGTAACAAACAATCTCAAGCTCAACACGCTTTGCTACTCAGCTTCAGCATTACACATCACATAATCATAGAAATCAGGTTGGAAGGGACCTAAAGGATCACCTGGTTCAGCTTTTCTTGGCAAAAGCATGGTCTAGACAAGATGGCCCAGCACTCTGTCCAGCCAAATCTTAAAAGTCTCCAATGCTGGGGAATTCACCACTTCCCTGGGGTGATTATTCCAATGGTTGATTGTTCTCATTGTGAAAAATCTCCCTCCCATGTCCAAGCCCTTTAGGACTGTGTGTGAAAAAATTGTGGTTTATAGGCTTTCCATACTGAACATCTACTACCCTGTTTTCCCAGCCAGTAAGTTTTAGGCTAGTCCTCTTCACAAGAGGACTGGCAGCAGAACAAGTAAGTTTGTATGTATTAGTGGAAATGAATGAGTCAATTTAGTTGGTGGAGAAAATTACAGTGTTCTGAATAGAACTGTGAAAAACCAGCCAACTACTATTTTCTGTTGGGGATTATTTTCACACAAAGAAGGGCAGAACTACCACAAGTAACCTTTTGAAAGAAAGAGCAGTAAGGCTACAAACTTCATGTTCACTGTAAATGAAAAATATATCCTGCAGGAAAATCAGTATCTTCACCATTAAGTGAAAAATTCTGTTCAGCTGCAGGAAAGGTAAATGTAAGAGAAGTCTTCATTTTTCTTGTTGAAGATCATACTGAATTTGCAGTGCTTATACCTCTAGCCTTACTATGTAATTTAGGCTAGCTTTGATATCTGGTTCTTTCACATCTCATTGTGCTACTACACAGATCTGCATGTCTCCTTCCTCCTGTTACACTACTCACATGCTGTATCTAAAATAAGTTTGTACATTTTAGTCATCTTCCAGTTTTATTTGTCCTAACAAAAGCTTGAGTACATTCTGGAGTAATTAAAAATATGAAGAAAAAGACCTGGGATCCTTTTGATGACTTTGTCAAAATAAACTTTGCTCTGATGACCATGACAGCAACCACATTTAAGAACTAAAATGTACAAATACTATTTCAGTCTCACCGGTAAGCATAAATGGGACAACTTTCACCAACAGGATTTGAGAACGGTGTGTTGAAGCACATAATTACAGAAGTCAGACAAGCAACATCTCTTGTTCAAAGGAAGGCTCCAAAGAGCCCCTCAAATTAAAAACCATCTCAGGTTAACATGTCTAAAAGCTTAGATCAACACTGTGTGACACTAGCGTTTTCTCCTTCCCTTTATAGAAATGCTTCATACATTTTCTTCAGTGGTAAAATTCACAACAATGTTTCACCCTTTCTTTCACTTCTCTCCTTTGTATCAGTCCCACACAAAGTTAGGCCATAGTTTAAGAGAGGTCTATGAAATCAACAGGTTGGAAGAGCAGAGCAGGAGCAAGGGATTTAACAATTTTGATGACAGTTCAGAGCAATCCTCAAACAGCTGTACTGGCACTTGAGGAGCTGCAAATTGTAGCCCAGACCTGCAGAGGCAGTCAGGGCAGGAATTTTTTTAAGTCAGCTTTACTGACAAAGAAAACTCATCATGTAACTACACTGTAAGCAACAACTTGAAAAAAGTTTTGTAACTATAGCCTGAAACCTGAAGATGGAGACCATACAAACATAGGGTTTTGTTTGTTGGTTTGTTGTTGTTTTTTGGGATTGTTGTTGTTTTTTCTTTTAAGAAAAACAACAAACCATCATACCAGCAAAAATCAGGTTCTACTCTGAAGACACAGCTCTTGCCCAGCAAAAACTATAAAATTGCTTCTAAGAGAAGTCCTGAAAAAAAGCATCAGCAATATCAACAAGTAATTGTGGCTGTAACTGACTCAAAAATTCCAACAAATCATCATATAACACTATCTTACATTTGAAAAGCACAAATTATTTGGCTAAATTATATTCTATATTCCTTCTGCTAATAACTTCCCAAAAACTTTTGTTTAAAACAAACAAAAAACCCCTCCAAACCCATCACCACCAAGAAAACCCAACCCTTCCAAAGGGAACAACTGTATAATATCACTTCAGCTCCTGAAAATAGCAAGCTTCTAAAAAGACACCACCCATTAAAATAATAACAGCAGAACCCCCCAAGCAAACAACGGTTTGGAGGTATACAAGTAGCACCTACAATTATCATGATATAAAGAACAAACAAAAAGTACATCTTTGGTACAGAAAGCTTTTTTTTAATGCAACATAAAACTGTCTCATGCAGACTACAGGAAAACATAGGTGAGGACTGCAAGAAACACAGTTAAGTACACGAAGACTAGAACTGTACATAAATAAGGGACTCACTGTAATAGATATCAAAGGAAAACACTTAAAGGTGCTGAAACTATATGACACACTAAGTATAGTTTGCATCTGTGGCAGAAGCACAATAAAGTGGCTTAGAGTATCTGGCATGAAGCTAGTCCTGGGTGCCCTGACCTTCAATGCCACCTCTACAGCAACAGTGTAACTCCTCGTTACAAGATTGAGGCATCTGTAAGGCCAGAAGATCCTTGTCCCTGTGATATACACCTGCTTCCCCAGACAGCATCTGTAGTTAGCATCATGACATCCCAGTTCATCTTCCCACCTTGTCTCGGAAAATTCCACTATGCATTCATACTTCACTTTCTCACCTTTAGCCCTGCCCAGACAGGAGACAAGATCTCCTATAATCAGAAGATGCAAGATGCCAGGTGGACCATCTT
Source organism: Melopsittacus undulatus (assembly GCF_012275295.1). Lineage (NCBI taxonomy): Eukaryota > Metazoa > Chordata > Aves > Psittaciformes > Psittaculidae > Melopsittacus > Melopsittacus undulatus. The sequence continues at coordinate 24,209,357 of NC_047532.1, read as the reverse complement.
GTATTCCGGGCTATGTCCAGAGCCCAGCCAGGAAAAATACTTTAAAGAATGGGCACATCCATACTGCTAATGAAGTCCCAAGAGCTTAGCTCCCTGTAGAACACACACGTGCCATGACCCAAGTGTGACAAACAGCAACACCTCCTCCAGCTTCTCCAAAATCTCTTACTAAGATTTATGTGCTTCCTCTCTAAGGCTCTTCTATGTGATGGAAGATCTCTTCATCAACTCCACTGGCTCTGACCAAGCTGCAGCTAGGAGGAAGAAGCTTCACAGGATGACCCTGACACCTCTGGCATTTACTTCCACCTCTTCCAGCAGAAAATCTCTGGCTAGCTTTCATCAGCTCCCTCTTCCAGGACAGAATAACATGGACAAGACCCATACTATACTCTGCTAAGGGTTCCTTTTATCTCCCTGTTTTTAAATTTCTTGACTCACACTTTTTTTACTAGCTGTTGCCTGGTTTCTCTCCACCCTCTTTTTCTGTAGTTCTTCATCTCAAGGCAGGCTCTAGTGTTTTATTAGGACTAAATTGGTATCTGTCCCAAAGGAAAAAGCCAAGAGAAAGTGACTCAAAGTGACTGCTTAACAAAAGCAAGAACAGGGCAAGTATAAGACACTCCTCATTTCTCATGCCACACAAAGATTGGTGATTTTACAGATCAGATCCTCTATCAATTCTAGATAGAAGAGATGTCAAACAGTAATTCTTCATATGGAAATCATTCAGCACCTTTTGCCATTCTTGCCAAGCTTTTCCTGAGTATTCGCCTCAGATACAACATGTTTAATATGTTTGCTACCTACAAATGGTAAGATATGTTATCAGTCATGAAAACAGAAGGAGATTAAAAAAAAAAAAAAAACCAATGCCTTGGACATACTAATTTAAAGTTCAAGAATGTTCTACCTTGGAGTCCAATATAAAAAAAGACAAGAATATGTGAATTAAATATTTTTTTTCATACTAAATGAGCAGTTGGATTGTGGTGTACATAGCATCAAAAGAAACCTTTTGGCAGAAAGTGTGTCCTGACAATTGACAAAATTTAGATGAAAATTGAACTGTTATTAGGTATTGGCATAACCTTCGTAAAAATTAAGTTAATTTTGGCTTTGTGTCAGTTCTGCTAGTCCTCAAGAGACCAAGAGATAAAAAATATCTGCTAATTCACAAAAGAACCAGAAGACAACCATAAGCACCATTAAAAAGCACTATAAACCCTGAACCTCCCAAGCAATTCCTTAACCTGTGAAGCTGTTATAGATTTAAACTAATCACAAGACTTACTTTTTTTGCAATTTGATATTCATATAACCTATTAAACTAAACAGCACCTTATTTCACTCTGAAGTTCAGTTCAGATCATCAACTAGCACTACAATGTACATTTTTAAGCTATAGAGAGAAACTAGTTTGACCAAGGGATGTATGTTACAGCCTACTGCTTTGGGATGTCTAACCCGTTAATTCCCAAAGCAGAGTACCAGTACTGGGATTGCAGTGCATGCACAGCCCTCAATTCCAGTGAGACCCCTACTTCTCATTAAACAAGTTTTCACAAGGACCAAATGTATGTCAGAAGCACTGATTTTTAAAAACTGCCTGACATAAAATATTCCTCAACAAGTCAATGAAAACTTATCTCCTTTCATCCTAATGACACCTGTTAGAAGCAAATACCATGATCTTTTAAATTGGTTTGGCATGATTTTAAATATGGAATGCTTTCTTTCCACTCTTTCTCACCACCTACCCTGTTTTTCAATAAGAAACCCTGATTAAAACCTCCAGGCTCCACATTAATCTATGGATCAGTTAATAAAATGCTTGAATGCAGGTAATTTGCATTAAAACTTCATCTTAATGATAGACTTTGGCGAAGTTAAGTTACATTTCCCCCTGTGCAAAGTAAGGCTAGATTATCATATGCTTAACAGTTAGAATTTAAATAGACAATAAACCTATTACTGTTACCTGCTAGAAGACAAACAAAGTATTTCAAACTGCCTAATATCATAGTAATCAAAACTAACATTAATTACTATTACAATGCACCTGCTGATGTATCTGAGTACATACACCCTTAATTATGTCATTTCATGAGAGGAAAGAGCAATGGATTCTGGGCACAGGCAAAATAACAATCTTTTCCATCTTTAAAGTTTCCATCTTTGTGTCAGAAATGCAGTTTCCTTTGTTTTAATTTTGTGAACCATGCTGCAGCTGTGGAAGTCTGGGTTTCCAGACAAGTGCTAACAGCAAGTGCAGTAGGGTAACAAGTACATACTTGCTGGAAACAGCCTAACTTGAATGAAAATAAACAAGAAGTTCCTGATGTCCTCTGTTTAAACCTTACAGTATTTTAACAAAAAAGTTAACAAAAGGCAGAGGGATAACTAAACTAATGTTTACCTCTACAAACCACCCAGCAGATTAGATACTCATTCATCTCAGTGTGTTGAAGGATGATTTTCTGTACCTCATTTTAACATCACATGAAACATTTCAGTGTTAGTCTATGACACAGACGCCCTATCTCTCAGAAGAAACAGTGCAAAATAGAACAGGAATTCTCTGCCCTTCCCAAGGAGAGAACTTGGCTTAAAATGCCCATCAGACTTTCTCTGGTAGAGAACAGCTATGTCATGGAAAAGATTTTTGCCTTCTCAGAGTCTGGAGGCCAGTTTAACAGGAAGAGTGTATTTATATACCTCTGTGATTTTCCAAAAGATTTTCTAAAACATTCAAAGCTGTGGCTCAAAATTACAGACAGATGACACCCCAACGTAAAGAACCATTGAAAACAAAGCACTTTAGCCTGAAATCATAAAATCTGTGGCTTTTTTAAAAACAAAACCAAACCACCATAAAACAAAACTGACAAGGTGTTTTCACACCTTTATTACAAGGTAAAATGTTAAGCAACCCACAGAGTTAGTCTAAACCTTATTTACTACATGTGTATCTAAGAATAAGTACCAGAACTCACAAGCTAGCAAGCCCTCTATGGTTACAGATTAAGCCCCTCTGGACAGGGAAAAAGTTGAAAATAGTGTAAGGATGAGAAAACGAATGAATAAAAACTTTGAAACATTTCTTAGTTTGAATATCAAATTGGCAAAAAAAACCCCTGAAACTAAATACAGTGATAAAACTAAACAAAAAACTCTTCTAAAATACTACTGTTTTAAAGATCTATACGCTAAGTATGGAGATGCAAAGAAGTAATGTTTTGTCATTTTTTCTCTATCTTCATGTAATTCTAAAAGCTTTAAAAAGTAAAGTTTAACTGCTACATGCTAATATCTCTCACTAGAACCTTCAAGCCTTAAAATTATTAATTATTAATTATATGAACAAAGGCAGACAATGGGGTAGTTTAGAGTAATCATTTCCAAGTTAGCAGAGTCAGGTCTTAGGAAACTATTGAGTTAATCTAATAGCTCAGTGCTAAGAAAAGAGATTCCTTGCCACCTCACCATTTCATCACCAACGGTGCTTTCAGCACTTCCTCTGAATCTGACTATTGCCATCTGACACCTCAACGAATTGATCTGGCATGCAAAATAACTATGGACAACCAAAGAGATAAAACCCACATGGTTTTCTGCCTATGTAAAACAGCTTATCAATGCATCAGAAAAAAAAAAAAAAAACAAACCAAACACTTGAACTCTGACTTGTGAATCGTCTAGGAATAAAACCAGATTTTTCAACAGTACAAGCCACCAAAGGGGCTCAGCCGTTTTGTGACACCTTAGTGGACACTGTTCTGCTGCAATGCTGAAGAAACAGCAAGCAAGACAGCAAAGAGACAGGCTTAACCAAGCACTGAAGAGGCCATCATTACTGCTTCTGATGCTGAACACTACAGACATGGCTATCCCAGTATCTTCCCTTCAGCTTCCTGCACAGCAACATCTACAACCACACCTTCAAATTGCCTTATACTGATTCTCCTGCTACATAACCGAATAGTCTCATCTTGTATTTTCTATCTGTCTGTATTCAACAACAAAAACATGTAAGTTTGGGAGAATAAATTGTCTGCTAGCTGTTTGTATAAACAAAATGGGGTCCTGATTCACGACCAGCCCTACTGAACACGAGGATAACACAAATAAATAAAATTACACAGAGGAACGTGTGTAATCCTTTCCCAACAATACCAGCAGTAGGGAAAGGAGAAAAAAAAAAGGAAAAAAGGAAAATAATTTTATGATTTTATCTTCTAGTTTCAAAACTCCTAAGACAACGCATTTCTCTTCACTTACCTCCTTAACAGTTTCACTGCTACTTTGTCCTCTCTCCCATTCTCCAGGAAGCATTTCTACCTCACAGTGTAGAAACCATTTACAGTAGGAAAAGACCTGCAGTACAGCCTGAAACCACAACACCACAGCTCTCCTTTTGGCAAAAGCAGTAGGTCAGGCAGCCCCTATTTTGTTCCTGCTATCCAGTGCCACCTCTGTATCATACCTGCACTGGTACAACTGCTAGGGCAGCTGCAGTTAACTGGATCAGGAAGCTGATCCAGGTTAAGTAAGTCTCTTCTGCTTTCCCTTTTCTGCAGGGTTATTTTTAACCTAGATCAATCTCAAATTCAGTTCACCTTGTTGTCTCATAAACAGTTGCTCTAGCACACTTGAGGGCACAGAGGCAGGAGAAGTGGCAGGCACAGAAAAGCAGAACTGGAGCTGACAGAAATGCTTATGAAATAGCACCTTGCACCTGCAACAAAGACAAAGCTTGAGAGCAGCACTGCGGGGCAGACTGCAAAGTTCTAGCCCTAAGTTTTACAAGTTTATAAGAAAAATCCTCATGGACTCAAGGTTCCTAACACTGAATGCTCTGCAAGCTTAAATGAGCAGAAGTACTGATTAAAAAAAAATGTGCTGTACTTGGATCTGATCCGGAACTAGCCTGCTGTGTAGGAGAGACAATATCCTTTATTAAACTAACTGCTGTAGTTTAAAAAAAGAGAGCTTCTGGGCAAACAAGTCCTTCCTGATGTCTAAAGTGAGGATGCAGGCAAAACACATAAAATCTGACAGCCATCCAAAGGCCTTTCCACAGCTCTGTCCAAAGGACAGATGTGTCAGTTATGGAAGAAATTAACTAACTGAAGAAGACTCCAGGACAGCCTGACACACACTGCAAAGCAGGGTAGCCTGCAACACCGTAACTTGCAGTGTTGCGACCTCACAGGTTTTTCACTTACTTTGCTGTCCGCATTCTGCTCCCTGTACTAACGAGACAGCTTTTGCAGCACAAACACAGCTTTAATTACACTGAAGAACAATGTGGCTGCTGCCAAAAATCTGAGAAATCTGAGTATTTTTCAAGATATTACTTCTGACTGTGTCATTTCTATGAATGTGGATATATTGGTAAAAGAACGAAGCCTAAAGAAAGCCAGCAACAAGGGAATGTCAAGTAATTTCAAATATTCCATCTTTAAAGCTGTCTGAGGCTGTAATAAAGGCCCAACTGCAACAGCTAAATGCATAAACTAATTTGTCACTTGCAGGTCCTTCTGACCTTTTGTTATGCTACCATGTGGCTACCATTTACTGAATGATAGGCTCTCTCTTGCTAATCCAAGCTGACTTTAATTAAAGCAGAATTTTCAGATGGTGCCTCTTTTCAGATGGTGCATACTGGCAGTCTTACATTGGTTATTACAGCAAAGGAATTTTTAGTTCTTCAGCAGGTAATTATAAGTACTCCTGATATTCAGGACAACGCTGAAAATTCCTTATTTCCTTATTGCTGAAACCCAACTGATGAACAGTAAGACAATACAAGCCCAAAAGGATAAGGAAAGAAGCTTTTTATACATCGTGTAGAGATGTTATCCATACAGTCCATTCCAGCATCACTGGAATATATATTGTTAATTACTATTTATACAATACATACTATAGCTTATGTGTCTAGAACTTGTAAGCAAGGCCTCAAAAGCCATCCATTTCAAAATCAGCATAAACACACAGAGCAAAAGAAAAACAACTGTTGAACAATACCACACTTAAAGCACTGAAACAAGGTCTCTGGAAGAGTCACAGGGAATTGGCAAGCTTGGAAAAGTAATGGACAAGGAGCTTTTCACCTCCACTGATTTTAATCTAATCAAAGTCAGTAATAACAGAGCTTTGCCTCATCCAGTCTTTACAAGAAACAAACTTGGGGTCTTTTTTAGTTCTCAGTGAGTAAATACAGCAGAATGACCCAGCACTGAATGCACATGAAAAGTAAGAAAATAATAATAATAATAATAATAATAATAATAATAATAATAATAATAAAAATATTAGTTCCAAGAAATGTCCCCCGAGGAAGTTAAAAAACTATTGGCAAAGGAAAATTAAGGAGGCTGCATCTTCCTGTCAAGCACATTTCAAGAAGCACTACTTACAGAATAATTATAAGAGTTAAAAAGGGAAGAATTGACTATAATAGGAACTCTGTCATACTGAATATATTGTAGTGGGAACACTCTGAGGAGGAGTGAATGAACATAAAACTCACACGCAGAATACACATCACACACACTGTACTTGGGTATTTAAAGACCACAGAAGTTGAAGTTAGTAAAGCCATTCTAGATTAATAAATTCCTCCTGCACTAGAAGCTGGAGGTATGGCTACCAGGTAAGAAGGTATGTGTACAGAATTATGCTTTCAAAATCATGTATAGTTTAAGCATACACTTTAATAGCAATTTACTATCACGTATTGCTATAGAAAAAGCAGCAAAGATCATCTGAATCCTGGCTAACATAACCCAGAAGCCAAGCCTATGTGGTTTCAAGATCTGTTTAAAGAAGAGAAAGTATACATATCTGCCATTCACCCAAGAGTGTGTTCTAATCACCTGGTCTCTAATCCAGTTTGGTGATTAAAAAGAAACAGACAGACAAGATCACAGCTAAGTACCAATGAATCTAGGGAAAAACAAACCAAACACCTGTGAGATTACCAATTAAATTTCTAAGCAAACTTTTTGCTATCATGTATGACATTATCTTGCACATCTAAAGGGGAAAGTAATTCAGAGGCACACATTGCAATTACTTTGAAAAAATCTGTATTATCAAGTTACATGAAGGAAAAAAAAATGAAATGCCAAAAACCCCAATGCTACAGCTTTCTACAAACTTTACAATTTGCAGGGCTTACATTCATTCTAGCTCACAAACTAGTTCTAGCAAAGTTAAAACATGCCTGTTTCATATAAAATCAATAATGATCTTGGAAGTAACAGATTCACTTATGGGGTTAAAAAAATACAATATAACCTTTTTTAAACTCAAGAGATATGTTATAGTTACATTTATTTTATGTTGTGTGCTACTTCAACAAATGATTCCAAGACAATGAATATTAAAGCAGATAACATTTTCCTACAGTAATTGCAATAAGTTAAGGTAAACTGCCTGTGACTTTTTTTTTAATATTTAATCTACTACATGTTGACATTTTTAACTCATGGGTTGCAAAGGAAGTTTTCTCAACTACTAGAAATCAGCAACTGAAAAAAGAACCCCAGCAAACCCAAACAATGAATAATTGAATGAATATTAGGATGAGGGATCAAACTTTAACTTTTCAGAAAACTAACAACTGTGTCTCTTCAGACTCCAAATGAAAAACACAGTTATTCTAAAAGACCCTCAGAATTTGCAGGCTGCTGTGCCCTGTGGAAAACCATGAACCCATTTAAAACAGGTACAGAATCCTTAAGCTTTTCTTTTGTAAAGGCTCACTTCTTATTTTGGTCCTCCAAATCAAAAGCCACTGCATATTAGGAGAATCTGGAACAGAAGGGCCTAGAAGGAAAGCCTTAATAGACTACTTTGAAGCTTCCCATCTTCTGTCTATACAGTCATGTATCTCACCCTCCTATGCAAGCCTGGTTCATTTTTTTGGTGGTTAGGCTGAAGAAAATTAACCACCATTCAGATTTTATTTACCTGCAACTTCTCCCAGAAATACTCTGAAACATTTGCTCCATTCTATTATTGGTGTTCACCTATAACTGGTTTTACTCCTCTTTGCAGCCCAAGTGAAGTATTGAAGGTATCTGAATATACATGGAAAGTTAAAGTAGACAAGAAGAATATAAGCGCTGCAGTGAGGTGAACCACATTTACTGTGCTGACCAGATAGTGAAAGAGGTCTCAAATTACACTTCATGAACTTCATGAAGTATAGTTATCAGTGGAAGCTGCGTTACCCTTCATTGTTCTTTCAGGGACCTTAGCATGTCCTTGATCCACACAATACCATAAGCTCCATGCACAGATCAAGGGCATAACATCACCTTTATGAGTCAAACCTGGATATTTTTCTGTTATCACTTCAAATAACTTCATTTTCAGAGTTCTGAAATTTAGAATATATGCTGCTAAGGACACTTAAGACACAAACCAGGAAAACTGGTCCAACCATATATATGCATATCAGAAATAAAACTCCGTCACTTTATGTTTTCTCAGTTTTCAGTGTTCATGTATTGTATCAATAGACTACACATCAACTTTCACTACCAGTAAACCAAGTCTTGTTTCTAGTAATTTATTATGTGTCTACACATATAGTATTCATATACTGTTGATTCTCCATAGTAAGTGAATCCTGGTCTTTCCCAGCAGGATGGCAATGATGAAGAAACAGAAGTTGAAACCTTACAGAGCTTTCTGCTGCTAAATATACTGAGTAACTGAACATCTGAGCTTGATATTTTCAGTGCCATTTCATTTTTAAACTCTAATAAAAGGAGAGAGGAGTTCTGAAGCAAACTCTTCCTGCAATCTAAAAATTACTGCATTTGGTAATATAAGAATTTATTAAGAACTAGAAGTAAACACTGCATGGTGTAGTGTTATTTAACTGTACAGATTAATAACGATACAGCTACTACAAAGTACCAAATGCAGTGTTGTCATCTGAAGTACTTCAAACAACCCACCCACTCTCCCTCTCTTCACACGTCTTTATAGGTAGGCTAAAACACTCCCTATCAAAAATTAATGCACTCTGATAAATAAAAACACTAAACAGTAATGGTCAAATACATATAAACATTTGGATTGTGAAACTATAATAATAATACCGAGATAAGATGCAAGAACTGGAAAGCAAAACCACAGAGCAGGACTGGGTAGGTGAAGCAGAGCCCAGGTCCCACACCTGGAAACACCCATACAGCTCCCCGAGAGCAGCGGAATAGGTGGGTAGGCACTAGACAACACAAATGGGGTTACTCGGTTCTACCTCAAACATCAAGTAGTAAACACTCAAAAAGTAAACAAAATGCCAAAAAAGAAAACAAAAAAAGTAACTTGGATGTTTAAACTTCTTTCCACGTTAACACGGCCCAAAGAATTTCTAGTAACAAAGGGTATTGTTGTAGGAACACTGTGCTTGCACAACCGGCTGCTCTCTACGTCTTGGCTTTTCTCTTATCCATCACAAACATTCCCGAAGTTTTCCACTAGAAGCAAAGGAAATTAACTTGCTAAAAATAAAGTCTGTATCCCCCCCCAAATGAATCAGCTTTATAACATTTTAAGATTATGCTGAAGTATTTAGGAAGAAGAAAACAAAACAGCAAAAAGCACCCTGCAATGGCAAGTTCAGATCAATGCTTTTGTCTTCCATTTTACCCACGGATCTGGAGAGCAGCGTTTGCTCCCCCGGCGCGCTCCCGATGTAAACACGCCGCGGGGCTGGGGCCATGCCCCGGGGAGCGGCAGCACCGGCGGGGTCACCGGAGCTGCACGATCCGGGCAGGCTCGGGAGTTTCTTACCTACATCCCCTGTAGCGGGATGAAAACCCTCCCGCCGCAGACGGAGCGCGGCGCGGCGGGCGGCCTCCCCCGCCGGCAAGGGTGTGTTCATGGGTGGGGAAAGCGAGCTGGCCAGGGACAGGATGGAGGCTGGCGGAGGCGCTGACACCTGCCCGCCGACACCCTGGCCCCGCCGTGGAGCGGCTCCTCCTTGGCCAGGGACAGACACCTGCTGCAGGACAGCCGGACGCGCGGCCCGGCGGCGGCCTCGGCCCGGCAGCCGCAGGCGGATTTATCCCTCGTTTTGCCTCAGACACTAAAGCCGGAGGCGAGCTCTCCGCGGGGACGAGCAGGCCGCGCCGAGCCAACGACCGACGCGCACGGGCCTGCGCGGGGCGGGGGGCTCGGCGCCTCAACCACTAGGCCGCGGGGCCTGCGGCAGCAGCGCGGGGCGGGCGCGCCGGGCCCAGTCCGCCGGCCCCTCCTCGGGGAGCGGAGCCAGGCGTCGGGCGGAGGCGGCGGGTCCCCCTCACTCACCGCTCTCGATCTCGTTGCCCTTCTTGGCGGTGGCTGCGTTCCCCATGGCCGGGCCGAGGCGGCGCGGGGCCGGGGGGGCGGGAAGTATGCCGGGCGGCTGCGGCGGGAGGGGGCAGGGCTCTGCTGGCGGGGCGGCGCGGCCCGCGGGCGCGGCGGCGGCGGCTAGTTCCCCTCGCCCCGCGCTAGGTCTCTGTGTCTCCGGCCGCCGCGGAGGAGGAGGCGAGCGCTCTGCCCCCCTCCCCCACCCCGACACACGGCGGAAATGACGGCCGGGGCGGTGCCTCCTCCCTGCTACGCCGCCCGCCGGGGGCGCGCGGGGCGCCTGATGCCGCCGTCCGCGGGTCCGGACTTCGCCGCTGTCGAAGGCGGGGGGCGCTGCCCCGGACGCCGGGCCCGAGTGGAGGAAGGGACGGACAGACAAGGGGCTACAGGAGCTCGGGGCGGCACTCACCCGTGCCAGCGCTGGCTTACAGAAGGCCGGGGCGGGAGGGTTGCCCTCGGCCTACGCGCCGGCGGCGGGGGCGCGGCCGCCTCCGGGTACCCCTGGCCAGCGCCTGGCCTCACGGGGCGGGCGGCGTGGAGGCGGCCCTGTGCCCTTTGTTCAGAGCTCCCTCCCGCCCGCAGTGTGCGGCTCTTGGGTCGGGGACGAGGCGTGCTGGGCCCAAGGTGACCCCAGCGGCCAAGCGCTTCGAGGCGTTGCGGCTGCGCCCGCCCGCGCCTGGGGCTCGGCCGCATCCCCCAGAATATCCCTGACCGCTCGGGGGTAAACGCTCCGCGGGGCCGCCGTCCCGTGGCCGCGGGCTGGGTCTTCCCGACCCGTCCTGGCCGGGCCTGCGCCGCGGCAGCGAACATGAGGGAAGTCGCGCTTGCCGCCTGTTCACAGACTGTTTTTACACGGCTCAACAGACTACAGGAAAAAAATACAGAGTAAGAGAGCTGCCAGGAAAGAGGTTTTTTTTTACTCCCCCCCTTTCGCTGCCACTCATGTCATAAATAGCTACACTATGCATTTTCAAACGGTATTGTGACTTTCGAGTTGATAATAGCACTCTTTGAATATATATATTTACCATGTAAAAACACTGAGTGTTTTAGCTCTGGAAGGAAATGCTTATCAAAAAGAAGGCTCTATGTGCCTTAAAGTGAGGATAGTGGAGAGCAGAAGTGCTAATCTTACGGATCACAAACCATACATATTCTGCGAGGACAATTTAGGTGATGCCCAGCCTATTTTGGCAGCATTTTCGTGCCAGGCTGCAGGCTCCGTGAACTGCTCTGACTGCAGCCATCCCAGCTACCACCTTTCACAGAGGCTACCAAAAACCTCTCCTGATGCTGTGGGCTGCGTGCTCGTGCTGTGCATGTTGTCATGGCCTAATACTGAATTACCTGTCTCTAAGACAAGATTCTGTACACATCCGCTTCCCAATTTCTGCACATGAAAGCAGATACTTCTGGGAAGTTTCCAGTCTCCTGTGACTACTCTGGAGCGCACTATGAACACTAGGCATACCTAGCTAGTGGATTCTTCTGCCTTGACAGTGGTACAAGCTGCCTGGGTTATCCAGCTGCAGAGGTTTGGGAGCACTTACCTGAATTATCTTGATGTTTCGTAGGTTGAAGTTCTATCAAGGAACACTCCAGTTGAGAGACTTCCTCTTGCTTTTCACTTGCATTATCATGAAGCACTGCTTGCTTCAGAGGAGTACCTGTGGTTTTATGGTTAAAGAAACAGGCTCTGGGGCAGCCAGGTCTTTATTGCTTTGAAGATCAGAAATGTGGCTTAGACATAGCAAAGAAATAACCTGCAAACCATTGGGGGCAGAGAAGCTGCTACTATGTAAGAGGGCTGTCTCATTTTGCCAAAGCTGGAGTTTCTGTGTTCCCTAAGCACTGATCCAGAGGTTCAGCTCGTTCTTGGTAATTCACTCTGTCAGGGAAGGGCACAAAGGTTGCAGTAGCCAGATCTGCACCAGGGGGAGAGGTTAAGCTTGGGAAAAGAGTGGGCTACTTCTGCCATTGATCATCTTCATCATTCAGTGACAAAAAATAGAAACCCAAAGTGCTGTAGTATTTATATAAATGTCCGAAGATGGTATTGGAGGTAGGCAAAGCTGTTACCCCAGTTTTAAACATTGTTCCCGCTCCAGCCATCATAATTTTCATTTTGGCCAGATTGAATCTGAGTCAGCTGATTTTCATCCAGGTGCTGACAGGCATTTTGATATCCTTGAGAAGACAGCAGTAGCATTACTAACAAATGAGGTATGCTGCAGCGTCTTTAGCATATTCCTGGCATTACAGCTCATCCCTTCACTAGCAAATTATACTGCATAGGTGGCATAAGTAGGGATCCAACAAGGTCCAGTAATCATTACAGCCTTTTGGGATTTGGTGGCCAAGGATCATCTGGTCGTTGCAGGTACTCCAGCAAAATCCAATATATGCACATGTAGGACCACATACACATGTGCAGCAATGCATGATACTAGTTCTCAAACAAGCACATGCTTTGAATACACATGCAGCACTGATGGATTTGCATAAATGCTTATACCCAAACACTTTCATAATCAACATAGCAAATATAAGTCAACAGTGCTGTGAAACATTAAATGAGCCACTTCCATGATCTTAGCATTGCATGTCTAGGTGAAAGTAACAGAAACAAGGACTTAGGGCTGGACATTTGCATTCTTGTTCACACCACTTACTCAACTTAGCTATAAAATAATAGCAGAACATGCCAGTGTAGAATATGTAGCATTCAGAGCATCAACTCTTATTTTAGCCCTAATCTTCACTTTGCCCTAGTTTTCCTACATGTAATCCTTTGGTTTTCTTATGTAAAATCCTTTGATGCTGAAATGCTGTGTATCACTGCTCATACAAAGGTAGTTTTTCTTCTTTCATGCGATACAACTGGTTAAAAAATCAAATCATGCAAATATGAAAAATGTTCTGTTTGGATATGTTAGGATATTTAAATAATGGTGCAAGCTAAACAAAATACCAATTTAATTTGTTTTGCTAATCTGTATAAGATTTTAAAAAAATAGTTATACTCTAAGAAAGTCAGCTGAGCAGTTTTAGAACTGTACACACTTAATGATGCAGTTTCAGTGACTCACAGTGGGTTTTAATCCATTTTTCTACATATTTGTTGGGAACTATTGATTAGGAATATCCTAGCAAGATCAATCTGTTTCTCTGATTAAACCTAACACTGTGTAGCAGATGTACATTTCCCTCATGAAACTTGCATATTCCATGCTATGTGGACTCAGAACTAAAAATGAGAGGGTTATTTCAGGACAGAAAAGATAAATTTCTGTTAGATTAAGGGCTCTCACATGCTTTAAATGGAAACCACCTTTTCATACGGTAATTACTTCTGGAGCCACATATCATTTCACTCCATAATTATTCCAATTTCTAGATGAGATAGTGGCATTTCTGTAGCAACTACAGCAGTTGTTGTCAATACACATTTGAAAGGAGTCACTAAATTTAAATCATCGCACATCTTAATTTTCTTCCCTCACATTTATGGTGTGCCTGCAAGGGATTGATGGGTTTGCCCATCCAGTGATAATTCCTACCCTGAGGATGTAGGCTCTGCTCAGGTTATGAATATGTACCTGCCTTAGTTGTAATTGTCTTTATATGACCATTCTGCCTTACCATTGCAGCCATGCCTGCACACTGCAAGGGTTTGTATACTGGCTTTGGCTGACTGCTGTTCCCCAAATCCCACATTCGTGCATCTTTGAGTATCCCTGGCAGCCTCCCTCTCTACTCCTAAACAGTCGGATATATTTGGCATTTAACTGTTTGTTTTCCTTTCAGGTTGTTCCAGGCTACTGGCACATTTTCTCCTCTCAGCTAACCCCTGCTCTGCCAGCGTGGGATGTTTTTCTAGCAGGTTGCTAACGTGCCAAGAAGCATATGTATCTCTTTGTGAATGTGGAAGTTATTTCCAAATTTTACAGCTTCTGACCCAGAAACAGGAATATTCATCACTGCAGCATAATTTCAGCCCTGCCAAGAATATATCAGTCATGTCATGTAGATGTGCTAAGGGAAAGGATGAAAGCAGGAGTATGGCAATTCCCCTTGCTTCCTGTACTAGCTATACAAGAAGTGATGAAGCATATCTTTGTGCAGGTAAGGCCAAATCCACTGATGCACAATTCGTTTCTTTTGAGGACCCATCCTCACAGAGAGGAGTGAAAAGTCTTACATCATGTTTCCACAGTATCTGACATTGCCAGCCCCTGAATCCACAATGAAAGTGAGCAACTTGGCCAACAACTTGCTCTGCCAGATCTCCTGACAAATGGTCCCTGATGCCCTCTGACTGTGAATACAGAAGGAATCTGGAGCCTCAGGACAGTGTTCTGCACAATTTAACTGTTACAATTTTGAGGGACATTTTGATTCAAGGAAGGAAGGATTCTTAATTATGGGTGACTTGGACTTCCTTCAGCTTGACTGCATGCACCTAGAGCAAGAAGTTCCAAAGTTTACAGCAGCAGCCAACACTTCACCACTTCACCTTCCCTTTTTGGTGTTATATGTTTCCTAAGATAGCTGCTGGTCAAAGAAAACCATGTAAACAGAGAAGCAAAGGGTTTATATATTCCCTTATTGATTTTTAACTACACATATTTCACCGCAAACCTCTCAAGAGCCATAAAGTTACAAGATAGGTTTTTTGATAATGTTTTAAACATAAATAAACAGGCATATATGGTCTGTGCTTTTTGCTATTAGAATTTCCCCTTGACAAGACATCATTTGTTGAATTTTCTGTGGATTGTGGCTATATATTTATTCATGGAAGGTGACAGGTGGTGGTTTGTGATCAATGTCCTTCTGAGTAGACATGTAGACATGGTTTTTGCAGAGATAAACAACAGACTTTCTTAATGGGCAAGTCCAGCTGCTCAGTTCTTGGCCTTTATCTCCTATGATCATTCAGGAGAGGGGGTGTAGTGTCTTGCTATCAGCCAAGCAGCACTTTTTTCAGTTGCTTATAATTGTTCGGCAGATTATTCCATATTTGTAGAAGGTACTGCCTGCAAATTTGTGATTTAGAATAAATTGCTAATTACTGTTAAGGAAAATTCTTACTGACCTGCCTCTGTGACTGACTTTGTGATCCTTTTGTGGGTATCTGGCTGCCATTAGCCTCATTTAAAAGTTTTCTTATTCACATTGTGAGAAGTTCTTTGCTTTTCTACAAGGGTGTTCCAAACTTTTGGAATCCATAATAGATTGCTTAGCCTAAGAAAAGCAAAATTTTTATATTATCTTGGTTTGCTGCACTTCTGTGCCATTGATCACATTAAAAAAAAGAAAACAAAACTAGTGGAGAAAAAAACAACCAAACAAAAAAAATCAGTTGCCCATTTTTTTTTCTTTTTCTTGCCATTTTAGTAGTTCAGCAATGTGTTTGGATTGCTGCACATGAACTACAGAAGGAATGAAACTTAAAATTGATGGTATAGTTGTCTAACATTAGATTCTAGTATAGTCACACAGATCTGATTAGAAATAATATTTGTGCAGTTGAAGTTATTCAAATGCATAACTGTTTAAAAAAAAACTATATAGTAAACACTTTCAGGGTAGTTGACTTCGTTATATGTGGGCTTACCATAATTGGGAGGTCATCGATACTACACTGATGTTTGTTTGTTCTTGCAGTATATTGAGACTCTGAATCATGTTTTACAGAAGAAAGAAGGTGAAATAGAAAAAATAGTGGTATTTTTTAATTTCTCTCTTTAGGTCTTTTCTAGAGAGATCTCCAAGTTAACTACAGCTATTAATTTAAAGTAGACTAAGGTATATTAAATGCCTCAGTATGTATTTTTTTTCACAATTAAAATTACCTTAATTCAATTTAAGCTAACTCACTTTGGAAGTGAAATAGGCTATGTTAGATGAAGGTCAGTTTAATTCTAAGAGAGTTCACATCAAGGGTTCACCAGGCTTTTGTACTCTGCACCCAATCAATTAGGAGTGATGAGGACTAGTAGTCATGTATCTAAATCCAAACTTCACTGTATTCTGCTCAAATGTATGTCCTTTAAATTGTGTCCTGCTGTCAGATATCACTGTATTGGGTAAAGAAGCCTAGCTAAAAAGCCTTTTAATGCATGATCAACTCTTCAGCTGAAATATCTCTAGTAATGTTATTTAAAAATAATAAACCAGTCTAAGATGTTTTTCCTGGTTTGTTACTAACTTCTAGAAGCATGTTTTTTTAAACAGCAACAAAATCATTTTCCTAAACCTGGAATTTTATCCATTTATCTTTCTATAACCTGTTGATTTTCTCTTAGGGTTACAGCACAATTCCTAGAAATACTGGGAGTTGTACACATGGCTAATTGAAAGTAGTATGTTCCATTTGCTCTCATGGTTATTATTTCTTCTGCACATAACATCTTTTTCTGAAAGTGTTCTTTATTCTTAATACAACAGTCATCCAAGGCAAAGGTATCAGCAACATGCAGTTCGTTCATAGTTCAGTCCCCTGGCACTTGCAGGCATGTTAATACAAGCTTTTACTTAACATTCTACCTTCTCCCATCTGCTTTAGTTGTGGTGTTATTCCTGGCTTATGCTTTCAAGCTCTTTAGGTCTTTCTGCCTCTAATGTCTTTGTCTTATGTTATTTTAAGCTCTTGGTCATATCTAAGATGTCAGAGCACTGTCCAGTCCAACACTTATTCAAGTACTAGTTTCTTGGCAGATTCTGAATTACCTCATCTGGAGTCTGCTTCTCCCAGGAGTCTATTTCTGTATTACTTGCTCCATTTTCTGTTGAAAACCAATGGCTTTTTAAAGTTGGAAGTTGTGTTTGGTTTTTAATCTACAATTCTTCATTAGATCTCACCCTAAGGCAGGCTAATGCCTGTGATAGATAAAATTGTCTCTCCAGCCTTACAAACTACAAAATACTTTTAAACCTCCAGGTTCAAAGCATATAACTTTCATATGCTTCATTTTTATTTAGAATGCAATACTCCTAATTTTTTTTTTAACAGCATCATGAATGTCCTCCTTTGCTTGGATTGCTGGAAACTGTTAAATATGCCAAATGCATCAGCACTTGCTATTTTCAGAAGGAAAACCTCCTTCTGGTTGACTTGCTTTTAAATAACACTTACTGCTTCCAGATGTACATTTAAGTGCTCTTGCCTTCTTTTCCAGTATTTTCTGGTATTTCTGGAGTTTGAGACTTTAAATGCTCTGATTTCTTCTGTCTTTCTGTGATTTCTTTTTATTGCTACTACAACGAATGAGTCATTCCAAGCTCAGAGGATTACAGTAGATCCTCTTTAACCATGTGTCTGCAGTGCCTTTTCCTAACACTTACAAGCCAGAAAGCTGCACCTCTAAAAGAACATTTAGACCAGTAACCTTTCATTAGGAGAAATAATTAGCAAAAAAATTACAGTATCATATGTATAGGTGTGAAACTGCTGAAACACACTCCCCCAAAACATGCAGGAAACAAACAGTAAAAGCCACTTTACATCTGAAAAAAAAGCAGCCAAGAAACCAACTTAGAAATTTTATTTAGTATTTGTAGATCTACTTTTGGTTTGAGTTTGACAAAGCTAGGAAGAGAAGTATCTATGGGTTTAATACAAAGAACACAACACAAAGAAGTGGCTATTTCAAATAACTGTAATGCAAATCTCAATGTAAAAGCTTTTTCCTCTCATTTCCAGAATCTGAGAAGCCATTGGCAGAATGTGCCTTGATGTTAGTACATGTTTTGTGTATTTGATAGATGCATGACTGATAGACCAAGAAAGAGAAATTGAATGTTTTCAAGCATTTTTTTTTTTTATCTTATGAAACAGAAAACTTGCATTCTACTTGCATTTAGTGCAGGACAGATTTTCTTCAAACTCAGTTTCACATCCGAAATGTTGAGCTGATTTTCTATAATAGTTGAAATAAATATAACACTTCCAGTGAAACTTTTATTTTTTTTTAATCCATATGAAAAGATGGTAACCATATGAAATACATTTTTTTTTCCACGGGAATATGAAAGATTGGGCTTTTTAATTGGTATTAGGTATTATCATCTAATCATCACATTTGCATGAAAGAACTCCATGCATTCCATTTTGTGCAAAGGGAAGATCCATTCCCAAGTAACGTATTAACCAATAAATGTCTATATATAAAAGTTACCCTCAAGCATTTCTTGTTGCTGTAGTTCCTTTAAAATAATTTCTGGTAAAGACAATTAATCAAGGTCTCTTAGCAGAGGATGTGTAGAAGCCTGACTAATGCCTGCAGTTATTTGTTATGTTCAGGTGCAACATTTGAACTCAGAGGTGATTGGATTTTATATGTGGATAACTTGAAACAGCTGCTTTTTTGGCCTTTGATATCTCTCCTCAGAACTCTTCCGTTCTGTCTACTTTATTTTTTATCACAATAAATATTATCCTCAGATTTAAAAAGTGTTTTCTTTTTTTCCTCCTAGTTTTACTTTTTTATATTGCTAAAATTATATATTTTTTTTCTCCAGGAAATGTAATTTTCTGTACCTCAAAGACTTAATATGCCTTTAGTTGTGCCCTCTGCTTTTCCCCTTTTCTATCGTTTTTGGCATCCCTTCATCCCCGGTTCCCACCCTGTACTATTTCCTTGCTCTTTCCCTTTGCTGTACTGCAAATTTACTACCAGAATCATTATTTCGTAAGAGTTCACAAAGCTAATGAAATTCAGTAGCACACATTGGTGGTATTCAGCATCCCTTGCTTCATTCAAATAACTTGGACGTTAGATGTTATTTTCACTAATAGGATTGAACATAAAGATGCAGGCATGTCTAAATTGGCTGGAGCCCTACCTGGTCATTACTGAAAAGACAAACCACAGTTGAGATTTCTAATCCCCTGAACACACACACACACGGGCAAAGGCCATGAAAGTTATAGCTGAGGAGGAAGTATTTTTGTGAAGTCTGGAACAAAATCTTGCTTTCTTTATACTCAAATGAACTTTCGTCATCAGTGACAGCAGGATGTTACCTGCAATATTCAGCCTCAGTTGGATTTCTATTTTTGCAGCTGTTACATCTCGTAAACTACCTTAAAGAAAATATTTTGCTTACATGGTCTCTTTCATTTCTGCCATAACATTTCATCAATTTATTGCAGAGACAAAAGTATAATTAGCCATATCCATTCTCTCAAGGTTAGCATAGGACCGTATACTAAATGAGCACAAAAGACATGTTAGAAATGGTTCTTCTGGGTAAATAATTTATTCCTAGAATGTCTTAGGAATGATAAATGCAGGTTATGTTGCTCTTATCCAGTTGAAAGCACTTTCGCTATGGAGGACAGGGGAGGTATATTTCCTTTCTATCCACTACCTGTTTGAAGAGGGAGCTAAATGGTTTGTATAATGATCTTTTAACGTGCAAATATTAATAATGCAATTGATACTAATACTTACCATTTATGCAGTGCTTTTTCATCTGTAAGTCTCAGGGTAAGACAGTCAGATGAAGTCAGAGGCTAATGAAAGTTTCAGTGTTGTTGGAGAGTGCCAGTCCCATGGCAAATGGGATTTCAAGGGAGAGGAGAAAGGCTGGAGGAGGTACAGGCAGAGCAGCAGAACCCCTTGTGGAGGGCAGCTTCATCCTGCCATGGAGAGGAGAGCATGGTAACCAGTAAAGGAATGAAACAGTGCAGGACAGAGGAGAATAAAGTCTGAGAATAGTAAAGAGAGAAGAAAACAAACCCAGAATTGGAGCACATACCTGTGCAGAGAAAAGAAAACAGACAATATCATTATGGAAGAGAAACTGTAGAACTTGCAGAACTTGCTTCATTCAACAGGAAAATATGCAATATGGTCTTTTAAAAAGGAAAATAGTAAGGAATATAACCTATTTCAGTTGGAGAGAAAAAGTGTTCCTTGTGACTAGGAGAAAAAAAGCTGGGGACACTGAGGAAAAACTAGGTCATTTGGGGGTGGACAGATCCTGTATAACCGTACCTGTATGAGGAAACATATGCTTTTGCAGAATTGCTTTTCACATTTCTTTTGGAATGTTTCATGCTTTTACAGTCTGTTTTAATTTAGGATATATAAAAATAACATGTTTTCTGGCAGTAGCTTTTTTTCTTGCTTTCTATATTGCTTTCTGTTGTGACATGAATATTTACTGATTAAATATTTATAATGAAAGAAGAATATAAGAAGACTTTCAGTATACAAAAGTGACAACTCTGTTCATTGTTGTATTTTGATAGAGTGTTTTTATTGTGCCTTTTTGAGGCGGTAGCTTTAGCCAGTTGAAAAGCCTGTAAGAGTGAAAATGTTACCCTTTGCAATATGAGTTGCAAATTAGACATGATAAATAGAGCGGTTAAATATTAGCTAGCTGATAAGTATTTTGAAGTTTATTCATGTGGATATGAAACAGCAGGTTCTTTATTATGCAGAATTTTGCAGAATTAAAACCCCAACAAAACAATCTGGTGGTTCTGTGTCTCTGATATTTTAGATTTTTTTTTTTCAGATAATGTGTTAGAAATGAAATTAAAAGCTTGTCCAGTTTGTCTCCTCCCTTGGCAGTGTTTCATCACAATGAGTTGCCTCGGAAAATTATCACTATTACTGCTACATATGTTATTGTGCTACTACTTTTCTGGATTTAAAATGCGATACTCTTCCTACACATCCATCCCTTTCGTTGTGCCTATAAAATAATTGCTGTCTGTGGGAGATATATATAGATAGGTCATATACAAACAAGTTAACTTTGACCTCCATTTTTGGCCTGTAATATTTTAGAATAAAATCTCTATTTAGTTCTTGTTAACATTGTAGCTCTGTAACTTACACTTGATATAAAAATATACCTCTTAAACTTTAGCTATGAAATATTCATGGCACAATGTGATATTATTTAATGTATAAAACCTATGATTTTGTGATTAAATGATGAAAAAGTCTGAAGGATTAACTTTGTTAGATGAACTGAATCTCACAAATTAATATTAAATTATTTGGAACTCCTGGTTGAGTCCTGCGAATGTCAGTCTTCTCTTAATTTTTCTGATAAAGGGAATTAAAAGCCATTCTTGTTTATGTAATCTGAATTCACATCATCCTAAATCTTATATAGTCTTTGAAATGAGAGCAAAGTAACCAGAATATATAAGTGATTCAAAACAGGGGAAAATGCATAACAATTCAATTGAATGTGAATTTCAATCTTGTGTAACTGTGGTTGGAACTTTCAGTGGAAAAAGCTTGTAAAGTCTTCATGGACCTGCTATTCCAGTGCACTTTATAAAATGTGAGATTGTACTGCGTCATTTCTCTTCTACCAGGCTTTGTTGCAATAAACTTTTAGTCCAAGATAGCAGTAGGATGGGACTTTGAGAGTAATAAACCCATCATCCGTCACTGTCTATGGTTGATCATCAGCTGAAAACTCTCCTATTTTTAAACAGAAACATTGTGCTTCAAAGAAATGAGGGTTATTATCAGGCTATCCTTTCTACGTTTGCATCCTACTCATTACCTTAAAGAGGGATAAAATAGCTTTCAAGACGAGCTATTTTTTTGTAGGAAATGCACATAAACTCAGTGAGATGATTTCATAATGTGCTATTTTAAAAGCCCTCACTCCACACACTTCAGTTTATTTCCTGTTGGTGAATGCTACACAATAAAAAGACATTTTCAGTCTCTAAAAATGATGCGACAAGAGCAAATAGATGTTATTCAGCCCATAGAAAATACTACCTATGTGGGATTATACTTAGTTCTCCTGCAAGTTTGCCCCTATATTGTTTATCTTTTCTAGAACCAGATATTCCTGTTACAAATAGCAAGCAAGATTTGATTGAAAGGGTTAGGTAAACAAAACTTGTTGCTGAATAGGAAAGTTCCTTCTACACTGTGAACTGAGTATCACATATCTACCCAGACAAATATTGACTAAGTTAACATGAGAGATGAAATAAAAAATTTACTTGTGAGGGATAACACAAAATAAAAAATACTACAGAATCTCAAAATAAAAGCACTCAAATTCCTCTGAATCCTGTTGCAGAAGAGCACTAATAAACTCTAATGGCCCTCACCAGCCTCACCTGGAGCCTCCACCACATCCATGGGCTCACAAGCTCCATTTAAACTCAGCTCTGAGCTCCTCACTTTTTACTGGAGCTATGTTAGAAGAGTATTGATCTGCAGTCACAGCCTGACTATGGTAGCTGTTCAACCCCAGGTTATAGGGTGATTTCCCAGTTTGATATCTGTCGTGCCTCATTGTTATGGGCCTGACTGACAACTGTTTGACCTTATCTTTGCCTATGGACTGGCTTTCTGGCCTGATCTTGGATCTGCATCACTGTGGTACTGCCTTTTCATAGGGATTCTTGGTTAGGTCTGTCATCTCCAGGTTTGTCTTGAGCACTTTGCTTCGGTGTGGTGGGGCTAGTCCCTGGGGTTGTGGATCTCTGCTGATGCATGTTGTTCTAGCAAGTAGCCCTGTTCTTGCTTCCTCCTTGACATGGTGCATCTTTGTAATATAAATCTGAACTCTTAAAGGTTCAGAAGACCCATACTGCTGCCCATACCCCAGATCCAGTGAGTGCTTCCACTCCGCGGCTTCTATGTTTTGTACTTCTTCCATGCAGAGATAACCCACCTAAATAGGTACCGATCCTGCATTTCTTTGTGCTGTATAGCACAAATTGAGATTTATTAAGATTTATTCTATGTTGCAAAAGAGGCTACTATAATTCTATGCTTACCCATTCCTATAAGTGCAAAAAAATTCCTTATCCCCGCTACAGTTAACTTCCACTTTCTCTCTCCACAAATGTTGTGCCATTTCTATCACTCTTAAGTCCTCTGCTCTGAGGACCACTTGAGCTGCCCAGTTTGAATGGTGAGCAATGATGTGTGCTGACTTCAAGTTGCCTACCTTGCCAGGCTAGTAGGCATGACTTTGCATAATGCACCCTGGTGCATCTTGCAGTAACTATATTATGGAGACTTTTCTACTGCTAATGAAATTTCTGTATCTTACTGCCCTGGAGAAGTCAGTACTGATTCTGATGACATCTCATTTAGCTGGTTTCTCACAAACACCAGTGAAATTACTGTGTATATGGAGATATTTTGACCCTTCTTCAGTGTACCTGATGGTACAGATACATCTATCATGCTTTTATAAGTAAACCCAATTCTATTATGTTCTTATATTTGGGGGGCGGGGGGGTGGGGAGCATACATAATAGAAAAAAATCTCAAAGGATTCTACAGTCCTGTTGTCCTTAAAAGTGTCAACACTGCCAAATAAGTGTACAGTTGTATAAAAGAAAAATGCTTTCTAGAGCAACCCAAAACCTGTTACCCATGCAGCTGAAAACTGTTTTGAGGTACAGTGGTAGGCCCAAATAAGGAGGGTCTTGTATCACCTAGTATTTTTGAGAATTGTATGTAGAAACAGTGAGGAACTAACATATTTCAGTGTTTTAGTGGTGTGTATTAATGAAATCCAAACTTCAGATTAATAGTCTGCATATAGTTCTGTTCTATTTCAGCTCTTCAATAGTCCTTTTTGCATGAAAAATGTTGTATTTTTGTGGTACGAAGTTCTATGTAGTTTAGCTAAGGTAAAGACTTGTACCTACAATTAAAATTTTGGAAATGGTTTTGCTAGTTAATTTGACTGTGGGAATGCTCTGCAGAACACAAATTCTGAAGATACTGCATGAAGATTATTTTAAACTATATTAAGAAAAATCACAAGGCTATAAATTAATACATCTTGTAAGACACTGACATTTAATCTACTGAGCATATGAATGGTATCTGGTAGAACTTGTGCACTTCATTCTGCCAGAGACTTCAGAGGTCATGTTCCAAGCAGTGTACAAATATTGAAGTAAATTTAGACGAATGCTGAAAATAGATTTTTCTGAACCTTGTACATAGATCACTATCTTGTGTGGCTTCTGATGATGTACTCACCTGATATACAAGCTTATTGCTGACATGACATTGAACCAATGCCATTGGAATAAATTTGAATCTGTATCTATTGCCTTAATGGAGATGCGTAGTATTTACCTCATAGGAATGTTGTCATTCTTGTGCAGTATTTTCAAGTGAATTAAAGCTTTGCGAACGGCAAAGGTATACTAGCCTATCTAAACAAACTGTAATATTCTGTGCAAAATCATTTAATTCTTTCCCTTCCACCCCAATTTTAAATTAACAAAGCATTTAGACCCTAATAATGAAAATTAGTGCAAACTTTTCTCTGTTGATTGAATCAAAAGATTTAGAGCTTCTTTAGCTCATAAAGCTTAGATACCAATTATCTTTAAGAATGGTTATGGTGGTAGTAATACAATATAACGCACAATGGTTGTTACACTGCAATACATCAAATTAATGAACTGATCACTTCAGACTTTTTTCAATAAACCTATATGAAACCATTCTCAGTTACACCTGGTAAGGCATGGATTAAATGGATATGGAGACTAATGAACTAAGAGTATGATTTTGCTGGGCAGAAATCTCTCTCATTCCCACTTTGCAGTGATTCCTGACCATATTGTTTAAATAATGGTTTGATTTCTCTGTCCACCTGTGAAGGAGGAGCAGCCCTCCCTCTGCTTGAGCCTTCAGTCCAGCAATAGCATAACTAGCCTTTACTTGCCCTAAATGACAGAATCTTACCCCACTCTGTATTTATGAAAACCGGTTTTATTTCCTGAATGCCCACATTAACTTAGTTGGCCAGCAGGTATAAATTTACCCTTTCCTTCATCTTATGTCTCATTTGATCTTACAGCCTTCATGCAATGAAAATAATATATTTTTTTTACTGGCTTGATAAATGTTCAACAGAAAAACACCTCTCAAACTGCTGAGGTTCTTGGACTCCCTTTTTCTTAAATGGGGCAAACAGCAGATGGGAACTTGAAGATATTATTTGAAGAAAAACCTCCAAGCTTTGATTACTAAACAGATCAAGGTACTCTGAAATAATACTTTGTGTGGTTAAAAATAGGAGTGCTTGTAT
Source organism: Melopsittacus undulatus (assembly GCF_012275295.1). NCBI lineage: Eukaryota > Metazoa > Chordata > Aves > Psittaciformes > Psittaculidae > Melopsittacus > Melopsittacus undulatus. The sequence continues at coordinate 24,183,905 of NC_047532.1, read as the reverse complement.
CTTAAAGCTGTTCAAAAATATGCCTGAAAGGGGCCCCATTAGGCTTGATTGTCATTGATTGTGTTCTATGGATACCCTTGGTTTTATGGTATCTACTTGCATCAGTACTGAATCTCACCCAGAGCGTGTTTGGAGTGATGACTATAAAAAGTTATTGTATATGAACTGCTATGTTATGTCAATATTGTACTGTTACAGCTTGTAAATTCCCAGTGATCTGTATAATCAAGGATGTTTACAGTGGTAATGAACTCAATTGAGAGCATGTTTGCTGATTTATAAAAAAAAAAAAAATAACAAGCCATCTTTGCTGGGCATTTGATTTCCAGGAGATAATCCCAGACAGTGCTCTGAAGATTAGAGAGATAAGAAGCTGTGACAGGCTGGCAGTATCTGCCTGAAACCCCATCCCCTATCAGCAGGTGCTGATGTTGCTGGGAAGCTGTTGCACAGATTTTGCTAACGCATTGAGCAGATGGCTTATAAAAGAAATGGGTGTTGCTTTCTGAAGCAAAAAATACTACGGGCCGAGAAGTCTTGTAGCAAGAATCCTGGGGGAATATAAAGGAAGAGAACTTGAACTGAACCTTGTTTCTTTATTGGTAATGTTTTCTAGTCAGGCACTAGGAAATGGTTGGTTCTTGACAGCACAGACTATGTTTGGACATAGTTTTATAGCAAGTGGCAAAATGCACCTGTTCAGAGAAGCATAATTAACTACTTAGTAAATATATTCCAAGATTGAATGTCATGCAAACAAGAGAGAAAACACTTGGAATAGCAAAGTTTCCTATTATATAGCTAAATGCTGGCTTTATTCCAAAGCTTTTGAAAGTCGTGTTTGTTACTTTTAATGTTTAAAAACTTAATCTTTGTGATATTCCTCAGCAATAACAGTTGCATGATGACATAACCTGTTTCAACAGGAGAAGCAAAATGCAACTTCAAGTTTTCTGGACCACATCAGACCATGCATCCTACTGCAGCTCTGTAAGTTGAATGAACAGGATAAATAAGTTTGCATTTCAAAGCCTGTATTATGACTTTGTTTAAAGACCAATATTCTTGAGAAAATTTAATTATCCTTTTTCTATTTTGAAGAAGTTATTAGCTTTGAGATGGATTACATATGTGCAGCATGACAATGCTTATAATTATTCAGGGAATATATTACTAATAACAGGTGAAATAGGAACTGTGCTCAAATAACCAACTTTTCTTTGAAGGGTAGTATTGATCAGATTGTCCCCACTGTTCTTTTACTATAACAATTAAAAGTTGTAAAGGTACCCAGGATCCCTGGATGGAAAAGCAAGAAAAAACATAAGAAAATTCATAGAAATAAGTAGATTTCACAGAAAGCATTTTTTTTGTTTTCTGTTTTGCCTATATTTGTTTGAGAAATTCATATGATCTTCATGTCATAAAAGGTATTTTTGATAGTTCTATTGACAGTAATTATCTACTCACATCTGTTCTCAAGTGAATCCATGTTCAATGTTTAAACTAGCTCAATATTTAAAACAACTCTAATACTCCTAATCAAGCATCTGCAGATTTAATACCCTGTTTTGGTTTCTTACTAAATTTTGTTAGCTCTAATGTTTCAACATGGAGGCACCCTACTTTCAGAGTGGTTCAGAATGCAGATCGCATTAAAAAAAGAGTAAATCTGATCCATTTCTGGGAAACAACAACTAAAAGCACATTCTGGAAGGGATTGATGCCTCTCAGGAATGGAGAGGAGAAAAAGCATTTATGCTGCCAGGCTCTGGGCTTTGCTGGGAGGCTGTGTCCTAGGCTGTGACTTCCCAGCTGAGACTGGCACCCAGCTGTACCAGCTATCCTTTGGGAAGGGGAAGTGTTAGCTGGAGGTTGGAGAGTGTTAGAAAAAGCCTCCTGGGAGCAGAGCAGGGCATGGTCTTTTTGCCATGGCTCCAGGTTTGCCTGCAAACTATAAAGCTGGCTACAAACTCTCATTTGTGATTTGCTGCTCTTCCCACTAATAACATAATAATAAACAGCATAATTTGCTCAGAAGAGAGATGCACCTCAGACTCTGGGGTGTAGAGGTGTGGGCTGCTGTGTGGGATAAGGACATAGCACTGAAAGTAGGCAGGATCTGCTCTAGGACTGAAGCAAGCTTTGACCTGGAGATAACATGCCATGCATGTAAACCTTGTAAATGCTTTCATCTGCAGTCAGTGGCAGTATTCCAAATGACTAACGGAAAGAAAATCAAACCTTTCCTTACAAGCATCCTGTAACACAGCTTTCTCAAAGCTGTGAGGAAAATGAAGAATGCTCACATGGGGTCAAGCTTAGATCCCAGTGTCTCTTGTTTAGCATGGAATTTCTAGCATTAAAACCTAGGTCTGTTCATGGAAATACTTATCTACACAAACTAGCATGTGGCTTTCCATAACAAAAGGTTACTTAAGTTTTGAGTGGTAAATAAATTATAATTTCTGTGTATCAGTAAGAAATATAATATAAGCTGTAATCAAACCTCATAAAATATATCTGTAAAAATAAATTCTTGAATGTTATAAGCTATAAATCCATTCCACACATGAGGAAACAGTCTGAAATCTCTCCAGAATTGCCTAAAGGATTTTTCATGTGGCTTTCTGTCCTTAACAATCATTCTGGTACTTGCAAGAAGCCCACAATCTGTTCCTATTAAAGTATTAGCTTACTTTGCAAGATGTTAAAAGTAGAATAAGAAACATAATGCTGATAAAATTTTCAAGTTACTTCACATCATTTAACAAAGAAAGTATCTTTTTGATATGTTCTGACCAAGAAAAATAAAACTTTAAACTTGCTGAGTGTATTTATTTCTAGCTACCTCAAAAAGGCAGTTACACAGGATCTCATGGAAGGCTTATTTTGGTCATGAGATTGTGTAGAAAAAGTTAGGCTGAAATTGATTTTAAAGGTATGTAGTAATGAAGAATATGTGGTGTAAGACTGTAATAATACAGATAGTTAATTTTCATAAACCACAAAAAACTCCCAAGCATTAGCAGTAAGTCAATAAATGATTGCTGCTAGTTCCACAGCAAGCATACGGCAGCCTAAATTCAGTGTCATAGTGATTTCCACTGTATTGCATAATCTATTGTGATAAAAATTTTAGTTGGGCTTTTGTTATTTTCAGAAAAGATAGTGATGCTTTTTCTCCAAGGTTTTAATTATTTTGATAAAATAATATAAAAAACCCACTAAAAACAACATAAAAAAATCTTCATTTGACAAACATTTTCCCATTTTTTAATCTTTAATGCATTTGTCCCATTAGGTCATTTGCTAGGAGGCAAAGTATTTCAGGAAAAGACTGACGTGGCTCTTCCAGAGTGGCAAACAGCAGCTATGCATACCGGGGCAAACGCTGGTTACAAGTCCACGCGGGAAGAAGGAAAAAACGGCCTGAAAACGTGGATAAAGCAGCACAGGCCCACAGGTGACGGCAGGACGTGCCAGGGCCGTCCCCGTCCCCAAACGGCTGGCAGCTCCCGGACCGCCTTCCTGCAGGCACCGCTGCTGCCACCGCCGAGGCCCCGCACGCCTTAGCGGTGCCTGCTCGGTGCTCCAGCTCGTGGCCGGGGCCGGCGGGGAGTGCCTGAGCCGCGCTCCTGCCCGCTCACAGCAGCAACCGCAAGGTCTGAAGGCGCCTCCCGTCAGCCGGAGCCCAGCCCCGAAGTCCCCTCGCCCGGCGGCGGGGGGAGCTCTGCTCGCAGCCCGGACCCAGAGCGGTTGCTAGGTCCTCGGCTCGCATCCTGGAGCATAGAGGCAGCGCGGGCCGCTTCCACCGCGAGCGGCGGCGGGGGAGACCGGTGGCTCGGGAAGGCTGGCCACCCCTCTTGGCGCCGCCCGCCCCGCGGTCACCGCCCTCCTCTCCTCAGGCGCTCTCCTCGCACGTACCTCTGGGGGAGGGTTCGCCCTCGCCGACCCGCCTGGCCTGCCACCGGCGGTGCCCCCTCTCGGGGAATGGTTGCTCCCAGCTCCCCGCCGTAACGTCCCGCTCCTCCTCCCGCCGGTGCCCGGCTCGGATGCTGCCGACGGGGAGAGCCCCGCCGCGCCGTCCGTGAGGCGCAGCACGCTACCGGCGGGGCCCCGCGGCACCCCTGCGTCGCCTGGGAGGACTGGAGCGCCGACAGGTAACGGTTGATGGGGATCGATGGGGCGCTCGCCCCCGCGCTTCGCCTCACCCGCAGCTTCTCGGCCCGCCGTCTTCGGCTGCCGTCCGCGGGGAGAGCCGGCGGAGCGGCTGCCCGCCGTGATTCAGCATCGCCGCCCGTAAAGGAGGTGCTGCAGGGAAGGGTAGGGCTGCCCTGCCCTGCTCAGCCTGGGGGCTGCGGGAGCCGGGAAGCGGGCAGGGCGGGCGGGGGTTGCCGTGCCGAAGAGCGGTCTGTCCTCGGCTGGGGGGCGATGCTCTGGGGTGGGAGCACCCCACTGCTGCTCGGGTGCTCGGCTAAGCGCTGTCTGCGGAGCCGG